>NC_090349.1:26526040-27186305 GCF_035084215.1 Heptranchias perlo | reverse complement strand
TAGAGAGAGGGGCGAGAGAGAGAGAGGGCGAGAGAGAGTGAGAGGGCGAGAGAGATTGAGAGGGCGAGAGAGAGTGAGAGGGCGAGAGAGAGTGAGAGCGAGAGAGAGAGAGAGCACGAGAGAGCGAAACAAGAGAGCGCGCGCGAGAGAGCGGAGAAAGATAGAGAGAGAAATCCTTGAACCGTTTCAGGTTCCCTTTTTCTACATCTTTAATAGGTCTGCATTTACTTCTACAAAAATAAAGAAATGCTCCCCAGATGAATTTCAGTAATTAATTCCAATCCACAATTTTACTGCACTAGTTTTCTAATGAACCTGTTTTCTAAATTACCTAGTTTTTCAGGAATCCTTTGCCACTGGATTTTTAATATATGAAATTGACCTAAAATAAAGAAGGACCACTGGAAACAAGATACCAGCCTTTCATGGAAATAGCATCAACATGATTACTGTGAACACTGCACAGAATGTACCTTAACAGAGCTAAGTTATCCCTCACCTCAGTAATCGTACATCATTGGAGATAAACACTAAAGCAATGCAGTGTCCAATATGTAGATTTATTCATAGTTGTAAATGACTACAGCTGTATTAAATTTTCATTTTATGGGATTATTATAAACTGGTCAGACTAGACATGAAATGCTAAGCTTTACCCATGTGTTCTGCTGTAAATTGAAATCACCAAAATTGAGAAAATTTTATTTCTTCTTGGGATTTTTGATCATTTTTCAACAGAGAGATTTACTTTTAAATATTGGGATTTTTAAAGCAAAGTGTATTCACATAACAAGCACCAAGACAAAAGGTAGTTTAAATGCGAATAGGCAGGTACTGAAGTTGTTTCTCTGAAGACCAAAGACAGCAAGCAATTAGTTAGCCTGTCTTTGTAATTAATAAACTCAGACCCACTTTGTTGGGAAGTCCTGAATGCTCTGCAGGTGTTGTTAGGAATAGGCTCTCCCTCCGGTTGTGGACAGCGGGAGATAAAATAGGGACAAAAACAGAAGACTGCTAGGCTGGGCTTTCACCCAGAGTCAGGAGAAGAGTATGCAGGAGGGTAGTGAGAAGTTATTTTGTTTAAGTCAAGCAAGATGAGCCACTGATGTGGGGAAGCACAGTGTGTTTATTATGCTATATTATGCAAAGACAAGCTGTACTGATTTAATTAAGCGAGGCTGATCATAACTGTTGCTTTGTATGCTCACTTGCGGTGAAATAAAAGTAGCATAACAATTCGTATCCGGCCTCGTCTTACCAAATGCTTTCTTGGTCTGCTTTCTCAAAGGCTGGAGAGTTATTTGTACAAGACACGAATATCCAGTTCAGTTCACAAGGGGGATCTATTCTTATACTCTTGGGGTAGATATTGGGCAGTAGAGGCATGGTTCTAAATGTAAGAATCTCAGACTACTTACAGGATTGAACAGCGCCATTGTACCCAACAGAATATGGAAGGCAAGATTCCAATTTGTAACAATGATTATTACCCACGGGTCGAATTAATCCAGAAGTATTAAGCTTTAAATATTATCTGTGCATTCTTTTGTAAATTTAATCACCAAAATTAAGAAAATGCTATATTGAATTTTGTATAGAGAGCAAAATACATATTTTCATATTTTTAATTCACTGTAAGGCTGTGGCCCAAGTTCCTATAAATGCCATCCTGTTTAAAAGTAGTCACTGGGCAATCAGAGGGCCACACTGGCAAAAATCACAGGAATTAAAATATTTTGCCTGCATCATGACTGGACAATGATTTTGTACTTCTACACTGTGAACAGAAATCCTTATATCTTACAGACGATTATTTTAAAAGAAAGGAGTTGCTGTATTACTGCTTGCAGAGTTCACACTGCTGTTTTTGCACGTTCCTTCCTATAGTTTCAAATGACAGCACAAAGTTTCCATTGGGTTTTAGTCCTCTATATTGATGGGTCATTCTTAACTTGAGTCCCTTCAGCAGACACCTGTCAACTTGAAAAATCCTTTTAAAAACCTTTTGTGGGACCTCAAAGAGACAGCATTCAGTTTTGATATCAGTTAATGCTGGAGGGCTTGCAAATACAAATGACAGGCATAAAAACAGGTACAAAGTGAATGATTCATAACATGTTTATAATGGAGAAATCTGCAGTCACGAACACACTCAGTAATTTACAGCCAGCAGTTCACTTATCACCTCTCCACAATGCTGACATTAATTATGGTTTTTGCACGTTTCACTAGTCTTTTTACTTTACTCCCACCTTTACGAACAATTTTAAAACGATTTAAGGTTTAATACTTTAATTACAGATGCGCAGACACACTGATCATATATTTGCTACATTAATAATCCTCCTTGCATTCTCTCAGAATGTGTTTTGATTTCAGCCTTAGTCAAAAAAAAGTCAGACTTTTCAAAGTGACAACAATGAATGGAAGTGCGTTAAAAATACAGGAGCGCTACAACATGTCAAGCAGCTGCCTCTGTGCGGCCTTGGAGAGTAATTACTCCCCGAGAGTGAGTTACAAGGCTGTGAAATAACATCCGGTTCTCGTGATGTCACACACTGTGAGGGCTTTGAACTCATTCCTTGATGATTCCCTGCTCCTCCCCCATATTATTCAACAAGTACACATTTAGCTTGCTTGTGGGAGGATTATTTTAGTGCCAGCTGCAGATGCTAACATGCTGCATGTCCTTGCCGTGTGAGGAGATTCATCAAAGGGTATTAACAACTTGCAACATTGATTAAAAAGAGCATTAAATGAGTTTTCTTGCACAGTCGTCTTCCAGAATAAATTCTGGAAAGCCAGTGTAAATTCTAAACGATAACATACACATACACAGAGTAAATCAAAGCCATTTCTGTTTCATCACATGACCAAGTTACTTGCAACTGAGAACTCCACCACCATTTTAAATTCAGTACGATTTTGTATTTCTCTCCTCAAACACTACTCAAGTTTGGAATAAACTGATTTGTTGCTAGTGATTTATAAGACTTGTGATGCTGGCGACTAAGGGCCACTCACTCTTTGGGCTCCATTACATGCTTCCTCACAACTTATGTTTTTATAAACCATTGCTCCTCTATAGATACACACACTATAATATTAAATGAATATCAATCTGTAATGCATTAAAAAACACAACAGCAAATTGCACTGAACAATATGCTTCAATGTTATGAGTTTAACATTCTGAGTTGAACACTGAATAATGCATAAAATTTGCTTCGCACAGACAATCTGCTATGTGAGAAGAGCTATTATTACAGATGGATCAATATCTAAATGTCTTCTTACCTGGCGCTTCTATTAATTGCTTGTAAACATTAAGAAAGGCAGCCTCAGCCTCCTTGCTTCTTTTACTAAGTGCTACCACCTGGAAAAAGAACAATTACTAAAGATTTATATCTTCAATCATTACGATGATTTACATTAGATCAGCAGTGACAGGCCCATTACTAGTTCAGTAAGTGCAGACCCAGGACCTGCACTTTCAAGTAAATAGGAGTAACAACAGCAGACTGATATCCAGTAACCACCTGATCAGAACATGAACAGCTAGAACTAGAAATCCAGCTGACCAGGTAACTCCAACCCAAACCATAGCATCCCCGTGAAGTTAATGTAGGAAGGAAACAAATAAAGGCACCAAGGACCATGTACAATTTGCACTGCTGTGGACTCCCCCCTCCCCCCACACACACATGAACCCACTCAAATTATTTCTGACTGAGCTGGATTAATCAAAGGACAAACTTCCAACAAAAGGAAAATCCATGAAAGTTACTCTGAATTCAACTAACAGAATTTACCAAGTAAAATTAGAACAATTCTTCTTAAATTGGGACAATGGGCATCTCGGAAAGGTTACTTACAAGCACTTGCAGACAGTCTGTGCTCTGCACAGTAACTCAATGAAAAATGAGTATAGCTGAGCTGTGTAACCTGGGGTTCTGATCGATCACCTGGAGGGACACTTTCATAGTGGTTCTGTACGTGTGATTACTGTTCCTTCAGTAAAAGCCTAGTACCAATTCAGGTCACTTATTTCTACCTGTCTAGTATGGTCCTCTAAGGTGTGACGGCCAATTCAAACTTTAACACAAAATAAGCATCTTAAAAATGAACAAAAATCTCATTTTCTGACCCAAATACTAGTTTTACAGATGCCCTGATTAAAAAGTTTATACGGGATTCTTTGGACATTGGCCTCAATGTTGAAACAAAGTCAGAAAATGCTGCACATACACAGCAGGTCCGTCAACATCTGTGAAGGAGAAAAGACAGGTTAACATTTCAGGTATAACCTTTTATCAACTGTTCTGACAAAAGGTTATACCCAGAACACAAATCTGTTTTTTCACAGGTGCTGAAAAACCTGGTGTGTATTTCCTGCATTTTCTGTTTTCATTTCAGATTTCCAGCATTTTTTTTCCTTTTTATTCATCATAATGTTGAATGTTTTTAAAAAGTTAAGCATCACCATATCTGGTAAAGAAATAAAACCCTGAGCCACAGCATACAAACTCCACATTTTAGAGAAACATCCCTATGTTATATGGAGCCAACACCTTAAATCAGGTACACAGAGGGTTGGCTCTCTGGCAACAATGAACCAAGTAGAAAGACTGCAGCCTGTTAAATGTATGTTGGCAAAAGGGTTTAAGTCTGAGTAAAAGGGAGTCTGTACGACATTAAGTGATCTATTGGTGCGTATGGCTGTCTGCTTGCTTTATGCAATCAATGACATTCTGAGCTTGAGGTACACATTTACCAAGTGTGGTTTAATAATATTAAAAATAAACAAAAATGAAATTCAAAAGCAACTTTGCAGGAGTCAGACCACAAGAGCTGTCAGGGAGGCAGCGATGGGTTAACTCCGATAAAGGTTAATGTTACCCATAGACTACCATTTTATTGATTGTATCCAGGAGTAAGATTTTAAAAATTTAAGCTTTGTTTTCGTACGCCAAAATAATGAACTGTGTAGAACACACAAATCAATGAAACACACAATTATTATCTGTAGGGAATGGCAAGGACTTAACTGAACTCCATAACATTGAGGAACTGTTCCAAGCAGAATGAGGACAGCCACAGATTACAGCCTCTCACACAATGCGTACGTCTGCTTATCATTTCAAATTTAAAAAGCTGTCCATTAAACAGCTCCCTGACACGCTAACAACAAATCGCAAATGTATTAATAGTATGCAATTTCTAACATTTTCCTCTTATATGAGTGCAGTTAACTCATTGGCAACCTGATTTCTGTCAGAGTATTGCACAGTCAATGGACCTAGTACATTAAAGGCAGGTGTTTACCAAGTTTAAAAAAAAATGTCTGGCAGCTTTCCTTCCTCCCTCTCAAAAAAAACCCCAAAAGGTCCACTTGTGGCTTCCTACGGCGCAAATCGATTTATAACTGACACCTAAGTTTTTACTAAGGAGTAATATAACGAGCAATTATTTAAATAGGTTAATCTGGAATTTATATGATAGAAAATGCTGTTTTACAATTGAATGTGGACTTTTGGAACAGTATCACATCTGGACATAGCTCCTCATACAGCAGAAAACCCTGTGAAATGAAAGATGTTTGAGGAATAGATAACTTGGCGACAGATCTCACTAATATTCCAACACGTCGTACAACGGAGCATGATACTGCAATTTCCCACGCAAGCAGAGACCAGGCACTCCCTCAAAAGATGGTGTGGGGTGGAAATAGTGACTGGTTATAGAGCAGCATTGGCACAAACCTGCAGACTGATCTCCTGCCTACCTGCTCAGAGAATGGTGCATAGTACGAGAGAAAAAATAATGAAGAGCTCACCTGACATCTACACACAGACATTTTCCAGTGGCTGGTGGGGGGGTTGGGGGGGGGGGGGGGGGAAGTCCCTGAATAACAACCAAAATTAAGAACCCTGGCTGAATTTTGTCCTCACTAGCCCAAGTGCACCTCCTCCACCATGTGGGTTGAGATCAGCTAACTCAGCAGAGACCAGGCATCAAATATGGAGCCTGTAGAGCTCAGCGACACCACAGTGGAAGACACATATGAGCTCTGAGGAATACAGCATTGTGAAAGGTTTCATACCATCTCACAATGACGGCTGGGGAGGCAGGGGACAGTTGCAACAACTTGGAACATGCGAAGCTATTACTATCCACAACATCAAGATACAGAAGCTATGAAGGAAAGATGAAGCTCAGGAGTACTGAGCACCTTTGATCTTAGTGCGATAGAGGGCTGGGCTGCCACCACCATCTACTACTCTGGGATAATACTCTCATAAGACAGCCGCAGGTTAATTGACTTCAACGTGAAAGTCTTGTCTAGTTTAGCGAACAATTACCACAGAATCTGGTGCGCAAGCCGCTCTTCCGTGTGGATTTTATAGTTAGTAACTCTGATGGTGTGCCTCGTGCACCCAGGTGATATTCCGATTCTTGCCAAGCTGCCGCAAGGCTTTGTTTTTGAACCCACGGTCAGTACGGCCTAGTGAAAAGAAATTAATTCTTACAATACACTGCCTTCAGCTTATTTCATTCAGAAGTAAAATAAACGTTTGGTGAACCCTCAGTTGGGAGGTTACGGATAACTGAGGTAGAAATCAAAACAATGAATACTATTGGTTATCCACACATGCTTAATGTATGGTGTTAATGCTCATTTCAAGCCCAGGAACAGGATAATTGATTGTACTGTAAACTGCACTTAATCATCACTTATGGAAGCACTGCACAAACTTATTTATAAGCTGCTTTTATATTCACTAGGTTTTTGATTCCCATTTTGAGAGAACAACCCCTACGTGCTCTCCCTTTTACATTCTGCATTAGGAGCCCCTCTGTTGGGACACGGAGCTCTCCTGTATAATAATGGAGGCCTAGAGTGCAAACAAGCGGGACTGGCTCCCTTCATTTATTTTACAATAAGAGGTGGCATTAACCTGATGGCAGATTCAGTCGTCAGCTGCACTCCCGCAGAGTAAAAGTGCCTATAAGCTAACCCAGAGGAGGTCACGAGATGGAATACGCTGCAAGAGATTAGCACACTTCTGTAAAAAAAACCATCAAAACTCACTCACATTCTTATGAAAGAATTCCTGTAACACACCGTTTACAGGGAGATATCCAGCATAAGCCTCTTCATCACCACAGAAACGGTCCAATGGCTTTCAACCTGCCCTCCATCTGATAGGATAGTGAACCGTCCGAAATCTCGGGAAATGTCTGAGCACCACGAATAAATGGCAATAAGCTCCAGCTAAACAAATGTTACACTACATTTTGTCTGTATATGTTCACTTCAACCCCTTGTGCCCACTGAAGCCCTTGGTTTCAATGGAGCTTTAGAACAAGCACCTGCCAACATCGCCAGGCCATAACAGGATATCCTATTATCACTTGGCTGCTGCCCAAACAACTGAAACCCATTTTACACGAGATCCCTCTACTTGCGAGAAGATCGTTCTCTGCAGGCCTCTCTGACCTTAATTGGAAGAAGAATACCGATCCTGGATCCCAGAGGTAAGCAAAGGTTGACAAACAAATATAGAATGCGTAATTGTGTTGCAAAAATCTCATCACTAATTAGAAGTAAAACCTGTCCTGTGGCTCATGACAAATGTCATCCCAGAATCCTGTCACAATTAATACAGGAGATGCAGCACCTTTTCGTGCAGGCATACGTTGGGCATATTTCAAAATTTACATAGATGTACAGCTTTTCCTCAATGTGTTAAGATTTCTAACAATGCCCCTTATGTTTACATAAAAATCTATCTTGTAGATGTCAAATCTTAATAAAAGACCCTGACACAGAAAAAAAAAATGAGTTTGTTATATTTAAAAAGTACTCATATTAATCAAAGCTACAACATAAGTGACTGAGGCAACGTGCATGAAGCTTTCCTTCCTTTCCTTTGCTCTTTTACCATTCAACAATAGGGAACAAATTTTAGGAGCTTAAAAAAAAAAATCATATCCAGCATTTTCAGTCAAAGTGAAGCCTGAATAATATAACTGGGGGCTGAGGGGTTTTAATTCCTCTTTTCCCGGTGCTTATTGACTGACACAACTTAACAATACTAAGGAAAAACAAAATGCAAAGTCAAGCTTTCATTCTTTTTCTTAAAAGGAATAGGGTCCATGACCAAGTACCATGATCAGTAATCACTTTGAAACCGTTTTCATACAGGTTTTTAATGACAAAAAAACTTCAACTCCAGGTTTGTCAAACAGCCAATTATCTTCAAAAATGTTATATCTATGTAACTAGAGGATCAGTTTTTCAACAGTACTTATCTTACATACTTTCCAGGTCCCTTCCCTATCACCTATCTTCTCTCAAATCTGGTGATTCGAAATACAGTACTATTCCACAGCTCCCAGGCACCCTTGGGAAGCTCACCCAAGTGACTATTCATGTGTGAGCTTGGAGAGAGTGTCAACGGGCTACCCGACTCCATTAAACCCATGTGGCTTTAACCTAATGAACCTTCAAGTTGAAAAACTAGGGTTCTTTATCTGATTTTTGAACATGAAATCCAATTTTTAGTGATAAATTACAGATTATTTACTAATTATATACAAGAAGGAAGCAAGCGTAACACATTTAGGGGGACAGAGATTTGAAAATGGGCACCAGACGAAATCCTGAATCATTGATTTCGGCCTTAAAGTAATTCTTGAAATCTAATCTGCGATATGTAGATCATGTTCGGACATCGGACCCAGTTTTATATTGTTTATATCTCAGTGTTAAAGTGTATTACATAGCAGAGCAGAAATCCTCTATGCAAAGGTATATACATACTTTCTGGCAGCAGTGCATTGGCCAGATTGGAAGTGGCAAATTTAAATGATGGAAGAGGAGTTTGGCCCTTACCAACTCTGAGCATTTTTGCTGCCATTACAAATATATTGTTCAGGGCACAATGCCACTATTTCAGAAAAAAAGACACTTTTGGTCCTCAAATTAGTTCCATCAGAGAAGGGAGATATACATAGCCTGTTAGAAGTTACTTAACCTTACATCGCCCTCCACCACTTCAATACAAAAGGCCTAATTTGGGAGTAGCTGCATTACAGCCCAATTTAAATAATAATGCAAAAGACTTTTTTTTAAAAAAAGACGCATTATGCTCTGTAAATGGCAACACAAAAAGCTGGAAGTAAAATCAGGGCCATTTCATTCAAATGCCAAAATATTGCTTCCAGATCCATCGTGATGCTAACACAATTTAGGAAACATTGGGCCTGAGATTTCTGTTGTATTGACTGTAGCAAAAAAGGAGATTCAAGTTTAAAAGTGGCAAAATTTCACTCTTTACTCATATCTGTTCTTTCACTACAATTTGCAAAATTAGGAGTTTCAGTCCTAGTATTCTTTTAACCCAACTTTTACCACAAGGTAACTGCACTCCTGCCAAAAGTACCTTTTTTTAAACTCACTAAGCAATTCCTATCATTATAAAGTTATCTTGTAACTTGTAGGGTATTTCTGTGCAAACATCGCATCGTTTAAATATGAAAAGTATTTTAAGTGATTCACTATTAACATTTGATTTCCAATAATTCTAAGCTAAAGCCAAGCTGGTGATGGGTGAAAAAAGATAAAGATATTCCAGAGACAGTACTTCTACCTTCAAATAGAATTACAGAAGTAATATTTAGCTATGAGGGTTAGTCCACTTCAACCAGGAAAAAAAATCTCCCAAATGAATGCTTAACTATCAGCAGGACAACACTGATAGGCAGTTGCTTTCTGGCAGCTCCCCTAAACCATCATCCCTGGCACCATATGAAAAAGCAGTGGATCTATTGAAAATCCCAGCCACTTAGATTGGCAGAACTGTAATTAGTAATTATGTAATCATGAATTATAATTACTACAACTGGTGATTATGCAATTATCAGTTAAATTACTGACTTCTAACCTTGACATTCTGGCAGCTGAAGGAATCGCTCCAGTCAAACACAAACTCTCAGAGAAGCATCAAGCCCCTGTCATCCAGACAATAGCGAGAGGTCATTTGTAATTCACAGACCACCTCAACAAATTGCTTTCCACCTTTTATAGCACTTAGAATGAAGGCTACACTGCACCAGAACACTGAAGAAAACCAGCAGCCCTCGCCACTGCTGCTGAAGCACGGAGCTCCAGTCATGTTCCCCAATTTCAGAAAATTACATATGTTTCCGCTCCAGAATCAGAGACACATTTCGTGTCAAACAAACCATTTCAGGAGGAACAGAGAAGAAATGCCATTACTATTAAACAGCTTTAATAACCATTAAATCCTCCAACAGCTTGCAACATGCCAAGTAATAGATATTATTTATTGATGTATCATTAATTTTTGTGTTCCTAATATGCTGTACAATGAGTCAAGGTGAAAAAACACAGCTGTGCTGAAAACACTCTCGGTGATGGATTGCACTCATACACTTGGGCTTTTCAAGGCTGGTGTCTTTCCAGCAAAGCAATTATCATTGTAGAATGCATAATAGCCTAATTAATTACCTTTGTCAGTTCGAGCCATGTGTCATTATTACCATGCGTCACAGCAACTTCACAATCATTTCTAAATGAAAATAGGTTATTAAGTTCTGTTTTAATAGCTAGTAAAAATCTGAATTGGCACGTAAACTGCACCATAGAAAAGATGCAAAGGCTTTGCACAACATGCAGAATCAAATGTGGTACATTCAGGATCATCATTACAGATGGCAATATCTTCCTCACATAAATGACTTTAAAAAATTATTTTTTTCCAAGAGGGATCACCCTACTGATAAGACTATCCTTAAGCATTCATCTATCTGTACCATACAGGATGTTTGCACTGGTTAGAAATTCCGGACACTAAATTATCATCTGGAAAATGTAAGTGACAGATTAAATAATACTGGTTCAGCAAAGTTTCAGCTAAATTATTTTTATGATTCCTCACGTATGGAGGAAAGGTACAGGTACAGACTATTGAATACAGGTTTATCACAAAATGTTCATTTGCATAATTTATTCAGGTGTAGGGGCTGGGTGATCAAGAAGGCCAACGGAATGTTGGCTTTTATTGCTAGGGGGATAGAATATGAAAACAGGGAGGTATTGCTGCAGTTATATAAGGTATTGGTGAGACCGCACCTGGAATATCGCATACAGTTTTGATCTCCATACTTAAGAAAAGACATACTTGCTCTCGAAGCAGTACAAAGAAGGTTCACTCGGTTAATCCCGGGGATGAGGGGGCGGACATATGAGGAGAGGTTGAGTAGATTGGGACTCTACTCATTGGAGTTCAGAAGAATGAGAGGCGATCTTATTGAAACATATAAGATTGTGAAGGGGCTTCATCGGGTGGATGCGGTGAGGATGTTCCCAAGGATGGGTGAAACTAGAACTAGGGGGCATAATCTTAGAATAAAAGGGCTGCTCTTTCAAAACTGAGATGAGGAGAAACTTCTTCACTCAGAGGGTAGTAGGTCTGTGGAATTTGCAGCTAAGCAGCTAAGGCAACTTCCATCCCAACAGTCTGGACTGGATTCAGACACAGGTCCAAAAGGTGTGGCACCAATTCCTATGTTGACCATATTTTCAAGATGGCAGACCAAATGTAGAGAGGTGAAAGGTATTTTACATAAAGACACAGAAGACACGAAAGAACTTCTAGACTGAAAGCACATTCTATTGTGTTGTATATGATTATTTTCATTCTGAACAGAATAATCAATAGGAAGCTATAAATACAGAATTTACTACACTGAGTGGGACTTACAAACTTCATTCATGTCCATGGGTTCTGATAAGTTACTCTTCTCCCATACTCATGGGAGGAACTCCACATTCAGGAATTTACATTTTGTTGGCAGACAATGTCCATTTTTATGAATGTCAACATATGAACAGTGGATATTTGGAAAAAAACACTTCTAAAGTTGAAACATTAAATAGCACTGCACACGGTGCACCCATTTAGCTACATTATGTAAAACCCATCAATTAGCTCAGTGTCTGTAGTGGTATAATCAGCTTTTCAAATACTAAGGAACACCCAGCTCCACACACCTACATTATGTTGTGGAGATGCCGGTGATGGACTGGGGTTGACAATTGTAAACAATTTTACAACACCAAGTTATAGTCCAGCAATTTTATTTTAAATTCACAAGCTTTCGGAGATTTCCTCCTTCCTCAGGCAAATGTGTTGTGATATTATGTTGTGATAGACCGGCAGGCATAATAACAATTAGATTAGGTTACACCATTGTGAGCATTATCTGGGGGTTGGGGGGTGGGGGGTGCTAGCTTCGTATTTGGATTTGAATTTCAGCTCTGGTCAAATGATTTTGATGGTGTCAGAAGTCTTCTGGAATGCTTATATTTTGTGTTAAAAGAAAAGCTAAATCTAGGACAAGGGTATTCGTTACATAGCCAACTGCAAATATTACAGCTCTTTGACTGTTAGTGATTCAGTCCTGTGGTTCCCACTCCATCGCTGGAGATGGGTCCAGGCATTCTGGTCGTAAACGATCCGAGTCCCCGATACGAAGATCTACCAACTCTCACAATTGGTGGGAGCCTCATAAGGTAGATCACAACCTACCCTCCCGCCTGCAATGTACGGCTTAATGGTTTTAATTTGCTTTCTCTGTAGGTTAAAAAGGGGCAGTCACTAGTGCTATGACTTCTGGGTAAGCTTCATCTCCATAGTGTTTCTTTTCTTTCCCAGTGGCAGAAAGCAAAAAAATAGTGGCAATCAAACTCACACGAGAATCAAAATGGAAAAGAGGAAAAAGTAGGGAAACATAAAGGGAGAGAAAGTGGCCAGAAAGAGGAAGAAAAGAGAAAAGACACAAAAACAAAGGTAGGCAGAAAGAGGATAGCTAGACTCAGAGAAAGAAACAGATAGGCTAAACAGAAAAAGACAAAACACACTGATAGAGAGGGAGAAAGAGAGAGAAAGCAGGAGACAGAGAGAGAGAATATAGAGAGAGGGAGTACACGGAGAAAGAACAGTGTGAGAGAACAGAGAGAGAAAACATGAAAAATGACAGAGAAAAAGTAAAAGGACTAAAGGACTTCTAAAATATCAAGAGAAAAAAGGAGCCACACTTTCTTATAGAGTTATAGAGTTATACAGCACGGATAGAGGCCCTTCGGCCCATCGTGTCCGCGCCGGCCATCAAGCCCTGTCTAATCTAATCTCATATTCCAGCATTTGGTCCGTAGCCTTGTATGCTATGGCATTTCAAGTGCTCATCCAAATGCTTCTTGAATGTTGTGAGGGTTCCTGCCTCCACAACCCTTTCAGGCAGTGAGTTCCAGACTCCAACCACCCTCTGGGTGAAAAAGTTCTTTCTCAAATCCCCTCTAAACCTCCCGCCTTTTACCTTGAATCTATGCCCCCTTGTTATAGAACCCTCAACGAAGGGAAAAAGCTCCTTAGTATCCATCTACTTAGATCATTGTGAAGCTGAAGACAGAACTCTGCACTTGGTACTCACGCAAACAAGAAACATGGCTCCTGGGCTTGCCACCACCATTGTGATTTCAAATGATCAGAAACAGCTGGCGATGTAGTCAGTTCTTCTCAATTATTAAAACTTGAATGTTGAACAGCAGGACCCTGGAGTTTATTTTATATTTCAAAGCTCACCTTTTTGACAGGGCCTCTCAGCAGCAACTTCCCCACTACAACTAATTCCTATTTTTTTCTAGTGTGACACCACTTCTGCCAGGTGATTTATGATGTGGCGATTGGCTGAAAGTACTTCCTATAGTTATTAGGAGACCCAACTTGGTTGCTGTAAGGATAATTAAAGGGCATCATTGACTCAAAGCAGTCACATCAGAAGTAATCGGACAGCAAAGTAGGATTAAAGAACAGGCTGGTCTTTTTTGCAACCTGTGGGAAAGATGCAGTTCGCCACTTTTAACCATGTTTATGTTTTTTGCAAGAGGCAGCAATGAAATGCAACTGGCTTGCAACAGAAAATCTCTGATTAAACCAATATTGATACCCCCAGCCTGGCTTCAGACTCTCCAAGTACTCTCTCAGCTTCCCCGAGGGCTTATTTGGTGGTCCTTTTGCGTGCCAGTGCTTGGGATTGTGGCTTTTGACCAAAAGTTAGTGAAGACTCCTGGTCTGGGGTGGGAGGGGGTTGACTCGAGTACTTATCAAAATACTCCATTCACCAGACTTTTCTTTGGCATCTAAAAAAGGCACACGAGCTGGGTGCTCTGTATCTCTAACCAGCCTGGTGTTCGGATCCCGCAGCTCTCAGACTGGTCCAAAGATGTAGCCCTGGCTGTTTCCTATGAAGCCATTTCATTCACTCCTGTCAGCACTGTCACCAAAGTGACACAGCAGGAAAGGAGATCTAACTCGACTGTCTCCATGCAGGTAATAAAATTGATTTTGTTTTTATAAAAACAAAGAGAAGCTTGGTGAATACAGTAATTTTTTTCTAGATAAAGAGCAAGTATTTTGAACAAGTACTCTCTCTTTTTATATAGAAAAATACTAGTCTTAACTTCCCCTTCAAGTCTGCTGCTGTTCTGAATTTGCAACATTGCAGTTGTTGAAAAATCACAATTGTAGCATAAGGTTTGAAGACGTGAACCGTCCACTGACCGCTCGTCCACTGACAGCCAAAACAAAATGGCAACTCATAGTGATCATTTGTATTTGGCATTGGCACTTTGGGATGAAAGACGTCAACGTGGGCCTCTGTGTTGCCACAGGCACCTTGTTTATACTAAAGCACTGCTACTGGTTGGCTGTCTCTGGCAGTAGCTCGACATTACAAATTCTGCATTAACACGAGACGTTAAAGGCACTAAATGCACATTCTTTGAGAGCATCTGTCTTCATGCCTGTAGAAAGGACCAGGATTTTAATTTCAGTACTGTGGGGCTTAATGCATGACTCACAAACTCAGTGTCAAGTATGGCAATTTTCTGAAATGTGTATTTTTCTGGTTTCAGAAATTCAGCCCCTTGAGGTGCGGTCATGAAATTCTCGATAGCCAAGACACGCACAATCCAACAACTACCAGAACAACAGTAAAAAAACCACCATCACAAATCTCAAGAATGGACAGAAAGAAAAAATCCTCACAGCCTGCTAGAGGTTTCTATGAAAATTTTATATATTTTTTTAAAAAGTTAACAGCTTCTAAAAAGTTGACCTAAATATGTCTGCCATAATTTGGGAAGAATGAAAGGAAACCTCATAAATAATGTAAATTTGATTACAAACCAGGACATTTGCCAACATAATAATGTAAAACAAGATCTCCAGCACGTCTTATTTGCTGTGACCAAATGTTAAAACCTGGCACAATTCCCATGCCTAATGATGCCACCAGAAACAAGTCACACATTATATTATGTCTGCTTGGAGTGCAGAGTTAAGGAGTTTCAGATGAACAACTAAGGTCGAAGTCACCTGTGGAGGCTCCTATTACCTATATCTAAGATACTGAACACAAAAATGGTTAGTGATTTAAACGGGAACCATCTTCACAATGAATTGTTTGAAAACAAATGAGAATATTTTTTGCCAAATGCAGAGCAATGTGAAACAAATCACTGCATGTGACAGTGTGATCAAAATGATACACTGTTTTTCTACAACAACTTGCATTTATATAGCGCCTTTAATGTAGTAAAAGGTTCCAAAGTGCTTCACAGAAGTGTAATCAGACAAATATGAGTCAAAGAACGAGATATTAGAAGAGGAGTCTAAAAGCTTGGTCAAAGCTTGGGTTTTAAAGAGGGTCTTAAAGGGGGAGTGGGTGGTGGAGTTGCAGAGGCTTTACAGAAAGAATTCCAGAGAGTGTGGGGCTTAGACAGTTGAAGGTATGGCCACCAATGGTGGAGTGAAGGAAATGGGGGACACACGAGACCACAGTCGGAGAAATGCAGAGTTCTCAGTGGGGTTGTAGAGCTAGAGGAGGTTACAGAGATAGGGAGGCAAGAGATCTAAACACATGGATGAAAATTTTAAATGTGTGGTGTTGGGGGACCGGGAGCTAATTTAGGTCAGCAAGGACAGGGCAAGGATGGGTGAGCAAAACTTGGTGGGATAGGTTATAAGCAGTGGAGTTTTGGATGAGCTTGTTTGTAGAGGGTGGAGGATGGAGAGAATTGGAATAGTCGAGTCTAGAGGTGATAAAGGCATAGATAAGGGTTTCAGCAACAGACGAGCTGTGGAGGGCAGAGACGGGCGATGTGGTGAGGTGGAAATTGGTGGTCTTTGTGATGGAGAGGACGTGGAGTTAGAATTTCAGCTCAGGGTCAAATAGGACACCAAGGTTATGAACAGTCTGGTTCAGCCTCAGGCAGTGGCCAGGGAGGGGGGTGGAATCGGCGGAGAAGATACAGAGTTTGTGGCAAAGACCAAAGATGATGGCTTCAGTCTTCCTAATTTTTAACTGGAGGAGATTGTGGCTCATCCAGGACTACATCCCAAACAAAAAGATCCGACAAACTGTGCTCCTTTACCTACCAGAACAGTCAGTTTGCTGGTATAGCTAAACACTTATGGCAAATCCCTTCCCTCCTTCCATCTGTGCTGGGCTCAGTCACTCCAAGTTCATTTTGGGAAACTTTGCCCATTCAACATAGACACAAGAAACCTGCGGGGTTGGCAGATGCTGCAAAGAGCCTCATTCCCCTCCTCAATCACTACATTCTACCCCTCAGAATCGTACCTAGATAACAAGTTACCTGTGTGCCGCAGTGTGTTATGGTTTTACAAATAAGCAGATCCCTCAGCACAGGAGTCTGGGAAGCTAGTGGAGAAAATGTTTGCTCTGGGAGGGGACAATCAGTTCAAAAAAGTTCAAAGGGTAATGTGAGTGCTTCTATCCCGGGGGCAGAACATATTTATTCTTCCCTTGCAAGTGTACAGGAAACTGTTATTGAGGTCTCCCCATCCTCATGTCATTCACATCCTGTTTGCACATTTTACATTTGTCCTGCAGTTGTGTGTGCTGGAAAATGAGCCCACCCATTCACTTCTGACTTTGGGCCCTTTTTATACTTAAGGCGAGTTACTATTTCAGTGCAAATTTCCAGAAGAACATTCCTGCACCGCTCTCCCTAACCCCCCCCACCTCCCCGTTTCCATCCAGCACCATTTTCCATCAGGCACTGGGCAGTTGGTGAAACCAATGACAGCTCATTAAAACCATCTGAAAAAGTGGGTCTTTCCTACTGTCAAAACAAGGTAGGTCAATGAGTTTACATTATTGACTGCAGCCGACATCAACATATATTTATCTTCAGATGCCGTTTTTAGGTGTAAAAGAATCTTTAGAGGCAGAGAGGAAAACTGGACCTTAAAAGCTCTATTATTAAAAGTGGAAAATGTGAATTGATATTTAAACAAAACCCATCCATAAACAGAGTATAGTTAATGTTACTTTGAATGTCAGCTGGCTCCTCAATTCAATACACATTTCAAAAGATAAATTTATCGTAGAGTGGTGTTTATGTTTTATCCACAATTACATTTTTAGATTTGTTAGTTTTGAATTATTAGTTTGAATATGACTAAGTGAAGTTTATCGTATTGGTAACAATTTCCTCTCTCCATTAGATTAATGGTAAACCCAGTTAAAATAAGAGCTTCATATGAAACAAAACTGCAATCTACTTCAGATCATCATCACATCGAACTGGTTCTCTGCACCAACTGACCACAGCTAAAATACTCACGAGATCCAGACAAATTAATACAATCAACTTCACTTTCCCTTTTAAACAGTAATGTAGTAGAAAGCAAGTTTGAAATTAATGACTACAATAAATTACGGTAATTGATTGTAGTTTGTCCTTTTGAAGTCTGCTCAGCTTAATTTTACCTTTTTCTATTAATAATGAGTTTTTTATTTTGTTGCTCTGGGGTTAATGATGCGTGGCTGTAATAACTATCAACTGAGTGGTGGAAATGCTTCATCAAACCCCGTGTGTGCTCGCTGCTGTATGGCATTTACCGGTCAACCTAAAAGGGAAGTAGCAAGTGCTTTAATAAGCACATAAGAAGTAAAAAGGATGGGCAAAGAAGGACTGGGACCACAGAGACAATGGTTTGAGGGAATGGCAGAGATGCTGAATAAGTATTTTGCCTCAGTTTTTACAGAGAAAAGTGAGAGTGGGACTGTAGGAATGCCTGAGGAGGATGTGAAAGAGCCACTGCTGGTGATGAATATTCAAAGGAAAAACTAATTATAAAATCAAAAAAAAATTATGAAACTTAATGGGAAGAAGAGTCAAAGAGTCACCAGTCCCAGATTGCGGAGGGAGATTGGGGGTGGGTGGGAGGAGGAGATAACAGTAGCATAAAGCTTAATTTTTAAAAAAATCTTTGGAAACAGAAAGTGTGTCAAAAGGCCTGATGGGTGACAGATGTTACGCCCCCATCCAAGAAACAGGAAAAGGATTAACCAGAAAATTATAGGCTGACTTCGGTGGTGGACAAACTTCTGGAGTCCATACTGCAGGATGAAATTAGTGAACACTTAGAAAAGCACGGGCTAATCAGGCACAGTCGGAATGAATTTGCCAAAGGCAAGTGGTGTTCGATTAATTTGATTTTTTTTTTGAAAGAATTACGCAAATAAAAAGGGAAGGGAAGGGAAGGGATGTTGTGCATATGAATTTTCAGAAGGCATCTGACAAGGTGCCACATAAGAGACTTGTTTCAAAAATAAAAGACACATCGTATTTAAAGGAAATGGATAGAGATATGGCGGGAGGACAGAAAGCAAATATAGGAGCAAACTGATGTATTTTGGATGGTTGAGTTATGGGCAGTGTTGTGCCCTAAGTGTCTGTGCTAAGAACTCTTTTCCATTTGTATAAATAATTTTGACAGGGATGATATTGAAGTTTGTTGAAATACCAAATTAAGGGGGATTGCAACTGTGTGGAGGAATTCAGGAGGACAAATAGGTTGATGCAGTGAGCAGACAGGTGACAGATGCTGCTCAATGCAGAGAACTGTGAAGTAATACATTTTGGGGAGAAGCAGAGTGGTGAAGGGAAGTATACCCTAAACTGAAGAATCTTAATTGAATGGAATAAGAGGGCGATTAATTGGTGCAGGTACATAGATCTTAAAAAGTGGGAATGCAGGTTAATAAAGAGCCCATAAAAAAAAGCAAATGGGATTTTGAATTTTATATGTAAAAGCACCGAATATAAAAGCAAGGAGATGATGTTGAATTGGTACAAGGCATTGGTTAGGCCACAATTGAGATATCATGTGCAGTTCTAGGTACCTATTATTGAAAGAAATACTAAAGCCATGGTAAGACTACAGTGAAGTTTCATTAGAATGATACCAGAAATGAGAGACTATGGTTATGAACAGAACAGAAAAGTTTATGAGGGACCTAATAGAGGTTTTCAAAATTATAAAAGGTCTTGAGGCTTGGCAAATCAGTAACAAGGGACATAAACTTGATCATCAGTAGAATTTCTTTTAAAATTCAGGTTATTAGTGGTTATTGAGAGGGAGATTAAAACATCCTTTTAAGGGGAATAGGACAGGTATTTGAAAAGAAAAATATGAAAATTATACAGAGAAAGGGCAGGGAAATGGGACTGGATTAAATAGCTCCAGTTGAAAAGCACAGGCACAATGTACCTAATGGCCTCCTTCTGTGCTGCAAATTCTATGATTTGATACAGGAACTAACGTCACACAGCAACAAATCTGAGTTGCAGCAGCTGTGCCACAGAGTGAGAGGAAGCAACCCCAATCTCCCACACCCAATCTTAGTTATGCTATTGTGGAGAGGCGTGGAGTGAAAGCCAGGCTGTGTATCCCTTCCCCCCAATCTGAGGGGCAGAGCGCAGAGAAAGTCAGCCCAAGCCATTCTTGTGGGGCTGTTGATGGCTTTTGAGTCAGAACTGTATCAAATGTTAATATGACAGCATATCTTTATTAAAGATATTTATCCTTTCAATAAGGATGTCATGTGGAGACCCCAGAAAAAGATAAGAAAAATTAGCACACCAATATATTTACTGTATGAACCAATAAAGGCTGTTTGCAGGAAGGGACCAGAATCCACAGACGAGACACCATATTAATGCAACACTGTGTCCTTGCATTATAGAGTGACTACTGGAGTTCAGTAACACGTTAATCACTGCAATCCTTAGGTGCCATTGCTTCCCAAATGCAATTCATAATCACAAATATAAACATCATTCTGCTTACAGAACAAGTTACCAAAGACCAAGAACTTCTTCAGAGTAACTTGTTGCATTCAGCAAAAAGGTCAAACTTCTAAAACTGCAATTTCCTTACATATGACCAGCCTAACCACGAGGCACAGTCCTGATAGTGGTTTATGGTGTGGGGACAAGTAATCCAGAGGTGGAGAATTCATATTATACCACGACAACGTGTGAAACTGAATTCAATAATCTAGTCATTTGTGAGCTAGCACCGGGGGGGGCGGGGGGTGGGGGGAACGGAGGGGGAATGACCAGTCTAACCAGTGGCAAGGTTAAAGTGTACAATAACATGTACATAAAAATAAGGGGCAGACCGTAAGATGCAAGACAACAGCTTTCCAACCCTAGCAGCTGGATTTCCTTTCATCATTAACAGATCGAAATTCAACAGAGAAAGAACAGAATTGCTACTTAGCTTAGAAATGTTGTAAATGACTCTTGGCGAAGCAGTAACCTCAGAGGCTGACTTTATTTTTAAATAAGATGCACGGGAGACTAGCTATACTCTGGGAATATTAGAGCCGATTGTTCCTGTTATGTTGGGCATGTACTTTTGTGAAAAAATGCACCTTCTGCAATTTGTCCCTCTGTCAGCGATTGCACTGGAGCTTAAAAAAAACATTCCACCTGGAAGTATTTTTAAAGGGCCACTCTGTCTTCATGAAAAAGTGTGCAACAATTTTATTTGATTTGGGGAGAAAGGAAAAGAACAAGCTCTTTCTCTTTTCATCAGTGTAGTCACGTACAAGTGATGAGACAATATGCATTGGCAAACAAATAATAACAGTATTGTGATAAAAAGCTAGGACGGATGCCGAAAGAAGTGGGGCTGGAAGGGATTAGTGGGTTGAGTGTGGTGGTTCTTTAAAGAGGCACATCTTCATGAAAGAAAATAATCATATTTCAAACATTTGGATTAGTAATTTTTTTTCCCATAAACTTATTTTTGAATTAGCAATAGCTACAACATGCAAGGAAAAAAGACAAAAACCAAATAAAGTAAAATATTTAAGAAAATTAGGTGGACGTCACATAGAACAGGAACATTGCTGGTTTGTTACAGTAAAAACACCAGAAGCAAGAATAAGCCAATCAACAGTAACAAATGTAAACTAAGCTAGAGGTTGAGTGGCTCACAAGGGCTAAGTCAAGGAGTGTCAGAGGAGAGAGCGAGTCATGAAATTTATGAGGAAGAGTCTTAGATATGATCTTAAGAGCTTTGAAGGATCAGTCTAACAAAAGGAATAAGTATCTAGGACAGATAAGGGGCTGTCATGCCGATAGGAGGATGAAAATATAAGAGGAAAAGATAGGACCAGCAAGGGGAGTGTTTGGGTGGATTAAGGGTCCTGCCTCCATAGTGAGATGAAAGGAGGGCTCATTCCCCTTAAAAGCAACTTTATTTTGTTGAGTATATATCATGGGACAATATGTACAAATGTATATTGTCCCCTGTCAAACGCTTACATTTGACAAAAATAAACTTTAAAAAAGGCTTATTGGAATAATTTCACCCTACCATGTCCAAGCAGGCCTTCCCTTAAAGGAGTGAAATCTATTTTGTTACTGTGAACATTTTAAATATTTGAAAAAACTTACCTCAGCCTGAAAGCTCTTTAGGAGAGGTGCCACCATTTCTCTAATCTCCTGAAATGAAGTACAGTTTAAAAATTAAACTTGCAACAATGCTATCTGCATAAATCCACACTTACAATTTAGACATATTGGACCCAATTTTCCACCAAATACATCGGGCTAACAATGAAATTATTTTCTGAAGTGCAAAATTTCAGGCCTGTGCTGAAAACAGCATTCTAGCTATCCTTCAAGTACTGGGTTAGCTAAAAAGAGGAGACAGGCCAAATGACTTGATGCCATCTGATTTTTGTCTTAATTGCAGAAAAAAGTGCCATGGGAGTACTGCTACAGGTACTGCTAACACCTTCTCTCTTAATAGAGCTCATGTGAACTGGCATTAAAAGTCATCCATTCCAAAGACTATGACAGCAAGCCTGCACATGGCCTTTCTCCTCATTTTATTGAAAACCTCACCTTTCAAGGTATCATCAACTGTTGTGCAGCCTCACCAGAAAAAAATAGGATTAAACTGAACCCACCCAAAAATGTAAATTAACTTATTTATCCCAACACTCACCATTCTTTTCAGGATGTTAACAAAGTAATGGAGGGGACAAGGGTTTGGGTTGTCAGCACAAGCTTCCCCAAAGTCTCAGTTGGTAAAGACAATTGTAACTGAGCCATATAGACCAGAAGATCCCAGTTCGATTCCCTGTTAACTGATCCCAGCCAGGGTGGCGGTAGGACGACTATAATTGGCCTTAGTTCCCAAAGCCAAAAGGAGAATATGCTAGGGGTCCTGATCACTGTTCAGTGGTCCTTACTAGAAAGTGTCCATCAACTCTGATGTGATGCCCTATCAGTCAGATAGACTGCCTGCCTATGCTCGGATATGAAGAGTTGTTACTTGGACAATGTACCGAATAGTCTCCTACACCTTTGGGATTGTACCCCAGCAGGAGTCAGGTCTGTTAGGAGAGGAAGAAAGAGAAAGAAAATTAACAAAAAGAAGCGACAATTTGAAAATAGCTCAATTGGTTCAAGAAAATGAAGCTTTGAAGTAGTGGTCACCAATTGTTGCTGCAGAAATCACAATAACAGTCAGGGAAGCAAAATTAAGACCAACAGACAAGAGTCAGGATCACGGAGGTAAGGTAACTGAACAAATCTAGGCCAAGTGACACAGAATGGAACTCTAACACGAAATCTTCAGCTGAACAAATCCAGGTCTGAGCCATCATTACTCCATTGCAACACTAAATTGGATACCTTCAAGAATCCAATTTAAAAATTTTGTGAAAAATATAGATACTACTGATCCACAATAACAGTGCCATGGGCAGGTGAGCTTAACACTGGACAAAAGACATTTTTTTTTAAATGAAGGTTAATTTTTTAAGTCCTTTTTCCCGTCTCATTAATTTTCTCCCCTCCCTTCCTTTCTTTCTTTCCTGAAGACAGGGTACAGCTCCACTGATGTTACATACCCTCTAGCACCCACCAAAGTGGTCAGTTTTCGTGTGGGAGCCTTGGCAGTGAGTGTTGGCGGCTATTTGACTGAGTGGGATGGGGGGGCGGCTTTACAGCCAAACTTGATCATCTTCTCACCCGATGTCCACATACACAGCAATCAGAAGTGAAAAAGTTGGCCGATTTTCCCCTCATAACCCAGGAGTAGTGAGGCTAACTGTTGACCAACCGTTGCCCCAACAGAGATCTGCATTAATTGGGGATCAAATCTAAGACCTTCCTGCCTGCATAGCTCGGCTACTCACTGAATAAATTCAACAAACCACTTGGGGAGCAGATTCCCAATTTTTTTTTAAAAAAAAGGAAAACCAAGGCTGATTGACCAGGAGACTTACTCCAGTCAACTTCAGAAATTTTCAAAACATATAGTTAAAACTGAAGTTCCCATTCCGTTTTAGTCTTATTGATAATATAAAGGATTAGCTAGTGAAATAAAGCAGGAGTTGCATGCTGTACCTCTGGTACATTTCTTTTGAATTCTCGACTCAGTTCTATTAGATGCTTGTGAGATTGTTCGCTCTCCTCCTGTCGAGCTGCTAGCTCCGAAGCTACCGAGTTCAGCTCCTTCTGCGGACGAGATAAGAGAGATGGCAAGTTATTATCGAGGAGGTCAAAAGTCTGCTTAAAAGTTTATCACAAGCCAAGTTGGAACCGCTGCCTAAAGTGAGCTGCCAAGAAGGATTAGTCGCAGAACGAGTGTACGAGCCACAAGTCAATGAAAGGCTTTTAGATAATCAGATATTTTAGATAATCGATCTTCACCTGCAGAGGTCTTCCACTATTCGAAATTACCAAAGGTTAAAAGGGATTCAAAGATTAAAGTAAATTGAAGTCAATGAAGCCAGGCTCAGTGTTACTTTTAGGTATAAAATATCAGATATAAAAAGCGTTCCCAAATATGACTTTCTAAACAAACGTACTGCCTTTTTCAGCTTGCTCGATGGGTCAAGGTGATTAAATCCATAAGTAAAGGTTCAATCCTCGATCTGTGCTGAGTTAGCTGATCTCAGGTGGGGCAGTGGTACAGGCTCTACTATTGGCCTCAGTGCGCCTGGGCTAGGGAGAAGAAAATCAATCAGAGTTCCCGCTTCAGATTGAAATTCAGTGACCCTGTTGGAAGCGTGAAGGTGAGGAGAGGATAGGAACAGGCTTGACTGTTTGAAAACCTGCCGATACTCACCATCAAGGCTCATGCATGAAGATTGGCCACTTGGGTAAGGTACCACAGGGCAACTAGCGCCCATGGAACTGTACCTCAGCAAAAAATCAACACTTTCAGGAGAAACAGAGAGAGGGAAGGAAATTGGTGCAAGGCAGTAAAGGGGGGGGGGGGGGGGGAGGAAAGAGGAGGGAATAAAAAAAAACAAAAGCACAGAAACCCACTAATATATATATATTTTTAAAAATTCAGGTGAAAATAGTTCATAAATTTCAACTTCACACAATTTGGAAGTGTCATGGGTTTTGTTGTGTACATCATATTAAAGCATATTGATATTACACTGAAAAGTATTTATAAAACATATGAAAATGTTCTGTTATCATTTGCATCAATTGCTAAGCACAGTAGGATCAGGAATTATATGACAGACTGGATAGTTCAAACCACAGAAACGAAGTGAATTTCAAATTTAACAAGGGAGTCAATCATAAGAAATAGCATTTTATGTACCCAACAGAAATTTAACAGTTGTAAAATACAGTAGTTCAATTTTCTGTAAATTGCTTTAAAACGTGAAGGTAAAACATCCTCATGTTTCTGTTGCTTTAGGAACTATATTAAAAATGTCATTCTTATTATGTCAGTTTTTCACAATTGAGCTCGTTTCTTTTGAAGTCTCAATTGTCAACTGCTTTTCTACATGATTAAGTTTCTTTTCCATATTTCATCTAGGAAGTGGCAAGTAATAAATTTATCAATAAAGTTATATTGACAACTGACCCAAATGTAGGCAATGGTCATAGCAATATTCAATAGTTCCTGTTAATTCTGATGTGAACATTCTGAGAAACATACAATTCAAAATGTAACACTTAAAATCTGTAAACATTCAATTAAAAAAAAATCAGTGAAAAGAATCAGTTTTATGATATTAGTCTTCCAGTTACAATTCAGCAGCGTTTTGCAGTAATCTGTTTAGATGAGAAAATGCTAAAATCAGCATTATTCAGTTAAACAGGAAGTACGTTAGCTTTTATGGATGTATTATACACAACGCTGGATGGGAGAATTTTTTTTTTAAAAGATACAATATTCAGATTACCTACTACATGTGAAGCCGTTTCCTGCAAACATCAATACTCCTGAAACACAGCGTGACAGGAAAGTTTTAAGCCTGTTCAATATACGCCATGGCAACATCGCACACCATGCATCTATTAAGCCACGTATGAAGTTACAAGGTGTGAAATGAATTCAACTATAGATAATTACTAGCAGGAAATCAGATGATTAAAAAGAATTAATGAGTAAACTGTATCAAGATGTAAGCTTGGAAGATTAAAAATTAAAATCAGCATTGAGTGAGCTACATCAAAAGAAAATCCTTCAGGGGCTCGCCCAATGGCTCAATGACTTTATCCAGTGAATAGCTGACCAGGAAGTCCCAGGTTTGATCCCTGCACAATGTTGAGTTTGCTGATCTCAGCCAGAGTGGTAAGGCCCTACAATTGATCTTAGTATCCCTGGCATGGACAGCTGAGGGGGAAAAAGAATCAGTTCACTCCTTCTCGTCATTATGCAGCAAGCCCTGTTGGAAGTACACACATGAATATCAGGTAAGGACAAGACTGGACTTGGCTACTATGTCCCCCATGATGGAATAGTCTACCAGCAATCATAATTAAGACTCACACGTGACAAATGGGCACTTGGATGATAGGTACTCATAAACCATAACTCAGCAAGAAGTTAATGCCTTCAGAAGAGGGGAGGGGAGAATGAGAGCTCTCTTAATGAAGAACAGTACTCTCCCTCTTAAGGCAAGTTCTTTGACTCACGGGGTGGCTGCACAGAGATCCTCTCAGCAAGTCTAAACAATGCCGTTTGCTCTTGCTGAAAATAAATGGTAACCCATTCACAGCCCCACATTCTTTCTTTTTGTGCTGCAACTAATTGCAATCAGCAGCAGATATCTGACACAGTGACAGCATCAGCAAAATTGTTGCTGAGAGCACAGAATCTTTGTCTAAAAATAATCAGACATTCCGTGCACTGCTGTTTGTTATAATGGTAATCGATGCTGGAGGCTTTGGATTCCATCAATTTATAGATCTCCACTATTCTGCCTAGTGATTGTGTTCTGCACATGCTGCCAAGGCAGCGCAGGGCACTGTATGATTAAGATAAGCCCAGATTCTATTCAGACATTCCTTATCAGCTCTGCTTCTCTGCAATGCAAAGATGGCTTGAACACCTAAAGATTAGTTCACCAGCTACGATGTCAAATTTAAGGGTATTGATCAATAAATCAAATCACACAAAATCAATCAGCCAAGCCTAGCAAATGCATTATTGCTGCTTTCCAAAGGCGGCAGCCGACGCACGGATTCCATCTAGCTGCATTTCCTGGCGCACTGCCAGCCACTCGTCCGTCTAATAGACTCCACAGTAGACGAACACAAACCCAGCAGAACAGCAATAAATTTCTCATCAAATAGCAGATACAGACATGAGATGAACATCTGTTCTGCCCTGACAAAGCTCTTGTGCTCGTCTGAAATAAATGGTGTCTGCAAACTGTGTCTGACAGACCACCCCAAAGGCAGCCTCACCTCGACCAAAGCAGCATGTAGGAATATTTTGTCAGTTATTTCAATCAGTTAATTTAAACTGACTTCACACTTCTTCCTTCCAAAGTGGAGTCAAATTTAAACAGTAGCCAGATCTAGACGGTCAATAAACAGACCATCTAGGGAACCTGTACTACTCAGGCAACCTACACAGACCTTCTTATTTTTCCCATCGAACAGTGATGACTTAAAAAAAATACTGTAATGTGCTTAGCAATAAAACCCAACTGCACGACAAAAGATTCTGAACAAATTGCTTCTCACTAGGAATGGACTTGATTGATGAAAGGACCTGTTATACTAAAAGCTGTTCTGTAGTAAATCCAGTACAAGTTTGGCCATGTTGTTGTAAAGTCCACAGCGTAAACTGGTACAGAAAAAAGAAATCAATCGTCCATCAGAATGTAACTTTCATACCACTACATACCTGGTGCACTGTAAACCTAGCCTTGATGCAATTCTGCAATCTACCTTAGATCTGTGTTGCTCAGCTCTAGGCAATGAAGAGTGCTGGTGTGGTGATAAGGTGCAATATGATATCCCTTCATTGCTGTCCCTCCTGGGCACCTGCTCAACTCATTTGTAAAGGTCAGCGTAAAGAAACCAGACTTTGGACCTGGATGTTACTCCAGTCACAAATCTAATCATGGTTTTTAAGATATGTTTGAAAGAAAGAACTTGCATTTATACAGCTCTTTTCACAACCTCAGGACATCCCAAAGCACTTCACAGAAAATTAAGTATTTGCACATTTAGTCACTGTTGAAATGTAAAGAAACACAGCAGCCAATCTGTGCATGGCAAAGTTCCCACAAACAGCAATGCTATAAATCACCAGACAATCTGTTTTGATGGTGTTGGCTGTGGGATAAGTCTTGGCCTGAACACTGGGAGAACTCCCGACTCTTCTTCGAATAGTGCCATGGGATCTTTTACGTCCACTTGACAGGGCAGATGGAGCCTCAGTCTAATGTCTCATTCGAAAGATGGCGCCTCTGACAGTGCCGCACTTCCTCAGTACTGCACTGAAGTGTCAGCCTGGATTATTCTCTGGGGTGGGGCTTGAATCCACTACCTTCTAGCTGACTTCTGAAAGGCACACCGCCTGAGAGAAGCATTTTATGTCAGATACCCAGTTTGGGGTGTTGATGACAATAAAGAATCCAGACCAGATCATTTCAACCAATGTTTACACTACACCTCTGTCAAAGAATAAGTCCAACACCATCAACTACAACTTGCATTTATATAGTACTTTTAAAGTTAAAAACATCCCAAGACACTTCACAAATTGAAATTAGATAGGGGAACAGGTGACGAGCCACGGAGGGAGAGATTAAGAGGGGTGATGAAAAGCCGGGTCCAAAAAATGGGTGTTAAAAGGAGGAACATAAGAACAGAAGAAATAGGAGCAGGAGTAGGTCATACGGCCCTTCGAGCCTGCTCCGCCATTCAATCATGGCTGATCTTCGACCTCAACTCCACTTTCCTGCCTGATCCCCATATCCCTTGATTCCCCGAAAGTCCAAAAATCTATCCATCTCAGCCTTGAATATACTTAACGATTTAGCATCCACCATCCTCTGGGTTAGAGAATTCCAAAGATTCACAACCCTCTGAGTGAAGAAATTCCTCCTCATCTCAGTCTTAAATGGCTGACCCCTTATCCTGTGACTAGAATCTCCAGCCAGAGGAAACAACCTCTCAGCATCTATCCTGTCAATCCCCCTCAGAATCTTATATGTTTCAATGAGATCACCACTCATTTTTCTAAATTCCAGAGAGTATAAGCCCATTCTACTCAACTTCTCCTCATAGGACAACCCTCTCTTCCCAGGAATTAATCTAGTGAACCTTCGTTGCACCTCCTCTAAGGCAAGTATATCCTTCCTGAGATAAGGAGATCAAAACTGTACGCAGTACTCCAGGTGTGGTCTCACCAAAGCCCTGTACAACTGCAGCAAGACTTCCTTACTCTTGTACTCCAACCCCCTTGCAATAAAAGGCCAACATGCCATTAGCCTTCCTAATTGCTTTCTGTACCTCCATGCTAACCTTTCGTGTTTATTGTACGAGGACTCCCAAATCTCTCTGAACACCAATATTTACTAGTTCCTCACCATTTAAAAAATATTCTGTTTTTCTATTCTTCCTACCAAAGTGAATAACCTCACATTTCTCCACATTATATTCCATCTGCCACCTTCTTGCCCACTCACTTAATCTGTCTATATCCTATTACAGACTCTTTCTGTCCTCCTCATAGCTTACAAAGCTAGGTGGGAAAGTATCGCCAGCAAACTTGGATACATTACACTTGGTCCCTTCATCTAAGTCATTAATATAGATTGTAAATAGCTGAGGCCCAAGGACCAATTCTTTTGGCACCCCACTAGTTACAGCCTGCCAACCTGAAAATGACCCGTTTATCCCTCTCTGTTCTCTGTCGGTTAACCAAGCCTCTATCGATGCTAATATGTTACCCCCAACCCCATGAGCCCTTATCTTGCGTAACAACCTTTTGTGTGGCACCTTATCGAATGCCTTTTGAAAATCCAAATACACAACATCCACTGGTGCCCCTTTATCTACCCTGCAAGTTACATCCTCAAAAAACTCTAATAATTTTTTCAAACGGAAGTGGGAGGGTGGGGCGGGGAACGGATTTAGTAAGGGCGTTCCAGAGAGTGGGGCCTGGTTGCTGATGAGTTTGCTACAAATAGTGAGGCAAAGCCATGGGAAGATGGACAAAAGGCAAAAAAACTTAAAGACGTGGAAGGAGCTATAAGGCTGGTAGAGATTGCTGAGATAGGGTGGAGCGAGGCAGCGAAGGGATTTGAAGACAAGGATGAAGATTGTAAATTTAAGGCATTGGGGGGCAAGGAGCCAATGTAGGTTAGCAAGGGCAGATTGGTGGGTGACAATACTCATTGCGAAACAGTAGACAGGCTGGTGGGTTTTGGACAATGCAGAGCTTTTGAAAAGTGAAGAATAGGAGGCTAGTAAGGAAGGCATTGCAAAAATTGAGTCTAGGAGGTGACAAAAGCATGGATAAGGGTTTCAGCAGCATTGGGGCTGAGGTCGTGCACAGATGTGCAATATTGCTGAGATGGAAATAAGCAGTGTTGGTAATTGATAAGATGTGGAGTTCAAAGCTCAGTTACGACTTAAACAGGCTGCATGATTATTATTTTTTGGAAATACTAGACTTACTAGAATTTAAATCAATCCACGTTCACTACCCCAGTTTGAATTAATTTGCTCCCAAGAGATTTTTTTTTCAAAAAAACATCCTGGTTAAGTTAGGACCTTTTACTCCAATCCAAGACAGAAGTAAACAGCTTACCTTCAGCAATATATGCCCAATAAGAGTGCAAAACTATGCTAAAAAAAAATTGCAATTATGTGATTTAAGCTCAAAGCTTTCTCCCTTGTGGTAGCAGCGATCTACCATAAAATGCTTTTTCTTCTCACAGGTCAGCTAGTCCCACAGCTACTGTGATTCAGGCCTTTTGCATAGGAAAATGTAAAAAAAAACTTATAAAAGGACAAGCATTATACAGATGTATTTAATCTAAAGCTATTACTTCCACATTTGCGATTCTCAAGGACTCACTTTCACAGGCTGATGTGATGAAGGATTTGTGCATGCACAGCAGGGCCTCTGTTAATCTTAATTTTAAATGTTTGTCCCCGAGTGAAGGAGCCATAAATACAATGTATTACATTACGGTGTGTCAGAGGGTGTTATAGTGAGGAGCAACTATAAACATGTAAACCAAACAAGTATCAATACAAAATTCCAAGATCGGTTTTTAATGAAACTTCACGGGATTGGATTAATGAGTACAAACTTGTTTTGTTCTGTAATAGAAAAGGGTGTTTCCATAGAACAATTTCACCCAATTACCATTGTTCATCTATAAGACCACTGGTGTTCCACATCCATGGAAAAACAATCACATAATGCAATCCCTACAACAGTGCTAAAAATTCCAAATCACATGTAACTAGAACAGAATTTAATTTATTCAGTCACCATTTTCTTCATTATAAATGGAGAGAATGTTGTCCCAGAATGCTCAGGAAAAGCCCAAATCGCATGTAATAAAAATGGAATTTGACTGTGTTTGGTCGCCATCAACCAGTGATTTTGATCATCAGCCATTCCAATGAGTCAGAAGACGACAGTAACTCCTCACAAACTGTATATGGCTTACTTGAGCTCCCTGTAAATTTTGCCAACATCACTATACGCTTCTGGGAAAAAAAATATACAAAATACATATTATTCTTTCAAATTTTATGATTGGTCTATTATTCTATTAAACAATTTTTTTAGAAATGAAAATGTAAAAAAAAAAATCTACAAGGGAACTCTACATAACAGACCAGCAGTTTCCTAAGGGATGTCATAAAAATCTCTCCTGATGTATCAGGAGTTAAGTCCACAGTAAGATACTGCGCCACAAAACCAGGAAGGTCAAGGTTTGATCGCCAGTTAATATGGAGTTCTCTGATATCTTAGTGCACCTAGGTTTAGGAGAAGGGAAAAAAACATAAGCCAGGGAAACAGTAAATTTCAGGTCAGAACCTGATTCCACTTCACCATGAAATTGTTCATAATTTTGAACACCTCCATCAAATCTCCCCTTAACCTTCTCTATTCTAAGGAGAACAACCCCATAACTGAAGTCCCTTTACCCTGGTACCATTCTAGTAAATCTCTTCTGCACCCTCTCTAAAGCCTTGACATCCTTCCTAAAGTGTGGCGCCCAGAATTGAACAATACTCCAGCTGAGGCCTAACCTGTGTTTTATGAAGGTTTAGCATAACTTCCTTGCTTTTGTACTTTATGCCTCTAATAATAAAGAAGCATATGGGATCCTGGGCTTTAACAGCCTTCTCAAGTTGTCTTGCCACCTTCAAAGATTTGTGTACGCGCACCTCCAGGTCGCTCTGTTCCTGCACCCCCCCCCCTTTTAAAATTGTACCATTTAGTTTATATTGGCTCTCCTCATTCTTCCTACCAAAATGAATCACTTCACATTTCTCTGTTAAATTTCATCTGCCATGAGTTTGTCCATTTCACGCATCTGTCTATGTCCCCCTGAAGTCTGTTATTATCCTCCACATTGTTTATTACATTTCCGAGTTTCGTATCATTTGCAAACTTTGAAATTATGCCTTCCATACTCAAGTCCAGGTCATTAATATATAATCAAAAAGAGCAGTGGTCCTAATACGAACCCATGGGAAACCCCACTGTATACTTCCCTCCAGTCTGAAAAACAGATACTGGATGGGCTAAAAATTGATAAAGAGGAGGTACCAGAAAGGCTAGCTGTACTTAAAGTAGATAAGTCATCCGGTCCGGATGGGATGCACCCTAGGATGCTGAGGGAAGTAAGGGTGGAAATTGCAGAGGTACTGGCCATAATCTTCCAAACATCCTTAGATACGGGGAGTGGCACCAGAGGACTGGAGAATTGCAAATGTTACACTCTTGTTCAAAAAAGGGTGTAAGGATAAACCCAGCAACAACAGGCTAGTCAGTTTAACCTCAGTGTTGGGGAAACTTTTAGAAATGATAATCCGGGACAGAATTAGCAGTCACATGGACAAGTTTGGATTGATTAGGGAAAACCAGCATGGATTTGTTAAAGGCAAATCGTGTTTAACTAACCTGATAAGAGTTTTTTGATTAGGTAACAGAGAGGGTAGATGAGGGCAATGCGGTTGATGTGATATATATAGACTTTCAAAAGGCGTTTGATAAAGTGCCGCATAATAGGCTTGTCATCAAGATTGAAGCCCATGGAATAAAGGGGGCAGTAGCAACATGGATACAAAATTGGCTAAGTAACAGGAAGCAGAGAGTAGTGGTGAACTGTTGTTTTTCGGACTAGAGGGAGGTGTACAGTGGTGTTCCAGAGGGGTTGGTACTAGGATAACTGCATTTCTTGATATATATTAATGACTTAGACTTGGGTGTACAGGGCACAACTTCCAAATTTGCAGATGACACAAAACTCGGAAGGGTAGTGAACAGTGAGGAGGATAGCGATAGACTTCAAGAGGATATAGATAGGCTGGTGAAATGGGCGGACGCATGGCAGATGAAATTTAACACAGCAAAATGCGAAGCGATACATTTCAGTAGGAAGAATGAGGAGAGGCAATATAAACTAGAGGGCACAATTCTATAGGAATACAGGAACAGAGAGATCTGGGGGTATATATGCACAAATCGTTGAAGGTGGCAGGGCAGGTTGAGAAAGTGGTTAAGGAAGCATACAGGATCCTGAGCTTTATAAATAGAAGCAAGAATTACAAAAACAAGGAAGTTATGATGAACCTTTATAAAACCTTTACTGGTTCGACCACAACTAGAGTATTGTGTCCAGTTCTGGGCACCGCATTTTAGGAAAGGTCTTAGAGAGAGTGCAGAAAAGATTTACTAGAATGATTCTAGGAATGATTGATTTTAGTTACATGGAACAACTGGAGAAGCTGGGGTTGTTCTCCTTAGAACAGAAAAAATTAAGAGGAGATTTGATAGATGTATTTAAAATCATGAAGGGTCTAGACAGAAGAGATAGAGAGAAACTGTTCCCATTGGCGGAAGAGCCAAGAACCAGAGCACATAGATTTAAGGTGATTGGCAAAAGAACCAAAGGTGACTTGAGGAAAAAAAATTTTTACTCAGCAAGTGGTTATGATCTGGAATGCACTGCCAGTGGGGGTGGTTGAGGCTGATTCAATTGTAGCTTTCAAAAGGGAACTGGATAAGTACTCGAAAGGAAAAAATTTGCAGGGCTACAGGAATAGGGCAGGGGAGTGGGACTAGCTGGATTGCTCTTGCATAGAGCTGATGTGGAAAATTGTGTAAAATTGCTGGACTATAACTTGGTGTTGTAAAATTGTTTACAATTGCATAGAGCTGGCACGGACTTGATGGGCCGAATGGCCTCCTTCCGTGCAGTAACTTATGATTCTATGAACCACTGACCACTACTCTCTGCTTTCTGTCTCTTAGCCAATTTTGTATCCACATTACCATTGTCCCTTTAATCTCATGGGCTTTAATTTTGCTAACAAGTCTACTACGTGGTACTTCATCACATACCTTTTGAAAGTCTATGTACACAACATCAACCATACTACCCTCATCAACCCTCTCCGTTACTTCATCAAAGAACTCAATCAAATACGATTTTCCTTTAACAAATTCGTGTTAACTTTCAAGTGCCAATTAACTTTGTCCCAGATTATTGTCTCTAAATGTTTCCCCACCACCGACATTAGGCTGACTGGCCTGTAATTTCTGGGTTTATCCCTCTCCCCTTTTTTGAACAGGGGTGTACCCGCCAATTACAGGCCAGTCAGCCTAACATTGGTGTGGGGAAACTTTTAGAGACAATAATCCGGGACAAAATTGTACAATACATCATAATGACCATTTAATACTTCAGAAAATAGACCCACAGTTTAGACTTGACTCTGAAATAAGTTTATTAAGACCTTAGGAAAAACATTGGCTATTAAAAAGGTACCAAAAAGGGGCACCAGAATGTTTAAAGCTTTCATTGTTCCTTGTGCTTTCAGCTTTCTTTTCAGGAAAAAGGTGTCTATTGAAAGTACCAAGCAATTCTAAATAAATGGACAACTGGTGCCCACTTAGTGCTTGATTTATTACTGTTAGAAGTGGCAAGATTGAAGGAGAAGGTAATTGTAGAAGGAAGCAAGTACATCTTCCACCAACATCCCCTCCCCCCAACCAATCCCCCCTCCACCCTGGCCCCACCATGTGTTCCACATCATTAGCTTTTAACAGACTCCTTATTTTACAAAGTAATCATTAGTAGAAAGGACTCTGCAAAGCCCAGAGAAATTGTATTAAAGTGGAAAAGAAGGTGAAATACTCTGCTAAGCCAGGCAGAGGAAGGCTTATGGAGCCTGTCTATGGCCAGGACTGATTGCCACATCACTGGTTCGGAGCTAGATTTTTTATTTCCAGTTCAGTCTAAACTCTGTAGGGATTGTGTTAAAAAGATTAAAAGCTGCCCCCAACTGATCTGTCCAGGTGTTTCCCACTGCTGGTCTTTGGTGAAGTGTGTCTGCTGCACTTCAGTTTGAAATAAACAGCTGTCTTCCAGAGTTTGAAGAGGAAGATCCTGTCAAATAATCACTCTTCTCAAAGTAAGGTCACTGTTAAAAGCCAGCAATGTAGAACATACAGGAAAGAATACTTCACACTGACCTTAATATTACAATTTAAGTTATTACTTTTTGTTAACTCCTAAAATTTTCAGTTTGTCATGGTCTCCCTTTTCTAAACTAGTGTCCTCTTGGTTAGGGAGGGACTTTCTAATCCCAGATGTTAGTGGTTTCCTTCCTTTAAGGGAGGCGCTTGATAATTTCCCTGGTGGGATTAGACTTTGTAATTATTTCTTCCTACAATCACTTTCCCCATTAAATTTCTATGTAAATGGAGGATGCCCTGTAGGGATCTTACCAAGATCAGCAGCAGTAGAGAACACTGAATCGCAGAGCTAACTATAAGGCAGTTGCCCCACAATGTATCCAATTCCTACGGCTATGGATCTCTAAACTTTTTGCAATGTGGATGAAGCTATTATCCAAGGTTGACTGATTTTGACTGCAGCAGGAGTTTGCCCAGTGTGATTTATGAAAGATTTTGGACAGAATCAACTATCAGGGTTTCTTTTATTTTTCTTGCTGAGATAGGAATATGCTTTCATGTTTTCACCTTGTTAGTTTGAGTAATTACAACCTTAAGGTGTCCTTCTCAAAGCAAAGAGCACCTAAACACCTAGGATGAGCTAACTATAAATGCCATGAAACTAAATGATCTTAGTCAGTATTTTTAATTTTAAAATGTTTCCAATTGCCCCACTTTAGGTAGCTATAATATAGATCTTCTCTATGAATATTTAATGAGGTCATAATTCTCCAAAAGAAACTCAATGGATAGTTAAATAAAATGTTTGTCTCCATTTATACAATTTTAGTCTTTATTCCTTGAAGTCTGCTACCTTCTTACCATTATTAAATATTGATTTAAGCCATAAGGTAAATTAAGGCAAAGCTTTTTTGTAGGTTCACAAAAATATTCAGCTACAATAAATAGACAGATATAATAAACGGTAATAAATACATGTCTACACAATGAATCACCTTCTCCAAAAGACGACACCTAATATTCACAATCTTCTGCCAACCAGTAGGTAAGCTGTCTTGCATTGAAAGCTAATGGTACAAATACAAACTGGGAAGGCTCAGGCCTCTGCACTCTCCGGATAGTACATAAACTAAGCCCAGCTTTTTACAATGCATCCAATAAACCTTTAAAAATATTGTTAACTAATAAAATATATGTGGGTAAAGCATCCAATGGAATTTTTTTGGGCTAAACTGGTAACATTCTCTGAAAAATTGCCTGTTCATAATAATGTTTTCTCTTTGTTTGGAGCAACAGAGTTCCAGGTTGTCTAACTCTTTTCTCCTCCGACATGGGGAGAGATACAATAAAGTAACATGGGTCCGGCAGTGGGGGATGGGGGTGGGCTTTTCTACATTTTATTTCTCCATGTTTTCTCCAGGTGTCAGCCTTGGCTCAGTGGTAGCACCCTCACCTCGTTCACCTGACGAAGGAGGAAACCTCCGAAAGCTTGTGAATTTAAAATAAAATTGCTGGACTATAACTTGGTGTTGTAAAATTGTTTACAATTGTCAACCCCAGTCCATCACCGGCATCTCCACATCTCAGCAGAAGGTTGTGGGTTCAGGCCCCCCTCCACATAATCTAGGCTGACACTTCAGTGCAGTACTGAGGGAGTGCTGCAATGTCAGAGGTGCTGTTTTTCAGATGAGATGTTAAACCAAGGCCTCATCTGTCCTCTCAGGTGGACGTAAAAGATCCCATGGCCATGTTCTCACATTCTGCTGGCCAATATCTGGTTGGGTTCTCATTCCCCCGAAGTGAGGCCAATATTTATCCCTTAACCAACTTCACTTAAGCAGATTATCTGGTAATTATCACATTGCTATTTGCGGGACTTTGCTGTGTGCACATTTCCCTGCATTACACAGGAACATGAGTAGGCCATTCAGCCCCTCGTGCCTGCTCTGCCATTTGATAAGATCATGGCTGATCTGTGATCTAACTCCATATACCTGCCTTTGGCCCATATCCCTTAATACCTTTGGTTGCTGAAAAGCTATCTATCTCAGATTTAAATTTAGCAATTGAGCTAGTATCAATTGCCGTTTGCGGAAGAGAGTTCCAAACTTCGACCACCCTTTGTGTGTAGCAATGTTTTCTAATCTCGCTCCTGAAAGGTCTGGCTCTAATTTTTAGACTATGCCCCCTACTCCTAGAATCGCTAACCAGCAGAAATAGTTGCTCTCTATTCACCTTATCTGTTCCCCTTAATATCTTAAAAACTTCGATCAGATCACCCCTTAACCTTCGAAACTCTAGAGAATACAACCCCAATTTGTGTAATCTCTCCTCGTAACTTAACCCTTGAAGTCTGGGTATCATTCTAGTAAACCTACGCTGCACTCCCTCCAAGGCCAATATGTCCTTCCGAAGGTGCGGTGCCCAGAACTGCTCTCAGTACTCCAGGTGCGGTCTAAACAGGGTTTTGTACAACAGTGCAAAAATACTTCAGTGGCTATGAAATGCTTTGGGATGTCTTGAGATGGTGAGAGGCACTATCTAAATGAGAGTCGTTTCTTCTTTCTTTTTAATCAGCACCCCAGGTTTCATCAGTCATACAAACCGACAAAAAAGGACAGGGAAAGACCAACTGGCCCATCAAGCATGTCCCGTCCCAACATGATACAACTTACACACATCATCAATCCCATCCTATCACTCCCTCCCCATCCCACCCGCAGTCACACAATCTCCTGGGAGAAGGAAAAAGGCAGAAAAAAAAAATCCTTACGCCACTTTAGGAATAATGTTTGCGAAATTGCTCTCCGACTCCCGCAGACAATTAACAAGCTCCAGGAAATCACAGCGACTGGGACCACTATCCCCAATAACCAACCTACCTTCAAGTTATCTTCCACTCACAGGAACTCAATCAGCCCCCTTTTGAATGCCTGCAGCGAATCCACCCTCACTGCATGTACTGGCAACCTATACCAGAGGTCGATGACTCTCCCCGAAAACAAAGACTTCCTAGGGTATGACATGACCAGTTAGTCATTCTGGTTTACTTTTATCATGTGTCCTTCTTTTGACCTTAAGTGATATACATGGCTTTTTCATTCATTTTTTTGGTCAATACCACTATTATCCCTCCATAGAGGGCCCCTCAATCAACCTTACCAAAGTTGTCTGCCATCTTTGCAAATTTAGTCTGCATATAATCTGGAATTAGCATTAAATTTTCAATTGCATTGGCTTGGCTAATCAAATTGAATTTAATAATATTACAGTCACTGATGCTGAGGTGTTCTCCCACATCATGTTGAACTAGGTCCAATACCCAACTTTCCCCAGTATCTTACCAACATGCTATGTGAGGAAGCAATGATTTATAATATCTACAAATATTTTAGTCCTCTCCACCCACCCCCCCACCTCCCTGTCAATACTAGGTACATCACAATTGGATACCTGGCAAATTGAAATCCCCCTTTAGACAAAAATGATCCAATTTTCCAGCCACCTCGTGCCTATTTTACACTCAAGGCAAAATTGGTTTCCATATCTGCATGCAGTACCAGAAGTTGCATGCCCTCTTCCAATATTTGGAAGGGCTGGTCCTCAATTTTTGGTTAAATTTCACTCCCCCCACCCTCTTCATCTTCAGTCCCCAGATGCAGGAGTGGAGGGGGGAGTGCGAGCAGTTTGGAAGTCCGCCTGTCTAAAGCTGCCATCCACAGGTCCAAGATGTGTAGGATCTGTAGGGAGGGGCACTCTGACTACTTGCTGTTCTTTCAAGGCCTTGGGCACACCAAGGTAATGAGAGAGAGAGAGAGAGAGAGAGAGAGAAAAAAAAGGAAAGGAGAAAAGGAGAGGAGAAAGAGAGATTATGCAGCCTCCACCGGTATGCTTGAAGCATTCTGTGACTAGTGGGCACCGCTGGATTCTGCTTTATAAACCAGAAAAACTGGATCATGTTTTAACTTTGAACGAGTAATTCGTATTAGTGGGTAATTTGTTCTAGTGGCATTAGGCTTGCCCAGTGCCACTCAACGGCCCAAATCAAAATAGTCCTAATTCTGTAACCACCATGTGCTATTTTATGGTCAGAACAAAAACATTTTTTATAACTTCGTGCAGTGCTAGAGGTGGCTTCCCCTTTTCTATTACTGAAAGCGGCTGCTCCTTAACTTCTGCTTGCAGATCACACTCACACTCCTCCTCTTTGGTCTCCTGATGTCCGAGGGGACAGCAGATCAGAGGACCTCCTGGTGTGTCTGCTCCTGGGCTTCGTGAAAACTACCAATCATGAGTCCAGGTGCATAGGATCGACTGGAAGGGTTCTCTGACTGCGTGTTACTGTTCCTAGTACACATCCATGTGATCTTGGAGTGACATAACCAAGTCACCACCTGTTCTTCTGAAGTCTTCCGTGACCAGTGAGCACCGCAGGACATTGCCCGCCCTGTTGATGATGAGAACTGAATCATTATCGAATACTCTATGTATGAACTCTTGATTTGACTAGGCCACTTGTTATGTAGTGGTGGTATTTGTCCTCATGGCGTTGGGCTCATGCCCAATGTCACTCTATTGGCCCAGATTCAAAATAATCATAGTGCTGTAGCCCTTATAATTTGTGCCCAAAGTGCCTCATCCTAATGGATCCTTTGACCTGGAGGACTATAACTGGTACCAAATGATCAATTTTTGGACCAATAGCTTGACCCATCTGAACCCAAATAGCTTTAGCTGCACCCTGTAAAGCAGTATCACCTCCCTCTAGAACACTTAAGCCCTTGTTAACAAACAAAGCTACACCTCCTCCTTTTTGTCCCATTCTGTTCTTTCAAAATCCCTTGTATCCCAATTGAAATTCTACCCCATGGTTATGGTTATTGTGTGTTTTACCTTTGTTAGCACAATAACTTTATACTTTACCCTACACCCCAACATTCTGGTAAAAAGACAGCAACAGACAACAGCTTCAAAGGGTCATCACCAGACATATTAACTCACTTAATAAGATACAACAATTGGCTTGTTCATTGGAGAACAAACACTACCATAATTTAAGGAATAATGTCAGCAATCTAAATTAATTATCTCGATCATTCTGCATTTTATCCCAATTAAGTTAAACCAGTTTCCACAATCCCCCTTGGGATGTCCCTTGTTTAAATCCCTTTATGGCCTCACCCCTATCTCTGTAACCTCCTCCAGTCAAACCCCACTCACTCCCCCCCCAAACTCTCTGTTCCTTTAACGCTGGGATCTTACACAACCCCTGACCCTTTGTCCCACCATTGGTGGCCGTGCCTTCAGCCACCTAGACCTAGATTCCTTCCCTTCTGCCTCTCCACATCCCTCTCTTACTATACGACCCTCCTTGAAACCCAACTCGACCAAGCTTTTGGTCATTCCTCTTAATATTACCTCTGGCTCGGTGTCCATTTTTTTGACAACACCTCTGTAAAGCACTTTGGGACGTTTTTCTACATTAATGGCACTACATAAATGCAAGTTGTTATTGTCAGTTGTGTTCTAATTTCTAATTAAGCAAATACCAAGACTTACTGACATATTCTACTTCCCGCCCCCGAATCCCAATATGATGAGGGCGTCTACCTTGTTACTGTACTAAATTATCACCGTTTTATTGACAAATTACAATCAATCACAGCTCAGTGCATAAACCTTTCCCACAGTCAGTACTTCTTACCCTAGGTAGATGTTAACAAAATTTTTTTTTATCAGTGACTAATAGAGAATTTCCTATTTTACGGTTCCTAAATAATAAAGCATCTGTTTTGAAGTTACATGGAGCAGATCCCAACCTCCCTTCCAGCCTTGTTAATGCTTAACTGATTCAGCTTCTGTTATACAAATCTCACAAGAGACGAACATATTTAACATGCACATGCTGCCTCAATGCTTTTCTTTTAACTGGATTCTTTAATCCTTTAAACGTTCCACAAGACGAGTTTAGATCCACCTTTAAATATAAATTGAAAAAAACATGAGTTGACATCAAGAACAGGAAGAATTAAATGTGATTATCTAAATTGCATTTGTGTTTGATCCACAAAAAACAAGCCAGTTCTTGTATCTTATTAAATGTTAAGAGAGATATTTGGAGATGATCATTTGAAGCTGGCCTTCTGTAGTGACTCTTTGGATTGATATTACCAGAATTTTGCTGGCTGCAGCATTTCATGCTTCTGGTATAAAATGGCAGGGGTCTGACTTAAGCACCTCTGGTATGTCTTTGGTCATGAGTTGTGAGCTTGCCCCCAACTCTCCAATTTTGTAATGGATGAACTCAGACATGAAGTAAGCCATCTTCATCCAGGCCTACTGGTCTGCATGGATTTTATCCATACTGAGCCTAGGAGCAAGAGAGATTTTCTGAGTAGCCTTCCAAACTGGAATACAATATTAACCTACAATATTTAACTTTCAGTAAGCTACATTTCCCTTCTTGGTGTTAATTATGCACTACTGTGCCAGTAACAATACACTAGCCCAAGTTTGTTGTTCCCATTTTTCCAAGTAATGAGGTGTCTCCCACTGCTGCCAGTCTGGGTGAATAGTAATTCCACATCAAACATATCGTTACCAGACCGAAACCACTTCAACCAAAAAAATGTTTTATATTTTCACAACTTGGTAGCTTTGCAATAAATATTGAGTCTGACCAACTCCAACCTCCAAGATTTAAAGTCTATCCTATAAAAAATGACCCTATCTCCTTCCAAACCCACTTTCATCCGCGTCTACTCTTGGAAAGAAAACTCTTCCCCCAAGTCACTTGCAATTGCACTTTCAAACTCCGAATTCCTGAGATTTTGGCCCTCCATTCGCCACAATACTTCTTCAACTGTATAGTTGCTCAACCACTCCCTCTCCTCCACTTTTGATACCCGTGTCCCCAGCAAAACCTTTACTCTCTCCCATCACGGTTGTTCCCCTGATATGGCCTCCATCTTCACTTCAAGTCCAAGGGTGCAGAGTTGAGCATTTCTGACACACAACTGGTTTTGCATCCATCACTAGATCTCACTCTCCACTACCAAGAGCACCCATTATTTTAGGATCAACCTGGACAGCAAAGATAACCCCCGGTTTCTTTTTTCCACTACCAACCATCTCCTTAAACCCCTCTCCCCTGCCCCTCCACCCTCACCTCCAACAACAAGCACTAGGAGCTCATGGACTTCTTTATCACCATGATTGAAACCATCCATTCAGCTACCTCTGCTGTCTTCCCCCCTTGCCCACCAAGCCAATCTTGCCCAAGGGTCCCATATCCCCTCATGCCCTCTCTGAACACATCTCATCCTGCTCCCTTGACTCCATTCCCACTAAACTGCTGACCACCTAACTTCCCTTCCTGACTCCAATGCTAGCCAACATTGTAAATGGTTCCCTTTCCTCAGGTGCTGTCACCACCCCCTTTCAAAACCACTGTCATCACCCTCCTCCTCAAAATACCCACCCCTCAACTATTCTGTCATTTCAAATTATTGCCACATTTCAAGTTCTTGAACTGGTTGTTGCCTCCCAAATCAGTGTCCATCTTTGCCACAACTCACTGTTTATATTTCCAGTCAAGTTTCCACCCCTGCCACTGCCCCAAAACTGTCCTCGCCAAAGCCAAATGTGGTGCATTGTCCTAATCTTTCTCTCTACAACTTTTGACACAGTCAACCACACCATTACCTATCCTACCATACCCAGAGCATCTCCAGCGATGGATTTTATTCCTGCCCGCCGCACCATTCACTCCAAATTTAAAATGCTCATGCTCGTGTTTAAATCACTTCATGGCCTCTTCCCTCCCTATTTCTGTAACCTCCAAATCTCCATTCCTCTGAACTCTCCGGTTCTGACTCTGATTTCTTGTGCATTCCCCCATCACTTCGCCCCACAATTGTTGGCCGTGCATTCAGCCCCTTAGGCCCCACGTTCTGGGATTCCTTCCTTAGACCCTCCTCCCCCTCCTGTAAAACCCACCTGTATGACCAAGCTTTTCTCACCCCTCCTTTGGCTTGGTGTCCAATTTTTGATTACGCTTCTGTGAAGCGCCTCAGCACAGTTTTCCATATTAAAGACGTTTATAAAAGCAATTTGTTGTTACTGTTGGTATTAGGTCCAATGTTAAATGTTGAATTTAAGGCAGATTTGACAATAGAGGAGTCACATTCACACCTGATTGAATTCACTGTCTGAGTGATCATTTCTTCTTCACATTCAAGATTTCCTGTGGCCATTGGGTACTTTCTTAAAACTACACAAGTGTGCGCTTTTGGTTAAAAAGTATCTTACCATCTTGTTTAAGAATAGCTGTAGCTTTGATAGTTTGGGGGCAGGAAGGTCATTTTCAAGAATTTCTTGAAGAATCAAATTATAAAATAGCGAAGAACTCATTGCGCTGAACGGCAGAGTGTTACTAACTCTCAGTACATGAATTGACATTATTATTCAAGCAAAGATTTCCCAGAGTCAGATTACCTTGCCTCCACCCAGCGAGAAAAATCAAACCAGTTTAGCTTCTCTCGAACAGAGATTTTTCTGTAAAGGAACACAAATTGACCAATACAGAGTAGAGTCTGTCACCTTCACAAAAGATTACAGTTCCTGCAATAAGCCCTGAATAATGCAGTTACTTAATACACCTTGACCATCAACACTGGTGCCTTAATTTAGACTCAATAATCAAGTGCAGATCAAGTCAAGCTGCTTAGTCCATACTGCTAGTACTCATCAGGGCACCACCACTGTTAAACATTTTGAATATATAATAATTTTTTCTATTAATGCTACAATTTGTGTAACGTGCATAGGAGAGTCACTGCAATCCTCCCCTTTCATTTATACAGAGTGCATAACTGTGCTGCTCCGAGGAACTCTCAGGCCTCCCACTTTAGACTGCCTCAAAGAAGGGACAAAATACTTTGGCATTTTCTTTTCTACTCCATCCCCTAGGTACAGAAAGACCGCTGTACTGAATATAAACCTCTAATAAAATAGAAACATGATTTTTTTTTAATGAATTGGAACAAATTGCCAGTTTCAACTCAATTAAAATGAATATTCTCCACTGATTAAGTTACATCTGGACAGTGGTATAATTGCAAAGTCCTCAGCACACAAGAGAAATATTCCTTGAAGGAAGGAGAAAAAATACCAAGGATCAGTCCTGTAGGTCCTCAGGTTGCTTTAACATCCAACTCTTAAAGTCTTTGGCTGAATGGCTTCAAAGTCAGAGGTCAGTGCTAAGTGCAGAGTTTAAGAACAGAAACAAAGGAGTCTCAATTTTTTAGCTTACATGGGATTGATGCTAGTAATTCTGTATCAGGAAACTGCATACATACCTATTCAGACATCAGTGTAAATCTGGCTCAAAACTCATTCAAAAGTGAGTCAAATCTCCAGCTTGGTTTTGTTCATAAGGAAGACTTGGAAACAGGAGGCTTTGAGGGACAGAGGCATACATAATACCCTGATGGTTAATTTATCTCTTTCAACTTTCGACAGCACAGGACAAGCCTGAGCAAGTCATTTCTTTAATGACTTTCAGCTGAGAGCACCCATAGTTAAGGCTGAATTGTTCAGGTGTCAGCCATGACTCAGTAGTAGCATTCTTGCCTCTGAGTCAGAAGGTTGTGGGTTCAAGTCTCACTCCAGAGACTTGAGCACAAAAATCTAGACTGACATTCCAGTGCGGTACTGTCAGAGGTGCCATCTTTTGGATGAGACGTTACCGAGGCCCTGTCTGCCCTCTCAATGGACGTAAAAGATCCCATGGTGTTATTTTGAAGAATTCTCCCCGGCGTCCTGGCCAATATTTATCCCTCAACCAACATCACTAAAAAGAACAGATTATCTGGTCATTATCACATTACTGTTTGTGGGCCCTTACTGTGAGCAAATTGGCTGCTGCATTTCCTACATTACAACAGTGACTACCAAATACTTAATTTGCTGTAATGCACTTTCGGACATCCTGAAGTTGTGAGAGGCATTATATAAATGCAAGTCTTTCTTTATGTTAGAAAAGTAAACTTCTTAAAACATAGCACAATAGAAGTTTGCAGCACTGAAGTAGGCCATTCAACCCATCGTGTCGGTGCCATCTCTTTGCTAAAGCAAAACCAAAACCGGCCTGCATTGCTTCTGCTTCAGATATTTAATCATTTTTCTCTTAAAAGATGCAAAGGTCTCTGCCTGAACCACTCCCTGTGGCAAAGCATTTAAAAGTAAAGAAGTTCAAAGCAAAATTTTACCACTTTATTCCGAAAACATGACAGCAGCCCAGCTACAACCTTAGTACAGAGATTCATTCAGAAGGCAGCAGAATGAACACTGATCATGTCATGCTCACTTGCTATGTATACAGCTGAATATACTGAGCTTTATTTTACAGTCAATGGAAATAGTTTCCTCGTCCAATACTGCTATTGCTAAGATCCCTTCCCACATCTGGAGTTTGTCCAATGGTGGATATATTTGAGGGAATTCCTTCATTTTCTCTAGGAAACTAAGGATTCAGTTCTCTTTTTCTACAGCCTTTTCAAATCCTGGGCAACTTGGTGAGTATTTCGTTGGAATGGACCATGAATTCAGTTGGTTCCTGAAGAAGGTATTCAGATTTTTACTTAAATGTTACAATGATTACAAGGTTTATTCTGTGTTTAAATGAAATGCTAACAATTGCAGATTTTGAGGTGTTCATTTGTTGCTTGAGGAGTCAGACACTAGGGTCAGGAGTCAGTTGCCAGGTCATCAGACAAGGAGTCTCTTTAAGGGGGCCCTTGACAAAAAGTCCTCACCAGTTCTTTTTGTAGATTGATTTTCCAGGTTAGTTAAAGTTATATATATGCAAGTTCTTTCTTTATTAAAGTGTAGCACACTGGGAAAATATCATTCTACTACTGTATTTGCTCTGTGCACTTTGTAAGAACAGAGACATTAGTGTAGATTTGTTATAATATAACTGTAATTGAACTATTGTTTAAAACAATAAAATTTACATGTAATTTCACCAAGAACTAAAGACACTTTTACGTGGCAGTAGTATCGTCAACTTCTGATCTGCAGGTCATGCTCAGTCAACAATCCTGCCAAAAGGAAACCTATGTTAAATCGAGAGCAGTGGAGACCCATTATTTCTGGGTGTTCCTATCCGCCACTGGTTTTTGGAGTTCCTGATCGGCCTTATAAATGTGCTGACATGGGTCAGTGCATTAGCAATACTTAGGTCATGATGCAAATTAACATTATGAAGCAAGCACAATGACACACAAAACTAGCTCAGCATCTGTTCACAGGCTTATGACCTGGATATTCTTTTTTGAATTGAAAATTGTTTTAAAAAAAATCCTACCTACTTTGTATGTGCTGAAGACTAGGCCTCCAAACAGACATGAGAGCGCAAGGCAAAGCACAGTTCATAAACATGGGAGAACAATGTACAGAAGTAGGTTTGGTACAGCTCTCCCAAAATCATGACAGAAGTAAAATTGCCTTATGAGAATGAATGAGAGGTGCAAGAATTCTGTATAGCTATTTAAATTGAGATATTCAATCTATAATTTAACTATAGATTGCCTGACTTCCATTAACATTTTAGAGTGCAGTTTAAATTCAGTCCTTTATTGGGTTTAGCCTATTGATCGACATGCATTATACCTCTGAACTACTGGTGGTCACTTACTGCTTTGCCGCGTTTGTGAACGACAGAAACCTCCAAAATAGTGACATTGTCAAATTCTTACTGACAGAATATTAACGTCTGCTGTCAGAACTAATGTAGTGATTCCCAACTGAGTGAAGTTACAACTCAGGCCCCACAACGTGGGAAGCAATATGGCAATTTAACACTTTAACCAGCTGGGAACTGTTAAGGGTCCCATATAGAAGAGGTTGGTATTGGATTACTCTGTTTAAAACCCCCTGAACAACAAATGTGCATCATTAAGACTCATTTTGGCAAAGGATCAAGTGGCCCATTCTTGTTTTTATAGCTTCTTGTCACAGAATCTATGCCTATTAAACATTATATCACACATAAAGTCAGACAGCTGTTGGTTTATTTGAAGTAGTTAATTTTTTTTGTTCAGGACCTTTTTTTTGGCGTCATGGAAGTGAACCGAGACCATGAACATCAGACATAGCTTGAGGCCACTCAATTTAATGGTCATGTACACAACCTACAAACCAAGATTTTTCATTACACCTTGATGCTAAATTTATCACATCTCAAATCAGCTACCAGTAACTTAGCACATACCGCAACACAACCTTGAAAAACTACCTACTGAATAGTCGGAATATCCAGCCAATGAGGTTAGTGTACAACCAGAAATCCATCTACTTTCTGTGGCCAATACACAGCATTATTTCTTATTTTGAAACTGTAAAAAGTAATACTTGTCTTTATTAATGTTATAGTGGCAACACAAAAATCAAACCAATTTATATGAATACACATAATAATCCACTCATAACACTGGACTACAAAACTCCCTTGTCCGCCAGGATCTTGAGTTATGCTGTCAATGTCACACCATTGATTTCTGTATATTTAACCAATACCAGTTTTTGCTGTACTCTATCTATGCCAACGATGTTAAAAATAAAACATTATTTATCTATATCTTGACTCAAAGCTTTGTAAAAGAAAATCTAAATCACGTTGCAAGCAAATTTGGACACCAAAGTATTTCTGAAAGTAGAACCATATTTTCCATGAGAGCCAATGATTTTGAATTTGAAACTAATAAAAGAACTTGCAAATTTAATTGTCTATTAAGGATACTGAGATCAATCGGAACCGGATTTCCATTATTCAATATCTACATAATTTTGTTTTAGACTAAATATACAATATGAAATTCCCTCCGCTCCCTTACCTGCAGAGTCAATTAATCACAGACAAAAAGTACTTTTAAGTGCTGACGGTACCCGAGTGGATAATGAAGGGGGAGGGTGGGCTGAAGAGGAGTTTGCATCAGCAGGAAGAGAGTAAGATGCACAAACGTGACTGTCACTCATCATCTTCCCTGGACATTTCTCTGCACGTTTGTTTCACCACCCAACTCTCACAAACAGCTTTATTCAACAATGATGCATGTAACATAGTAAAACATCCCAAGATGACACCGAGCCACATAAGGAGATATTAGGACAGCTTGGTCAAAGAGATAGGTTTTAAGGATTGTCTTAAAGGAGGAGAGGCAGAGGTTTAGGGAGGGAATTCCAGAGCTTAGGGCCTAAGCAGTTGAAGGCATGGCCGCCAATGGTGGAGCGATGAAAATCGGGGATGTGCAAGGAGTGCAGAGATCACTTTCATCACCGAATGGCCTCCTTTTGTACCATATATTTTCTATGATTCTATGATTTAGCCATGGCCTTAGAACACGTCACACATGTGCTCCAAGCTGTTGTCCAGCAGAGTGGTTGGAGTAATGTGGCCCTGGCCCAGGAGAGGAATGCTGGCGAAAGGGGACACAGAAGTGGGGACTCCACTCAAAGTGCTCCACCATCTCACCCGTTGCACCCCCCCCCCCCCCCCAACCAGTACCTGCAAAGATGCCTCCTCTCCCGATGGCAGTCTGCCCCTGCACAGGTGGAGCAGGGACCTCACGGGCTTCAAAACCCAAAGGGCATAGGCCGAGAGCATCTCAGCAGGCAGGGACCTGAGCAACCTGCCATTACCTCTGCTGAAGGTACAGGGGATGCACCACATGGAAGCGGTAGGACGAGGAAGGCGAAGGTTTTGTAATCACCAAGGGTATGCACAAGGGTGTCTGATGCAATGTCATGTTTTTCATTTATATTTGTTTTCCTTACATGCAAATTAAATATTATAATTGTCACCACCATTCTTGGGTCCCTTTTGTGAAAGCACCCTTCCATGTGCTTCATCATGAATGCCAAGTCTTGATGCGATCCATTGGGCACGTTTACAATGGGTGTAGACTTGTTGAAGGACTGTTTTGTGCAAGCAGGGTTGGAGGGGGGGGGTGGGGGGCATGGCTGGTGGTGGTTGTACCAGGCGGTCTGAGTAGTTCACTATCCTCATTTTGCAGATCTCATGAGAACCTATTAGATATGAGTGACTCCCTGGTATCACGAGCAGCCACATGTGCCACTGCTTTGCCGATGGGTTGCCCATCTTCATCGTCCTCCTCCTCATAGTCTTCAATGTTGCCCGCAGATGTGGATGCTTCATGAACACATTGGAGCTCCTCCACCCTTCTGTTGCGCGATGTTGTGCAGGACGTAACACACGACTATTATTCTGCACAACCTTGCTGGTAAGTACTGAAGGGCTCACCCACATCGATCCAGGCACCTGAAACGCATCTTCAGCATTCCTATGGCTTGTTCAATGACAGTCCTGGTGGTGACGTGACTGTCATTGTACCGCTGCTGTGCCTCGTTGGTGGAGTTTCTCACAGGTGTCATGAGCCACATTTGCAGGGGGTATCCCTGGTCTCCAAGGAGCCAGCCTTTAAATCGGTCTTGTGTGTGGAAAAGGCCCAGGATTTTGGTCTCACGCAAAACGAAGGAATCATGGCAGCTGCCAGAGAACTTGGCACACACCTGTAGAAACCTCTTCCGGCGGTCAAAAATCAGCTGCGCATTGATGGAGTGATATCCCTTTCAGTTGATGATCAGTCCTGGCTCATGTGCAGGTCCTTCGATTGCTACGTGGCAAACAAGCCATCCGTGGCCTGTCTTATACACTTATGTGCAGACGACAGATAGACCCTGGTGATGTCACCGGCGGCGCCCTGGAAGGATCCGGAGGTGAAGAAATTGAGGGCAGTGGTGACTTTGAGTGCGATGGGCAATGCGTAGTCACCAGGCTAAGCTCGGCACGAAGGAATGTGCAAATGCCTGCGACCACTTGCCAACGCAATCTCAGCCTGTGTAGGCACTGCTCCTCAGAGAGGTCCCGGAAGCTCAGCCTCTGCCTGTACACCCTCTCAAATGGGAAGTGCCTCCTGCGACGTTGGCCCCTCCGTTGGTCCCCTCTCTGCTCTTCTGCAGGACCTTGTGGAACTACAACTCCCAGAAATGCATCCCAGTGCCTGCCACGGATGGTGATGTGCCTCCTCCTCAGATGTACTGCTGAATAAATCCACTGTAGGTAAATATGTCTGAGCACAAGAATTCTGAGTGTCAACAAAGAAATCTCAGACAAACCTTTGGCTGGGAGTTCTTTGTGTTTAGATTGAGAGAGCCGATGGCCCTGCTGCAAAAAACTCACCTTTTCTTCACATGCGTCAATCACTGGTTTCAAGGTCCAAACGTGGGTTTCCATGGCGTGTTTCAGAGGCCATGGGAGGTGCGTTCAGGAGAAGTTAAAATGGTTTGTGTAACTCAATACACAAAAAGTTAATAGGATTAAATATTTTAAAGACCTAAATTGGTTCTTTAAATATCGTTCCTCTGGCTTGAAGTGCCAACCGGACTTCCAGGTGTCAGAAGTGTGCACGCGCATCCAAACGCGTCTGAGTCAAACCCGGAAGCAGGCGCGTTGGAGCCAGGATGCGGTCCCATTCAGAAAACGGAGTATTTTTACTGTCCAACCGTCCCCAACCCACCCTTTCTTCGGGGTTAAACTTTACCCCATGTAATCTCCTGGGAGAGGCAAAAAAACAGGTAAAAACCCCGCCCAATTTGAGGGGAAAAGAAATCTCCAACTCCTTGAGCCGGTCGAAACTGGTCCAGGAGATCTCATTGACCCTGACTTATATTACAGGATACCTACCTTTTGTACGATGTGATCTCTGCCCCAGCCAGAAACAGGAGCAGTTCTCAGTTATACAGCGAATCAGCATTCAACGCACAAGCCGGCAACTCCTGAGGAGTTGGATCTTATGGATGAGATGAGCTCAGTGACGGAATTATGGGAGGTGGGAGAAACTATGGAGCGATGCTGATTCAGAGCTAGGGCAGAGGCAGCTGAATAGTTGATCTCAACCCTAGTGACAAAAAAAACTGACAAGCTCAGTGCACTTATTCTTAAAGGTGGAGGTGGAGGAAGCAGGGGAGAGGGCTTCAAAGAGACAGTTGGTAGTGAAGAAACTGGAGGTTGTCTTTGCTCTCCAGGATAATGCTGGAGTAGTGTGCATTCTTGGCAGAGGAGACAGAAGGAAAATATCACAAAATGTCAGAACAACCAGGTTGATATATTGTTATTTTGCTGGTCTGTGTGTTGAAAAAACAATAGCAATTTCAACATTTTATTCATGAACATGGGGACTGTCTGCTGCAGCAAGTTATTATAGTCTTTTCACATTTGAGACCTACAAAAGTCTCCTCTCTGTGGCTATAAAGGTCTCTATGAAATTACCTTTGGCAGTTTCAACCCAATTCCTATTAGGCATGGATCCACATCACAAAATTAACCCAAAATTTAGTAAAAATTATTGGCAACTTATTCAGAAAGTTCACAAGAATGGCTAATGTGGGAAATTGCATAAAACCTACACTTGCCCATTAGTCGATACTGTACCAAGGTTGGGATTAAGGCACATTGTTGAGACAGAGTACAGGAAGCTTCACTCTATACCTAGCCTATGCTGTACCAGAGCTGGAAGCATTTCTTGTGGATAAAGTGCTAAAATTAGAAAAAAATTCCATTTCCCAAAACTAAATCCTCCTCCTTGATGAGCAAAAAAAAAAATCCCCCAAAATACAAACGTGTAGGTTATTCAGATACAACTAAAGTGGAAACAACAGGAAGCATTACACTTAAAGCGGATACAAAGAAAAATGAAGGTTAAAAAAAAATGTACTTGCTCATATAAACAAGATTACTGCAATTACAACATTTAATTAAAAAATTCTCAGGAGATAGTATGGCACTAAAATGCACCTTACCTTCCTCGCCCCCAGGTTAAGATACCCTGGCTGCTAATCATGTGATCACGTGTTCCCACCAGCCACAATCAAAACAAACAACAACATTGGGGCAAAGCTTTTGCTGCTCTTGTTTGTCAAAGTTAGACGGCGGGATCCTTTATTATAACAAAGTGCCTCAGCTCTGGAAGGAAATGGCAAAGTAGGCCACTTTCCTCTGCTGTGAGCACGTTTCCCGTTGAATATGCAAATACATGCTAAGGCATCAAAGCGATGAAGATTTCTGTAGCTTATTCATCCTCTTCAATTCCAAAGGGAGCTACATAAATGAAATTTGGGGCGGGGAGGGGGAGAGAGAGAGAGGAGTGATGGAGCAAAAGAATTTCTGTTATATAGCAATGCGCTTATGCATCAGTGCAACTATTCTCCATGCACCTTCATCATTTTCTATTTACCTCAAGTATTGTAACAAAGACTTCCATTTTGATTAGCTGGATTTGAGGGTGAAGTAACACAGCTTAAAGCCAAAAAGAAATAAGAAATTTAGTCAACAATTTTTCAATAGGAATGTGATAAAAATGTGCAATTGATTATCAGAAGTAGTGGAATAGAATACAATTGCAAATTGTAATAAAGGACTGGGTGAATTCACCTTTGTAATTAGGATTCAGGGTTATAAATTGTAGAATCACAGTAAGAAACCTGATGCTTTGGAAGGGCCAATGGATGGAACAACAGTCTTCTTCCTGCTCAAAACATTACTATGTTACTATGAGTCATTAGCTAAATGTTTCCAGTTCTTATTCAAAGGCATTAGTCATTATAAACAGACTATAAAATGGCAGTCATTTAATAGCACTGAAGTACTACTTGCATCTACTGTCAAATTCCCTGCTAAATAGTACCTTATGTATAACTTAATCACCAGCCAAACAATTGTTTTGCTAGTGTTTTGATGAGTTCTGTTGTTCTTGAGTGCAGCTAAATTTAGAAAGAACAGAAAGAAATGATTATATACAGAAAATACAGACAGTGCCTTCTTTTAAGGCAGTAAGTTATAGTAATCTTCAAGAGCAGAACTCATATCCTGTATTGTGCATTTTCATTTGATCGGTTACCAGGATTACTAATTTCACTTGTTAGAAAATCCCAAATGATAAGTCAGTTGCTCCTTACAATATTGAAATCACAAACACAGAAGATCACACCAAAGAAGAGTAAAAGTTGAAAATGGAATGGCAATAGAAAAAAGGGAAGTAACATTAAAATAGAAACAGAATCCGTGGATTGAGACAAAGAATAAGAAGGGATCGATCACGTTAATAGGTATATTCTACAGACCCCCACCTAATAGTGGAAGGAAAGTAGAGGATGAAATATGTTAACAAATCTATGAAATGAGTAAAAAACATCAAACAAGAGTCATGGGAGATTTCAACAACCCCCAAATAAACTGGCAAGAAGAGGTAGGGAAAGGAAAAAAGGGAATGGAGTTTTTACAGTGCGTACATGACTCCTTTCTTACCCAGTATGTAAGAAGCCCAACAAGAGAGGAATCACTGCTGGATCTAGTAATGGGAAATGAACCAGAACAGATAAGAGAAGAGAAGTAAGCGTAGGGGAACATCTAGGCAATAGCGATCATAACAAGGTTTAAAATAATGATTGAGAAAGACATGAATAAGACAAAGACTAAAGTAATGGATTGGAAAAAAGCTAATTTTGAGGGGATGAGAATGGAACCAGGGCAGGTAAACTGGAAAAAAATCTGGACAGACCAAGCAATAGAACAACAATGGATAATATTTAAAACAGTGATCAAGAGAGTTCAGGAGAAATATATTCCTCTAAAAAGCAAGAACAAACCAGCCAATAATGAAACACCATAGATGAATAAAGAGATATGGATAAAATTGAAACTAAATTGAAAAAAGCATACACTAAGTATTTAGGCAATAAAGGAGGATGACAAAAGGGAATACTGAGAGGTTAGGAAAGAAGACAAAAAAACAAGTAGGAAAGCAAAGAGGAACTACAAGATTAAATTATTAAGGAATATACAGACACATAGATAAGAAAAATCAGGGTAAGGATAGGGCCACTAAGGGATGCACAAGATAAACTCACAGGTAATGACAGCAAAATGGCAGAAATATTGAATAGTTACTTTGCCTCCGTAATTACCAGGGACACCAACAAGGTGGGCAGGACATTAGAAGAGGTCAAAAAAGCTATTCAAACATTTAAGATAGAAAGAGGGGAGATAATTGATAAACTAATCAAACTTAGGGAGGATAAGACCACTGGTCCGGATGGATTGTATCTGCGAATATTAAAAGAAGTTAGGGAGGGCACAGCAGAGGCACTATTACATATATACCAATATTCACTAGAGGAGGGAATAGTGTCAGAGGACTGGCGGATAGCTAATGTTATTCCTATATTTAAAATGGGAGACAGAACAAGTCCAGGGAACTATAGACCAGTTAGCTTAATGGCGATGGTAGGAAAGGTAATGGAATGTAATAGAAAGACATCTAGAGAACGAAAATATAAGAATAGTCAGCATGAATTTCAGAAGGGAAAATCATGCTTGACCAACCTTACTGAATTCTTTGAATTAGTAGCAGAAAGAGTAGGCAAGGATAATGCAGTAGATGTAATATATTTGGATTTTCAAAAGGCCATCGTTAAGGTACCGCATTGTAGACTCATGGCTAAGGTCAGAGCACGTGTAGTCAAGGGACAGGTAGCAGAAAGGGTAGCAAGCTGGCTACAAAACAGAAATCATAGAGTAGGGGTTAAGGGTAGCTACTCAGACTGGCAAAAGGTGGGAAGTGGAGTTCCACAGGGATCAGTGCTGAAACCACTATTGTTCACAATTTACATCAACGATTTGGATTCGGGAATCAGAAATACAATTTCAAAATTTGAGCACGACACCAAATTGTTGGGGATGTAGTTAATACAAAAGGAAGAATGCATCAAAATGCAAGAGTACATTACTAAACATGCAGACTTGGTGTGTAATTGGAAAATGAATTTCAAAATAAATATGTGTGTGGTGGTGCATTTTGGTAGGAAGAATAAGGCTTGGATAATAAGAGTCTAAACGGGATAGAGGGGCAAAGGGATCTAAGGGTACAGATACACAAATCAGTAAAAGTAGCGATGCAGGTTAATAAGGCCATAAAAAAAAAGACAAATCTGGCACTAGGGTTCATTTCTAGAGAGAAAATTGAAAAGAAATTAAGTTATGTTAAACTTTAATAGAACCTTGGTTCGACCACATTTTGAGTATTGTGCACAGTTCTGGTCTCCATATTTATGGAAAGGATATAGAGACATTGGAGAGGGTGCAAAAAAGATTCACAAGGATGATACCAGAACTGATAGGATATCCTTATCAGGAAAAACTGAACAGGCTGGGGCTCTTTTCTCTTTTTAAAAAAAAGAGGGATGACCTGATAGAGGTCTTAAGATAATGATAGGATTTGATAGGGTAGATGTAGAGAAAATGTTTCCACTTGTCGGGGAGTCCAAAACCAGAGGACATAAATATAAAATAGTTGCTGATAAATCCAATAGGGAATTCAGGAGAAACTTCTTTACCCAAAAGGGTGGTAAGAATGTGGAACACACTACCTCAGGGAGTAGTTGAGGCAAATAGCATAGATGAATTTAACGGGAAACTAGACAAGCACATGAGGGAGAAAGGAATAGAAGGATATCCTGATCAGGTTAGATGAAGTAGGGAGAGAGGAGGTTCATATGGAGCATAAATGCTGGCATAGACCAGTTGCACTGAAAGGCCTGTTTCTGTCCTGTAGTTTCGATGTAACTCAATGAAAAGGAGCTGGGAGTTGAGGTAGACTTAACATATCCAACAAATGCAGATAAGTAACAAACAAAGCCGGCAGGATGTTGAACTAGCTAAACCAGCAGAATACAAGTCAGAGGAAGCCATGATCAAACTGTACAGCGCTCTGGTCAAACCACACCTTGAGAACTGTGTTCAGTTCTGGTCGCCAAGACACAAGGAATACATTCAAGCATTGGAAGCAGTGCATTGGAAAGTCACAATGCTGATCCCTAGTGTTAGACATCTGAGTTATGAGGAACATAAGAACATAAGAAATAGGAGCAGGAGTAGGCCAATCGGCCCTTCGAGTCTGATCCTAACCTCAAATCTAAATTCATGTCCAATTTCCTGCCCGCTCCCCGTAACTCCTAATTCCCTTTACTTCAAGGAAACTGTCTATTTCTGTTTTAAATTTATTTAATGATGTAGCTTCCACAGCTTCCTGGGGCAGCAAATTCCACAGACCTACTACCCTCTGTGTGAAGAAGTTTCCCCTCATCTCAGTTTTGAAGGAGCAGCCCCTTATTCTAAGATTATGTCCCCTAGTTCTAGTTTCACCCATCCTTGGGAACATCCTCACCACATCCACCCGATGAAGCCCCTTCACAATCTTATATGTTTCAATAAGATCGCCTCTCATTCTTCTGAACTCCAATGAGTAGAGTCCCAATCTACTCAACCTCTCCTCATATGTCCGCCCCCTCATCCCCAGGATTAACTGAGTGAACCTTCTTTGTACTGCCTCGAGAGCAAGTATGTCTTTTCTTAAGTATGGACACCAAAACTGTATGCAGTATTCCAGGTGCGGTCTCACCAATACCTCCCTGCAGCAATACCTCCCTGTTTTTATATTCTATCCCCCTAGCAATAAATGCCAACATTCCGTTGGCCTTCTTGATCACCTGCTGCGCCTGCATACTAACTTTTTGATTTTCTTACACTAGGACCCCCAGATCCCTTTGTACTGCAGTACTTTCCAGTTTCTCGCCATTAAGATAATAACTTGCTCTCTGATTTTTCCTGCCAAAGTGCATAACCTCACATTTTCCAATATTGTATTGCATCTGCCAAATCTCCGCCCACTCACCCAGCCTGTCTGTATCCCCTTGTAGGTTTATTATGTCCTCCTCACTCTCCACTTTCCCTCCCATCTTTGTATCATCTGCAAATTTTGATATGTTACACTCGGTCCCCTCCTCCAAATCGTTAATATAGATTGTAAAGAGTTGGGGACCCAGCACCGACCCCTGCGGAACACCACTGGCTACTGGTTGCCAGTCCAAGAATGAACCATTCATCCCAACTCTCTGCTTCCTGTTAGATAACCAATCCTCCACCCATGCCAGAATATTACCCCCAATCCAGTGATTCTTTATCTTGAGCAATAATCTTTTATGTGGCACCTTGTCGAATGCCTTCTGGAAGTCTAAATACACTACGTGTATTTAGAGGAAAGAGGAGAGACGTGTGCTTTTCAGCCTTGAAAGAAGCTGTGTGAGAGGTGATCTTATAGAGGTACACAAGATAGTTAAGGGTAATTAAAAGAACAAAAGGCCACAGTTTCAAACTAATAAAAGGCAAACTTAGGGCTGATATCAGGAAGTTCTTCAGAGAGATCAACACCTGGAATGGACTCCCAGAGAGAACAGAGGAGGAGAAAACCCTGGAATTACTTAAGAACCAACTGAAGGCTGCAATGGGGGACTACAGGGTCACTCTGGATGGATGAACTAAAAATGGACAGAATGGTCTCCCTCATGCATAATTATCGTGTGAATAATGAGATTGAGTAGTGAGGAAGAGAATAATAAAACAAATGCTAGCCAAGGCTCCGGATTGCTTTCCAGTATCCCGATCCGCAACCCCCCGCCCCCCATCCATCTGTGGATATCTAATGAGGACAGAATCAGATCAGCTGATCGTCCCCCTGGTCAGTGTCGAGCCCCACATGTGAAGAATGGCCATTTAGGGAAAGTACTAGAGGATCACCCTCCTATGGGAATGTTCTCCAAAATGAATCATTACCTGCAGATAAGGATGTAAAAAAATTAGATAGCTGAAGAATGTTTTTTGAAATAATGAGAGCAATTCTTGTGTATTTCATTCTGCAGGTGGTGTGACATTTTTGTCATTCCAATATTAAACATATAGTTATGCACAAGCAGAAATTAATGGCTAACCTTTAATTTTCTTGCCAGAGTGACAGCGGTGTTCAGATCAATGGCACTATTTCACCCCTTTCCCCTGCTTCAAAGGACAGGTCTCTAGGTCACATAAATTGGCAAATTAAAAGTACATTGGAGATAAAATGCATACCCTTGGAGCTTGGGCTGATCTATTACCCACAGAAAAGGAACCAGGAAGTCTGAACTAGAGATTTAGCTATGGGGTATTTTATAGCCTAAGACCGTCATAATGAAAATATTTTTCAAAAATCAATGACATTCAAATTCATTAAATGTTAAGCACTCCAAGCTTATAAATTCTAGCTCGTGAATCGTAAAGTCAGGTTTCTCTTCAAAAATAAAATATTCAGGAAAGGCGCATTTGATCAATATTTAAAATGCATTCCCAGCTTTATTAAGAAAAAGAGATTTTTTAAAGCAAATAAATGATTATATATCTAACAAGGATAGATTTTGCAAATCTTAACAAGGTTTAACAATAATTTATTAAAATTATTTTTCTAATTCAGTACAATGTGGAAATGTGCTCCAAAATGAAGCATCACCTGCAAATGAGGACGTAAAAAAATTAGATAGCTGAAGAATGATATTCAGAACCCAATAAATTCCCCTAACTAAAGGATGCAATGAAAATAATGCGTAATTCATCTAAAAAGCAATGGCAGTTAAGCGGTATTGTATAAAATATTTAACATTTTTAAAGCACCAGTTTTGTGTTCACAGGATTGTTTTCATTTGTGGATTTTGTGCTACACAAAATCTAAAAAGTCACAACAAACAGGAGGGAACTTCATGGAGCAGTGGTTAGTAACTCTGTGCCCGAGAGCTAAAGGCAGCCCAGACAAATGGAAGTCTACTGTCTCTGATACCTCAGTGGGTCATGTGAGTTTCCCCACTGACTTAGTGGGTAAAAGTATTAGCTGGTATAGTAGTAAGCCATACAATCCTGAAGGATCCAGCTTCCCTATCTGTGCTGAGTTGGGTGATCTCAGCTGGGACACTGGTTGGAGTGCCACTATTGGCTGCAGCGCCCTTTGCCAGTGGGAAAGTATCAGCCAGGTTTCTGTTCTTAATTGCTTTCTAGAGACCCCCGCTGGAGAGGGTGGATTCTGGCCTCTTGCACGTCCCTGATTTTCTTCGCTCCGCCATTGGTGGCCGTGCCTTCAGATGCCTAGGCTCTAAGCTCTGGAATTCCCTCCCTAAACCGCTCCATCTCTCTCTCTCCTCCTTTAAGATGCTCCTTCAAACTTTTCTCTTTGACCAAGCTTTTGGTCGCCTGTCCTAATATCTCATGTGGCTCAGTGTCAAATTCTGTTTGATAACGCTCCTGTGAAGCAACCTTGGGATGTTTTACTACGTTAAAGGCACTATATAAATGCATGTTGTTGTTGACGATGAAGAGGACAGGGTTGGGCTCAGCTCTGATGCCCTCCAGCAATAAATAATCTGCTGGCATTCACTATCCAGGCTTACCCAAGAAGAACGGCCACTTAGGTCAAGTACCAGAGAACAGGCAACCTCCAGGAACCTCGACCCCAACTGCAGCCTACTTCAGGGGAAGACGGGTGAAAACAATGAAACAGAAGACAGTGCACTCTACATGGAACAATAATTACATTTTTATTCCAACCCAAAATCATAATTTCCTAATATCTGATATTGGGTTCGCAGACAACAGCCAATCAGGTTCTATGCAATGCCCGTTTATACATCTCACTTAATATAGCCCACAAGGATGAGCAGTGAATCAGCAGGCACATGAGCAGAGTCCAATTTTAGTGCACAAACTGTGAAGGAGTGAGTCAGCAGACACACGCCAGATTCTAATTTTATTAAGAAATTAAATAAAACAGTTCACTATTAGACTAGAGAATGGGTGAAGTAGTTTCCTTTGCTAAATTACAATTGATGACAGCCATACTCTTCGCATCCTTGTGTTTGGAACACAGGCTTTGCCACTGTGCTCCTAAATCACAATCAGACAAGTGCACATATAAACTGCAGCAAGTCTATCGGCATGTCTCCTGAGAAAGAAAAACACACGATTTATAAAAGGAGTTAGTCTCCTGTGAGGCAAAAGTGCTGCATTTTAAGAAATATTTTAAACACACAGCAAAAGCTAAATTTAGAGTCTATGGGGTAGAAATTGGACCTCGTTGTGCCAGTTTAACAGCCAATTTCGGGGACCAATGTCCCATGCCCAAAGATGCCTGAAAGACGTCCAACCCAGGCCAATTTTCAGGCATCCCTGGCGGCAACCTAAAACAGGCTTTGGAAAAAAATATTCCTTGGAGCCTAGAGGGGCAGCAGTGCTCCCCAGACCACAGAATCCTGACTGCCTGCCCCCACCGCCCACCCTTTCCCTCCAGCTGCTGCAGGTGAGGCAAGAGGCCCGAAATTCATCATTTTTTTAAAAATGAGTGAGCTGCCTGTGGAGGTGGGACAGGTGCCAGTAGCTCGCCCAAATAATATTGATGAGGCCCAAGGCCCAATTTCGGGCCGGCCTCAGGTCTCCCGGTTGAGGTGCACGTCCCTGCAAGGCGCCCAATTTCAGGCCCAGAAACAAGCCTAATACAATTTCCACCCCTATAAATTAACAGCAATGTGCTAAAGCCCATCAGACAGTACTATTATTTGGACGCTGTATCATTTTGCACAGAAATATACAGTCTAAAACCAGCGACACTTTCCCCATCACCCATCGAATCTCCTACCAGACGACTTCAAGAGACTGCGGATCACATCAGTTGTCCACAAAACTTCAGGCAACTGAAGAATGATACTGGATGAAAAGCATGCCCTTTCTTTTCTGGATTTAACTTCTCTTGTGTAGAAAGAATAAACAAACCATCCTTGAACATGAGGGTAGAATGAGCCTCATTCTATTACTGCAGTGGGTATTTTATTTGTTAGTAATTTGGGATTTGTTTCTTTGGGATTCCAGTAGGTCATCTACATATAAATTTCAAAATTAGTCTCAATTTATGATGCCCGAATAATTCTGAATTTCAGCTGTCAGAACTGTACATCACTTTGCAATATACATTTTGGTGAAAGGCTTGAATTATATCCTGTTCATGATGCAATTAAACACTTCACTGGAAATCAATGTAAAACTGATGAGCCCTGAAAATGGTGCATATGGTTTAGAACATTATAACATATTGCCTTCACTGGAAACCCTTTCAGTAGCAATTTAAATCTACTTACAGCTACTGCTCCTAATGGTAACCCTTCAGCAGATTCATGCAACATGATAAAAAAGTGAACATTTTTAAAAATTAGTCAACTACTAAATTGTCCGTAATAACAGAATATTAGTGTAGAATCAGCTGGATAATTTGTTCAAACTACTGAGCTTCATTTTCCTCTGAGGATTTCAGTTTACAACAAATATTAAAACTGTATGTAGGATGCAACAAGAAACGTTAGAAAACAGCATTGACGAACGAACGCAGTTGATCTAAATAAACACACTCATACTTTTCAGTACCAAAACAACCAAGTGTCAACTTGACTCACTGTCACCTCTGAGTCAAAGCTGTGGGTTTAAGACTCACTCCAGGACTTGAGAGCTCATAATCTAGGCTGACACATCAGTATAGTTCATTTCTATAAGTGCAGGTTTTATCAGGTTAATAGCAGCTCCCAGGATATCCTCCCAAAAGGCCTGGTGAGCAATACAAACCATAAAATGTGAATGCAACCTCCTGACCACATGATGGATACATAACCACACCCATTAGACTTTTTGATATGGACTTTTAGTACCTACTTTTAAGACTAAACAAATGGGCTTGGTAAAAGAGCAGAATCTAGTTAAAGGTATGAACAATGAAGGAAAGAACACAGAACTGTCAGGTGGGCCAAAATCAGAATGTATGATGGTCTTTGCTTACTGTCCAGGATGCTTCAGAAAAAACGCACAGTCAGCAAGACTGATTGGAGCTCTTACTAGACTATAAGACCAGGACATGATAAACATGCTGACTGCTAGAGATAAGAAGCAAGGCTGGAAGAACTGATAAACAAGTTGCTGGACTGTTAGAATGGAAAACATGCCCAAATTTGGCATTACTGCAAGTAGCAGGCCTGAAGAAGAAAAAAATATAAAACATCACAGCTTGGAAGGATTTTCAGGAGAACCACATGCGACGTAAGAGAGGAACCTTCTTATTTCCCAAGGCAAAGGACATGATCATTCCTTCATTCTTGAGTTACAACTTGCTGGAAAGGTTGTACGAGAAGCTACTTCTTTCTGATTTTTAGAGTTAGAAAATAACTACAGTGCCTCGCTTGATCCTTGACCTTTCGTATTCTGAAAAGAGATTCCCTACATCCCATCGAACGGTGATTCCATCAGTTGAAGATGCAAAGCTTCAGCAGCAATTGCTTGCCTCTCTGCAACTGATTCAAGATAGATACCGCACTCTGAATATATGAATACATGTTCACACATCTGGCCCGCAGGTAATGCTTTCCAGCAGGTGTCATTCCAAGCCTCAGAGTTGCTTCATACAACGGACATCCATTTTCAGTGTGGATCTATGCAGGATAGACTGTAAAGTGCCAGCCACCTTGTGTTTCTAGACATCAAAGTCCATGTCATGTATGAGGTTTACTTGTCACCAAGTACTTAATCTGGAGACTCACGGTAGCAACTTTGGCAACGACACATGCCTGCCATGAGGCTGACAACCTCCAGAGTAGCAGCTCAGAATAGGATGCAGCCCCTCCCTGCAATTACTGGCCCTTTTTGCCACTAATCCAACTCACAGCTTGGTCCTGGATTTCACACATGGGCCAAAAGAAACACTTCTGTGGCGTACTTGGACCTGCAAACCACAAAGGCGAACTATTTGGACATACTTCATACCCACAAGCTTAACTTGCATTGGCACTTTAGTTAATTTTCTTCAATAAAAGCACCCAATGCCTCTTTTCAGGTTCTGAAGATCGGTGTCCAAGCTAAAATTGGCAACCAGCAAGAATCACAACTGGGACAGACAACCCATGTATCATCCAATCAATTATTTCAAGATCCCCTCTTCATCAGTGCAGAGCCATAACATCAGACTTGAGGACACCCATCACCACACCTCTTGTTAGCCTATTGTTCAAGATGTTGAATAGAGTGCACTGGCGGGAAAACTGGACAACCCCAGCCTATAATTTTCTACCTGGAATATATATCTTAGACAAAATCCAAGCAATGGAGTACCAGCTTTTCATGAAGCCCAACAGAAGCCCTATGAAAATTAGTGAAAGCAATGTTGTGCCTTATACCAGTATGCTTCCTTGGTGGTTTTCTTGTGTAGAGAAAGCACAATTGCACGCTGCAAAATAGGATAAGCATGCCAAACAGAACTCTACTCCATCTTAGAAGGGCAGTGCAAGGCCAACTGATGGTTCTCGATATTGATCTCCAAGACTATTACCATCTTAACCCTTAGATCAGCTTTTAATAATTCAGCATGATTACTAACTATGCCTGTCACCCTACAATGAAATAGAAGTTGCATGTGCAGTTCACTGCTTCCTAGTGCACTAGTTAATTAAGGCCGTCTGTCTGCACATCTTCCACCAGTTTTTTCTATCTCTATGCGGATAGAACTGTGTAACGCTCCATTCAGGTCATGAAGAGGCCCTCATGGGACTTGTTACACAATGGCACTAGCCCAAAGCAACCATTTGACCATGAAAATAACAGACCTTAGAAAACAGAAGAATATTTTTTGTATAATTGCGAATCCTTGAAGATAATTGCAACTTTCTGATCCTGCTTCATTTCTTTAATAACCTTCTTAGCCTCCCAACCCAATACAACAAAACCTACCTTCACAGTAGCTTGCTGTTGTTCGAAAGAGCCTTCAAATATTGCTTTCATTCAACTGCTCTTTGCAGTTAAATTAACAAGACTCTGCTTAGTGGATGAATGACTAGCAAATTGTAGCTGCAGTTTGTTAATGACTAATGCAGAAACGAGAAAACCACTGGACACATTATCCAACGTTGAATCTGCCCATCAGCACAAAAAAAACTTGATCCCAAACTTATGGTCAGCAATATCCTTTTTGTGAATGAACTTGGCATCATTGTTCATGGTTGAGGGGAATAGCCACTCTGACTTGCCAGTCATTGCTCATCACAAGTCTAGCAGCTTGCCCAAGATAGTTAATAGCTGCCCTCTTGAAAAGAAGGTAACCAGCCACTAGTCCAAAGTTTTCAAGCAACAAATGAACAAGTAGAGTGTGTGCCAAGCTATTCACAATTATATGATCGATTGCCATACCACTATGAACCCCATGCCATACCATGTAATTGGTGAACATTAGAAAGGAAGCAGGGAACACTACTACCTTTGAAGCTCCAAGGCTGGCATATTCCAGTCACTCAAAGGAGCAATGAACAGTTAGGTAAACATTCTACACGACCATTCTACAGTCTTGATGCACGTCTGGCCTTCAGCGCCATGCAGTTTCTGAAAAAATGAACATGGATCTCACAAGCCAAGCTTCCATCTAGGTTTACTCTCATCAGCCTCCTTGCTTCCACCCTCCACAAACTAAAATGGATCCACAATACTGCAGTTTTGATTCTCAACTGCACAACGGTCCAGACACCATTGTTCTGTCTTTGCCAAGCTCCAATACTTCACAATGTCCCAGAGAACTGACTAAGATCCTCATCATCACTTTCAAGTCCCTCCCAAGGCCTCACTTCCTGTGGAAAACCACGATCTGTTGGATGCAAAGCAAGGGGATTCCCCAATCAGAATCAAATATCTTGCTCTGGACTGACAGCAATTGAAGAAATGGGTAATTTCATGTGCCACTGGGCACAGGAGACTCTAACAAATTAACTAACTAATGTTCTGACCTCAGTGATCTCCAGCTATCTGCCCCTGTGCATACCCTCCATTCCTCTGACATTGGATTGCTACTCGTTTCTCATGCTCTCCAATCCACTATAGGTTGCTGCTCCTTTGCCCATTAAGACACCACCCTCTGCAACTCCATCCATCAACCCTCTGTCTTCTCACCTCCTTCCCTGCTTTCAAAAGCTTCCTACAAACCCTTTCCTTTGACTGTGGTTTCAATGCACCCAAAGCCACTCTTCACTTTTCCCTCCTGCCCAGTGTCCACTCTATTTGTCTACAATCTTATAAAAGTGCTCAGGAATATCTCTCTCTATGTGAGGACTGCTAGGGAAAGTAAATTGTTGCTGTTATTTGCCCAGACAAGGTTACCTGAACGTAACTCAACTTCCATTACAAAAAGGTAACGGTCAAAGCTACGTCCAGGGTTCAGCTGGTAGTTGGGCTCTTTCAAAATTCTCGTGAGAAACTGTAGAGCAGAGGTCAGATGCTTCACCATGAGGAAGGAGAGAAAACACATGCAGGGAGTCACCCCACCGACTGGACGACTATACAGGAGTATCAGTAAAAGGCTGGAAACCTATCTGCATCAAGTTCACTGGATCAGGATAACTGTCTCACAAAAAAGGAAAATTTTAAGAAAAGAGGAGAATGTTTAAAAAACCTCCCCCCCACCCCCCAAAAAAAGTTACATTCTAAAATGAAATTCTGAAAGCACTACGCAGAACAAACCCTGTCCAATCCTTCTTTTCCAAACCAAACCTGACAGTATATTTCTGTAGGTTTCCGAATACATAATTCATTTCTGTGAGGTTTCTGCTCCCCCACCCCCATGCAAACACAAACTCAAATCTCCACTTCCTTTACAACAATATTAACTTTCAATTTTCCAACTGAGCACTTTTAATTTTTCTAGGTCAGTCTCATCATTCAGTCAACTATATAGCTCAAACCACACACATTTTAACACTTGTAATTCTAGAGTGCTACTTAAGCTGCCATTTCTGTCTAAAGTGCACATTCGACAGTCGTGTCAGTTATCTTTTCATTCCAGGTACTAAGCATTACTATTTTTACTAATGAAAACCTATGAATATTGTAATAGAAGAATACCTTACAAACCAGGCCATCAAACAGTTTTTGTTAAAAAATAAAAATAGCTTTCCTAGCAACGATCTCTCAGGTAATTCAGCAGCATCACTCTTGCTGTGGCAATTACTCCAACAAAAATATTCAAATATCATGGTGCTCATTTTACATTACCAGAATGCCATGGTGAATATGGGGTGGGAGTGGCTTCGTACCCAACACATTGCTGACATGGTACCCCAAAATAGTCCATTACAGGAGTCAAACACCATCTCCCGTACCTTGTGAGGACAGGGTTCCAGTCATCCCTCTCCATTGAGTTCATATCAGGACTGGTAAAACCAGATTCACCTAAATCATCCCACCCCTCAATAATTATCTTATTTTAGGGTCCTCCCCGAGCCTGGAAATAAATGCGATTATCATGCCCCATTTATTACATTTTGTAGCAGGGTAGCAGGGTAGAAATTCTTGTTGGGGTGGGACTGGTGTGAGGTCCCACCAACTTTTCTGTACACAATTCTGACCTGAAGTTGGTGAGCGGGCAGCCGGTGTGAGCACTTGCACTCTGCCAGGAATTTGAGTACTGTAGCAGCAGCTGCATTCAGGGCTGAGCACTAAGTTTTGGTGACTGAAGACAAAGACTGCAGTGAGATGGAGGGTTCCACACAGTGCATTCCTAGATTTATTGATGAGGTCCTTGGGGTAATGTTCCATGAAGTGAGGTAAAGGAAGGCAGGCCCTGTATAGCAAAGATGAAGCTGCCATCTATCAAAGCAAACCTACATCTGGCCCATTCAGCCCCCCCACCCCCAGCACAAGTGACAGTGCATGTGCCTGAAAGCAGACAGGACCAGCCAGCCGCCACAGCACTGGATCTGGCAGAAGCAGCTGCAGGGCCATCTCTGGAACCAGCATAGCAAGGCAGCTGAATCCCAAGTGATTCTCAATGAGACCCAGTAGCCAGCCACGAAACTTATTCCTTCCACTGAGGACTCATTGAGAAGTCATAGGTTAAGAGTTAGAAGATGCACACAATATGCTAATACTAAAGGGAAGCATCAGGGGAAAAACTGCTGAAAACACTGATATAAAGTAGAGTAATAAATTGGACACACTAGATCAACTCCAGAGAGTTCCTTTCTGATAGTACAAAATAAGGTAGCGGCATAGTAAAGGATGGGAATTGACAGTTGTTGAAGTAAGCAAAGGTCCCACTTCATTGGGCCCGGAATTTGCTCCGACCAGCGCAACAAAGTCCGCAGCAGCCCCTATGAATAAAATGAACGAATTTAAACTTACCCCTTATCCATGGCATGGAATTGCTTGAATTGAGAGGCTTGAAATAAATCGCGAGATCAGCCCAGCTTTGAACGGCATGGGCTGCTGCACATAGCAAATGGCTGAGAGACTAGAACCCCCGCCCACAAGCAGACGAGTAAAACGCATTCATTTAAAGTGACATTCCCTATGTTAGTGTAAATAAAAATTTAAACATACAATATAAAAAGCCACGGAAATTATTTAATTTACTGAAACTTACAGAATTTAATATTTTTAAAAAATTTAATTTTTTAAATGATCAAAAAATTGAGTAATTTGACATTTTTAAAATTTAATTTTTTGTTGTTTCGCAGTCATCAATAGTCACCGCGCTTTTAAAAAGTAGCACAGGGCTGGTATTTTCAAGCGTACCTTTTCGTGGCGTTAAGTATCTTCGTTCCAGCTGGGCAGATGGGTAAGTTTACGAATGTTTCCTGATTATGTTTGATTGTAGAGTAGGTGGCCCTTTAATTCATAACTGTCAAAACGCCAGTGAACCAATCGGAGTAAGTTCGTGATTTCAGGGTTTTACTGCGCATGTGCGCATTCGCAAACTTGCTCCGATGGATTCGCCGGCGGTTGGGAGGGTGCCATTACGGAGCGGCGTCCTCAGGTAAGCAATTTCTAGCCCATTGTATATATGTGGACAACAGACTTCCTTAAACGACCCGCTCAGGCACTTAGATACGACCATAATTGTGTTGTTTCCCACCATATTGTACAAAATATGGGCATGTACTTTCGGTCAAACCCCCCAAATCAATCAAGGCACTGAGAGCATTGAATGGCACCAAAGCACAATGCAGCAATCACTGAAATATTCAGCAATATGAGCTTTTAAATTGCTTAAGAGCAACGGGTCTCTTCCAAGACCATGTTACCTTCTCGGGCATACCCAAAGAAGCTGTGTGAGTACTTTTACTAAAGCTGGACTTCTTTATTAGAGTTTTTGTTTTCATATGGGAACAAAGTGACTGGCTTCCTTCTTTGTCTTCTCCACTTCAATAAAGTGGGTGACATTGGATAATGTATGTGGTATTACAAAATGCTTGGACCACCGGTGAAAACTAAGCATTACCAATATGAACTGGGCAGCTAGATTTTACTTGGAGAGCTTGAGGCACTTGCTTGACAGGAAGGCCATTCCCAATTACTCCATGTGTGGCCAAGATTTCCCCTCCAGCAACTTCATAAAATAGCAGTGCTCCTTCCTGCTCACATGGTGAAAGATATAGTCAGGATTATCATGGGCTGCACTGCACTTTGTCCTATTCCCCATCACCTACCTCCTCCCCGCCCCCCCCCAACAACAAAATAAAGCCCACAGCAATTTATTACTATAGGGCAAAGAAAGCCACAATTCCTAAAGACTGCTTTTGCATGCATTTCACTGCAAGAGCAAGAACAGCAAAAACTGAGCAGACATGTGAACTCAGGCACAAGTGACAGAGGGGGAAAATAAGAGACAGAGGCACGGGTGTGGGGAGGGGTAGGAGGAAAAAAGTCAGTCAGAACCACTTCAATTAATTGCAAAAACAACAGACAATTACAGGTTAAAACATTACCTCCCATTACTACGCTGCCTAAGGCTAGACACCACAGCCCATAAATGATGCTGTAAGAGGTGGCTGTGTACAATCTCAGGAATTCTCATTGAGAATATTTAAATGGACAGTGGTGTCCATTCATTATTAATTTCAGCAGATGAAGATAAGTATTTAGTCATGTAAATCTTGCAAGCATTTGCCCGAAGGGAATGACTTCATAATTGATTATACTGCATTCATCCTTTAAAATACCTCATTTTCCTTCATCTTGAGCACCACAGCTTTGCCAACAATTTTAAAGGGGAGAGAACAGGGACCATCATTCAAATTTATCTGGCAGTTTGAAGTACTTTTGGAAAATTTGGATTGATTGTTTAATAACTGATATGACCGAGAAAGACAGGGATGGTCAACATAATAACTGTCCCTTTCCTTCAACAAGTAATTCATGGTGTGAAGCACTTTGAAACACTGATCTGATGAGGTGCTCTATAAATGCAAGTAAAGTCATTCAACTTCGCACAACTCAAGGTAGCTACGCGCATTTTTTTTCAATCTTCACCCAGCCTGTTTTGTTGTCCTACGTACCTGATTACTTAAAAGCCTGGTCAGACAAAGTTTTGGAAGTGGAAGGTCACATCCTCCTTGAGATTAGAGACGAAGGAGAAAGATTAAGGAGAAGGATAGGGTAAGAAAAAAAATAGAAGGGAAAATGCTACTGAAAAGGATAAATGGGTTGGGATTACGGTGTTCATATGATATGTGCAAAGCATTAGATGTAAAGTCAAAAAAACAGAAACATTAATTAGAATGGAGGGGTATGAGATTGTAACTTTGACTGAAATTTAGTGTCAGCTGGGGTGAGATTAAGAACTAAATATTCCCATCTATATAATTTTCAGCAGATACAGAAAGAAAAAAGGGACAGTTATTATGTTGACCATCCCTGTCTTTCTCGGTCATATCAGTTATTAAACAATCAATCCAAATTTTCCAAAAGTACTTCAAACTTCCAGATAAATTTGAATGATGGTCCCTGTTCTCTCCCCTTTAAAATTGTTGGCAATTCACTGAGAAAATGATCACATCTGCAGGAAGGAACACTTTTATTGACTATGGTGCTCAGTCTGTCTGGATTGAGTTAAGAAATATTGGGACTACATTATAGACTGCCAAATAGTGGGAAAGAAATCAAAGATGAGATTTATATGTAATTTAGAGAAATTTGTAGTAGTAAGAATTGTAATTGAAGGCTTTTAACTATTCAATGGCAGACCAAGAAAATACAAAGGTTTGTGGTCAAAATGGGGAGGCATTCTACTGGCCATTATTTCTTTACTCAACATGTTGCATGTCCAAGAAGGAAGGAAGGAAGGATGCAGTTAGATCTGATTCTGGGTAATGAAGGTAGGAGATTCTTACAAAATGGCACCCATAACTTATTTTTAGCTGGACAGGTACTTGACATGCACAGAAACTCAGTCACATGTAGCAATCTCTGAACCAAGCTGCTGAGAAAACTACACCTGCAGAATTTCTGTTTGCACAATATGGACATACCCCATCTACCAAATTCCCCAGAGTTCTGGTGAAAGTTGACAGAACCAAGGCTTAGGGATCCCCCCCTCCGAGTGTATGCAGGGATGCTACTAGAATTTAGCCAGCTAATGGCATCTCTGCTAATCCGGCTGTGGCCACACTCTCCATTAGGACATTGGCTTGTTGGAGCCAAGCAGGAAAAATCCCAGCCCCAGTGACAGGCCTATCCTCTAAGTTCCATTAATCAGACAGATTGGCTGGTTAATTATCAACAGTAGCCTGGAGTACTGCGGACCTGTCTGATTCAACTATCAGATTGCTGAGTCTGCTATAAAAGGTCAATTTGGTTATGAACTTCCAGCACCAGACAGATCATCTTGGAGCCACTTTGATTCCAGAAACCCATTTACCTTTTCTCCAATGAGGACAGTCAGTTGGACATTGAGTTCTTTACAAGATGGACAGCAGGTAACGGAGCTTCACACCAGTGGAGCACAACTCACCCTAAAGTGCAGGAGTGAGCTGCTGAGATGGGTACACAACATATGCTGATTCCACTAGTTGGAGGCAAAGAGCTCCAGCAGCAGCTCTTTGCCTCTCTGCAATCCAAATCATAGGAGGCTCCAACATCTGGAAGTATGAGCAGGTTTATTGTACTTGGCCACCACTCAACACCTTCCAGCAACTGTGATTCTAAGTCTTAGCACTTCAGCTAATTCCTCATCAGCTAGTCAATTTGTCCGACCACACCCTTCAACCAGACGAAATCGAAGTTCTCAGCCGAGGGCTCAATTTCTGCCCCACTACCAAAATGGACCCCATTAGTCTCGCGGCGGACACAGAGGAATTCATCAGGAGAATGAGGCTCCGGGAATTCTACCACAAACCCCAAGATTTCAGCAGCGAACCCAATGAGACAATCAATGATCCAGAACAGCAGACAGAGGGATCCGCGGTACAGCAACCGAAGAGGAAAGAGTCAAACTGGACTCCTCCGGAGGGTCGCTGCCCTCAGCTTGACATGTATGCCCAAGCTGTCAGGAAATGTGTCAATGCCAGATTCATCAGCCGCACTCAGAAGACAGTCCAGAATGTCACCCGAGCACAACGCAACGCCATCAACGCTCTCAAGACCAACCACAACATCGTCATCAAACCAGCGGACAAAGGAGGAGCCATCGTCATACAGAACAGAAAGGACTATTGCATAGAAGCATACCGTCAACTGGACAACCAGGAACACTACAGACGGTTACCCGCAGATCCGACCAAAGAACACACCCACCAGCTCAACAAACTGATCAAGACCTTCGATCCAGACCTTCAAAGCATCCTACGCACTCTCATCCCACGTACTCCCCGCATGGGAGACTTCTACTGCCTCCCAAAGATACACAAAGCCAACACACCCGGACGTCCTATCGTATCAGGCAACGGAACCCTGTGTGAGAACCTCTCTGGATACATCGAGGGCATCCTGAAACCCATCGTACAGGGAACCCCCAGCTTCTGTCGCGACACTACAGACTTCCTACAAAAACTCAGTACCCACGGACCAGTTGAACCAGGAACACTTCTCACCACGATGGACGTCTCGGCACTCTACACCAGTATCCCCCACGATGACAGCATCGCTGCGACAGCATCAATACTCAACACCAACAACAGCCAATCTCCAGACGCCATCCTACAACTCATCCGCTTCATCCTGGATCACAATGTCTTCACCTTCGATAACCAGTTCTTTACCCAAACACACGGAACAGCCATGGGGACCAAATTCGCACCCCAATACGCCAACATTTTCATGCACAAGTTCGAGCACGACTTCTTCACTGCACAGGACCTCCAACCAACGCTATACACCAGATACATCGACGACATTTTCTTTCTATGGACCCACGGCGAGGAATTACTAAAGAGACTACACGATAACATCAACAAGTTCCATCCCACCATCAAGCTCACCATGGACTACTCCTCAGAATCAGTTTCTTTCTTGGACACACAAATCTCCATCAAAGACGGGCACCTCAGCACCTCACTACCGCAAGCCCACGGTCAACCTCACGATGCTCCACTTTTCCAGCTTCCACCCTAACCACGTCAAAGAGGCCATCCCCTATGGACAGGCCCTGCGAATACACAGGGTCTGCTCAGACGAGGAGGAACACGATGGACACCTAAAGACGCTGAAAGTCGCCCCTGGTAAGAACGGGATATGACGCTCGACTCATCGATCGACAGTTCCGACGGGCCACAGCGAAAAATCGCATAGACCTCCTCAGAAGACTAACACGGGACGCAACCAACAGAGTACCCTTCGTCGTCCTGTACTTCCCCGGAGCGGAGAAACTACGCCATGTTCTCCGCAGCCTTCAACATGTCATCAATGACGACGAACACCTCGCTATGGCCATCCCCACACCTCCACTACTCGCCTTTAAACAGCCACCCAACCTCAAACAGACTATCGTCCGCAGCAAATTACCCAGCTTTCAGGAGAACAGCGTCCACGACACCACACAACCCTGCCACTTCTGCAAGACATGCCAGATCATCGACACAGACACCACCATCACACGAGAGGACACCACCCACCAGGTGCATGGTTCATACTCCTGTGACTCGGCCAACGTTGTCTACCTCATACGTTGCAGGAAAGGATGCCCCAGAGCATGGTACATTGGCGAGACCATGCAGACGCTGCGACAACGGATGAACGGACACCGCGCAACAATCGCCAGACAGGAGGGCTCCCTCCCAGTCGGGGAACACTTCAGCAGTCAGGGACATTCAGCCACCGACCTTCGGGTAAGCGTACTCCACGGCGGCCTTCGAGACACACGACAACGCAAAATCGTCGAGCAGAAATTGATAGCCAGGTTCCGCACCCATGAGGACGGCCTCAACCGGGATCTTGGGTTCATGTCACGCTACACGTAAGCCCACCAGCGAGCAAAAGCTATCTGTTTTTAAAATAACGGGTCATTTGCTGGCTTTCTCTGCCTTCCGGATGTTTCTGCCTATCTCTCTCTCTTTTTTTTCTGTTTGTTTTTTTTTGTTGACTGTATATTCGGTGGCTCTGTAGGTAACACCTCTCTGTCTGAACACGGTGATTGCCTTGGCAACGGGCAGTTGCAAAGACTATCTGTAATCACCATGTATTGTTCTGTGATTTATAAATGCGTAGGCTTCGAGGAGTTCCTGACATTTACCTGATGAAGGAGGAAGCCTCCGAAAGCTTGTAAATTTCAAATAAAATCGTTGGGACTATAACTTGGTGTTGTAGAATTGTTTACAATCAGCTAGATGACAGACGTCTGTCTTCACAATGATGGAAGGACCTACAAAGAGCAGCTTGCTTTGATCAGCCCCTTTAACGTTCCAGACATCCAAGTCCAGCGTGGGATACCAATCTTATTGATCACCAACTGCTTAATCCAGGTCAAGAGAAGGGCTTTGGCAAAGATGCGTGCACGGTGGGGCTGACTCTGCCCTCCAGGGTACTCAGTAACAAATCTGAATAGGTCAGAACTTACTCTCCCGGTAGCCATTTTTCCCTTTGCCAGCTTAGATTTGAATCTCATACATGGCTGAAATCATAAACCTGTCATTGCATACCTAGGAGTTGTGAGTCAAATAAAATTGTTTGGACACATTATATGCCACAAGCTTAACCTGCATTGGGACTTTGCTCTCATCATGGTCCTGATCCACCAGGATCTCCAGGTACTGAGACGAATCAACAATTGGAATAGCTACCCCTATATTTTCCAATCAATACCTTCAAGATTTCCTCTTGGGCCACGAAAGGAATAATACTGCTCTCGGGAGAACAAACCACCATATCCCATCCTACCAGTTACCTTATGGTTTAAGATGTTAAGAACAGCAAGCCAGATGCCCAGGTGATTCCACTAACAACACAATATCTGTGAAAAAGAGCACCTCAAGACTTTCAGAAATTCTTGGAACAGACATTCCAAGTCCATCCTTTACAACGTAATCCAGCACATCATTGAAGATGACAAAGAAAAGGATGGGTGATAGTGGACAATCTTACCTCACTCCTCTTTTGAGAAAGATAGGCCCAACAAGCCACTCATTCACTCTTACACAGATCTTGTAGCCAAAGTACATATCCCAGATAAAATCCAAGATTTGATTATGAATCTCTGGCTTCCAGCTTCATGAGGGCCTCAAGAGGCCGGTTAAAAGCCTCATGAAAATCAATGGAAGCAGTGTAAGAGGGTTTCCCCTCAGCCTTAAGATGACCTTGAATAAAGCTATAACTTGTCCTACACATTCCTCATGTGAGCAGAATTCAGCCTGTTCCTTTCAGGTTACTCTGTGGGCCTCCAGAGCACCTGATATCCGTGCTGCAACAAACTTAAGAGTCACGGACTCTGAAATTCCTCAGTAATATTTGGACTTACTGGGATCTCCCTTTTTGTGTTCAGATACACTCTAGAATACAAAATCCTTTTCACCAAAACCTAATTAGATTTATATTGAAAACTGATAAAAGCAACAAAACAAAGTTTAAGATAATAAAGTTTTGGACTGGAAATTAGTTCATTTCAGTGGGATGAAATGGGACCGAGCTCAGGTTAACTTGTTGGAAACATGGCAGATCAAACAGCGACCAGCAGGGGGAGGTATTTGAATACAAGATGGCTAAGTACCGATTAAGTATATTCCAACTAGGAGTGTGGGGGGGTGCTTCAAAAGCAGTGGTTCCATGGATAAATAGAACGGTCAACGCCAAAATAAGGCTTTAAAAAAAGGCATATTATAAACATGGTGGGGTGCAATGTAGAAGAAAACTATGAGAAACATACAGAAGGGAATTAAAAAGGAAGATTAAGAAGGAACATGAAAGAAAACTGGCAGTCAACAAAAAGGGGAAAGAGCAAGAGCTTTTATAAGCATATAAGTAAAAGGATAGTTAAAGAAGGGATGGCAACACAGAGACAAAGAGGACCACCTTGTAATTGAGCATGAGGGAATGGCAGAGATGCTTAGCAAGTATTTTTCATTTCAGTTTTTCTGGAGGAAGGTGAAAGGAGGTGTGTAGAGATATCTGAGGAGGATATGGAAGAGCCACGACTGGAGATAAGTTTTCAAGAAGAAACTATATTACTAAAGTTAAATGGGATTAAAAAAGTAGAAAAGTCACCAGGCCCAGATGATGTGCATCACAGAATACTGAAGGATGTTGTGAGGGAAGATAGTTCAAGCATTAACCATAATTTTCCAAAACCATTTGTGCTAAAAGGACTGGGAGTGTGGCAAATGTTACACCCCTATTCAAGAAGACAGGAATAATCCAGGAAATGAAACACCAGTTAGTCTTAACTGTGTTGTGGACAAACTTACACAAGGCAATTTTCTGACCTCATGCATCCAGCGGACAGCCTTGCCCACTGGCAGCACATTTTGTAAATTAGGAAAAAAAGCACGCAACCAAATTTCCACTGTATGGCTCCACAGGCAAGGCTCCTGTGCAGAATGCAAGGTCAGAAAATTACTCCTCGAGATTCATAATACAGGCTGAAATGAGTAAACACATAGAATGGGCAATTTGTAAAGAGAAGGCTATGTCTGAGCAATTTAATTTTTTTTGAGGAAATTAATGTAAAGTTAGAGAGAATGCAGTGGATGTTACATAAATTAAGGTACATGGTATTAAAATGGAATGTGACCACATGGAAAGAGATGGCTACAACTAAGGGTAGGGCTAAATGAAGGTTTTACAGTTTGGCAGGCTATGGGTAATATGCCCCAGAGATCTGTGCTGGGCCTTCTTTTGTTTTCCATTTATATAAATAATTTAGACATAGGTACAAGAAGAATTACAGCGAAACCTGTATAAAATGGACAGAAGATGCGCACACACCCCTGACCCCACGCAGACCCAAAAGATGTGCACACACCCCCGACCCCACGTGGACCCAGAAGATGCGCACACACCCCTGACCCCACGCGGACCCAGAAGATGCGCACGCACCCCCGACCCCACGCGGACCCGGAAGATAATGAAGCAGTCCGAGCCCGCATGCAGCAAGACCTGGACAACATCCAGGCTTGGGCTGATGAGTGGCAAGTAACATTCGCACCAGACAAGTGACAGGCAATGACCACCTCCAACAAGAGAGAGTCTAACCACTTCCCCTTGACATTCAACGGCATTAGCATCGCCGAATCCCCCACCATCAACATCCTAGGGGTCACCATTGACCAGAAACTTAACTGGACTAGCCACATAAATACTGTGGCTACAAGAGCAGGTCAGAGGCTGGGTATTCTGTGGCGAGTGACTCACCTCCTGACTCCCCAAAGCCTTTCCACCATCTACAAGGCACAAGTCAGGAGTGTGATGGAATACTCTCCACTTGCCTGGATGAGTGCAGCTCCAACAACACTCAAGAAGCTCGACACCATCCAGGATAAAGCAGCCCGATTGATTGGTACCCCATCCACCACCCTAAACATTCACTCCCTTCACCACCAGCGCACTGTGGCTGCAGTGTGTACCATCCACAGGATGCACTGCAGCAACTTGCCAAGGCTTCTTCGACAGCACCTCTCAAACCCGCGACCTCTACCACCTAGAAGGACAAGAGCAGCAGGCACATGGGAACAACACCACCTGCACGTTCCCCTCCAAGTCACACACCATCCCAACTTGAAAATATATCGCCGTTCCTTCATCGTCGCTGGGTCAAAATCCTGGAACTCCCTTCCTAACAGCACTGTGGGAGAACCTTCACCACACGGACTGCAGCGGTTCAAGAAGGCGGCTCACCACCATATTCTCAAGGGCAATTAGGGATGGGCAATAAATGCCGGCCTTGCCAGCAAGGCCCACATCCCATGGACAAATTTTTTAAAATGCACACGCGCACCCGACCCCACGCGGACCCAGAAGATGCGCACATCCGACTCCACACGCTATGGTTGTCCGTTGTCCGAGAGTGTCGTTAGGAACAGGTGCTGTACTTGGTACATAATTTTTGTTGTTATAACTGCTTCCAAACATAAAACCTTAGCATTGTTGCAGCTGATAAGGTGCTGATCATAACCTCAACTCATTCTTCAAGATTGTTGGGAATATTTTTAGAGTCCACATAATTGCCATTTTGAAAATAAGGGACAAGGACAGCTGATGCCTGTCCCTTGGGTGTCCATAATTTACAGGTTTCACTGTATTTCAAAGTTTGCTGACAATATCAAATTATGGGGCATAACAAACTGTGCAGAAGAATGTAGGAGATTGCAGGAAGACAGACACTTTCAGACTACCTGAAAGGGTGGTGGAAGCAGATTCAATGGTAACTTTCAAAAGGGAATCAGATAAATACTTGAAGGGAAAAATTTACAGGCCTACGGGAAAGAGCAGGGGAATGGGACTAATTGGATAGCTCTTTCAAATAGCTGGCACAGGCACGATGGGCCAAATGGCCGCCTTCTGTGCTGTATCATTCTATGATTCTATTTATGGGACTAATTGGAAAGCTCTTTCAAAGAGCCAGCACAGACACAACAGGCCGAATGACAACCTTCTGTGCTCTACTATGATAATAATAAAATGTCTGTGATCCCAAATATTGAGCACTTAAAAAGGAATATGGCAGTAATAAAAAGTACGATTTGGTCCCAGTTTTCAACATGTTCTGCAATAATGTCATGATTGACAGGCTAGAGCGTCCACAGCAAATAAAGGAAATACAAAACCAAAAGTGTCCATTTTAAAATCTCAAAACTAAATGGATCAGAGATTGTGCGATTTTTTCAGGGATTATTCATTTTGCTCAGCTTTATTGATTTACTAAAAAGAAAAAAAAGAGGGTCATGTAGCATTAATAAGAGCAAGATATTTATTGAAGCAGTGATGTAATAGGTGAGGAATGTGTATTATATAGTTCAGGTGCCATTACACTATGCGGTGAAAACACATTAATAGTGTTAGATAAATCCCTAGAGACTTATTAATATCCATAAAATTAACTACACAGTTATGGATGAGATGTCACTGCTGAATTGAAGGTGTTTATATGAAGTGCACGTTAAACAATATAAATTGCACTACAGTCCACGTTTTGATATTAATACACCAAATGGAAAAAGTACTGGATTGAGAGATGTGTATTTTTGGATTAGCTTGTGTCCAAAATAAATTTAACAAGCAACGTCATCACTTTATTTTATGATAAATCAGTATGTTACTTTTTATGGTGAAATTTGTAAACTTCCATCCTTCGAGAAAATAACTATTACTCCAACAAACAGGACATGTGATCAATAGAATTTTAAACTAAAATGTGCTACAAAGTAAGTCATGAAATTTGCACCAAACCCGATTACCCAAATGTTACAGTTAAGCACTTATTTATACAGATAGATTTATTTATAAAATTGTTTTTGTAACTGAGGTTTTTTTTAACATAATAATCATGAAATCAGATGTCTATTCTCGAGAATCAAAAACCTGTTTTTCTTTTTTTGGAGAGCAACTATCAAAAAAAATCCAATAAAGATACTTCAGCCAGTTTTTCAATGTACCCGTTACCATTAATAATTCTCCCGAGAGCATTGTGGCTCTGGAAATAAAACGAGAAACAAAAGAAATACTCTATAAAAAGTAACACACAGGTGGGAGTCAGAAAGATTTAAAACAAAACCTAAGCCGAGGCGAGAGGTCGTCTATTTGTGGCTTCTGTTAATATTTCATTTTTAGTAGATTTTATTAAGCAGTTTTAATGGCCACAATCCTCCCATGAGTACTGTCAGCCTCTAATACTGTGCCATTGTTTGAAAAAAATAATCACACCGGTGGTTTGATCTGAAGCGTTGTTTAAATTCCCCACATAAAATATTTTTTCTGTAAATCTGTTTATGCAAATTTCTATTTTACAAATTTCATATCTTTCCATGTTTACAAAGCTGCTGTATTCTTCCTCAAGAGATGGAACATCAGTGTTAAATGTTTTCTACAGTATTACATGTAAGTGGCTATTCTTTTTACCAAATGTCATCAGCCAAGTTGTGGTTTCGTTGAATGTAATACAGTATTACCCCTTTCTCTTCCTATTTTCACTTCTATTAGTGAAGCTTGAACGTTTATACTAGTGGGTATTCCATTTGCCAGAACAATTACAGTATGACAAATGGCACATCAATGTAATCCATCTCTTAGCCCTTGACAGGAAACCTATACACAGGACTGCCATTAATTCCTGTCTAGAATCTCAGGGGTACCATGTGTTAGTATCCATGACAACATGTAAGCCGCCTGGTGAGGATGCCACCTCTGCGTGAAGGATGGGCACATTATTGCCGCGTTGGAATTTAACCCCTGACACTTGGGCTTTTGCTTACTCTTTGTAAGAGGTATGGTCGTCAAGGATCCAATCTCCACACAGAGAGGAGGACAAAGACAATTAAAATAAACGGCATGCTCCCAAAGTAACATTTGTAATCCCTCAAGGACTGTGGAAGCATTTGTGCACAATACACAAATGTTTACAATATTTCTGGAATATTAAGATAGCAAGATGCTATTTAAACAGCAATGTACATAATAAATATTTATAGCGCTCCACTCCAGGGCTTTAAGAGTTCATTTATCCTCATTTCACCATGTTTCCAAAGTTTGGAACCTTCTAGAAATAATTTAGGGAGTTTTGCACAGGAGTTTTCGAAGAGGATTAATGCAAGGAAATTGCAAACTTCCCCATTTCGGGCAGACACTCCCTGGTCAGGTGCAGCTCAGTTAGATGCAGAGTACAGCTGTCTCCAATCTTGCCTAACACTGGAGAAAATTTTCTCTGTGTACGAGGTGTACCAAAAATGGTAAATGTGGATAGGTTTATAATTTTTCTGCACCTAGGGCATAGAGGAAATCTTTGTCCAATGTACCTTAACTCAGGGCTGTCCAAAGCACGTGCCAAATGCAGCCCATGGGTTCTTTCCGTCCGGCCCGCAAAGCGCCTGCTGGATCTATTCTTTTTAGCCTGCTTTGTATACACGGCCAAGTTGGAAGCTTCAGCTGCTTAAACTCCTTGGGCCTGGAAAGATCGTTCTTCGATTTGGTCAGAGTGATAACTTTAATTTCCCACACCAACCATCCTTGTGACCTCTAAAGATTGGTAATTTCGAGCCTGCCTTCACTTCTTTCATATTCACTAACTCATATCTTGAGGCAGAATATAATATTTGGAGATGCCTTTGATTACCTAATTTTCATCATTATAAAAAAAGCATAGGAACAGGAGTAGGCCATTCAGCCCCTCATGCCTGCTCCGCCATTTGATAAGATCATGGCTGATCTGTGATCTAGCAATGATTAATCGATGGAATTATGTTTAAAAATGCAAAATTATGTTTTGAAAAATCAGTACTTTTTTTGGGGGGGGGGGGTTAAGATACAATTTGCATTGAGAAACTTTACTACCATCACAGTGTCAGATTAACCAAAAAAAGGGGGAAAATTCTACTGAGATGGTCATTTCTAATAATAATTAAAACCGTAAAACCTGAAATTACTCCTTCTTTCTCGGTGTCAATTTTTGTCTGATAAAGCTCCTGCGAAGCGCCTTGGGACATTTTACTGTGTTAATGGTGCCATATAAAAGCAAATTGTTCTTTCTGATGACATGTGAACCTTATTTTCTCTCTTCCTCCCAGTACAGGTCTCATCTGGCCACATGCCTCCTGTGCCAAGAGGGTTGGCAGGCAATTTGCTTCCAGGTTTCTACCAATGCTGCACTTCAACTGACCACTAGAACAGGTGGGCAACGGCACTCTGCTGATGGCTTTCCCTCCAGTTTTCAATTGATGGATTGCCTGGCATCTCTTTGCAACTGAGATTGTGAACTTGTCCCGGAGTGGGGGGAGTCGCTGGTTCATCACAAATTCCTCTGTTAAATCGTTGCCTCACTCCTTTCATTTTAAAAAGGTAAGTGACCAACTGATGAGGTGAGGAGAAAAGAGCCAAAAAAAACAATTATTCTTCCTACTGACAGTAAAATAGATTATTTTTATCACCATTGCACAATTTACCATTTCTGCAGATCAAATTACACAGCCACGCTATCTTCTGGATCACCTGCTACCTTACTGTCACAGTGCATTTCTGACAGCACATTTAAATAAATGCAACAGAAAAGGCTGTTTACACTAAAACAAAAGCCTTTCATTGCAGCTGAGTGTCAAAAGCTTTTTTCTGCACAAGATGGTGACTCCTGTCTGCAACAATTACCCTTGGGACAGACTCCAGGTGGGCTCTGAAGACTCGAGCCAGTCTGAATTGTTAATGTGCTGTCGAGGTAGATGGTGTTAGGTGATGGCAATAGACAGGTGCTCTTTAAGAGCAGTTTCACTGACTGAATCAAATTGTTATTAAAGCAGCTATTCTCAATACGTGAATAAAATAAATCAGCCGGCAATGTAACTAGAGGACATGTCACGGCCAACAGTGAGGTATAATAAATTATCTCCGCGAGTGAAGCTGGTCGGATATTTCACAAGCGTAAGTGTACACCCGGATGATTAACAACTACATGGATGGGATTTGGCAAAGTGTTGAACTATCACAAATATTTGTTAAGATTTTTAAAACACTTAAACATCAGGTTCTAAACTGTACCAGTGAAATACATTGGTTATCGTGCTGTGAGCAGATAATGCAGTCTGTGCTTAAAATCTGCCGACAAACTATAGAGCCACAGCAGTGCTGTACAGGCCTCACTGTGGTTTGTCACAAGTCCAGCTTGCAGCAGCCATACATAATTTTATGGACCACCAAAATGGGAATACTATCTCTTTTTACCTTTTGTAAACCTTAAACAGGCAGTCTTACCAGTAATTCGCCTTTCAAAGCTCAAACAGACACAAAGGATTATGATAAAGATTAAAACTAAAATATCCTTGTGTGCTTTTGTTCCCCTGCCGTCACTGTATACTGTGTTCCGATGACACTGGGGGAACACGGTTTGAAGAGTAATCAAGCCCAAACACACAAGGGAATTGAATGAATATTACTGGATATGGTAGTTAACCCAGGGTGCTTAGCTAATCATGTAATTTCAATTCTACATGTTCAATCAGCTCCCTCACAGAGTGGGGTTCAGTAGCTCTTCCAAGCCAGTTCCCCTGATGGATGTCAGCAGTTCTCAGGTTTAAGAAAAAACCAAATGACTGAACTTAAAGCACAATTCTTCGCGAATTTATTTTTAAGTGTATTTTTCCCCTCAAAAGAAGGACTTGTACATTCAATTTTCTCTATTTTAGATCCCACAGCTGGGCTACCAAAAGGCCCCATTCTACCTCTCCGCTAACACCCTCTGAAACGACCTGATGGGAGGCGGATTGTATCCAACCTCTGGTAACACCGCCTGAGGTTTATCACTCCCCGCGTGCTAGGAGGGCCTCGGAGCGGGAATGGAGCACTGTGGAGTGCTGGAGCATACTGGATAACATCCTGGTGTTCTCCCACTCCCAGACACTAACCAGTATGCTCAACTCCATTGCAACACTGTAACCATGTGAGAGTTTTTTTTTAAAGTGTTCCAATGGCAGCATACTTGGCCCACTTGAGGTTCTGTCACTGAACCTGGATGCAGAACATCCTATCAGAATCTTTGTGATGCCAGAAATTAGTCATCTTCAGGAAGAGCTTTAAAGATTCAAAGTCAGATAATCAAAGCAGGAAATACATTTTCAACCTCACCAACATTTAGAATAGTTTGATTTGAAGAATCTCAAAAGGAAAACATTAGAGACAGCACCTTGAATATAATTAAGTTCAGATATTTGCAACACACATATTTAGCCCTCTATTTCCTGAAAATGTAAACTTTCATCTCAAGTTATGTGCAATTTTAATATTTTCTACTGTAATTTTACATCTCAATTATTGTTCACCTGTTGTGAGGCTGCCCCTGACATCACACTCCAACATTTCTTTAACCACTGGCTTCGGGGTTTATCTAATTTATTCAGCCTGACACACATTAATCAACTAAAGAATAGAACTGCAAAGATATTCGAGCATTTTATACAAATATAGATGACGGCTGAAGCGTCAATTACTGTTGTGTAGAGTTCCTCGTTGGCTTTGAGCTGAATGCTCACTCATGCCCGCGATAGTTGTACATTTACTTGGGACTGTGTAAAGTCTCCTACAGTTCACCCTGACCATCAAAAGTTCCACACATTAACCAGGGCTGCATAAACCTGCCAGTTCACAATATTAATGCCCACCTTCCAAACTATACTTCCACCATGAACACACACAGCGCAGCTATTGGGTAATTTGTTACTTGGAGGGCGAGGTTATCAGGTTATATTTACTTCCATATTTGTATATTTTTTGAATAAGAGATTCCATCTTAAGATGTTAAATTTCATTAAACTTTCAGTCTGATGTTAAATACTATTGATGAAACAGTTTAATTGTCCTTGATAACTTGCACCTTCATTTGGCCCAGATATATAGAAGCTATACATGCCTGTGACCAAGTACAGTCTGTTTATCTAAGCATTACATAATGCTATACATATAGATTCTGTAAAATCCATTGTTCACTGTGGATAGTTTGGACCCGGGCACTTGTGACTAAAACTATATTTATGTAGCTACCACATCGGTCCCAATCATAACCACTATAGCAAGCTGTAGATCGTTGGCTGGTGTGCAACTAAAACTAACCATAGGCCAACCGTTCAATGGATTGTTTATATTCCAATTAATCATAGATAGGACCTAAGCTCCATACTGGAGAACCTGCAAATGGGTTGATGCAGTAATGAGGTTCTGTCCCTATATAAAAGTAAGATGCAGCAATTACTTGACCACTTTCACCCCTGTGCCTCGACGTACTGGATTTCCTAGGTGCAGCGAATGCACCAGAGTTTGGTGTGGAGAACCAGATCTCTATATAAAAAAAAGGCCCCCAAATTTATGTCACTCATTTTAGTGGGTGGAAAATCAGGCAGGTTCCCTTACGACCATACTCTTCTCCCCACCCAATTTTCCTCTAGGCACAATGCTCAGAGGAAATATATGCCTGATCTCAGCCGACACGTCAGTGCAATACTGAGAGACAGCTGTATTGTTGCAAGTGCCATCTTTTGGATGAGTCAACTACAGGTTCTTCTGACTATAAAAGTACCTCAAATAAAAATGGAACAGAAGGAGGGCAAGTGCTTTGCACTGCAAATATGCCCACTTTTGCTTCTCCTTAATGAAGTCACACTGTAACACATAACATTTATGGCCAGTTCGCCTGGCTCGCTTACCCATCAACCTTTTGAAATCTATAACAGTGATTATTGCAGGTTTCGTGACGAACAGCAAATCAGCAATTAAGAGAACCCCTAGATCTGGTTAGTTTTAGAACTTCAGCTTGAACTTCTTTTTGCTACCTCATGCAGTCGATAAAACACACTGACATTTCCAATTATGATGTTATTGGTCTTTTATGTCATATCAGTCCCTTTCACCACACAGCCTGGTTCAATCGGGTCATCTAGGTTGTGTGCCAAACCAGCTATTCATTAGTTTCTGCACTGTACTAATGCTATATACTTTTTAATAGACCCTTCATAAATCTGCCCAACAAAAACCTGAAAACGCTATAGCTCCTAACCTTGCTACACTGAACGAACAATACTACTATAGGGGGTTGATTGATTAAGCCTACACTGTGCAGCAATGTAGCTGGTTGGCAGCCTTCTGCACTTGTGACTGACAAATCAATTTGGCTCAATTCCACAGACTAGGTCTGACAGACTGGGAGCTCCAACTGCTTATTAGCTCAACATCAGAAATTTCTGTGATTCTCTTTAACAGGCATCAATACGTTTGATGATTTCACCAAAATGATTCTCTATTCCTATGGGAATACACCGTGCAATTGCCTTTTATTTTTATTGTTCACACATTACATCAAAGCAAACCCTTTAGTCCAGGATTTTAAATGGAAAATGTACCTTCGAAGCCAATATAGCTTCATTCAAAAGTTGCATCACAAACTATATTCGATTTATGGAGACATTTTTTGTGAAAAATCACAAGTGTGCACTTACCAACACTGTCATTTATACTACAAATAAAATTGCTTATCTGACCCTCAGGAGGATGGCCTTTAGCTCACTGCCATTGTCAAAAGTGGAATGGGAGAGGGAGGCAAACCCTGTTTGCCAGGCATGCAAAATGGGCTAAGGAAAGATAGGGTTTGATGGCAGGAATGAAGAAAATAGAATCAGCTAGGCTGTTACTCCTGATCCCTGCATAGTGACCTCTGTTGAAAAATGTGCATGTACGGAGTTTAGGTGAGGACAGCATTGGTCTTGGCTGTGATGCTGCCTACTGTACAAAAACCTACCAAAACTCACTATGATTATCATCAACAACTTGCATTTATATAGCACCGTTAACATAGTAAAACGTCCCAAGGCTCTCCTCAGAAGTGTTATTAAATAAAATTTGACACCGAGCCACACAAGGAGATATTAAGACAGATGACTAAAGCTTGGTCAAAGAGGTAGGTTGTAAGGAGTGTCTTAAAGGAGGAGAGAGGGGTAGAGGGGTTTAGGGCGGAGATTCCAGAGATTAGGGCCTATGCAACTGAAGGCACGTCCGCTAATGGTAGAGCGATGAAAATGGGGGATGCGCAAGAGGCCAGAATTGGAGGATCGCGGTGATCTTGGAGGGTTGGAGGGCTGGAAGAGGTTACAGAGACGAGGAGGAGCAAGGCCATGTCATTATTTAAAAACAAGGATGAGATTTTAAAAATGAGGAGTTGCTGGACCAGGGGCCAACGTAGGTCAGTGAGCACAGGGCAGCAGAGTTTTGGATGAGCTCAAGTTTATGGAGAATGCAAGATGGGAGGACGGCTAGGAGAGCATTGGAATAGTAAAGTCTAGAGGTAACAAAGGCATGGATGAGGATTTCAGCAGATGAGCTGAGGCAGGGGCAGGGCGGAGACGGGCAACGTTATGGAGGTAGAAGTAGGCAGTTATGATGCTGGAAAGGATATATGGTCGGAAGCTTAGCTCAGGGTCAAATCGGACGCCAAGGTTGTAAACAGTTTGGTTCAGCCCCAGACAGTGGCTAGGGAGGTGGAGAGTCGGTGGCTAGGAAACAGAGTTTGTGGCGGGGTCCGAAGACAATGGTTTCAGTCTTCAACGTATTTAATTGGAAGAAATTTCTGCTCATTCAATATTGGATGTCGGACAAGCAGCGTGATCAATCAGAGGCAGTTGAGGGGTCAAGAGAGGTGGTGGTGCGGTAGAGCTGGGTGTCGTCAGCGTACACGTGAAACCGGACGTCGTGCTTTCAGTTGATGTCGCCAAGGGGCAACACGTAAATGAGAAATAGGAAATAAGAACCTAATAAGGAAATATTAGGACTAGCTCCCATTTTGAAGATACGAATTATATTTGCTGTTTGGCAGTGCTCTGGCACTATTCCTATTTCTATTGAATTTTTATACACGGATACTAGTGCCTCTACTATCGCCTCCCTCATTTCTTTGCGTAACCTGGGGTGCAGTACATCTGGACCCAGGGACTTTGTCCTCCTTAAGATTGGCTAGTTTGTTTCGTATCCGCTTTATTTTGCCTTCTCAGGTGGATGTAAAAGATCCTATGGCACTATTTGAAGAGGAGCAGGGGCGCTCTCCCCAGTATCCTGGCCAATAATTATTCATCAACCAACATCACTAGAAACAAACTGTATGGCCATTATCTCATTGCTGTTTGTGGGATCTTGCTGTGCGCAAATTGGCTGCCGTATTTCCTACATTACAACAGCGACTACACTTCAAAAGTACTTCACTGGCTGGAAAGCACTTTGGAACATCCTGAAGTCATGAAAGGCACTATACAAATGCAAGTTCTTCCTTTTATTCATTCTATCTTAACTGTTATAATATCCCTCGACTACTTCTACTTTTATTGTTTCTTCTTTGTTAGCCTCTTCAGTGAAAACTGAGGCAAACGATCTATTCCTATTCCTGCCATTTCAGTTTCATCTCCTCTGAGTTTATCTTGCAGATTCCTGGTTGAGGAAAAGGAGGGAGTCTGTGATGGAACCTTGGGGGACTCCTGAGTGCCAGTGCAGAGGTGGGAAGAGATGACATTAGCACAGATGTTCTGCCTACAATCAGAAAGGTTAGAATAGAACCAAGCGAGGGCAGTCCCACTGAGCTGAACATTCGGGGGAGGCTTTGGAGGAGGATGGTGTGGTCAACTATGGCAAAGGCTGCAGAAAGGGGAGCGATAATGCGCCATGCCCACACATGAAGAGCAGCCAGTTTGTTGAGCTACGAGGGATGCTGACCCCTCTAAAAATGTAGCCTAGCACGTCAGCAACTTCAGTAGTGCAGAAAATTAGGAGGAAATAAAATAAATTGCTTTTTTTTTGATCCACGGGATCTCCAAATAAAAGGATATCAGAATATTTTGACTGTAAAGGTACCATGGCTTCATCAGTCTTGCAACGTTTCTTATGACAGTAACAAACCATCTTAAGAGATGCATCACAGGATGCAGAAGGACAAGGCATTGAAAAAGAGGCAACCATGTCTTCACCCAACTTCAAAATGCCACAAGCCCTTACAACCCCACAGCTCCCAGCCCTTCTAAGTGTTATGGAGAGAGGATCTCAGAATAGCACGAGATTGATATTACCAAAAAAAAGTTACAATGCCATTTATGGCTTTTTAACGTTATAAATACTTTGAAGAATAGTTCCTTAATACTTTGATAAATTTAAAGAAAACAATGAATCAAACCTTATTTTAGGCCAACATATAGTTGCCTACGTTAGCTAAAGTTGCAAGTCAATTATTAACTCATCATGTGAATATACAAAAATATTATTGGATTTGGTTGCTTGGTAAATGGAGGTTTAGTCCTAGAATATTTAGGCTAAAGTGTTCTAGTATAACGATATCCGCTGGTCCTTAATCAGAAATCTTGTAGCCTGAGACTGTGGGGCTCTAAATTAAGGAAGAGTTAGAGTGAACTGTTGTTGAGCTGAGGAGCTGACATCTCTTTTGTGCTGGGCTAAATGTAGCTCCCGTTCAAACAGCCTTCACGTCCTGAGATTTGTATTTACCTCCAGCAAAAATTTCTAATGCTGCATCAACTTTCATCTCCTGCTGGTAGCTCTCCGTTAAGGAACACTGGGAATCAAGCTAACCTCCCGTCAAAAATATCTAAATCCAAGACCTTGGATGCATCAGATGATCAAAGAATAAATTCATTCACAGCTTTGGGGATTCAGAAAAAAAACATATCCTCATTTATAATGAATGCACCCAATTCTTTACTTGCTTTAATTTGCTGAAATGCTTCTCGAGAGGTTAAAAAGAAAATAAATACCATCACAAATAGACAGTTTGAAATAGCAGGCAGATACATTTCCAGAATAAGAAATTAGAAGTTACAAAAATAATGGATAAACTGCAGTTATTAGCCGTACTGTACATTAAATTGGGTTTTATGACAGAACATCACTAGCTTATCTACCCAGGGAAGATATTCCGCTGATAACTTTTGCTAGATTTGAGAGACTTCACTGAAGATGCCAGACAGGGGCCAGCCAGCAAGACGCCAGCAGAGCAGGCTTCTTTCAACGACGTTAATTATCTGTAACCTACAACAACAAAATTCCTGGCCCTACTGCCTGTCATTACTGAATGATCTGAGATAGGAAGGCAGTTTATCATGATAAGTTTCATTTGCCCAATAGATGCATTTTACACATGGACTGCTACTTAAAATAACAAAAAGGGAAACAGTAAGGATTAATGGCAGGAATTAGTTTTTCTGAAAAAAATAACCAAATGTAATGATTCAGGTTTAAAGTGGCTTGATTTAAAATACAGTGGAACCTTGTTTTATGTAATAGGAGGAGACTGGCTGTAAAAAAAAACAGCTGCTTAGCACTAGATTAACAGAAACAGGAAGGCTACACCACTACTTCTCATGCAAGGAATACATTGCGATTTCAGAATAATTTTCAATAGATCACAAATGTGCTTTTAGCCAGATTGCATATTGATTGGACTGGGTCTCTTCCTAATAAGTTTGTATCTTTGACTGACGTTAGATATTGGAAACAAAAAACACAATTTTTAGTAGTGCACTGACAGCACATTGGAGTAACAAAATGTTTTACTTTAAATATCAGAAAGAAAGAATTGAAAAATCAAACATTAGCGTAGATTTTCTGATTGGGCCTCCGATCAGGCATGAGTTCAGTGTTGCATTATTTTGGTCCACTTGATCATAAGTGCGGTGACATCACCTGATTTTGCAGGATCAGCTTCATTTACATAATATGGGTAAGCTCCCAACTTGCCCTTAAAAGGGCTGCTTACAAAGAGCGATGGGCAAAATTAAATAGATGCGGCCATTTAACACGAAGTAGCTGCATACAGGGGCAAAAATGTTGGTTGCCTTTACAAAGGCTTCCAATATTTTCCATGTCTATTTCACCCTTTGCAAATGCAGTTTGAGCAACAAAAATATGTCAAAACCCACGGCATATAACAATAAATGTGGAGGCAGGAAACAGAGTCTCTAGCTAAGGGATGGAGCGGTACAACAACTAAATCTCCTGCTGGAAAATGGAGGTAGCGCTGAATGAGGTCATAGCAAGGAGGGTGGCTCTGTTTGTCACTCCAGAGCCCCCTTTCCAATGAACAGCGGATGTGAGCATACAGCTGGGGGCACAGTTTACCTCTAGTGCAGTCTGACTAGCTGGCAGTCCCCTGTAGCTCCTCCTTTCACAAGTCTAAGAAGCATAAGTAAAGCAGGACTCCCTTAGGGCAAATTCTTGTACCAATATTGTGGATGTTCCAAAAGAATAAGACTGCCAAAACACTTGGCACACAAAACATCAAAATACAACAATTAAGTGCAGACATGGGAAAAAGGCAAAAATACAACTAGATCAACAGCCTCAAAATACAACAATAAATCTTCTTACAGGACTCTTAATGCACTCCCACATACAACACAGCCCCTAGCAACCCTGGATACCCAGTTTACATTGATGGCTTTTTGTCCTGATGCAATTTCTGGGAACTGTATAGACGTCTAAATGATATCAGGGCTGCATTTAAATATTTCATGCGAAATTGGCATTCGAGAACACTCGTAAACCCAACCAGCAAATTAAGTGAGGTGTTAAATGGATGTAGGTTTGGCACTAAGCGATCTTCACCGATACTGCTGATTGGTTAAGCCACTTTACGTCTGCTTATCGGTTGTAACGGATCAGAAAATTTGCCCTTATAATGTTACCAGATATGGCTAAATCATTTAGTATGTAGTTGAGCCAGACTTCAAATATACTTATGATACTCTTGGAAATAACTGCTTATCATGAATGCAATGGTTCAAACAGTTATGTCAAAAGGATTACCAGTACTTAAGGCTTGGCAATAGAATTCCTGAACTTCAGTCGTTACCCAAATCCATGAAAATGGTAGTTGCTTCAAGATCAACATTTCGGTGGATATTTAAAAAGAGATGCCTTGGGACGTCCATTTAAACAGAGAGCGTGCCTTCAAATGTTTATCAGATAGCTTCATGTACTGCATTTAGCAGCAGAAATAGTGAAACTACATAGAAGGTCCTCTAAAAGGGACTTTCTTCTTCTCAAACCATTTCTGGCCACACAATGCTAAAATAGCAACTCACACCCATCTTATACAGTTAGTGGAATTAGTTACATAAGGCACCCATCTTATACAGTTAGTGGAATTAGTTATACAAGTTAGACCAGGTGAAATAGAGGAAACATCTTAAGAGACACCCTAAACTGACTGCATATACTGTTACATATACTGTTTTAGACAATCAAGTATAATCAGTAATGAGTTAACTATTAGTTGAAATGCCACACACTGTCCCACAGACTAATAGTGTGCAGGGTTGTGCCCGAGATGCCACACACAATGATCGCCAAAACACAGTCATGTGAAGAGATGCAGAGAAGAGACCAGGTGCTCCCTGAAGGAAATTAGTCACTTGCCAGTAGACATTATCGAGCAGCACTGGCAGACCCACCTGGAGAAGGTATACAGCCAGAGGGGGTCAAAGCAATTTTTAAGAACTTAGTAGAATCTTTAGAACAGCAACTTAAAACCTTACTGGAGTTTTTAAAGTGTGATATTAAATACCATGTCGACTGATCGTTCCTACAGATCTTTCCAATTTTATCCGACGGCTTGACAAGTGGTCAAGTTGTGGGTTCTTTTCATTTGAATATCTGATACAGAGTCAGAGGGCAAGAAATTCAGTTCATCTGAAACTGAATCAATATTATTAAAACCATGGCATACAAGCCAAAATGGTGGCAGTTCCTGCCCTTCTGCCTAGGACAGATGAAGCTACTGTGCATTAGCTGTCTAGGCACCCAAGCTCTGGAATTCCCTCCCTAAACCTCTCGGCCTCTCTCTCCTCCTTTAAGGTACTCCTTAAAACCTCTCTCTTTGACCAAGCTTTTGGTCACCTGTCCTACTATCTCATGTGGCTTGGTGTCAAATTTTGTTTGATAATTTTCCTGTGAAGCGCCTTGGGACATTTTACTATGTTAAAGGCGCTACATAAATGCACGTTGTTGTTGTTGTAGTAGTAGTAGTAGTAGTAGTAGTAGTAGTACAGCGAGTTAATGGATGAGAAAGAAATTTCTCTGGACACACAAACAGAGCTTGGAGCCTTGGTGGAAGGGAACACAGGGGAGAGAATCAGGGCTACAGTGTTATAATCCTAATATCTGAGCCACGCTCCCTTTGTGCATGGCTCCCTACTGGGAGCACTAAACTTACCCTGGAGAGCGAGAGAAAATATATACTTCCCTAAATATCTGCCAAATGCTACACTATGCAGCATTTATGCTTTACCAGCTTGTTTTGCCACAATCAACCTTGGTGTGCCCTAATTGGAGTATGTCATCTGCCTTTGTACTAAGCAAGTCTCCACGAGGGACAATGCCAACATTCCTACCTCAGTTTCAGGCAGCCATGTGAAATTAATGTCCTTAAGTGTCTTTACGAATGAGAGCTGTGTTACTGTGGGCTGCTCGCCCCTGTGCTGGGACTTGAACCGCATTATTCAAGTAATGCCACAGGGCCAGGTACAGCTGACTCACTCTTTTATTGAATGGTTCACATTGTCACCAAGTGGCAGGTAGAGGAAAGAGAATGAGGGAATAAACGAGCTCACTCGTTAGCACTCTCTCCCAAGGAAGCATCAAATGATGCAGATATCCATGAAGCTGCACAGAAAGAAAGCTATCTGCGCCTGAATGTGTAAATGACTCAAAAAGGTACAGTACAGCATTATGCTTTTTTGTGTAACTGCATAATCACCATTATTCCCCCATCTATTCATGCAACACTGATTTTTGTTAATTGTCTGCCGACACTATCTTCATAGAGTCCAATTTAGGGCTTCTCTTCAGTCATAACTTTCAAGTGAAGATGAAAACATTTATCAGATGCTGCGGATAGTTGTCAGGGATACACTGAGGAGAGGAGAGGACAGTGCAGTGCAATGCGTGAAGTGAGAAGGACAGCTAACAGCTCTTTCAGGGGAATCTAAAATTAAATCAAAATACTGAATGCCAACAAAGGAGGAATAGGTTAATGCTGAATAAGTAGCTGTTTTGAATATGAACAGCAATTATTATCTTGAACCCAGTCTCTCGAACAGCCTCAACGGTACTTTATAAATGCAATACTCACCCCAAAGCATGCCAGTAATTTTGATGCTATATCAAGTGAGAAGTTTGAAATCGCTGCAATGAATTCCTGATTGAATTAAAATTCATATCATGAGTCAGAAGGTATTTGGGCAGAAACAGAATTTCTTACAGAATTTAACTATAAATGACTGCATCATTTTTCTAGCTTTTAAAAAAAAGTCAGTACTATCCTTTGTACATAAAAAGGAACTGGCTTTTGCTAAAAAGATTTCTTCAGATAACACATTTTTAAAAATGCCCAGTTCTGTTCTATAAGTATTTGGGCACAATATCTGGTTTTACTCATCATCTTCAGCCTGCAGCTGCTAGGCCACAACATTACTCAGGGGCTGACCGGGTTGCTGTAAAATGCCCCTCCACTTGTTTTCAATCACTCTTGGCAGTTGCTGGAAGTCGTTTGAGACTCCACGCATTTGGTCCTTCAGGTAGCGCAACAGCAGCAGATAGTGGAAGACAGGTCACTCCACTGATAATTAACTCAGTACAATCATGCAAATGGCCATTATTCATGTGTGGGTACGGACTGTGCGGCAGACTATGTTACCACGGGGTCATCACTGCCAAACTCAACCGTCCTTACCCGACAACCACACATACACACTTCGAGCAGGTTAGTGAATCAGAAGCAGGAAACCTCCCTACTCCTACCCCAGGGACACTGAGGCCAATTGTAGCACCCGTGCTGCTCCCTGGATGAAATCAGCTAGCTCAGCACAGACCAGGAATCAAGCCTGGGAATCTCTCAGTCATCAGGGGAGTCCCAAGTCCTAAACACTCAAGAACTCAAAATCTTGACTATCAAAAATAAAAAGGTTATTTAAACACAGTACCAGTGTTTGCAATTTTTCATCTCATCACAACACTGGAAATCAAAGAGGTGAAACATTGCTGCTTATACAGTAACTCAAAATAAGCCAGTAAATATAAATAGCCAAAACAAAACATGCTTACCATTGTCTGAGAGCACAGTTCATTACCTAACTACAATGGCACCATTTTCACTCCCACATTTAGGGAGCAGAGAGTTCTCCAGTCTCTGGTGCTCTCTAATTAACGTCTGGCTTAGTCTAATTCAATCAACAAGACTAGGCGCCAGTTGAAACTCCCATAATAATCTTTCTGACTGCTGCAATTTGCATCACAAAAATTGTGTTACCCAATAAATGTATGGCAGGTTCTTTCGACATTATGAGTTTAAAAATCTTACATTTTTAGGAAATATTTAATTGAAGTAAGCCTGGAAGGAAGCAGTGTTCCACACAGAAACAATAAAACAAGACTGCATTAGTAAATGCACTGTAGTATCAGAAAATACATTACACTGGGCAAGGCTAGCCTCCATTACAGTGTAAACATTTCTTTTAATAGATAATTATTGCCATCAATAAGTGCTTGCCAAATGTACTGAAACAATTCCAGTAAACAAAATAATTTTTACAAACTATACAACAGCTTAAAATAAGCTATCAGCCATATAAAGATTCACCTCCCCACCCCACAAAATAAAAATCCAATACTGTTTTGTGCTGGTAAACAGAGTGCTTATAAATTTGTGGATCAGGATCAGTTCCTGCATTTGCTCCAAGCAAATCAATTCGATTCCACTAACCAATAGCTATGAAATCATATTATAAAATAACTAAATCTAAATGCCAGTTAAAACTTTTTAATGTAAAAAATTCTAATTGCTATTTTATTCATAGCAGAAAATAGTGATTAATAGACAGTATCGTTCATGCCCCTCATCTCTGAAGACTCTATCTCCTAATCCATCCCTTTCACCTTTGCTACTTTTCCTTTGTTGCATGACCCTCTCATTGGCAGGTTTTATTAAAGAACACACTGTTATTGTGCTGTCATCATTTCAGAGCCAGGTTTTTTTATTGGCCACTGACAAATCAGTCGTGTTGAATACAGCTTGCTTGGCAAAGCCTGACAATCAACAGATGTGTTGAACACATCTCCGTTTCCACCAGAGGTTAACAAAAACTGACAGGGCTAAGTCTGTTCTGATTAGCAATCTGGAAAGATATTAGAATGGTTTACAATGGGTCACCACTGTACTTGCTAATTTCAGCACTGTCAAATGTCTGAATTTTAATGCTCAATGCTGGTTTAAATTGAGTATTAAACAATGAGCACCAGCTATCTATTTTTCCAGCATTCAACGCCTCTGCACAAAACTAGGTGTCAACAATCGATCTTTTTTAAGCTTCTTTCACACTGAGACAACTTGCATTTCTACAGCGGCCCTCGCGTACACCTTTACGTTAAAGGAGGTCAAACAGTGGATCCTGAACAGAAGGGAAAAGGGAAAACAGAGAGACAGGAGGCAGAGAGACAGAGTGTCCACCGCAATGAACTGTATTCTTTCCTTCTCCCCAGTAAACTTGAGCAAGACTGACAAAACTACTTCTCGGAGGAAAATCAATGTTCAAATGTCCATTGCCTGTGATACGATAATTTGTATCGGAAATAGAACAGTAGATGTTGCATCACGTTAAATTTATAATTATATGCATTTAAAAAAAGGCAAGCCAGAGCAATTGTCCAAAGTGGTAAAATTAGCCTCAGCACCTCAAGGTTAGAAAGTGTAAAAATCAGCTAGGCTTCCCACTCCTAATCAGCATCCAGTGACTCATGCTAGGAATAGCACATGTGGACATTAAGTGAGAATAGGATTGGGATCAGCTGCCTTCAATGACTGAAAAAACCATCTGACACTCATGGATTGACACAGACAAAACCACTAGAGGGGGGGGGGGGGGGGAGATGGTAAGGGCAGGTGTAAACATGTTCCCCCTCCAAACTATTTGGTATGGAATCACCTGTCACCCCTGCACCACAAGATGTCTATGATCTTGTGGTACCAAATGAGATGTACCACTTAGTTGGGCAAATCTGTCTCCAACGACTCCTGATGTGCCCAATCCTGCCAACTCCTTTTCCGTGGTTGCACCTATAATGTATAGGTTCACACATTAAGTGCAGCCACCTGCTCAAATGCTAGAGGGCAGCCATTCCCTTGGTACTCCAGCATAAGATAACACCTTCAAAAATGAGGAGGGATGGAGAAAAGGTTCTGGGCCAAACATTTTGATTCTTTAAGCTTTTCTGACCAGATGAGTTTCTATAATGGTAGCTATGGGCCTGTAACAGTCGACCTAAAATAGCAGCAAAGCAAAATAAAGAAACTGTAATAGCAGGATCACAGTTCCATGGTGACAAAGACCCACTGTGTAACTGTTGCTGAATATTCTTAGTTTGGAGGCAGGGCTTGAATGCAAATTATCCTCAAATTTTTGCTGCAGACATCTTTTTTGCAAGCTAAATTTTCTTTTTCATTGATTCAGCAACAAGGTGAGGCTGATCAGCAGAAAACCAACATGAAGACTGAGTGCAGGGAATCCATGATGTTGGACTGTGGACCTTTTCCAAAGAGAATTTGCTGTTTCTCCTGGAAATTTTTTCCAGTAAGAATTCAAAATCCATCAATAGCTTGGAGTAGCACTTTCACCTCTGAGTCAGAAGATTGTGAGTTTGACTTCAGCACATAATCTAGGCTGACATTTCAGTGCAGTACTGAGGAAGTGTTGTATTGTTAAGGGTTTCTGTCCTTTAGGTAAGAAGTAAAACTGATTCTGTCTATTCTGCTGGCTTCGGTGGAGATTGAATGGCGCTATTCAAAAAGCAAGATTCCTCCCTGAATCAACACCGCCAAAAATACATTAACTGGTCACTGATCTTAGTGCTGCTTCTGGGATTGTCATGTGTGCAAAATGGCTGTTGTATTTGCCCACATAACAGCAGTCAATGTATATTAAGCACCCAGAGGAGGTTCTGGAGAGATGTGGTGAGGCACGATACAAATACAAGTTGTTTGCCACATTTTATTATGAATATTAAACTGGATTTTTGTATGATGGCATCTCCCAACTTCAGCAGAAAAGTCCCAGTGTAATCGACATATTAGCAAGGTAGACATTTGGTAATTTGCCTGTTGATTAATAGGATACCTTTACAATGGAAGGGTAACATATTAAATGTTGAATGAGTATGCCAGTGTGACTCAAGACTGCCATATTTCTAGGCATATGACAGTTTTAGAAAAGATTAAAATCTCTTTCCGCCCCCTCCATTCCACTGTAAAGTGCCTTGGGACTTTTTGCTATCTTAAACTGGACATCACAGTTAATGACTATGGATTTTTTTTTAAATTTCCATTCTCGGGATGTGGGTATTGCTGGCAAGGCCGGTATTTATTGCCCATCCCTAGTTGCCCTTGAGAATGTGGAGTTGAGCCGCCTTCTTGAACCACTGCAGTCCGTGTGGTAAAGGTGCTCCCACGATACCATTAGGTTGTGAGTTCTTGGATTTTGACACAGTAACAGTGAAGCAACGGCGATATATGTCCAAGTTATGGTGGTGTGCGACTTGGAGGAGAACTTGGAGGTAACACTGTTCCCTGTGATACAAGGCTATAGATTGAGAGTCAGATTTACAATTGGAAATATGTAAAACAATGAAAACTAAGGAAAGCTTATTTAGTTTAAAAATCAGCCTAGTAGATGGAGAAAGCAGCGAATAGAAAACAGTTATGGGTGTCCTGTTTGAAAACTGGTTGTTCGAAACTCGGATTGAAAGTGTGGCTGACAGCTGAATTTGGCAACTTTCACTTGGCTGTTGAACTTGTCCACTCATGTTAAACCTTTTACTTTGTGCAAAGTCTCCATCATACATTAGGTTCTTGCTAATGTTTCACATCAACATTAAACATGAAATATGATTAAGTCATACGGAAAACTGAATGCTACTTTTCTTTCAGTTCATCTGACTTAAAAACGTCAAGCAGCTCAATCGTGGGCTCAGTGAGTGAAAGTATTAGGTAATGAAGTACCGAGCCACGCAGAGCGCAAAGGTCCCAGGTTCAATTCCCAGTCTGCACTTCGTTAGCTGATCTCAGCCAGGGCAACTGTGAGGACAGTACGATTGATCCCAGTGCCCCAGACTAGGGAACAGAGAATTGAAAGAAATTCAGCCAGGAGCTCCCACTACTGATGATCCAGTGACCCCTTGCTGGAATGTGTGGGCAACATGACATTCAGCTGCGGTGCCCTCCCATGGCAAGAAAAGCCCATCAAAACTCACTCCCAAGGCTCAGGCAAGGAAAATGGTCACTGGAAGCCAATCAACTCCCAAGGAACTGTACCCAGCACAAAGAGTCACCTCCAGGAGAGAAGGCGCAAAAAAAAAATCATAGAAGGCAGCAAGGGTTTATCACTCAAACAGCATACACAACTTCCATTCAGAGAAACATTAGAAGACAAAACAAAGCCACTTTTTAATAAATCTCTGCACAATGGGGCAATCAGAAAATGATAAAGATACAAGAATAAATTTCACATGAAAGTTTTCCAAAATATAAAGCTTTAAAACGCAAATTTCACCAAACGTACTTTTAAACATTTTTTCATCTTTCTTTTCCTCCTTTCCCTCCCCCCACCCCCCCAAAAGGTCTCTTTGGGTTATAAGCATCACTTCTCCTGAGCATAATGCAGGTGACTGCCTTCCAAGCCTCTGTAAATGCAATACTTAAACCAGGAAGGGCCGCAAGATTGGATTAGGGACTTAGTTTTCCCGTTATCTCTCGGTGCCTGAAAGGAAGTATTTGACCTCTGTCTTAGCACCTCCACTTTACACCATGGCCAATAAAAAAATCAAAGTTGTGACCCCGCTGTGCCAGGGAATCATAGGTCTAAGCCTGGCGCTTGGGCTTTGTGGCAGAAGAGATGGAAGCTCCGACTGGCTCCACCACTTCACACCGAGTCATGTGGCTGAAATTCTATGAAAGCCTTCTAGAAAACATTGTTTCATTAATTCAAGGTAACTAAGAAACTGGAATACAGCAGGCATCTCATCAGAGAATATTAAACAGGAGATGGATGTAGTTTCTAATTAACAAAATGCTTTACAATTCTATTCTTATGACAATCATGCAGAACTCTTAATTGTACATACAATCCTCCTTTCTGTTCCACCTACATCAAACACACAAAGGAAACTTCAAGAGATCTTTTTTGTCAAAGAGCATAAATTAAAGATAGTTTTAGACTAATTTTACTATTAAAAAACACTACTTGGCCCATTTAATATTGTTTTTTTATAGATAACCGTGCTCAGGGTCTGGAGACTCATCAAATACAGTACAGGGCCCCCAGAGAAGCTCTACGTTGCACTGGGCAGATCCCACGTGCAATACTGCATTCCAATTGTGATTACCATATCACAAAAAACATCTACATGCATTGGGGACAGGATCCAAAGAGGAGCTACAAGACTGGTCTCAAGTGGAATGGGGAGGCGCCATGAGGAACGATTAGAGAAACTCAACCTCTACAGTCCAGAAAGAAAGCAGTTAAGAGAGGACTTAACTGATTATTAGATTTAGCCAAAGTTCAGTTCAAAAAGCAAATAACCATATACATTGAAAAAAAATGTTCCACACAACTTCCCCAATGGCCTAGTGGGTGAAAGTACCATCTGATGCAGTACTATGACGTAGTACAGGTCAGAAAGTCCCATTTTCAGTGTGTGCCACATCAGCTGATCTTAGTCGCGATGCAACAATTGGCATCACCACCCACAATCTAGGGAGGGTGTGGGGAAAAAACCCAAGTCAGAATTTCCACTCCCAATCGCTATACAGTGACTCACGCTGGAAAATGCGCTTGTGTGGACTCTTGATGATAACACGATCGTGCTCTGCCAAGATACCTTCCACAGTCAAATAACCTTCTAATACTCAGACACGAAGGGTGAACACTTGTGCAAGGTTCCCAAAGGAACCCTACCCTCCAGCAAAAGTCAGCAGTTTCAGGAAAGGAGGAGAAAAAAATCTGGGTGGAGGAAAAAAAGGGCTGCTCTAATGAGATCCTTCTCATCAGCATTTCAGGAGAGAAGCCAAGTTAAAACTCCCCAGTAGAAAACTGCACCCCTACTCTTCCAAAAGCAAATGCCTTTAATTTTCATATCAACAAAAATTTGAGGTTGCTTTAAGAAAATTTCTGGGGACGAGCAATGCAAATTGTTTTCCCTAAAGATTAATAGTTATAGATTCTTGCCTACAATCTGCAGTTCAAACATGAATTTAAGTTCTTCAGTAAGTTAAGCTGCCAGCAAAGTCTATTCAAACCTTCTGTTCCACAATCATTAATACTCAATGCACAAAAAAAAAGAAAGCTTTAGGCTCTCAAACCTTGGACAGGTTGATCAATTGAAGCCACTCCCTACAAACTGGAAGCTTCAACACTAATTTAAGATAAAAGCAACAGAAGAATTTGCTAAAGGCAGACATTCAGCCCACGTGTTCAATTTTATTTTAGCATCTTCAACAGAGTCTATAGAAGGGGCCTACATATAGATGTTCTGACGAAAGGTCTTCGACCTGAAATGTTAACTCTGTTTCTTTCTCCACAGATGCTGCCTGACTTGCTGAGCTTCTCCAGCATTTTCTGTTTTTATTTCAGATTTCCAGCATCGGCAGTATTTTGCTTTTGCCTACATATAGATATGTGGTATCCATGAAGAGTGTGCAAAAATAACAGGTATGAGAAGTACAGTGGTGTCTGAGCTTATGACAGTGTGTCCTTGGTTAGGGTCTGAATGTAGAAAGAATGAACTTGAATTTATACAGCGCCTTTCATGATCTCAGCACGTCCCAAAGTGCTTTACGGCCAATGAAGTACTTTTGAAATGTAGTCACTGTTGTAATGTAGGAAACGTGGCAGCCAATTTGCACACAGCAAGGTCCCACAATAGCAATGTGATAATGACCAGGCAATCTGTTTTAGTGATGTTGGTTGAGGAACAAATATTGGCCAGGACACCAGAGAGCACTCCCCTGCTCATCTTTGAAATAGTGCTATGGAATCTTTCACATCCACTTGAGGGGGCAGACGGAGCCTCGGTTTAACGTTTCATCCGAAAAACGGCACCTCAGACGGTGCAGTACTCACTCAGTACAGCACTGGAGTGTCAGCCTGGAATAAGTGCTTAAGTCTCTTTGTACTGATGACAGCTCCTGTGAGGGAAGTTCTCATCCACTCTAGGGCCTTTGGCTCGGTTGGGTAACTTAAGGTGAAGTCCTTCCCCTGAACTGTGGATGGGTGGCATGGCTTCAGGCACTATTAGGCTGGTTAAGGGATCTGGGGGAGGGAGTTGCGTTTCCTTCTTACTTTAAATATTCCTCTGCGCAATATTTTGAAGTCATTAATTTACTTTAAACTGGTTAACAACTTCATTAAAATAACGAATATAGAAATTTGACATAAATGTGGTAAAAAAAAGCAAAAAGAGGAATTTCAAACCTTAGTAAATAGGGGGTCCTTGCAGCTGATTCAGTTGAGGGTGGGGGAGGGAAGATCATCAGCTCCTCATTTAGTGAGGACAGGATTTCTCAGATTGTCAAATTGCATTCCCAAACCCCAGACACCCCCAGAGCTTGTCAGAAGAGAGAAAGGGAGGTATAGTGAGTTCTTTTGAAATCATGGGGTCTCTTATTAGCAGCACTCCAGGGAGGAAAGCTATGTTCTTAAGTACAGTGTCTGTTTAGCTAGAGGGATTACACAATTCTATCACTGATCACTTTGTTAACATTGCTTGGCACCAAAGTACTGGAATAGATTAATGGGCAGCGTAAAGTAGGAGGTCAATTAATCGGCCTATGTTGAGAGAGGGACTGTCCAGGCGTGTCCCAGGAGGCAATTCAATGGTTTCACCTAACAGCGATGTTTCTAAGAATTTTGATTCTCCTTGTAATCAAGGCCCAGTTTTTCAGACATGTCCAGAACATATGGAATTCGTGTCTTATTTCTCTGCCAGCACCCCCCTCCCTCGTGTCCCCAAGGCTAAGAGATTCCAACAGTGGAGTTACATTGGGATCTGGTATACGTAATGCAGGATTTTCAGTTTTTCGTTCATTAGCTCGTGGAGGTGATTTACAATACCCACCCTCGACCCATCGAACCTTGCAAACTACCACCTCATCTCCAAACTCCCTTTCCCGTCTAAAGTCCTTGAATGTGTTATTGTGCCTGAAATCTGTGTCCAATCTCTGACTGTGGTGCTTTATCCCTCCTTGTCTTCCTCGACCTCTCTTTGGTCTGACACGGTCGGCCACACAATCCTCTAATGCCTCTCCTCCGTTGTCCACATCAGTGGGGCTACTCTCGGTTGGTTTCACTCTTGCCTATCCAATTGTAGTGAAAGCAACTCCAGCAATGGCTTCTCTTTCTGACCGCGTTATCTTTGGAGACCCTAAAGGATCTATCTTTGGCCCTCTCCTGTTCCTCATCTACATGTTGCCCCTTGGCAACATCATCCACAGACATAGGGGTCAGCTTCCACATGTATACTGATGGCACATAGTTCTATCTCTCCACCATCTCTCTCGACCCCTCCACTGCCTTTGTGTTATCAGTCTGCTTGTCCAAGGTTCAGTCTTGGACGAGCCTCAATTTTGTGCAATGAAACATTGGGATAACAGAAGCCATCATCTTCAGCCCCAATCACAAACTCCATCCCGAGCAAACAAACAATTCCACCTCCCCTTCCACCCCCACCCTGTGTCACAGGCTGAAGCAAACTGTTTACAACCTCAGCATTCTATTCAGCCCTGAGCTGTGTTTCCAACCCCATATCCTCTCCATCACACGGACTGCCTGCTTCCACCTTCCCAACATCACCTGCCTCCATCACTACCTCAGACCAACTGCCACTGAAACCCTTATTCATGCCTTTGTCACCTCAGACTCAACTATTCCAATGCTCTCCTAGCCAGCTTCCCATTCTCCACCCTCCATAAACTTCAGATCATCCAAAACTCTGCTGCCCAGAATCTATCCTGCACCATCCCACTTGCCTATCACTCCTGTCCTCTAGCCTACATTGGGTCCCAGTCCCCCATCACCTCAAATTGAAAAGTCTCATCCTCAGGTTTAAATCCCTTAATGGCCTCACCCCTCCTTATCTCTAATTTCCCCCATGCCTAAAACATTCCCCCCAAACACTCTGTTCCTCTGCCTGGCCTCTTGTGCATGCTCCCTATTCATCCATCATTGGCAGCTGTGCCTTTAGTCACCATACCCCATGATATAGAATTCTCTCTCCTCCTTAAAGCCCACCTCTGACCGAGCTTTTGGGTCACCCCTCCTAATATCTCTTTCTTTGGCTTTGCATCCATTTGTGGATTTCACCTCTGAAGCACGTTGGGATGTTTTCCTACATTAAAAGGTGCTTTGTAAATGCAAGTTGTTGATGATTAATCATGTCTCCTAGTATTCACCCAATATCCCTTAAATTTATTTCCTCGGATTATTTAGTAAGCTAGTCAATCTCCCATGGAATTGCACACAGGTAGCTTGGGTCTGGAGCAAGATTGCGATAAAATTAGGCTGCTGAAATGGAGCAGTGTTTTACCTGTCCAGTTCCTTCAAGTCCACTCCTTGGGCACTTGCTGTGGAAAGTGGTCTAAATAGGTATATCCTGAGGCCAATTAGAAGCCAATAGTTGGGGGAAGTTTCTGTAGATTGTGGTTGCTTATCATCTGGCCTCCAGGAGGCACCAGATTATCAAGATCAGAAAAATCAGCAGGAAATTGCTCACTTTCTTTAATACTCTTGAGGCTTTGAAGTGTGACATCTCAAGTTAGACAGGTGTGCACTAATGTAAGACCTTTTATATGTGACAGGAGGTACCAGCAGCCGTCGCCCTCTCCCTGGGGTCTGCTGCTGCAGTGATTCGCATCTTCTGACTGATTCACTGTCCAGCATTTGGAACAGTATCAAGGCCACTGTCACACCAACTGAGGAATCTATGACTCATGTTGATGATAGTGGAGGGAGGATAGGGACAAGAGGATAAGATATGCCTGCTCCATAAAGCGAGGTAGCAAAATAATTTAGTAGGACACATTCCACCAGCCAGCAGGCAAGACCATAGTTCCATAGATCATCAAGCTGCATCTGATTTGGAGGGTAGAATGGATAGTATGTGCCACATTCCTGTTCCATTCCTACCAATTTGTGGCTCAGCAGCTTATGCATTCCAGCATGGAGATGACCAACAGTCAGGCTATTTTAAAGAGCACCACACCACCTCCTGCCTGTGCATTACATGTGAAACACTTAACATGACATACAGGACTACACAAGAAAGCACGCAAGATAATTTACAGTCAAGTTTTAGAGGTGCAAACTATTGATTCCATCTAAGCTATCAGTGGATATGAAGGTACTGCAGACTGTTTCCACACGTCAGTAACTCTTACATACCGTGCTCATTTAATACATTTAACAAAACCTAGGCTGACACTCCAGTGCGGTACTGAGCGAGTTCTACACTGTCAGAGGTGCTGTCTTTCGGATGAGATGTGAAACAGAGGCCCAGTCTACCCTCTCAGGTGGACATAAAACATCCCATGGCACAATTTCAAAGAGCAGGGGAGTTCTCCTTGGAATCCTGGTCAATCTTTGTCCCTCAACCAACACCACTGATCATTGTTTCGTTGCTATTTGTGGGACCTTGCTGTGCACAAAATTGGCTGTTGCATTTCCTACATTACAACAGAGACGACACTTCAAAAGTACTTCATTGGCTGTAAAGCACTTTGGGACATCCTGAGGTCCTGAAAGGCGCGATGTAAATGCAAGTCTTTCTTTCTTTATCATTGAGTGAACTAACCCACCTAGAGTAAAGTGGTCTATGTACAAAAACAACCTTCAAGCAAATCAATTCTCATACTTGACATACCCAATGTTCGTGCAGCATCTCGATTTGCGCCTATGGTTTTCCGACACAGGAAAACTTGTACAACTAAAGTAAAAGTCCAGCCTGGGTTTGCAGTTCTTTCTTATTGATGAGTAAGATGTTCTGCTGATTAAAAATTGATCCTCCTCAAATTCTAATCAACAGAATAGGATTCATTCATATGTTATCAAGTCAGCAGCTGACAGTGAAAACCAAACCTGTTATTAACCCCTGAACCCCACTGACCTTGGTCAGAAAGACTAGAAAACTGTAAATTATTCAGCAGTCCAAGCACAATATCACCAGTCTGATGGATTTATGCTGGGCCCGGAGCACAGTGGGTTACAGCCAATATCATGATCCTATGTGTCTCCAGAGGAAAAGGGGTTCACGACATCCTGACAGTCTGCACTGTGACTCTGAATATATTACTGTCTGCTCTCATTAAGCTACAGAATCACGTATTCCATGTTACTGGCAAGAATTTAATTCAAAGCTAGAGTTTGTTTCAGGGCTAAATTTCCCTGCTTATTTTTTTTTAAAATCATTCCAACACCAACATCAGTAGCATTTCCTCTAGATATTAGTGAGTTTAATTGCCCCTTCAATTTGGGCTGTGTAAAATTTTGCTGGCAATTACTGTCAGTACATGAAAGTCGCACAAAAATATGAGCACAATAAAATTAAAGATGCAAGAATAGGAATGTCCATAGAGAGATGATTAAATACCCTTCTATTCTGCCATTTTAAAATGCACTAATAGAATTTAAAACTGCTTTCAATTTTAACAGTTCACAGTTGGCACTTCAATAGTTTTTACCAAAAGAAAGTAAAAAAGAACTTGTATTTATATAGCGCCTTTGATGACCTCTGGTCGTCCCAAAATCCTTTACACCTAATTAAGTACTTTCTGAAGTGTGGTCACTGTTGTAATGTAGGAAACCCTGCAGCCAATTTGTGCACAGCAAGGTCCCACAAACAGCAATGAAAAATGACCAGATAATCTGTGTTAGTGATGTTGGTTGAGGGATAAATATTGGCCAGGACACCGGGACGAACTCCCCAGCTCTTCTTCAAAATAGTGCCATGGGATCTTATGTCCACCCAAGAGAACATACAGGACCTCAGTTTAACGTCTCATACGAAAGACGGTACCTCCAACAGTGCAGCACTCCCTCAGTACTGCACTGGATTGTCAGCCTACATAATAGAATACGACTTGAATCCATGACCTTCTGACTCAGAGGTGAGAGTGCTACCACTGAGCCACGGCTGACACCAACTACTAGAACACTACCTATAGAACATGAGCAATAAAACAAAATCTCAGCAATCTGTCTCAATCTGTTACAATACAGGAGTACAACTGACTGCAGACATCTGGGTCTCTCTTCCGACTGCTTTCCACAATGTAAACAACCCCATGTTCTAAGAACTAACTATCATACACTGCTGAAAATATGGGTCTACAATTCTGCCACTGTGATAAGGGAGCCTGTTTTAGTCATGTAAACACAAGGATCTGATTCCTTGGGTTTGCACTCTGAGTCTTTGCATTAAAGAGGAGCTCAGCACACCTTCAGACACCAGCTCCCAACTCAGGCGTGTAAAAGCAGGAGAGCAACACATCGAGGTTGCTCTCCAAAAACAGGGTGGAGTGTTAAAACATGCAATGTAAAAGTATGTTCAGATTTCTTCCCCATCAGTCCTATGGCAGAAGAACAGATTGTTTCAAGGCATTAGTCTATTACAAAGGAGATGCACAAGTGTGGCCTAGGGCAATTCACCCCCAGATTTTCTGTCATAGCAAGTAAAGACTTGGCCACAACCCTTTGTTTCTCTAAATGAGCTAAGATCAGGATCTAGCCACAGGAAGAGACTACAGCTGCAAACCCAACATCTTGCTACTCTGTACATAACAACTTGGTGTACAAGCAGATTGTGCCTGCTCAGTAAAGTCAATGGCCACTGTTTCCCTTGCTTACTCCTGTAACTCTGCTCCCAGCTCACCCTCTCACACAATTTTCTCACCCACTGTGCAGATCGACTGAAGAAATCTGCACTGTTAAATTTTAGGGACATACTCGCTGATCCACAGTTGGTAAAGGTAATGTGTAACTGAGTCATACAGACTTTAAGGTTCAGTGCCTTGTCTGTGCTGAGACAGCTGATCTATGCCAGGGTGGCTCAAGGTTGCTGCAATTAGCCTCAATGCACCTGGGTTAGTTTGGGGGGGGAAGGGGAAGGTGGGGGGGGAAGGGGAAGGGTGAGGTAATGAATCAGCCAGGACGACTTCTGGTTGTAATCCAACAGCACCTGCCAGGGAGGACCGGATCACACCTGCCTTTAATAATCCTCACTGTTCAATAGCATGAACTCATTGTCAAGACTCCTGAATAATGGCCAATTGGGCAAGGTACTAACGACAAGCAAACTGGAGTCAAGAGCAGGGGAGAAAAAGAAAGCAAGAACGAAAGAAAGAAAGAAAGAAAGAAAGAATATTCACAAAGTCCTGGAAAGCAAGAATTTTTTTGAAGTTGTAGAAATGGATAAGATAGGAAACACAAGTTGAAAAAATGTTTAGATGTGCAGCACAATCGTGTGTAGAAGGGTAGCCCAGCACAAGTCAGTGCCATCAGAGCAGCAGGAGGCAGAAAAAGTGCCTAACCTGTCACTGAAGCAAATCACTTGATGCAGGGTGTGATAATAGGCTTTAAAAACTTTTAAAAACCGAAGTTTGCTGCAGAACTAATGCAAATCAATATCTTGCACATTGATACTGCAGAGCAACATCAAAGATGGTGCAGATGCTAATTCACTAAAAATGCAAAATTGTTAGATACTATAAGTAAAAGGGGCCCAGTGTCAACATAGGGTCTAAATATATAGACAGCACTTTCTATTGTTAAAGCATAGCAAGTAATAATAATTATTAGACTTGATCCACCAGTCTGGCCTTAAACCATCACCCATGCACACTGCTTTCTCCTCTCCTGCTGCTCAGATATTCTGACTCATACTGGGTATAGTTCCACATACACTACACAGGAGTGCATCATGTGTGCTGTGGATCAGAGTTCCAGTATTCAAGTTATGTTCAATTTTGTAACCAGAGTCAAACGATTCAGTTCCTAGTTAACCTGACCAGAATCGCTCAGGTTACATCAAACAAAAAGCCTTTCCCTTCCATTACTTTTATTAAGTCTCTACCTGTGATCCACTTCAGCTCCACCAACAGTCATTCATAAAACCCGAATCCCCACAGAGCTCAGCAATCTAACCGCCTCAAGAGAATCAAACGCAAAAAACAATCCCAGCAGAATTTTCAATCAAAACAACCAATTCCATCAGACCTGCAGTAACTAACCAACCCCCTGAAGAGCAATTAAATGCATCTCTGCATTTATAAAACATTCAGTAATAGATCTTGGGGGATGGAGAAGAACAGACACATACGCAGACACAATGCTCACTGTACCTTTCAAAAGGTCAAAATGGGAACAGAACAGGGAACAATGCAAGCTTTGCTCGAGATATTCCGTCCTATTTAAAAATCATACTGTCAGAACTAAATCACAAAGGAATGGTGAAAATTTCCTAATGGCGTTAACATTATAATGTAATCAAGCAATCAACTGGTTGCCATGAAAATTGCATATAATTAAAGAAAAAAAGAGTTCATAATCACCCTTGCAATTGCAGATGCACCAGTGCCTGAGAGACCATGGGATGTATTGCAGCACAGTTCAGAGGCTACCATGAGAGTTTCTAACTAAAAATATCCCACCAGGTCACTATAGGTTGATGACGTCAGATACCACTCATTACCACAGAGTTGGTGGTGGAAGTGGAGTGCTCCTGCAGCTCTTTGTCCAGCCTTCATTCATTCATTCATTCACCCACCACCCAGATGGGAACAGGGATAATTAAAGCAGGGTGCTAATTAGCTGCCGATTGTGGAATGAGCTGGTTAGATCATCCATTGTTCTCCATAATCTTCTTCTCCCAGAGACAAAACAGAATATACAGCAGCTGTTCTGTACAAACAGTTGGCTGAAAAAACAAGATATTCCAAATATTTACTCAGGATATGAAACTCCTAATACAACATTGGCCTTATTTTTCCAAATCTAAAATGTCCCATTTGTTACCTCAACTCCAAAAAATACTGTTCTGACTAATTAAAGGCAAGTCATCAATTTAAATGTTTAATATGTCATTTTCACATACCATACCATCATCATTTCCCAAAAGGTAAGAGAAAAAATAACAGATCAATTCTTCAATGGTCCCTCTGGTGGGATTTCCTTTATCAAGTTGTGCTTTCCTATTTAAAACCATTCATTCATTCAGCCAATGAATCGGTACCAAAATCATCACTGAAAGACGGGCTGGAACTGCAAGCATTATTCTAGTCAGCAAGTAGTTCCAAATGCTCTACCCAGTGTTTCTCATAATGTGTATATATTATGCAATATGGATCCCAATCCTTATAAAGGAATACCTTACAATTGCAGATGCTAATTTCACTTACAACAAAAACCTATGATATTGTGATAAAGAAAGATTAAAGAAAAAGTTGATTATACAGCATAAGGGGAAATTCTGTATTTTATTCCATTGTACTGTACAAAGCCCATAAAGGTTATACATCACGAACTGTACCAGAGCCAAAAAAATAACTTTGTACAATACTGATGTAAATCTAGATTTCCTCAAATGAACACACACACAATGTCAACGGTTTATTAATGCAATTGGATACAACTCTGAAGCAAGACACCCAACTTCAATACACAAGTTTAAAATCAGCATCAGAAGCAAACCTGTTCAATCAGACTGCTATAAAGATTATGTTACATTTTTACTTTGCCTCCTATGCTGAGCCTCCTGTGTGCCAACTGGTCTATGGCAAAATTAAATATGTGCTATTTTTTGCCACACAGCAGTCTCCTCACAAGTGTTGTGAATTCGCTAAAAGTGCAGTCTCTACAAGAGATATGGCAGGGAACTGAACAGAAGATGTCGGATCGTGGTCATCCATTTGTATCTGTGGCTAAAATCCTTCATACAGCAGGAAATCATATTTGGGATTACCTATTAACCATGATCTTAGATGTGCTGTCAGAAAGAGGTAACAAGGAGAGAAAACGATGTCTCCCAACAACAACCATGTTGGTTGGGTGGGGGTGGAGAAGTGGGCCAGTCAATACAAGTCACACCCACACCCACACACACACACATTATATATATATATATATATACTGGCTCAGAGGAACACTGACAGAAGACACTACAATGCTCAATTCAGATTGTAACCCAACTTTCATCAAACGGACCATATTTCATAGATCCAATTAGCCTGTAACCCTGGACAAACTGGTACATCTGCAGGCTGTCGAGCAAACAGAACTCAAGTCAAGAAGACGGTCACTGTCACAGTGGCTGTTGTTGTCTCACACAGGTACAGTCAATTCTGCGGCAATGTAATGAAAGCAGGCTGTTTATAACAATCTCAAAATGACCGTCTTCCCTATAGACTTTGTTTAAAAAAAATCTATTAAAAATTTGAAGTCTTGACTCATGAATACTGAATATACCATATGCAAATTTCAAATTCTTCCCCCCCCCCCCCCACCCCCACCCCCTTCCCCAGTCTCTCTCACTCACGCACAAAATAAGGATGCCATACCTCCACTGCTATCCCAGAGTATGGATACGTGGGCAAAGAGATCTCAAAGTGGATCAATATAATCTGAAATCAATTCAATTTCCAATATCCATTTTTGCATGTAAATTGCTATAAAGAAACCTGCACAAAATTGACACACGTCAGAGAAGATGAGACTGAAATCCAAAGTGAAAGACACCATCCATAAGGAAGCAATTTTACAACACCAAGTTATAGTCCAGCAATTTTATTTTAAATTCACAAGCTTTCGGAGATTTTCTCCTTCCTCAGGCAAATGTTTCAAGAGCTCCTTGAAGCCTACGCATTTATACATATTGAACAATACATGGTGTTTACAGACTGCCCCTGCAACTGCCCGTTGCCAAGGCAATCACCGTGTTCAGACAGAGAGGTGTCACCTGCAGAACCCCCGAATACACATTCAACAAAAAAACAAACAGGGAAAAAAAAGAGAAAAAAAACACAGAGAGAGGCAGAAACATCCGGAAGGCAGAGAGAGCCAGCAAATGACCCATTATATTAAAAACAGATAACATTTGTTCGCTGGTGGGGTAACGTGTAGCGTGACATGAACCCAAGATCCCGGTTGAGGCCGTCCTCATGGGTGCGGAACTTGGCTATCAATTTCTGCTCGACGATTTTGCGTTGTCGTGTGTCTCGAAGGCCGCCTTGGAGTACGCTTACCCGAAGGTCAGTGGATGAATGTCCATGACTGCTGAAGTGTTCCCCGACTGGGAGGGAACCCTCCAAACAGGAGGGTTCCCTCCCAGTCGGGGAACACTTCAGCAGTCATGGACATTCATCCACCGACCTTCGGGTAAGCGTACTCCAAGGCGGCCTTCGAGACACACGACAACGCAAAATCGTCGAGCAGAAATTGATAGCCAAGTTCCGCACCCATGAGGACGGCCTCAACCGGGATCTTGGGTTCATGTCACGCTACACGTTACCCCACCAGCGAACAAATGTTATCTGTTTTTAATATAATGGGTCATTTGCTGGCTCTCTCTGCCTTCCGGATGTTTCTGCCTCTCTCTGTGTTTTTTTTCTCTGTTTTTTTTCCCTGTTTGTTTTTTTGTTGAATGTGTATTCGGGGGTTCTGCAGGTGACACCTCTCTGTCTGAACACGGTGATTGCCTTGGCAACGGGCAGTTGCAGGGGCAGTCTGTAAACACCATGTATTGTTCAATATGTATAAATGCGTAGGCTTCAAGGAGCTCTTGAAACATTTGCCTGAGGAAGGAGAAAATCTCCGAAAGCTTGTGAATTTAAAATAAAATTGCTGGACTATAACTTGGTGTTGTAAAATTGTTTACAATTGTCAACCCCAGTCCATCACCGGCATCTCCACATCATAAAGAAGCAAACATCCACTTTTCAGTGACACTGCAGAGAGAGTGCTTGCAACAAAATTAGCTACGGTCATAAACCAATCTTTTAAAAAAAATCTTGATCCAGTTGAAGCAAATTCAAACTAAAATGGAGGATATCTTTACTGAAAGCAAACTTATTTATTACAACTGTATTACTGCAGCTCTTCATCACACTCCCAGAAACATCCCAAAGCACTTCACGTATAATTAATTACTTTTCAAATGCAGCAACTGTTATGTATGCAAATGCACAGCCAACTTGCACAACAGCAAACGGTGACCTCTCCAATTTCACTCTTTATACCGGATCACATCACAGAAAACAAAATACTTTCAATGACATCTGTACAGATCACCCACAACACACTGCGCAACAATGTAATAATGTCATACATGTTGTCATGTAATACATTCTAGAGTGCAGTTACACTGCAGCCAAATGACAGCCAAATTAGGCCAAAACCATAACATAACATGTTTGGTCAGTTTGGGCCAAAATAAGGTGAGCATGCTGGATTTTATGGACCCAGATTTTAGCCTATTTCAACATATTTCAGTGTGGTTTTATTTGGATTACAGAGCAGGAAACAATCAACTCTCACCCCCAAAGAGGAATCTTAAAAAAAATAACCACAACTATACACGCAGACAATAGCAAGTTTTGAAGTATGAATGGACTGTCTTGCTCTAGAATGCAACGACAGGTTGTAGGATTGGATATACTATGGAAAGTTTCTCTATAGTTTATGAACTGAGGAGCTCCAGAACATCACAGATTGGAGAGGATCCAAAAAGGGTAAAGATGAAGATAGATCTGGATTTGGGTGGGTGATAAGCATGAAAAATGTGGGTTGTGCCCATCGAGTATGGTTCCAATACAAATTTAAACCACATTTATATTACAAAGCTGCAACCAATGGCAGTCCTGACTATGGTGTAATCTGCACCATGGATCATCCCAGCCATCCATCAAAAATAGGACAATAATAGCAAGGGAGGAGGGAAAGCACCAAAAGAAAATCCCAGAAAAAGTGCCAATTTAGTTGGAGAAATTATTCCAAAATCAGCTGAAACATTATGAACAAAAAAGGTGCACGCACACACAGGTATACAGACATCACTACAGAACATGATCATAGAATCATAGACAGGTTACAGCATGGAAGGAGGCCATTCGGCCCATCGAGTCTGCGCCGGGTCTATGCAAGAGCAATCCAGCTACTCCCACTCCCCCGCCCTTTTCCCGTAACCCTGCAAATTTTTTCCTTTCAAGTAACTTATCCAGTTCCCTTTTGAAGGCCATGATTGAATCTGCCTCCACCACCCCCTCGGGCAGTGCATTCCAGATCCTAACCACTCGCTGTGTAAAAAAGTTTTTCCTCACGTCACCTTTGGTTCTTTTGCCAATCACCTTAAATCTACGTCCTCTGGTCCTTGACCCTTCTGCCAATGGGAACAGTTTCTCTCTATCTACTCTGTCTGGACCCTTCATGATTTTGAATACCTCTATCAAATCTCCCCGCAACTGTCTCTGTTCCAAGGAGAACAAACCCAGCTTCTCCAGTCTATCCATGTAACTGTAGTCCCTCATCCCTGGAATCATTCTAGTAAATCTCTTCTGCACCCTAAGGCCTTCACACCTTTCCTGAAGTGCAGTGCCCAGAACTGGACACAATACTCCAGTTGTGGCTGAACCAGTATTTTATAAAGGTTCATCATGACTCCCATACTTTTGTACCCTATGCCTCTATTTATAAAGCCCAGGATCCTATATGCTTTTTTAACCACTTTCTCAACGTGATGAGAGATCATCATCTACTGAATACTTCGACAAAGAGGAGATTCAAATAAGTCAGTCTACAGTCTCCTTTCAAGTGATTGAACCAGTTCCTGTTTCAAATTGTAGATTTGATTTCAATTTTCTTGCTCTTTCATCAATTTGACTCATTGCTGAGTCACTATGTTAGATTCAAACCAACATTTAATACCCTATTTATATCATCTAATAGAGGTCAGATCCATCTTTAAATCTAATCATTTGCAGTTAAAAATGTTCAAACTAAGAACTCTGAAAAAGATACTAATATAGAAAAGGTAATGGACTCATCATGCAAATTTCCCCCATACCAGTTGCCATATCTCCCCCATTTCTACTGTACTGTGTGTCAAGGCTTCTGCTTTGTCTCAAGTCCTTCAGGGAAGACAGACTGCCATCCCTACCCAGCCTGGCCTATACGTGGCTCCAGTCCCAAAATTAAGTGTTTGACACAACGCCCTCAGGGCGGCAAATGCTGCCTTGCCAGTGTCACCCACATCCCAAGAACTGAATTATACTAGTTAATGCTTTAGGGAGAAGGGGTTGCCTGCAGTTAATATACGGCCTGTACTTGCATCCATCTCAGACTCCGGTCTGAATGCAGCATTAGAAAGAGCATCAAGTTACCTGCTTTTCATGACTGCTGTGTTTGGGGCACACTCTAGATGGGTAAACATGTTTAATTTTATGGACTATTAACTACCAGTCAATAGCTAAAGAATACAGTGTCAAAAAATCTCCCCACTTCTTTGGAAATTGAACACAAGAGCAATACCCAACCTGCCTCTTTCTGAAAGAAGCCAATAACTAATGAAACAAAATCCCTATATTTTAATAAGTATTTTAACAGAAACATTTATTGATGAGGAACCCAATACAATCAAGTCCACTTAAGAGCAACTCTATCAAGATTAAAACTAATTATGAACATTCCACACGCACTGCCATATTCAGTCACTATCGGGTAAGATATCATATCTATTAATCGATCTCCGTGGTGTTGTACACGGAGTCACCACCTAGTCCAGTTTTCAGGTCAAGCAAGTTAGAAAGCAGTGGGATAACTAGATCCAGGTGGGGGAGATAGGAAGAGGGAGAAAGGAAGAGGAGGGAAAAGAGAGGCCCAATGGGGTGGGGAGAGAGAAGGTGAAAGGAGAAGAGTAGGGCAGGAGGGAAGGGGCAAAAAGAGGGCGAAAGGTGGGGGGGAAAGAGGAGAAAATGTGGAGGGGATTAAAGAAAGGGATAGTGCAGGAATGGGAGCTACAGAAAGATAATAAAAGGGGTGCGTGACACTGGGCAAGAGCACATTCACAATGGAGGGCAAAAGAGTAAGACAGGCAGGGAGGAAAGAAGGTGAATGGGGAGAGATTGGGGAAGAGGAGGAAATGGTGCAGGTGTAGAGGAGAAGGGGCTATTGGGCCAGGGCCAATTTTCCTCTCAGTGGGAGGGTATAGCTGCACTGATCCAAGGCCCAAATCAATCCCTATGGGGGAGAGGGAGGAGAGCGTACTTTTTTTTAATTGGGGAGAAAGGGCATTCCATAGGGTAGATTTTTTGGCTCAGGGTGGGAGTTAGTGCTGATTGGATTCTGAGTGAGAAGCTGGAAGTGCCATGAGTTGTTTCTGATTTCAGAAGCTCAATGAGAAGAAGGGGTTAGTGCTCATTGAGAGTGAAGGATCGCTTTTTGAATGGGTTTCCCGTTTGAAAGTGCGACCTGCTCTTTATTACTGCGGAAGGCCACTCCTGCTCCTTTACATCGGGAGTGCTGCTGACCAACTTAAGACGGCAATGCTTCCTTCCACCCTCCCGTCCTATCGGGCTTCCTTTATTTATATGCGCCGATATGTGTAAAAGATTCCACCACCCCGTGCTGCTTCTTTCTTCGGGCTTCCTTTACGATCAGGTGCCAAGAGAAAAAAATACTTCACTTATCCTTTGCTAACTCTATTGAGATTATTTACCTTTCGGGTTAGCAGCGGGTAGACTTTGAACTGCAGAGTTGCGCTTCCATTCAATAATTTAGATCAATAACCGCTATCCGATGATTTTTTATTTTAAAACTTGGTATGTGTAAAGAGAACCACCCAAGGACGCACCTTTCTACTTTTTCCTGAAAAATCAGTAATGGGGCTGTCACACAACATTAGGGGCGCCCCCGTTACACTCTAGTTATATTCACAGCGCTACCTTTAAAATCTGCAGACCACTCACATTTGTAATACATTGCTGATAATTACATTTGGTATGCGGGGCACATGTTTCATTGTAAACTCATTGCACATATCTGCAGGTTACTCCCGTAGGAGGCAATGAGAGGGGTACTTTCAATGTTAAAGTTGTCACATTGTGTGATACATAATAGCTGCTATTTCATAGTGAGAGTATATCATCCTGTGATTGCATAGTCTAGCCACAAATTGCTCAAGATAATTTTTGAAGTTTTTTTTTGAAATTGGCCATTTTCCCCCCCTCAGTAACTGAAATTTCTAATGTAAGGGTTTAAACAAAATTTTAAAAATTCAAAAAATTACATATTTCACAATAATATGATTAAATGTATCCCCTAATTCTTCTTTTGTATCTTTTAATGCCTTTATTAAAGTTTTTACTTAAAGGCATCAGCCTCTCCCAAGTGCCTCGGATTGGACTTGCTACTTTTGGTTATTGCTCAAAACGGTAACTCTGAGCAGAAATTGGATTGTGCAGTCTGAGCATATGCAATACACCTAATTTCGTAAGATGAATCAGTACTGTTCAGGCAGTCAGCTCTATTGATAGGGTAATTTTCTTTACCCCCTAGCCCTTCCTGCTCAGTAGTTTTTCTTCAAATATTTTTAAAAACAAAGGACAAATTTCAAAAGCTTATATTAGGTGTTCTTTTCCCCAAGCGTGTGTGTGAGAGAGAGAGAGAGAGAAAGATAAAGGTTTTTTTTAAAAAAAGCACCAGTTGACTTTTGAAGCAAACCAATTATGCATTTGTATTTTGTTGATTGTGTTAGAAATTAGAACCTTTTCTATGAGACAGGTGGAGACAGAGACAAAGAGAGAGAAAGACATATTCTTTCCTCATTCGAATTTGATCTCTTTTTTTAAAAAAAAGCACCAGTTGAATTTTGAAAGTAAACAATGCCTCTTTAAGGGAAAGAGATAAGGATAGGAGGAGGAGGGAGGCGTGGTTAAGGGATGGCAGCCACTCTGAGGGGGGGGGGGGAGCAAGTGGGAGTAGGGGAAAGTGGAAGGAAGGTTAAGGGTATGGTGAAAGACAGTGGAGGATAGGGACGAGAAGGATACAGGGGTTGAGTGGTAGTTCAAAGAGGTAGGGTTAATGATAGGATTGGGGGTGCTCGGAAGTAGGGGAAGGTGAAAGGGTAAGCATGAGTGATCAGGAGACACAAACTCCACTGCAACTGCTCCTTTTCCCGCCACACCACACACCATCTCCTACCCAACAGAAAAGAGGAAAAAGAATTGAGAAGGGATAGACATATGCAGAAGAGGAGAGACAGGGAGAAAGAGCAACAACAAAGACATCAGAGATAGCTAAGTGAGTAACCATAGTCTTAAACTTACTGTGTGCAATGCAATGGAGATGGACTAGTTAAGGTAAAAACTAAGATCATAATTGAGAACAGAGGATTTTGGGATGTCATGAAATGAAGACATTGGGCTCCATTGTGTGTAGTGACCTTTGCAAGTGAAAGGTTCTTCCTTCCCGTATACATCTCCAGTAATGTAAACAGCCTGCAGTTATCTGATTATCCTAAGGGAAGGGAGAAGCTTGCAAATTGTATAAAACAATCTGAATTGGACAAACTTCTTTAGCACATTGGTCATTTACCAAGTCTCAAGTCACATTTTGTGCATCAATACAATTTGTTTCAATCACTATCTGTCCAAAATAAATGTGCTTACCATGATTGCAATAGTTTGACTTTCAGCACTTTAAAATGTCATGTTAATGATGCCTTTTCAGTCCTGACTAAATGCTGTAGTCAAGCCTCTATATTGTTAACATATTTATGCCGTTAGTTCCATGTCAGAATGAAACCAGCGTCTCCTAGAATTAGTCACCAACTGTGCATTCTCTGCGGTTATAAATAGAAACACAGAAAATAGGAGCAAGAGTAGGCCATTCGGCCCTTGCCTGCTCCGCCATTCAAAATGATCATGGCTGATCGTCTAACTCAATACCCTGTTCCCGCTTTTTCCCTATATCCCTTGCTCCCTTTAGCATTAAGAAATATATCAGTCTCCTTCTTGAATACATCTAATGACTTGGCCTCCACCGCCTTCTGTGGTAGAGAATTCCACAGGTTCACCACCCTCGAGTGAAGAAATTTCTCCTCATCTCGGTTCTAAATGGCATACCCCATATCCTGAGACTGTGACCCCTGGTTCTGGACTCCCCAGCCATCGGAAACATCCTCCCTGCATCTAGTCTGTCTAGTCCTGTTAGAATTTTATATGTTTCGATGAGATCACCTCTCATTCTTCTAAACTCTAGTGAATATAGGCCTAGTCGACCCAATCTCTCCTCATACGTCAGTCCTGCCATCCTAGGAATCAGTCTGGTAAACCTTTGTTGCACTCCCTCCATGGCAAGGACATCCTTCCTCAGATAAGGAGACCAAAACCGCACACAATACTCCAGATGTGATCTCACCAAGGCCCTGTATAACTGCAGTAAGACATCCCTGCTCCTGTACTCAAATCCTCTTGCAATGAAGGCCAACATATCATTCGCCTTCCTAACTGCTTACTGCACCTGCATGCTCACTTTCAGCAACTGGTGTACAAGGACACCCAGGTCTCGTTGCACCTCCCCTTTTCCCAATCTATCACCATTCAGATAATAATCTGCCTGTTTTTACAACCAAAGTGGATAACCTCACATTTATCCACGTTATACTGCATCTGCCATGTTCTTGCCCACTCACCTAACTTGTCTGAATCACATTGGAGCCTCCAGTCATGCACTCCAGTCAGGGGTAGGCTTCATGCTGGAGTTTGGAAGCACTTTAACGCAAAGGTCTCAGTCCCAGTGTCTCAGTCCCATCTGGTGGTTATGGGGTTCCTGGTTTGTGCAATGGGTTCCTCTTAAGGGGGATGATTCAAACCATAGTTCATACTGTCCTTCTGAAATTAGTTTTTTTAAAATTAAACTATGTCAATATTTAAAATTAGATTGGATAGGTGGATGAAGGAAAATAGTTTGAAGGAATATGGGAACAGGGTGTGTAAATATGATTAGAACTATTTGCTCAATGAGATCAACACAGTCTGGTTGGGCCAAATGCCCTGTAACTTCTATGTATTTCCATGTATTTCTAAATTAAACTTATAATTTGGATACATGTGTCTCACATTGCCATTTGATAAAAATAGCAACTGGATCATAAAAAAACAAAGTTTAGCAGCTCAGATAGTTATTTATAACTGCATACACTTTCAACCCCTCCTCCCTGAACATTCTTTCTGCTTGACTCAGGCAGGCACCATCCATGTCCTATTACACACCCTGTCCACTAACCAAGGCTGGTTGAAGACTCCCCACAGAAAATTTGCAACAACAAAGCCTTTTCACCAAATCAGGAACACCAAGTCCAAATTTGGAATTTTAACCAGATACCTAGTCAGACATCAGCCTTCTACAGGTGTCTTTAACCTGTTGCACATTAATTGATGCTGATTGTGAAGAAGGGGGAAAGAGACTGTGTGTTACAGTCTTAACACTCAGAACCATGCAGTGAGCAACAGACACAAGTTCAATCCCCACTCTGTGTGGTTCCTGTTCTCAGCCATGCCAAGATCTTGGTGGCAGAAGTGGCTCGGCCAAAGATGGAGGGATAGCTAGGAAGAAAATTACATTAAAATAACAATTAAATTGGTTGCTGAGTTTGTACTAATGTGATGCTGAATGGGTTATGGCTGGGGCAGTATTTTATCGTGTAGGAGAACAGACCCATGCAAATGCAGTGGAAAAAGTAAGGAGTCTTACAACACCAGGTTATAGTCCAACAGCTTTTGGACTATAACCTGGTGTTGTAAGACTCCTTACATTTGTCCACCCCAGTCCATCACCAGCATCCCCACATCGTGGAAAAAGTGACTGCAGGTATGTGTGTAACTGTTCAGATAAAGCCTGCTCTGTTTCCATAAGCATGCATAGAGGTAAGAAATGAAAATTTCTGTCACAAGCAGCACTGTCCAGCTACTGTATAAACACAAAGTGGACTAGTAGTTAATTAGTTATCCCACCTCTTTAAAGCTTTGCCCTACCTCATTAAGATTTTGCTACAACAACTGCACGTTGAATAATTGCACTACAAGCGCACTGAACAAGTTGGGAGAGAGACTCCCAGCTAGGAATACGCAAGGTGAAAAATGGTCACTTTGCTGAAGCTCAGCTTCAGACATTTAATTGGACAGCCAGCAGTACTATAATCGGGAAATGCTGGATTCCCAGCTCCTCAGCATTTACTGATACAGGTACCTACTGCATTTTATAGGAAGGATTAATAATCTGCTTCTACCCACATAAGCAAGATTAGTCATCTGATGCCCTCTAGACTGTATGTCTCGTTCCACTGTACCGTACTTTTTTTTAGCCCTACCCAACACTTTATCACATACAATGTGCACTTTTTAAAAACTTTACTATCTGGAATCTTTAAAAGGGTCAACAAAAGCAGCCTGCGCCTCAGTCCAGGGTGTAGTCAGGACAGAGACAGGTACTAAGCAACATGCCTCCCATTTTAATATTTTTAACTGTTCTCAGCTATGCCTCCTAATCAGTGTCACTGAGTCTAATTCCAATCCCGGTCTTAGAATTTTGTGAAAGTATTTCTTATAGTGTGCACTCAACATTGCATCCTGAGGTTAAAGTTATGGAAACAGACTTAGAAAGTTAGAGCTTTTTTCACTAGAACCAAGACAATTAAGTGATGACCTCAGAGAGGTCTCAAGATTATGAAGGTAATCTCGTTTCCACTGAGCGACAAGATAGTAAAGGGAAGACACAAACTTAAGATAATCACAAAAACAATTAAAGGGAGGCAAGAAAAAATGCCTATATACAGAGAGTGCTTAAAATATGAAATGTTCTGCCACAAACCATTGTTGAAGAAGAGTCAGTAAGTTCTTTTATAAGGGAACTAGGCAGTTGCTTGGAAAACAGGAATATTAAAAAGGCTATGGGAAGCTAGTAGGGGAGTGGGATTAGACTACATGGCTGCTATGGAGAAAAACACCACAGACTTGATGGGCTGAATGGCCTGTTTCTGTTCTATGAATCCAGGTAAACTAATGGCTCATTTCGCATTACTGCTACAGGTGACATGCATTTTCTGCATGGGGTCATATAGCGACGTGCACTTGAGGGAAAAAGCTGAATCCGGTTAGTTTTCTGAACTGCAAGTTTTGCTGTCGTTTCTCAGAACTTGGCTGAAGGGGAATTTTGGTCCACTTAGCTTGCCTGTGGGACAGTAAAGCATGAATTTACCTGGCTATGCCTCCTCCAGTAACCCCTTAAATCTTTACTCAAAAGTACCAAGCCATTACTCGAAGCATCAGTACTATATATGTTTTTGGTGTTTGCACAATTGGTTAGTCCAGATTTTAAATGTGTATGTGAAGCTACCACCCCAAGTTATTGTATGAATTGAACATGGTTATATTTTGTCCCTAATGGTTTTGCATTTTCATTTCCAACTAACAGACCTCTCCCCCAAATGAACTTTTCAGGCAGATTAATAATTGTAATGCTCCTTACAGTTCAGTTCTTCAGACCTTCATCCATGCTTTCAAGCCAGTGTAAAAAAAACATTGCATCAAGTATGAGAAAGATCAGAGGAATCTGCAGAACAGCAAGGGTACACACAGTAAGCATGCCAAGAAGGTAAATAGGAGACATACTACAGAAGTAACTGAGTGTGAGGACAAAACAATGAAACTGGGAAAGGTATAGTGATTGTAATTCTCTATAAAGATTTTCTGAAGTGTGAAATGGTGTGACTACATCACCCAATGAAGTGATGTGTTATATTCAGAGCAACTTCTAACTTCAGTCTTTAAAAATCTCCAACCATGTCACACTCAACATACAATATTGTTTTAATATTACAATAATAACAATTATCAGAAAATTGTTTTCACAATGGAACCTGCCAAGACAGAAATCAAAGAGTGACTGGTACCTTCAAAGGACAGTCATAATTTAATGGAATGCGATGTTGTTATTCCAGTCGTTGCGATTTTAGCAATGTCTCTCTCCACAACAACAAATAGCCACCGTGGCTAATTAAAGCATTTAATGGAGTGTTTCCTTCCCAATTGCAATCCTTCATGTTAAATTTGAGGTTGCTCAGTGACTACTGGTTTCACCCAGTCCCTCAACTGGCCTGCCATCCCTCCCACAAACAAAACCAAGACAGAAAAGAAATAAGGTAAAGAATTAAGTAATTAAGATTAGAGTTCATCTTTCTCTTCTCCCAATTCAAAAAGAATGACATTTTTAAATGCTGCAAATACACTGGGAGACTGTGCCCACCCCAGAGATTTCACAAATCTAGCACAATGATACATTAACTTCAATATTTTTCAGCTGTCTAAAGCAAAATAGTGGACTTCACATCCCACTATTATTGGAAGACACCAAGTTCTAAATGTATTGACTGCTGGCTCCTGACTTTCACGTCATGTTTTATATCACATCATGGGAGTCACTGTAGCATGTAACCTTGTGGGGGGAAAAAAGCAAAGCAAAATAGGTGCTGTTAATTTTATTGCCATTCCCCATTTGGCTCTATCCAAATGATCACAAGGTTTAGTCCACAGCAACGGCTTTCAATGTTTGTTTCAAGCTTTAGAATCCTTAAGATTAATTCCCATAATTTACCACCTGGAGGACCCTTTGCAATCTGCCCACAAAACCATATTCCAGATTGAAACAGACTGTTTGTGAGTGTTCATTTTACCACTGCAACAATGGCTATTTGACCAACTGATGCATCAAAAATTCACAGCATCCATTTGAAGTATTGTGCTCAGTTCTGGTGACCACATTAAGTCCCACTGAAAAAGATTCAAAGAGCAACAAGACTGATCCCAAGAGCTATGAGGAAAATTTAGAGGTGGTCATGGTTACAATTCAGAAAGAATATTAAGAAGGGACCATATCAAGGTATATATAAAGTACTAAATAGTATAGATAATATTAGGTGAAGATAACCCCTCCTAATATCTCCTTCTTTGACTCAGCACTCTTTTTTTCTGATTACACCTTGGAATGTTTTTTCTATATTAAAGGCACTATTATAAATGCAAGTTGTTATTGTAGCAGTTATGGGAAATCCAAATATTTAGCAAAGAATGTGGGAATTTAAATTATAGAAAAGGTAAACTTGGAAATAATTTCTTTATTCAAAGTAACAAATGTTTGGACAGGCGAAAGACAAACTCGAGGGTTGTTCAAACTATAATTGGATACTAAGATGGGAAACTTATTAAAGGGATGCACTTTGATGGGCAGAATGATCTTTTCTCATCTTTGGTTTTTCATAGATTCTTGGAAGTATCTTTGACAGGAAAATAGCAATGCTTCTTATGACGATGATAATCACAGAGACTCTAAAGTAAGAGGATCCATACCAGCTACACAAGATAGTGAATTTGGGGCATACTTCAATCCCATTTGTCAAATTGAACTCAGGTCCAGGAATGAAGTCCAGTGTTGCAACCTGCTCAACCATCCAACGCTTCACATCTCAAATGGTATCCAGTACTGCAAAATATTTTTCTGCCACTGATCAAAGGTTAACGTGATACAATAAATAATTTAGACTTTTCTAACCCTTACGAAAAAGAAAACTCGCTGACCCAACACATTGTTTAGCAATACAATCAATCGGGTAATATTGGGCAATTATGTACCATTTTTCACTGCGTCTTCCCTAAAGCACTACTTTTCAAACATAACAATCCTATGGCACATCACTGGTCAAAGCCCAGATGCACAGAAGCATCATTATTTTAATGAGAAAGATACAAATGTACCAATATGAATACACTGCTTTTGAGTTTCCTCAAGTATGATTTATGTGAACACAGATTGCACACAATCAGGTGAGAATATTACTACTTACATTTACCAAGCATTTTGATTGCAATTGTTTCTATACTCAAAATGGACAGTAACAAGGATCGTTTAAAACGTTATTTCTTCATTAAAGCAAGTAATGAGAAAAATATCAGAACATAATATTCAGCAATCCACAAAGTGGATAAACAGGACAATTAAGATGAAATTAGAGGGGGAAAGAAACAGAATATACAAAGCGTTTTGGGAGAAAGGAGGGGTGAACTTTGAGAAAAGCATGCAAAAAATATACAGAAACAGATTTTAAAAGATATTAGAAGTGCAAAAACTAGCCTGGAAATGAGAATAGCTAAGAAACCAAGCATGATAATAAGCATCTTCCAGTGTTGTAAAATCAAAAGAGTGAGTAAGAAAGAAAATTAGAAGTCTAGGAGATAAAAGTGGTGGTGAAGTTGAGTTGTAAAAAAGTTAAAATACTAAATACTTTCTAGAGATATTCACTGGAGTATAACATAATGATGTCTAATTGTTATGGTACAAATATCATAGAATATTTCAAGATCGGGGTGGTAGAGGTAGACAAGTTAGAAGGACTGAAGACAAATCCGTTGGGCCCGATGGCATATACCTAAGCATGTCGAAGGAGACCAGGGAGGAGATTTGTACTGCACTGGCTATCATCGTTAAAAAGTTGCTAGTTACCACAGGAAGCAGGTAAACTTAATACCCATATATTCAAAAAGAAAATAAATCCTTTCTATGCAATTGTAGGCCTAGTAACCCAACCTCTATATCAGGGAAAGTAATGGAAACCATTTTAAAAGATATTGCTGTACAGGTATTCCTCCAGCCTAAGAAGAAATAGCAACCTATCTTTAGAAGGGCAAAAGCCATGCCTGAACAGCCTCTTTGACTTTGAGGGACTTAAAGATAAAGATAAAACAGACAATGGAATTCTTTATGAATTTATTTGGACTTTCAGAAACTTTTGACAAGGTTCCACATGAAAGGCTTCTCAAGATCAGTACAGATATGGGAGGCCATTTGGTTGATCTAGCCAATCCTTCAACAGAAAACAATGTCCCCCCCACCTCCCCTCCCAATCATAGTGCCCAATTGTCTCTCGAATCATTCCTGAGTTTTTGCCTCCAGTACCATGGCCAGAAGGCCATACCAGCATGAAGAACTGTTTCTTGACATCAATCCTACATTTGCTTTTTATCGGTTTATACCTACATCTCCTTGTCTTGCAGTTGTGGTTTAACTTACAATACCTTTTCTATTGGTATGATACACCTTTAGAAGGTCCCCTTTTGTTTGCCTCTTTTTAAGGCTGTAAGAAACAAGTTTTTTTTAAACCTATCCTAATAACTCAATCTGACAGTAGGATTCAGTTTTATGGCTCTTCACTGCACTGCCTTAAGTGCTTGCACATTTCCCTGGTGTCTTGGTGACCTGAACACAGTTCTCAAAGGTCTGGTCTGACCATAACACTGTACGGCCTCAGACTTGCTAAATAATCCGCACTGAATAATAAACAATAAATAAGAGCACCAGTTAGAGGTGTAATGTTGGACAATGGGGAGGAGTGGAGTGGAGTTCCACAGTGATCAGTGCCTGGACCTCTGTTTCTGATTTACATAAGTGACCTGGGATAGTGAAACTGAACCTGAGATTATCAAACATGCAGTTGACAATACAATAGGGGTTATTTATGCAAATTGGCAGTCAGATGGCAGCTAAAATGTAATACTGGCCAGTGAATCTCCTATGGCATTGCACAAAGGGAGCCAAAACCAATTATTGTCTTCAGGTGAAGCAGGGTTTGAGGGCAGAAAATAATTAAGTAGGACATGCAGACATAATTTAATTTTTAGGTCTTGGAATTAGTTCCTATCTATAATATATTAAAACTCAATGTTCACGTGAATTTCCTGTTAACATTTTTTCTATTATAAATGCCTACGCATATATACGTAATCACAACTGCCCATGAAAAATGAATAAATTGCAGTGCCTTCACTGGTGGAACAGTATGTAAACCTGTCACGTTGTAATTATACAGTTTCCACTATAAATGTGGACATAGGAACTTCGAAAAATCTGATGGGAAGTGTGCGCAGACGTTAAGATTTTTAATATATTATAGATAAATGCAAAGCATAATGGGCAATGAGTGATACAAGTACAAAATGAAACAGAATTAGCACAGGTGAGGCAATTAAAAATTTAATAAAATGCTGCGATAAGTAACAATAATAGTGGAATACAAGTCCCCTGGGATTATACAATGCACTGGTTGGACATACTGTGTTCAGTTTTGGTCACCAACACAAAAGGGATGTGCAAACATTGGAGGGACAGACAGCAACAAGAATTATTCCAAATGTAAAAGGGGGAACTATGACAGAATCCTTGGGGCAAATCACACTTCAGTTTGAATCATGCCTCCACTCAGTCACGGACACTAACTGCATCACCAGCAAATAAAAATACCTTATTTTTGTGTCTATCCCAGCCACTTATGGGGATTTTCTTCCTCTCCCCCATTTCTTCTTCTCCTCTCCTGTAGGCATTAAATCATCATCTTCTACATTTTCTTCGGCATTCACAATTCCCCAATACCTCACAAAGTGTCCATCCTCCGTGTGTGAACCTAGACAGTGAGTGTTAACTCAATTGGAAAGCGATAAGAATCAGATATCTTGCTGCTTATGCACTAATTTGGGGATCCTGAGACAAATGATGTAGCACCCCTATCACTGTCCTGGCTGAGATCAGTTAATTCAGCATAAAATGGGATACTCCTGGTTTCTAACACACTGTGCTTTTACTGTCTGAGCCATTGGGGAGCCCCCATGGCAATTTTCAACTTGGTGCCTAACGGTAAACTACTGAAGTTATGGCTTTTTATCTATACCAGTTGGGTTTGAATCCAGTCTAAACCAGTGTTGTCCAATACGTTAGCCACTAGCCACATATAGCTAATTGGGAGTCCAGATGTGGCAAATTGCATTTCTGTTTAGTAAATAAAAAAGAATAATAGACAACGCGGTTGAGCCTGTGAGCTCAATACTCATTCGCACAGCGTATGCACGTGAACTATAACCTTTATGTGCATCGGTTGGAAAAATAAGCAGAGTGTGCAAGTATTTTTTAATTATAGAGTGTGCTTTACTTCCTTGGTTATTAGATGGTGGTAGATGTTTGTTAAGTAAATATACACGTGAAGTACATTTACTTGTATTGTGTGAGTGTAGGTAAGGTGTTTTCTACTAAAATGAGTGCCTGTGGCTAGTCAGCGATTTCTATTGGACAACACTGGTCAAAGTGAATAAGCCAAAAGTTTCCTTTCTTAGCTGAAAGGGTCTCAAGTGAAAGGATCTGGATCAGTCTCAGTTCAGCAGTTAGGGGATACAAATCCACAACACAATAATACCCAAAGTTAGATCACTGCCAGTCTCACTTGCGGGTAGCTAGTATGGAAAACCAAAAGGTCATACAAATGCCATAAAGGTAGAAATTCAGTTCTTCAGACAATGGATTGAAGTTACATTGTTTAAACAGAGTTGAGGAATCCTATTCCGAATCATACTGTACGTTACCTGACCTTACAAAGAGCTGATATGGACTTTGGATAAAATGAGAAAATATTCATTCCCAGCAATAACCTCACTCACTTTCATAAACCCAACATTTGCCAAAAGAAAGAGACACAAGTTAACGAACTGAAAGGAGTAGCAGGAAACGGTTTGTTACTTTTTATTAAATGGTTTTCAGCACATGGCATAAACAGAATATACTTTTAATAATGCTGTTTTGTTTTTAATTCTACTTGTGAATTAGCCACTTTTCTCATGAGATGAAAACAGCATCCCCTGGTAACAGTGCATCAGAGATCCAATGTGAGAGAATGATATTTAGCATTAAACACACAGCCAGTTCTCAATCTGGCCCATGCCATCATGGGTATTTTGCCACAGGAAGAAAAATAAATACGATATTGCAGTTATTCCTGGAATAAATTCCAATTATACTGGAAGTGCTATCGTCCCTCCCCACCCATGTTAAAGTTATCACATTCCAGGGTGATATAAAAGATCACGTTATGAAGACATCACAGTGATACTTTCTTCAGAATAACTTCCTAACCAATCCCTAAGACAACGAGGCAATATTCTGCTTCACTGGTCCCCTGTCCCCTCAGTCCAGCTGCCAATCTGGAACATCACACATTAATATTTAGAAATCCCACCAGCAGCATATATTACAAAATTAATTCACATCAGATATATGTTTTGACATCAATACACGAGATCTGCAGCTAGAATTTCAAGGTGAACACCAATGCCCAGACAGCCACTCCACTGGTGACTCAGTGAGTTTATCCAGTGAGTAGCACAAATCATGCAGGCCAGGACAATCCCAAATTTGATCCCTAATCTGTGCTAAATTAGCTGATCTCAACTAGGGAGGCAGTAGGGATGATAAATTTGGCCTAGGTTAGGAAGGGGGGTGGTGACAGAAATATATGGGATGGGGTTTCTGCTCCTGTTTGATATCCAGTAACCCTGCTGGAAGTACAGGTGGGGACATCAGGTGATGACAGGATTGAGCTATGATCCCCCTTTCACCCCCATGAATAGCCTGTCAAAACTCAATGATAAAGTTGAACATAAATAAGAGCTTGGGCAGACTAACAAAGAGACGGCACCTGTAAAACTGTAGCCCAGCAAGGAGTCAACAACCACTTATGGAGAAGAGATGGGGAGAAAATAGGAGGAAAAAAAGAAACATTCAAGCAAAAAAAGGTTCAGAAACTCACAGACAACCTTTTAGGTTTTAGCCTTGGCTCAGCGGTAGCATTCTCACCTCTGAGTCAGAAGGTTGTGGGTTCAAGCACCATTCCAGAGACTTGAGCACATAATCTAGGCTGACACTTCAGTGTAGTACTGAGGGAGTGCTGCACTGTCTTTCAGATGAGATGCTAAAATGAAGCCCCGTCTGCCCTCTCAGGACATAAAAGATCCATGGCCTTATTCGACGAGCAGGGGAGGTGTCCTGGCCAACATTTATGCCTCAACCAACACCTAAAACAGATGATCTGGTCGTTTGTTTAATTGCTGTTTGTGGGACCCGCGTTTCCTACATTCCAACCGTGTACTACATTTCAAAAAAGTACTCCATTGGCTGTAAAGCCCTTTGAGGTGTCCTAAGGTCATGAAAGGTGCTATACAAATGCAAGTTCATTCTTTTTCCAATTCTTTCTTTCTCCAATCAATCAAAACACTACAAAGCCCTGACACACACACACACACACACACTATCTTACACTACTGTACAACAGAATCCAGTGAAGTACAAACTTTTTAAAAAAAAAACAAGACATTCAACAAAACAAAAACTCAACAAACCTGCATGCATTTCAAAAACAGCCGTTGTATACATGGTGTACTTCATGACAATGCGGTTGGGTGTATGCTTTTTATCACACGCACGCAGCAGGTTTACAATTTATTACATCCAATTTGATCATCTAATAAACACCATTATTAACCCTCATTCCCATCAGGCATTTTAGTTAATATAAATAACATTAAAGTCAAAGTCTTCTTTTGAAATGCTATCCTTTCATTTCACAGATTAATAAATAGAAAATTACAAATCCTCTGGCTGCTTTCTCTGTGCACAATGCCACGTTATCGTCGCAAGTCCATCAGATTTTTTTTAGGCAATGGAGGGAAGGATCTTTGGTACTGGGAAATTGTACACCTTTCCACTTTGGAGACCCAGTGATAGCTGACCTGAGCGTGTTTAATGCTATCACACTTTTTGATGCAGAGTAAAGCTCCCTCAACTCTGTCCTAAACATGCGTCTTAATCACAATTTAACAATCGCTGCATTTCCAAAGTTATTCATTGTGTGAAAGGTTGAGAGACATTTTGACACACGATGCTGTATAAATGCAAGTATTTTTTTCTATAAAAGAGTGCCACTGCCATACCATTATGACATTTTTATTTTCCACATCATTCATGTGGGCTCTCTGTCAGTTTAGTAACAAATAATGGGCAGTTATGTGCTGTGGTCTATGTCCACTGGAACTGGGCTGAAACTGCCAAAAGTTATTGCATATAGGACCCTTATAAAAGTGGCAGACAGTCCATCGGGACTAGATCTCAGGAGTAAAGGACAATTCTCCAATACCACCCTGGTTTCTTTTCCCCCCCAATAAATGGAAATTTTAAATTTGAAGAGTTTAAAGGGTACATTCTCTCCAGAATTTAGAAGTTCACCCCAAAGCAACATTGATTAATAAAAATACATTAAAAAGTTTTTATTTTCAAAAAGTGATGAATCCCATTTACACACAATAGTTAGAGGGGAACGTGAGAGAACTACCACTCTCTCCAGAGCACGGTAATCTGTCTTTTAGTAATGTCGCAATTTCTCTTGTCAAATTGATCCCATCAATCTCTTCAGGTAAAACCATTTCTTATCTATACCCAACCTATACTCTGGCTTTGTCATCATATATGTGGTAAATCATCAATCACTAGTGAAGGGAGTTACAGAAAAGTTAGAGACAAAAAAAACTTTTTTCCATTCACATCTCTCTATCTTACTCTCTATTCACTGTTTTGCCTGATCAATTAAACAGATTAAATTCACTAACATTGATGTGCATTTAGTCAAATAATGTTTCTTTACTCACTAAAAAATTTAGCTGAAGTATTCTCAGCTCTACTGAGCTACAAACTTCAAAAATCACAGTATCACCATAAATGCGGCAGATCTGCTTAATAGTTAATGCCTCATCAATGTGTTGCATGTCATTTTCAGTAACGAGTTATAACAGTTATTTCAAAGCTCTACAAGTAAAATACTGAAGGCCATAGGAGCCCCTGCTATTCAATGTGATCACCAGATGGCAATGTGTGTGTACAGGGATGGGAGACAGAGAACGCCATTGTCCTGTTCAATCCTATAAATCTTTGTGCAATTCAGAAAATAAACATGTCAGATACACTTCTGCTGTTTAATCCTGGCCAACACCAGCCGTACAAAATCTGTTGCCCTTCAAGTTTGAGTTGATTAGATATAATTTCAGCCAAAACCATCAATACATCCAACACATCTTGGTAAACATATTATTAAAAAAAATCTTAGGTCTCCCCCAGTAGCTCAGTTGGTAAATGTACCACCAGTGTAGAACCGAGTCATCTAGATCAAGAATATTCCAGATTTGATCCCTGGTCTGTACAGCATTAGCTGGAGCAAAAATAGATGCACTACAACTGGCTCAATGTCTCTGTTTTAAGGAGAGGTTTAAAAAAAGACAACTAGGGCTCCCAATTCTGAGCATTATCCAGCGACTCCTGCTAGATGTATGTATCTGGACATCCGGTGAAGACAGGCTCAGGCCTGACTGTGGTACCCCACTTGGTCAAAATGCCTGTTGTCATTCACTCCTGGGATGATGCACGAAGAATGAGTAAAGTACCAGAGGCTACCTGGTAGCCATAGAATCGTATCCCAGAAAAGATCAGTACCTTCAGGAAAAGGCAGGAGAAAGCTTTGGGGGCAGGGGAAAGAGGAAAGGGATAAAAATCTTACAAATAAAAAAAAAATTAGCAAATGATCCAATCTGCCTTTTAAAAAAAACTGTATTTCAAAGTAAAAGATCTGCAGAGTTGCTTTTGAAACACATTGGTGTTTTCTACTTTTGGAATCTGTCACTCCTCCCCTCCCCATTAAGAAATAATTCCCCTCCAAAATCTTTAAAGCACAAGAAGATGCTACAGTAAACCCAGGAAACCAAAACTCACTGAAATGTCTTTGCTTGTGACACAGCCTTGGTGAGAAAAACCTAAAAATACTTTTTCAGTGGAAGGAGGGTTTCAGGAAAAACATTCTAAAATAGTTACTTGCAAATTATAAATCAATCGATCTGTGAAAGAGACGTTAAATTCTGTGAGTTTCACTTCTCAAATGTCCTCAGTCTCCACTTACTAATTTGACTTACACAGATTTAGTAAAACGGGGGGAGGGGGAGAAACAACTGTTAACACACAGATTCAAACCTATATTCCGAATGGATGACGGTCGTACTAATCGTGTCAGTTCACCTGCCGTTTGGATAAACAATGTCTCCAACTCCACAGACATACAAGCTCAGACAAATAAATGAACTGTTGGGAGCTTGCAGGCTTGCTTTCAGGGAGGGCAGCAGACTGGCAAGGTCACCTTCTATCCCCAATCAAGGGGCGGCGCCATCAGATGTGGCCTGGCCAAGGCGACACTGCTGCTCACTTCCCAGCTCAACACATCCATAACATCCCCAATAAAATACAGCAGCAAACAAAGTGGGGACGAATAAGCCAAATATAAACATTAGAGACCACACATCTGCATCCAGCAGCTTAGTCCGAAAAGTCATAGGACCATCCTAATCCCATGTCAAGAGCTCCAGGTTGCCCAGGGCAATTTTCCCTCCTTTTTTTCCCTTTCATTTCTTTGAAATGTTCTTGTCATTTCCTATGTTACAGAACATCAATCATACCGAGCGCTGGTGTCTGAGTGCTGGAGTCTGATTTACAAAACATTAGGAAGCGAATACAATTACACCGCTAAGATGAACTATCCAATTCCGCAGATATTTACAAAATACCAGGCAATTGCCTGTTAAGTTACGTTAACTAGAACCGGGACACTCAAAATCTAAAATTAGCCTAAAAACGTTAACACGGTCATCTTTTGTGCTGTATTTCAGCAAATATATTACAGCAAATGTAAGTGACTGTTACATTAAATATTATTAACTGCATTTTTAAAAAATCACGAATTGCATTTTTGAGTCAATTTCCTACTCATTCCACTTGGCGATTACAGTCCAACCCGAAAAATAACTGTTTAGTAATAGTAATTTTTAAAAAGGACAAAGTTATCTAATTAATCCGCCACAGAAGTTTATATTAAAGCGAATGGTCATTGAGATGCTGCTTGACCTTACTGCCTATAAATAAAAGTCCGGTCCAACATTAGTAGCTAACACATCACGAAATCGGAAGTATGAGGTACGAAAAAAAAAGTTAACAAACATTTAAGGAATACAGTTAAAAACGATGATCTGCTGCTGATCTTATGTTGCAAAAAGCTAGAGCTTACAGTCAAAAAAAAACCAAGGCTATGCCGAGCAACCAAGCGATGTGGCAAGGCTAATTTCCACAATCCAATGTAGAGCCATGTATCTCATTGAATGACCACCCTTTCCTGTTTGTTTTTTATATATATAATGCTATTTCCCAAACTCACGATACCCGCTAAACTGCGTTAATCAACTTGTACTTTTTTTTTTTGGGGGAGCCTCTTGCAAAGTGGCCGGCAGTAGCAGGGACGGCGGGCTGGCGGTGGCGGTGCGCAGCCCGAGTGCAGCACCATGTTGGCTGCGCTGCTGATCGATGATTGAACTGAACAAAGGCAGGGATCAATTTCTAATACGTATCAATCGGAAGCCATGAATTTCCTCTCGCAAAGTGGCACTAAAAGCCGGATTCGGCCCCGCACCCGTGCAGGAGCCACTTTTACAATTCATATTCCGTGGAAAGGTGGAGGTTTGTCACTAACCTGGAGCCGCCGTAGATCAAATTTCTTCCAATATTGAAACATCGATCCCACATTGGCGGCCATCTTGGGGGATATTGAAGCGATATTTTCTCTTTATTTTCCTTCGGCTCCACTAAATATCCGGGCTGGATTCCCGCCTCAACTGGCCACTTAAAAGAATACACAGAAATGCAACTAAAAAACAAAGCTAATAACTCAGGGGCTAGAGCCACGCCGCCGATCCCGGCTCCTAGGTGTTTTGTTAAAAAGTCTTCCTGTGTTTTTTTTGAACTTCACTTCAATTTTCCGCCGAGCGGGGAATGCACTTGATTTTGATCAGATTATCACCACCGGCAAAGTGAACAATTATCAGGGTGGGCGGGTCATGTAAAGTCTATGAGCAAATAACAGCATCTTCTCCAATATTGTACAGGGGACTATATATATATTATATAGATGTCAAATGCAATTTTAGGGTATTTAACTTTTCAATCCTAATTGTTGTCTATAGAAATGCACGGACTGCAGAATCTCGCTTTATTATGTTACAACTTTTGGGACTAAGGTCTCCTTTTATCACTTTCCTATGCTACAGTTTCAGAGAATTTTCTTCAAAACGGCGAAAGCCCCATCATATTCTTACTACTACTACTTGTATGTGTTACTTAAATAAGTGATTGGTTTAGACAAACATGCATTATTTGGGCGAATTGAAAGGGTGGAAAGTGATTTTATTATAACGGGGGTAACTTTATCACAACTAATGTCTGATCTGTGAACAAGTTAAGGGCTGAACTAGTAACTCGAGCTTCGGCCGGCCAGTATCTCCGACCCTCAGGATCTAAGTACCATGTGGCTTTAGCAACTTTCAGCCTTTCCACCCGGGGGGGAAGTAACTTCCCAAGTTTTATTAAGTTTTTTTTTATTAACAAATTTTCTAAGAGACACAACGGAGCAAAAAGAACTGTAGGAAAGTAAAGAGACATCCAGATCCTGATCATTACTGATGTGTGCACTTCCTTTCGTGCCACTTTTGCAGATTATTGCTATTTATTGGTATTGCGGCAACATGAAAAATTACAAATCCCAGTTGCAAATTGCCTTCCGTTGCGCAACCAGCTCGGCTCTGTAGACGGTGTTATATTGTGGACCACCCGCACACTCCGGCTCGCCCATGTCTCACAGTATGTTAAAGAGTCAGCTTGACTCCAATTATTTGTTGTAAATTTACGGTGCAATCCTGTTCCATTCAATAAGTTCCGGCTGCTTGTACCGGAATTGGGTGCAGAGCTGCACCAGTATTGAACTGATGGGAGCAGCTACAATGTTAGTTTTCAGTGTATCAACTTTCATGTGCGCGGAACTTACAATGCTCCATTTCTTAATACTTTTTAATGAACAGTTTAACTTTCTTCGTAGTGATTAGTCTATTGAGTAAGTATATGTAAGAAGGGTATAGGCACCAAATTGAAAGTTCCCCTTCCTCCTTTCTAAGTGGCGCTCTCCCGTCTCCTCCTTCCCCTCCCGCCCTCAAGGGAGGGTCACATGGGATATGTTTCTTTGGAATATTTTCAACTTTATATTTGGTGTGTCCTGCTTGACTTTAGAACGCTATTCTACTTTGTAGGTGATACATGTTCATTGTGGTGGAAAACATTTTGATTTTTTTTCCTGAGGCTTAAAAGAGACATTCAGGGTTCATTACTTTACACTGTGAGACTCCATAACTTTTTACTGGTAGTTTTTACAATAATAATAAACAGTTCCATCAATATTCTATTGACATCCTCAGTGTTATTGTACATTTTGACCAATTGCAGCTAACCTTATACATTAAAAAAACCTCACTCCATACAATTTCAAACATGTAAAGTAAGCAAATTAAATTCCCATCTCTTCCAGAGGCTGACACATTAAAATATTCTTGCTGCACAGTTTTCTTCACGTGGGCAAATAGTGAAAGTGATGTATCTGCATTTGCAAGCGTGTAGTAGCTGATGCATTGTGACTGGTGCTTATGTTAGCAAATAAAGTCATGCAATACAATCACCCCAGAAAATCTGTCCCTGCTGAATCTATCAAAGTACAATCTACTAACCCACCCCCCACCCACCATAAACTCTCCAATAAAATAAGGTTTCTGCCCAAAAAAAGTCACCCTAAATCTAAGTCTACATCTAAACTTAACTCTAAATCTTATCCTAACCCTAATGTGGGGAAATTTTTTTTTAGGGTTCGCATTTAATATTAAATGCGATCATGGCCCAAATGCCACAGAGGGCCATTAGGTTCCAGAGTCAAGCTCATGCACATGTACATTTCTCAGCTGGCATTTTTGCTCAGTTTCAGAATTGACAACCACTGATTGTGCCAGCAGCAACTTACACAATTACATATGTCTACGCTCATGAATGCATAGAACAAAAATCAGCTCAACCGACGCCACATTGGAAGAAAGGTCTTGGAGTAGATTGTCAACTTGCTGTGTGAGCATAAAACTGGCATTGAGGATTAGCTAACCCTTATAGAAACAGATCCATTTTCATTTCCATCGATTATCAATGGAAATAACATTTGTGTGGTTTCTATAACAGCAAGTGGAAAATCTACCCCCTTGTTGGTTGCAGGGGCAGACAGTGATTTCATCATTCCATGCTCTAGTCCTTATAATCAAAGAACTCACAAGTGCCTCGAGTTAGAGAGTTAATATTACCCACACAAGAAATCCTGGGATAGATTAAACATTACAATTTAAGCTGTTTTAACAACTATGCAAATACCTCTAAATTTTCCCCTTTATTACATTCCTTGGGGCTGAATTTCCTCTCTGGTTACACCGGGCTCCTGCCCCTTTTTGCATCTGCCATATATTCTGTTTGAAGCAGCGTGTGGTGCATAATATGTGCTCTAGCAACACTGGGTGTGAGAGATATGTGTGTGTCCAGCGGTGCTAAGGGCATTGGGGGATTTAACCTTTAAAAGGTGGCAGCATGATCAATCGTATTACCTGCATTCAATATTTTGGGGCATTTAAAAAAAATGTTGTTGGGGAGGGACTGCAGGCCCACCTATGCTTGCCCAAAATATTAAATATCCCAGACCCTGGAAAATGAGCCATGAGCAAGTGGAAGTCTTGACCTTGCCTACTCCGCAATGATGGTACGGTCACTGCTTTATTTCTTTTTGGGGGTGGGGTTGCTGGAAACATCCTTTGTGTACAACATATTGTGGAAGCAGGAAACATCTTTTTCTTTCCCATCCCCATATCTTAATTGTCCACAGGCTTCTAGACATTACTGTGGGCATTTATTACATTTCAACATTAGTATGGTTACAGTGCTTTTTGAAACTTCAGGTGTGGTACATTTAGCACCAGTTACAATGGAAAATTAGAGCGAGCAATCAAAAGGTTAAATACATTCCATGCACAAAATATGGGAGTCCGCTCTCGTCATGGGATACAATCTGGAAACTTGTCAAGACTTGTCATTTGGTACAGAAAAGATAATTGTAAGAAGTTGTTTTATTTAATTACACTATTTTGAGAGGGATAAATTCAGCTCTTTTTCCCTGAAGGGAGATAATGTTAAAACATTTTTGGAGGGTGGGGTCCCCATGAAGTTTATGAATTAAAGTATATTGTTCTAACGGAATGCTCATCCAAATTATAGCATATATAATTTATATGCTACATATCAGTACTTCTGCATACCACTCCAACATCTCCAGTTCCAACATCTTACTAACTCTCCCTCCTGAATTAATCAGCTAATGTGTGCTCATACATAATGAGCCACAAGCTGTTCCACACTGCACTCTGTCATTATGTACCAGTTTTGCATTTAAACAGAACAGCAATAGGAATTGAGATATGGCCCATGAAAATTTCTTCATGCAGTACATTCTCTTTTCCATCATGGCCTGTATAATATAAACTCTGCTACTTTCACTGTTACTACTTTATTCGCCACAGCTGTGCTTTCATTTCTTTCTGTCAGCACAGTGCTTTTTACACATATCTTATTAATTGCTTGAGAAACATTAAAAGGTCAATATTGCAAATGTGCCATAATTGGCTACTATGTTTTGTTACCATGAATGAAATTACATGTTGAGGGATCACACAAAACTGCACATTTACACAATTGTGTGTGCAAGTTGTAAATTGTGATTGAAAAAATTGGCATTTCTCCCTTTTTCCCTCAGAGGAAAATGTGGCCCATTGTTATGTCACTGTATTACACTTAATTGAACATTTATGCCTGACCTGTTGAGCCTCAATGCTGGCACTGGATGTAAAAAAATTGAACAAAAACAATCTCCACTGACAACCTCACCTTGCTTATAAAAATGTGTAAAAGTAACTATTATGTTCATATTGGTTCCAAGCTTTTTTGGTAACTTCTGCATAAACTAAATCAATTATTCAAGACATATTGTTGGTTATTTCTGAAGCTCTAGGACAGTGAAATAAATGTAATTTCTTGCCGACGCTACAGGTCTCAAAGTCATCAGTTTAATTTGTCTGTTAGGAGCTAAGATGACAGATGTTATTTTAACAAGGAGAAATATATCTGGATTTCCCAAGAAGTGAGAATCAGTAACAAATTCCGTAATTGACTGGAGGTAATTGCAAGATTCACTTCACTTGTACAATGTGCAGTAGTTTGAATTTTGGCATATAATTTGTACCATGTTTCCAGATGTGTATGGTTGCCTGTACAACATGTTCCCTATCTCAACCAGGTCATCAGTGAGAAGTGACAAGAGTAATGCCAAGCCTTTCCTCAGAGTGAGAAAAATTGTTTTCTGTTCAGAAATGAGCAAGTCAATGAGCCTAAGCCTGTCTCACACAATTAGAATCTTAGCAACCAGTTTCAGAGTTGCATGAGGGAGCAGGCTGCATATATAGTCTCTCGTCCAGGGTATGATGCGTAGGAAAGGTACACTTCCAAAAAAAAAATTGCGTTTTGAATGAAGCACTTTAATTAGGCAGACAACTTTGCACATAATCATTTATTTGTATTACAGTATAAATATCAAATTTATGCAATAAATCAAATCAATAGGAGTAGTTAATGTAAAATGTATAAAATAGTTAGAAATCAGTGATACATTGAGGAGTAAGATCATAGCTTGTGCCAGCATTCTAATGATGGGGAGAAAAACAATTAATGGATTAATGATTAATGAAAAAGGGGGGAGCATGGAGTCACAGCACAACAGAACAGCAGTGCACTGTGGTAGGTTTTGGGTTTGTACCAGTGATTCTATACACAGCAAGATTCATCAACGTTGTCAGGAGTAGATGAAGAACAGAAACCAGGTGCTCCCAGCAAAGCAGGAGAAATTGAAAACCGAGTCGCCCCAAGACGCTGCATGTACCTTCTATCACCTGCTTTCAGAATAGTATCAGGAGGGAACAGGGAGTTTGCTTATCCTTGGGCAGGGTTTGGTTCATGGCATAGGGATATTTAAAGATAAGAAAATATAAAATAACTTACAAGAGAAAATCCAGAATACATTGCCAGGAAGGTGTGCATGTGATGTCATTCTTAAACATAGATCAATAGGATCCGACATATTTATTTCTCTCCAGCTGTGCTTCAGTGACATCATAAGCCATTGAGTTACTGGTCTATTGCCTGTTGACATCATTAATGGAAGACTATCGCTCACTGTTGTCAATTATTGAGCAATAAAACTATTATCCTCACACAGCACAGCTCCTCAGCCAATCACCTATACTATTTCAGTCCACAGAACACTAAGTAAAGTCTGATAAAGTGTAGTGTATTATTACTTAACTGCAAATCCTCCTTTTCTATTAAATCAGTTTGATATAAGAGAGTGCTTCCATCACAAGGACTCTTATTTTTTTAAAAATCTGTCATGTAGATGCAAACGGAAACTGTACAATTTTTTTTCTTTAATATATAAAAGTAAAAATATGTTAAAAAGAACTGCACTTCAAAATATACAGCAGGATCACACAATACCAGGAGATAGATTTCTACCATGCAAAAACCTAGCATCCACCTCAGAACGATCATTGAAGTATGTGCTATATAAAACAAAAATAGATTGAGTACTTCAGTTGTTTGGGCACAGACTCAAGCCCAGAAGGTCTTGGGTTTAAATGTCAACATAATTGATCCTTCCAAAGTGGACAAAATGACTAGCATGCGGGGAGAAAATAGGAGACTACAGGCCACATTGTTGCAGTGTTTTCTGGCTGAACACAACAGAAAAAGAAATCTAAACTATACTCAATAGACATTTTGTGCCGAATGGAGACCAACTTCCAGGGATAATCCCCGATTATAAAATAAATATTGTGTGCAAGTGTGTCTATTTCAGACTGGAACAGAAATCATGCCTACATGATCTTTATCATCATTGTCATATCTACTCAGCTATGTCACACCTTTGTGATAGGTTGTGTAGGTACTTCATCTGTGTGCCTTGTGAAAATCAGATAATTGTAATACCAATGTTCTGAAATTGAACCTGCAGAATATTGTCGTGTAGCTTTCCAACTGTATTGGTTCCTTTCTGATACAAAATCATAAACTTGTTCTTTATTACAAGTGTTAACCACCCTCCCTCCCTCCCCCCCCCCCGCCACCCCCACCGCCCCCCCCCCCACCACACACACGCACATTCTGCCTCTATATTGTTAACCAACCGAGGACAATAACACAAGTCAGCTTTCAGAAAGTGAAAAAGGAAAAACAGAAATTATATATCAATCATATATCTCATTAAAAATCTTATACCTGTGCACATTTCTTGTCTGCCTCACTTGACTTCCTTTTGTCACATTTTTGTCACTTTCTATGTCAGCTTTTTCCTAAAATAAATTCCTATCTCCATACATATGAGTTTTGTCCATGTGAAATTGTCACTCTGATTGTGCAATCTGACCACCAGGTTCCTACAGATTGCTGAAAATGCTTCTGAATTTTTTTTCATCTATCATCTTTTTCTCAATATGTGATGTCCAAAGTAAAAAAAAATCAAAAAATTACATATTTCAAGTAATGTGATTAAATGTGTGCAGTGAATTATCCTTGGTGTCTTTTAAGTAATGTCAACAAGAGTGGGGGGGCAGTTCTGGATTTAGTTTTAGGTAATGAAGCTGGGCAGGTGGAAGGAGTATCAGTGGGAGAGCATTTTGGTGGTTGTGATCATAATTCAATTAGATTTAACATAGTTGTAGAAAAGGACAAACATAGAACAGGAGTAAAAGTCCTAAATTGAGGAAAGGCCAATTTTACTAAGCTGAGAAGTGAATTAGCAAAAGTTCACTAGAAACAGCTACTTGAAGGTAAATCAGTGTCAGAGCAGTGGGAGGCATTCCAGAGGGAGATTCAAGGGGTGCAGAGTAAACATGTTCCCACAAAGAAAAAGGGTAGGACTGCCAAATCTAAAGCCCCCTGGATGACAAGGAACATACAGGGTAAAATAAGGCTGAAAAGAGAAGCTTATGTCAGACACCGAGAGCTCAATACTGCAGAAAGCCTAGAGGAGTATAGAAAGTGCAGGGGTGAAATTAAAAAGGAAATTAGGAAAGCAAAGAGAGGGCATGAAAAATTACTGGCAAGTAAAATTAAGGAAAACCCACAAATGTTTCATAAATTTTTAAAGAGCAAGAGGATAATTAAGGAAAGAGTAGGGCCTTTTAAAAAGCAAAAAGGTAACCCATGTGGAAGCGGAAGATGTGGGTATGGTTCTTAATGAATACTTTGCATCTGTCTTCACAAAAGAGGGGGACGATGTAGAGATTGTAGTTAAGGAGGAGGAGTATGAAATATTCAACGGGATAAATATAGTGAGAGAGGAAGTATTAAAGGGTTTAGCATCTTTGAAAGTAGATAAATCGCCAGGCCAGGATGAAATGTATCCCAGGCTGTTAGGAGAAGCAAGGGAGGAAATAGCGGAGGCTCTGACCATCATTTTCCGATCCTCCCTGGCATGGTGCCGGAGGATTGGAGGACTGCTAACGTTGTACCCTTGTTTAAATAGGGAGAAAGAGATAGACCAAGTACTTATAGGCCAGTCAGTCAAACCTTGGTGGTGGGCAAACTATTGGAATCAATTCTGAGGGACAGCATAAATCATCATTTAGAAAGGCACAGGTTAATCAAGGACAGTCAGCATGGATTTGTTAAGGGAAGTTCGTGTCTGACTAACATGATTGAATTTTTTGAGGAGGTAACAAGGAGGGTTGTGAGGGTAACGCGTTTGATGTAGTGTATATGGATTTTAGCAAGGCTTTTGACAAGGTCCCACATGGCAGACTGGTCAAAAAAGTAAAAGCCCATGGGATTCAAGGGAAAATGGCTAGTTGGATCCAAAATTTGCTCAGTGGCAGGAAGCAAAGGGTAATGGTTGATGGGTGTTTTTGCAACTGGAAGGCTGTTTCCAGTGAGGTTCTGCAGGCTCAGTACTAGGTCTCTTGCTTTTTATGGTATATATTAATGATTTGGACTTGAATGTGGAGGACTTGATCAAGAAATTTGCAGATGATACAAAAATTGGCCATGTGGTTGATAATGAGGAGGAAAGCTATAGACTGCAGGAAGATATCAATGGACTGGTCAGGTGGGCAGAAAAGTGGCAAATGGAATTCAGTCTGGAGAAGTGTGAGGTAATGCATTTGGGAAGGACAAACAAGGCACGGAGTACACAATAAATGGAAGGATACTGAGAGGTGTAAAGGAACAAAAGGACCTTGGAGTGCATGTCCACAGATCCCTGAAGGTAGCAGGACAGGTAGAAAAGGTGGTTAAAATGGCATAGAGGATACTTTCCTTTATTAGCCAAGGCACAGAATATAAGAGCAAAGAGGTTATGCTAGAACTGTATAAAGCATTGGTCAGGCCATAGCTTGAGTACTGCATACGGTTCTGGTCACCACATTACAGGAAAGATGTTATTGCACTAGAGAGGGTACAGAGGAGATTTACGAGGATGTTGCCAGGGCTGGAGAATTTTAGCTATGAGAAAGGATTGGATGGGCCGCGGTTGTTTTCTTTGGAACAAAGGCGGTTGAGGGGAGATTTAATTGAGGTAAATAAAATTATGGCAGGACTCGATAGAGTGGATAGGGAGGACCTATTTCCCTTAGCAGAAGGGTCAGTGACCAGGGGGCATAGATTTAAAGTAATTGGTAGAAGGATTAGAGGAGATTAGAAGAGAATTTTTTCACCCAGAGGGTGGTGAGGGTCTGCAACTCACTGCCTGAAAGGGTGGTAGAGGCAGAAATCCTCAACTAATTTAAAAAATACTTGGATGTGCACTTGAAGTGCTGTAATCTACAGAGCTACGGACCAAGTGCTGGAAAGCTGGATAGCTCTTTTTCGGCCAGCACAGACACGATGGGCCGGATGGCCTCCTTCTGTGCCGTAACTTTCTATGATTCTATGATTCTTCATTAAAATCTTTACTCAGCCTCTCCCAAAAGCATGGGCTTGAAGTTAATATTTTTGGCTAGACCAACGACTCTCTGAGCTGAATTTGCTTTGCACAGTCTGAGCATGGGGTAATGTACCTAATTTCCCGGGTAGCATCAGTACCATTCATTTAACTGTTTGAAGCAATATATTTCTTCAGCTTCTAGCATTTTCTGCCCAGTATCTTTTCTTCAAATAATTTTGAAAAAGAGGACAAATTTCAAAAGCTATATTGAGTTAAAATTACACAGTTGCCAAATGTCTGCATTCACAGCTTTTTCAACTACTGCCTTCTCCATATGCATAAAGGCTCCTCAAACAGTGTTTCTGGTTCTTGGTGCCATAAAATTTGTAACTTGACCTTCTGCGCACGTGATGTCTGCACATATATAGAAGCAAATTACAAACTTTTTGGCATGGAAGTCAGTCGAGAACCAGAATCGCTGTTTGAAGAGTCACTATATGAATGGAGTAGACAGGGGTTGGTATTTGTGGCTACGACTAAAATAATCCCTTGGGGATGCAATATGCCTACACATCTTTCAGGTGTCCTTGAGGCAAAGGTGGTTGGTGCCCGAAATTGCCCCTCATTGCGCCCATATTAAAGGGTGTGAAGTGCTCAAAAGAGAAGTAGTGAAGTGACAGATCAAGAATGGACCTAGCAATGTCCACCACAACAGTTATAGTGAATGATCTGGTGGAATAAATCGTTGGATGGAGCAACCTCTATAAAGTGGAAAGAGTCATCATCTATGAACCAAATTTTGGTAAGGCCCCGGATATTGATGGATTCAACTATTCAACATGAATATGAAAGGGAGCGGATATTTTGAAAGTCAATGGACAGTAGAAGATCTGAGAAGATGGTCGGAGGGAGGTACAGTCAAAGAGAAACAGCAAAGGGATTGGATTTTTTTGTTTCCAGAGAGAGAGATGGACAGGCTTTGTACCAAAATAAGGGAATAAGGTGGTGTGGATGACTGCTTTGGGAGAGCCATGATGGATCAGGCAGAGGATGCCAAAAGCAGACTAAAGAGAAGGCATGCGCTGATCCAGGCCTGTGATAGTAAAGGGGATGAGCAGAGAAATAGCAGTGAGTAGATTGAGGCATGATGCAGTCGGGTGAAAAATGGGAAAGAATTGATCATTGGGATCAAGAAAATAGGCAATGGGACAAGAGGAGGGGAGGTAGGAAAACTCAGTTCTGGGGCAGCAGCCAAAGTGGCTATGAGTTACCGATGTAAATGAAGTGCTTTATGCACAAGTATGCAAGTCTGTGATAAAGTGCATCATGAATACTGAACAAGATCCAAAGCGTGTTGGTGATCAAAAGAATCCAGGACCAGTGGTTGTTGAGGAAATCCAGCTTGGAGATGGATAGAGGGCATGATGATGGTTGAAGAGAGTCCAAGCTAGCAAGCGATAGGAGAAGAGTCCATGGCCCGACAGACAGCAAAGAAATTCCGGGGTCTGGTGGCCCCGGGAAACAGTTCTGTGCATGTGCATTGGGTAAATGTGGTTTCATTGTGTCCATGACAGCTGCCTGTACTGTGCAGATACATGCGACATGAAGACAGCATGAAGCCTTTCTTGCTCAGGACATCAGATCAGTATCTCACCTTTCACCATCACATGTGTTCAATGGACCAGGCTTTCCATAGAGGTAGAGAAATTAAAAGAACAGAAAGTAATCCTATGCCTGTTCTCAATTACCCAATTGAGACCAAAAAGTCACCATGAAGGAGCAAAAAATCATAGGTACCATCTCATATACTAACATTCCATGGTAGAGTACGTTCCGAATTAAACTAACTTAAGTTTACCAGAAATAGATGGCATGCTGGAGCTTTTTTTAACGTTGAGAAACCAAGGTGAAGAGCCTAGGCCTATAGTTAATGCAGGTCATTGCCTTGAAAAGAATAAAAGAGATGAGGTAAACCCAGAAGTAGAGAATAGATGATACCAACCTGAGATTTTAAAAGCCTGAAGATTGTAGGAGGAAGAAAAGATTGAGTTAGGCAAAGAGTTGCACAGTTTTGCGGTCCTGGGAAAAATTATTTAAAGTATGAGGCTGTGTGAAGAGTTTTAAGTTCAATTTTAGTGAAAAGGAAAAGCACATGTACAATGCAACACACTGGAGCACTCATATGGTGCCACAAAGTGGTAAGACAGAGGCTCAATCCCCTCTCCTCTAGAATTGCTGATCTCAGTCAAGGTGCTGCAGGGAGTGGAAACTAATCACCTCCACACCAGCTGTAGGGAAGAAGATTCACCACCAGGATGCCATCACAAACCACCTGGCATCTTAGTTCAGAGCAACATTGACAGAAGTGTGGGGGCAGGTTGTCCATCATCTGCAGTTCAGGTCATGCATGGCCTGGGATACCTCCCCTAAAAAGAAAAATGTTTAGCAGAAATGACAGACAACATGAATGAGGATAGTTACACAGATGATTGACTACAATAGATACAGAAATATTACAAAGCAAAACATCAGTGAATACAGTGACACACCCAGTACTGTCATAGAAACACAGGATGTCACAGCAACACACCACAGCATGGAACCTACACAGAAATTCTAGAAACACAACAGAAACAAGAAATTACAGCATTGAACAAGAGTAATGGCAAGAATAAAAAAGAATACATTTAGTCTTAGGATGTGAAATGCATCTTGGACTGTGCATTGTAACCACTTTAACCGGGCAATCAATAATTACAAGAAACCAACCAGAAACCAATAACAGAAGAGGAATCTACATGATAACACTACACGAAATAAGACAACGAAAAGACATTTCACACGGTGAATAAATACAATACTTGCAAAGCTTTTCCCTCTACTCAGAACAAAGGGCAGTTCAGATATGCGCCGAGCATTCTCACAGGAATATTCACAGACACGACAAGCATTTCAAACAAACAGACTACCCCATTGTTACTGACAATGCTAAAAGTTACACAAAAAACTGACTGACAAATAATTAGCTCAAGGCAGGAAAAAGGAAACAAAATAGAGCAACTGATGAATTAACTGAAAATATCAATTACAAATTGCTTGTGATTTAAGAAAGCTTGGCTATTGCTTGTTCCCTATACAATTTGTCTAACAACATGGCTCCACTCTTTAGGGAGCATGGGAGTAACAGAGCAATGTTGTCTAAAATAGAAACATAACTGAAGAAAACCAAGAAAGGTATATGGTGGCAAATAATGGCAGAAGCAATTCCCGAGACATATGATAATTCAAACAGGAGCAAAAGACGCAGTCAACACAGAACTAATATCAAAACAGCCAAACACCAATAGCTGATGATGACATTCTGCTACACAAATAGTTCAGATATCGGTACAACAAACTAGACTCAGCAACACACACAAACACATCAGGCATCATCATCTCCACTTCAGGAAACCAAGCTACAACTAAATATACCTCCAATGAAAACCAAATCTACGAAGAAGAGTGTTTACAATCTTCTGTTTTAATCATTTCTACAGTTACAAGATTAATAAATAATTTGTGAAACTTGTGTCCTGGAGTTTTACTGTACCAAACAAAAATAAATCGAAGTAAAAGACTCACTTCCTGCATTCGCAAGATCACAAGATAATTACGGATGATGAAGGCCATTCAGCCCATCTTAATTAATCCATTCAGAGGGATCCTAATATCTGCTTTGTGTATCATCCAATTGCTTGGTAAATGATTCCAGTGTTTTTGCCTCTACTATCCTATATTGAAGTTTATTCCACATGTTGATCGCTCTCTGTATGAAGAAGAATATCTTGATAGCAGTCCTAAAATTACCTGTCACTGGTTTGAACCTATGTCCCCTAGTTCTATTCCCACAGTTTAATTTAAAGTAATATTCTAGGTTAACTTTTTCTATGCCCTTAACAATCTTCTAAACTTCTATAAGATGACTTTTTAGATGCATCATGCTGAAAAGTCCAAGCTTCTCCAGTCTTTCTGTATAATTCAGAGGAAATGGACACTTGGCATCAGCTCTATGGCTCTTCCCTGCACTGTATTGCCTCCAGTGCTTGAATACCTCTCTTGTATCTTGGCAACCAGAAATGGAAGCAGTAATAAATGAAGTCTGACCAGAGCACTATAAAGTTTGATCACTACCTCCTCTGCCTTATATTTTGCTGCTTTGGCTATTTAGTTCAACATTCCATCGGCTTTGTTGATTGTTTTGTTGCATTAGCTGGACATGTTTAGCCTTGAGTCTGCTAAAACTCCTTCAACTTCATCCTTAGCTATTTCAACACCATTCATGAAGTACAGTACATGCCATTCATTTTTCCTTCTTATATTTAGCACTTACACTTATCTGCCATTTCCAAGGCAAAGGCAATCCAAGCCCAGTCGACCCTGCAAAGTCTTCCTCACTAACATCTGGGGACTTGAGCCAAAATTGGGAGAGCTGTCCCACAGACTAGTCAAGCAACAGCCTGACATAACTATACTCACAGAATCATACCTTTCAGCCAACGTTCCAGACTCCTCCATCACCATTCAGGACAGAACACCAGAGATGGCAGCACAGTGGTATACTGTCAGGAGGGAGTGGCCCTGGGAGTCCTTAACATTGACTCCGGACCCCATGAAGTCTCAGGACATCTGGTCAAACATGGGCAAGGAAACCTCCTGCTGATTACCACCTACCGCCATCCCTCAGTTGATGAATCAGTCCTCCTCCATGTTGAGCACCAGTTGGAGGAAGCACTGAGGGTAGCAAGAGCACAGAATGTACTCTGGGTGTGGGACTTCAATGTCCATCACCAAGAGTGGCTCGGTAGCACCACTACTGACTGAGCTGGCCGAGTTCTGAAGGACATAGCTGCCAGCCTGAGCCTGTGGCAGATGGTGAGAGAACCAACATGAGGGAAAAACCTACTTGATCTCGTCCTCACCAATCTACCTGTCGCAGATGCATCTGTCCATGATAGCATTGGAAGGCGTGACCACCGCACAGTCTTTGTATAGATGAAGTCCCTCCTGCTGAGGCGCTGTGGGCCATCAGCAGCAGCAGAATTGTATTCCAGCACAATCTGTAACCTCATGGCCCGGCATATTCCTCGCACTACGATTACCAATAAGCCAGGGGATCAAACCTGGTTCAATGAGGAGTGTAGAAGAGCATGCCAGGGGCAGCACAGGCATACCTAAAAATGAAATGTCAATCTGGTGAAGCTACAACACAGGACTAAATGGCGGTGGACAATTAAACAACTAACGGGAGGAGGAGACCCCATGAACATCCCCATCCTCAATGATGGTAGAGCCCAGCACGTGAATGCAAAAGACAAGGCTGAAGCGTTTGCAACCATTATCAGCCAGAAGTGCCGAGTGGATGATCTATCTTGGCCTCCTCCCGCTATCCCCACCATTACAGAAGCCAGTCTTCAGCCAATTTGATCCACTCCACATGATATCAAAAAATGGCTGAGTGCACTGGATACAGCAAAGGCTATGGGCCCCGACAACATCCCAGCTGTAGTGCTGAAGACTTGTGCTCCAGAACTAGCTGCGCCGCTACCAAGCTGTTCCAGTACAGCTACAACACTGGCATCTACCCGACAAAGTGGGAAATTGCCCAGGTATGTCCTGTCCACAAAAAGCAGGACAAATCCAATCCGGACAATTACCATCCCATCAGTCCACTCTCAATAATCAGCAAAGTGATGGAAGGTATCATCGACAGTGCTATCAAGCGGCACTTACTCACCAATAACCTGCTCACCAATGCTCAGTTTGGGTTCTGTCAGGACCACCCAGCTCCAGACCTCATTACAGCCTTGGTCTAAATATGGACAAAAGAGCTGAATTCCAGAGGTGAGGTGAGAGTGACTGCCCTTGACATCAAGGCAGCAATTGACTGAGTGCGGCATCAAGGAGCCCTAGTAAAATTGAAGTCAATGGGAATCAGGGGGAAAACTCTCCAGTGGTTGGAGCCATACCTAGCACAAAGGAAGATGGTAGTGGTTGTTGGAGGCCAATCATCTCAGCCCCAGGACATTGCTGCAGGAGTTCGTCAGGGCAGTGTCCGAGGCTCAACCATCTTCAGCTGCTTCATCAATGAGCTTACCTCCATCATAAGGCCAGAAGTGGGGATGTTCACTGATGATTGCACAGTGTTCAGTTCCATTTGCAACCGCCCAGATAATGAAGCAGTCCATGCCCACATGCAGCAAGACCTGGACAACATCCAGGCTTGGGCTGATAAGTGACAAGTAACATTCGCATCACACAAGTGCCAGGCAATGACCATCTCCAACAAGAGAGAGTCTAACCACCTCCCCTTGACATTCAACGGCATTACCATCGCTGAATCCCACACCATCAACATCCCGGGGGTCACCATTGACCAGAAACTTAACTGGACCAGCTACATAAATACTGTGGGTACAAGAGCAAGTCGGAGGCTGGGTATTCTGCAGCGAGTGACTCACCTCCTGAATCCCCATAGCCTTTCCACTACCTACAAGGCACAAGGCAGGAGTGTGATGGAATACTCTCCACTTGCCTGGATGAGTGCAGCTCCAACAACACTCAAGAAGCTCAACACCATCCAGGGCAAAGCAGCCCATCTACTACCCTAAACATTCATTCCCTCTACCACCGGCGCACCGTGGCTGCAGTGTGTACCACCTACAAGATGCACTGCAGCAACTCGCCAAGGCTTCTTCAACAGCACCTCCCAATCCTGTGACCTCTACCACATAGAAGGACTAGGGCAGCAGGCGCATGGGAACACCACCACCTGCACGTTCCCCTCCAAGTCACATACCACCCTGACTTGGAAATATATCGCCGTTCCCTCATTATCGCTGGGTCAAAATCCTGGAACTCCCTACCTAATAGCACTGCGGGAGTACCTTCACCACAAGGACTGCAGTGGTTCAAGAAGGCGGCTCACCACCACCTTCTCAAGGGCAATTAGGGATGGGCAATAAATGCTGGCCTTGCCAGCGATGCCTACATCCCATGAATGAATAAAAAAAAATTGTTCTGTTCATTTACATATCTTGTCCAACTCATTCTATAATTTTTGAGCTGCCTCTTCCAATTTCACTGCCCCTCTTAGTTTTGTATCAACTGCAACTCTGACCACTTTTCATTGAGTTTCTGAATCCAGGTCATTTAAGTAAATTCGAAACAGTTGTGCTCTCAACACCAAACTCCATTCAGTACTTCCCCCTTTGCTGACCTAACTCCTCTAATGAGTACTCATTGCTTCCTACTCTTCAGACAGTTTCTTATCCATTCACAAGGTTTGTGTGAAAAATTGAAAGATTGAATCCCCACAGCTTGGGGTTTATTAATAGCCTTTCATGTGGAACTTTATCAAAAGCCTTTTGGAAGTCAAGGTACGCCATGTCATAGGGCTTAGAATCTTTCTGCAGGAAACTATAAAAGAAAAGAACAAGAAGGAGGTGGATTGGAGGAGGAGAAATTGGGAGAGACATGAGGTGGGGTGGGAGAGGAGAAATTGAGGGAGACATGAGGTGGGGTGGGGGAGGAGAAATTGGGGGAGACATGGGGTGGGAAGGGGGAGGAGAAATTGGGGGAGACGTGAGGTGGGGTGGGGGAGGAGAAATTGGGGGAAGACGTGGGGTGGAGTGGGGGAGGAGAAATTGGGGGAGACGTGAGGTGGGGTGGGGAGGAGAAATTGGGGGAAGACGTGGGGTGGGAAGGGGGAGGAGAGATTGGGGGAGATGTGAGGTGGGGTGGGAAGGGGGAGGAGAGATTGGGGGAGACATGGGGTGGGGTGGGGGAGGAGAAATTGGGGAAGACATGAGGTGGGAAGGGGGAGGAGAAATTGGGGGAGATGTGAGGTGGGGTGGGGGAGGAGAAATTGAGGGAGACGTGGGGTGGGAAGGGGGAGGAGAGATTGGGGGAGATGTGAGGTGCGGTGGGGGAGGAGAGATTGCAAACATACTATGAAATCTCCTCTGATTGCTATTTTTAGAAAAATGATGAACATGTTCTTTCAGACTCTCTCTCTCCCTCAATTACCAAAAACCTAATCATGCTTTAATCATCTCGGATTGATTTGTCGAATGCTTTCCTCACTGGCCTCCCTTCCTCTACCCTTCGTGAACTACAGTTAATCAGAAGTCTGCTAAGTTCCACAAACCCATCACCCTCATTCTTGCAAAGCTCCACTGGCCCCCATACCCCAGCATATCAAGGACCTGGTCCTGATTTTCAAATCTCTCCATTGTCCCGCTGCATCTTACCACAGTAATCGTTTCCAGCTGTATGCACCAGCCAGCAGACCCTGCTCCTCTGATTTCGCATTGCTTTTCATCCCCCACTCCCTCTGTTCCTCTATCAGGAGACAATCTTTCTGCCACTACACTCTGCTCTTTGAAACTCTCTCCCAAAACCACTTTGCCTTCTTACCAGTCCTTCTTTTTTCAAAACTCTCCTTAAAACATAACACTTTGATTGTGTTTTCCATCCATCCCCTATTAATCCCTTCCTGTCTCTTGTAGCATCTTCCTCCCTCCCTTGTTAAAGGTGTTCTTGTACATGAGGGTGGTATATAAGTTGTTCTTCTATGATTTTGCTAGAAATAGTGACATGTGCAATCTTCTCGCTATGCTAAGATGTCACTAACACATAGCGACCAGAGGAAATCTCCCCGTAGGGAAACTGCACATACAAAGCTACTTCCTATCACAACATGTTAGCGCTCCAAGGCACTGTGCTACTATGCGACCTCTGATATTTTTAAGGTTAATAAAATATTTACAAAAGTAGGTTTGTGCTACACATTGAGAGATGTTAAAAACATGTCAAACAAAAGAAACACGGCATCCTACTGTGCACCATGAGGTTTGGCGATTATCTCAATTATAGGAAAGTTGTATATGTTTTATTCATACCTGTGGCATTTGTGGGTTATATACTCTTCCCCAGTCATTCAACAATCCAAGGATTTCACTATTTTTCTCTGGGACACGCTATAACTTTGTAATATTCATAACCAACCTACCTTTGATGTGCTTCCTACATCATCAAAAACAGAGGTAAATATAAAGGAGAAATATTATTAATTACTTGCACTCACCAATTTGCGTCAGCTTCACACTTGAGTTTAAAAAAAAATAAAGCAGTGAGGACAAAGATTTAATGAGGTTTTTTTTAATACATTAGATTTTGTAAATGTTACCTCAGTGAAACGACGCAGCAGTAAGTGAATCTTATCAGTCACTGCTCCTACCCTGCGCTCCTCACATTCCAGCAAACAGCTAAATTCTGCAGCTGATTCTGTGCAACATGAAGGATTGTTTCCGCTAATACAAGTTGAAGGCTGGGAATAAATGCTTAAGGCAACATCCACTCCTTTTAATAATTTAATGGCACAGCGCAACCTCAAATAAAACTGACAGCTGCAGCTCCTATGTTTCCTGTGACAGATTCCAAATGATTTTATTTGTCATTTCTTCCTGTTACTTTTTTGTGTTTTTTTCCCTTTCTCTTCTGAAAGTGCTGCAGTTTGATTCCACAGGTGCCAGAAGCCTGTGGGTACCTTGCCCAGCTGGCCAGCCTAGTGTTGGCAAATTATTCAAGCATAGAGGTCAAAATCGAGCTTGATGCTGTCTTCACCTAATGTTCCTCACCAAACTTCAGGGGGCCACTGGATAATGGTCAAGATAAGAATCCTGACTGATTTTCCCCTCTTTAATCCAGGGCCAATTGCAATGCCTCTACAACCAAGCTGTTGAAGACCAACTAATTCAGCATAGATAGGGGATCAACTCGAGCACCTTCTTGGTATTTGTGACCCAGCCTCACACGGGGCAGTGCATTTACCAACATGGCCATGGAGCCAAACCAAGCTTGCTGCTTTATATTTGTAATTTTTTTTTACCCCTCAATTTTTTTGCATTGATTGGGAGAGAACAGTCCAACCTTTAAAATCTCCATTGTTGAATTCCATGGCACTCCCTAGTTATTCTATCAGGAAGCGTGCCTGAACAGGGCAACTTCCTCCCTTTCAACCAAGGAGAAGTAACAATGTTCGTCAAGACTGCAATTCAAATTCAGCTCTCAAAGCCAAGAAGCAGTACATGTTGTACAATGTTATAACTACTGGGTCATCTTGCAATACTTGACTAAAACGAAGAAACACATTCTGAACACAAATCTACAAATCCCAATATTTAGACATAATTTCTGTTTTTCTTTGTAGGTATTTCACAGCCATAAATTTTCCTCCAGCTGAGAAAATATGATGGTCCAGAACTAGGCTATAGGTTTCTCTTGACAGCTGACAATACAACTCTTTGACCACCCAGTGGGAGTTACTATTCAAATGGGGCAGGCCAGTTTGTCTTAACTTTTTTTCCCTATGAATCAGAATACCTTATTTTCCCCTGGTGGTCCATCTTGCTGCTCTTGAGAGCTGAGAAACTAGTGCCAATTTTGAAGACTGTATTTGAGTGATAGGCAATCGTGGAACAAGGACCGTGACCCTCTAGGTGGGAGGTAGACAATGTGTTGGTGTATTATTGATCCAGCTGATGGTACATTGACAATCACAAAAAAAAACAGGGTGCCGAGAACCCGGTTTTGAACTTCGACCAACATATAAATCTTAGCTCTCGTTTCCATTACATAACAGCTGCTTGTTGGCTACAGATTTTTCCAGGAGCCACATTTACAGATTGCACACTGCCCATCAGTCAGAACATTCTTTTTCATTGACAGTTTATTACATTAATCGCTCCCGCCACTCAACAAAGGATCAAGTATAAATGCAACAGCCTCAGGGCAACACAATACAAAATTCAGAAGGGAAAGGAAGAAGAAGAAACAATGAGGCTGCGGCGACAAAGTGAATTCAGGCGAATCCAGGGCTAAAACCATGTGCAGAAACCATTTTCCATTTCTCTATTCAGTCCTACCCTTTAGCTGGTCAAAGGAGGGAGGAAATACATGGGAGACGTGGGGGGTAATTTTAACCCCCAAGAACGGGTAGGCTGGGGGTGGGAGGGTAGTAAATATTCTTGATTTCTTCAGTGGGATCCAGTTGCAACGCGTCGACTTCCGGGTTTGACCGAGTCGTGTTTGGATACGTGCGCATCTGAAACCCGTCCCCTGTTAATACCGGCGGGTGGATCGTTAAAGGGGTAATTTACCTATTTCAAACACTTAAGGCAGGTAACTTTTTGTGGATTCTGAACCTGAAACAAATGTAACCATATCTGCATGGGTTCCCATGGCTTCTCAAACTTGCCAGTGAAATGGAGAAGTTGATTTGGCCTTTTAAACCAGTGATTGACACATCGCAGTAAAAGCTCAAGGATTGCAGCTGGTCTCTCAGGCAAACGTTTGGCTGAGAGTTCTTCTTGTGTTGAGACTGGGAGTTCTTTTTTGAGATTGAGAGTTCTTTGTTGAGACAGCTTTAGGAAGACTTTGCAGCCCCTCAAACTGACAAGATCAGGATGTATTCCAGAGTACATCTGAGGAGGAGGAGGAAAATGACCATCCATGTCAGCCACCTGGTGCTTTGTTGCGATCCGCTGGTGCACAAGACAGAGGTGCACAACAAGGACCTGGAGGACAGCAGAGACAGGACCGACAGATGGGCAGGAGGCACTACCCACCTGAGAGGGTGTACAGGCAGAGGCTGAGCTTCCTGGACCTCTCTGAGGAGCAGTGCCTACACAGGCTCAGATTTACTCGGCAGGTGGTCGCAGACATCTACAGCCTCCTTCAGGAAGAGCTGCTCCCTGCTGGTCCTGGTGGCCACACATTGTCTGTCGCAATTAAAGTCACCACTGCCCTCAATTTGTCATCGGTGGCATCTCCAGGGTGTGTCAATCATCTGCACATAAGTGTATAAGGCAGGTGACGGATGACTTGTTTGCCAGTGCGACGGATTACATGAACGTCCCCCGCAACGACATCTGCCAGAATGAGCGGGCAGTGGGTTTCACCTCTCTGGCTGGCTTCCCACGGGTGCAGGACGCAATCGATTGCACATGCATGGCAATCAAAGGACCACCACATGAGCCAGGACTACTCATAAACCGAAAGGGCTTTCGCTCCATCAACGTGCAGGCTAGTGTGCAACCACAAGAGATTTCTACAGATGAGCGCAAGATTCCCTGGCAGCTGTCATGATTCCTTCATCTTGGAACCAGCCCAACGTTCCAGACCTCTTCCAGACAGGAGACAGACTTAAGGGCTGGAGACAAGAAATACTCCCTGCAAATGTGGCTCATGACACCTGTGAGAAACCCCACCAATAAGTCACAGCAGCAGCACAACCAGAGCCACATGTCCACCAGTTGTGTCATTGAGCAAGCCATGGGAATGTTGAAGATGCGCTTCAGGTGCCTGAATGGATCTGGGGGAGGCTTTCAGTACTCGCCAGCGAGGGTGTCCCGAATAATTGTGATGTGCTGCCTCCTGCACAACATAGTGCAGCAGAGAGGGTTAAAGGTGGAGGACGATGATGGCGCTCGTGAAGCATCCTCTGCTGGCAGCAACTTTGAAGAAGAAGAAGAGGACAAGGAGAAAAATGAAGATAGGGCAACCATCACCAGATCTGCCACACACATTGCTGCTGTGATGCTGGGGATGCCCTCATCTCTAACAGGTTCTCATAGTGAGAGTTGCAAAATAAAGAATTTGAGATACTCAGGCCGCGTGGAACAACCACCACCAGCACCAACCATCCCACCTTTGCACAAAACAGTCCTTCAACCATGCATACACCCACTGCACACCCTGCCAATGGGCCACGTCATGTCTTGGCATTCACGATGAAGCAAATGAAAGGGCGACTTCACTCTCGGGACACAATAATGGCCAATATAAGAAAAATGATAAATTAACAACATGACATTTCTTCAAACACCCTTGTGCATACCCTTGATGAACTACAATTGCTTAACCTTTCTTTTTTTTGCCACTTCTACGTGGTGCATCCCCTGTGGCTTCAGCAGAGGTAGTGGCAGGTTGCTCAGATACCTGCCCTGCCTGCTGTGCAGGGGCAGACTCAGTCATCAGGAGAGGAGGCAGCATTTCGGGTACTAGTTGAGGGGGGGGGGCGGGGGTGGTGGGGGCAACAGGTGAGATGTGGGAGTGCTTCAAGTGGAGTTCCCACTTCCATGTCCCCTTTCGCCATCATCCTTCTCCCCAACTAATGCCACATCACTCCCACCACTCTGCTGGACAGCGGCTTCATGAACAAATGTGCCGCCTTGTAAGCCTACGGGTAAGGTAATCTGTCAGCCCGTTTAAGGTGGCAGACATGTTGGCATCCAGTGTCTGCACGGCCATTGTCATGGCCTGCATAGCCTCATTTGAGAGCCGTGCTTGAAGCTCAATGGAGGCTGCCACTCTCTCCATTGCATACGAACATATGAACATACGAATTAAGAGCAGGAGGAGGCCATTCGGCCCCTCAAGCCTGCTCTGCCATTTGATAAGATCGTGGCTGATCTGATTGTGGCCTCAACCCTACTTTCCCGTCTACCTACTATAACCTTTGACTCCCTTGTTAATCAGGAATATATCTAACTCAGCCTTAAAAATATTCAATGATCCTGCCTCCACCGCTCTTTGGGGAAGGGAGTTCCACAGACTCACAACCCTCTGAGAGAAAAAAATTCTCCTCATCTCCCATCTCCCAAAAGTTTTCCCATCATTAAATGGGAGACCACTTATTTTAAACTGTGGATACATTCTTGCACTTGCCTGTGACAACAATCAACTAGCGATGGAGTTGGACTCCTCCATCCTCTCCACTATTGTGGTGAGTGTGCGTGGCACGTTTGCCAGTACCTCGCAACAATGCAGCTGTACCTCAATCATTCTCCTTCTCAACGATGGCCCCCGGGGTTCAGCATCTGTGTCCAGCTAAGCAGAGCTTGGAGAGGAGTACGCCCCACGACACGGACTCTCTACAGCTGCTCCTTCCACCAGTGTCTGCTCGTGCACACTTGTGAGTGGTGAATCACCAGGTGGGGTGGTGAGGAAATACATGGAAAGTGAAGGATGATTGATGCTGAAACTTAATTACGTGTGAGGAGTGATGTGATGGAGTAGGCGTGCCAAGACAGTGTGAAAGGGTTGGCGGGGAGGTGTTGCACAACACAGGATGTGGGTGAAACATCAAATGTACTCACTTTTCCTGATCTGGTCAGGTCGATAAAACACTTCCCGCAATGCAGCCAAGAACTGAGCACAGTGCTCCAGCCAGCCCTTCTTAGTGGGAGAACCAGGTTTCTTCCTCCGATCAGTTGGGTACAATATCTCTCTCCTGATTCTCACAGCACCCAGCAGTACTTCAAGGGACGCTCAGTGCTGTCTTTCCTCTATGTGCTTCCATAATGTTATTTCCTTTTTTCTCCTCCAAAATCCATTTTTGTACTGGTCCTTTAAATAATAGATTTCAGATCGCGTCATGCGAGTGCGCAGTTAGGAGACGCGAATCCCGGAAGTAAAGTTAAATGCCTTCAATTTAGTTGCGATCCCAGATTTCGACCCACTCAGATGACTTCCGGGTTTCCCATGTGATCATCTACCCACCCGCTGAGTTCCCGCCTCTAGGTAAAAATTACTGGTTTTGATTGGAGTACTAAATATAAAGTAGTAAATGTAAAGAGAACTTCTGATTATTGGATTACTATAGAAAAAATATTTTATGATAAGCACTAACTTTTTCTTTATGGATGTTATTTTCGTATCTTCGCACTCTTCCCTTGGAGAATAGTGTGAAGTATTGGTAGAATTCACAGGCTGATTAACAGCCTGACTGGCCATGATAAGAGTGCTCTTTCTATGGCTGTAACCATCTTTATACTAGCCGATAGGGTGTTTAGTCCTATACGATGGTAAAGTTTTAGGGGCTCTGACAGCCTTTATAATGGGGGCCACCCACACACACTGGACGTGACTATCCCGCTAGATGTCAACCCAGAATTCAGAGCCAGAACTCTGGTCTCCACTTGTCGGGAGCATCTAGAGCAGGATTCGAACCCCACACCTTTAAGCCAAAGGCTTGTATCCCATCTTTACAGGATACAATGGATGTATTGAAAATGTTTGCAGTCTCCAGTACTTATTAATTATGTTCAGTTTTTTGATCTCACTAGTCTGTAGATAAACTCATTTTTCCATAGATTCTCCAGAAAAACAAACCTCAACTCACCGTTGCTGAGCTCCAGAGATAGATTAAAGGAAAGCAGAAAGTTACCAAACATACAGACAACCAGCTTTGACCTTTGCATTCTCCTCAGGATACTTTTGTGTCCAGTTGTCTGTGAATGGAATTTGAATAATTTTTAAGCACTACTACATTTCAGGCCAAAGGGAGGTCATGGGTTGATTGTCTCTTCTTCAATTTGGGATGGTGAGTTTTCAGAACAACTGACCAAAGTGGACCTTCCCAAATTTCCTTATTTGGTCGAAGACTGTTACACAGTTAACTGGAAATACAAACTGACAGGAAGTCTGCATTCGCTGGATACATGATATGTACATGGGAAGACTTTTGAACAGTTTCGCAGTGCCTCCCTAGAACAAATAATGTTCCACCTTCGGGGGATATCTGAATTGTTTTGCAAAATTATCTCAGCATGATGAATAGTGGATCACCTTAATAATGTAGTTATTCAAAGATTGAATATCATACGTTAGGTGCAGTTTGTTTGACAGTATCTCTGTTGTAGATGGAACAAAATGGCTCCATTATGCTGTATGGTCTCCTCTTTTAATGCTGGGAGATATTGGTGTGAACTATAATTGATTGCATGTTCATTTATTTAAATGCAGTATGATTGATAACAATGCTGATTGGGTTCATGAAGGGTAAAAGCTGCAAACTAATAAAATATTTCTATGAAAGAAAGTGCGATTAAAGAGACAAATATTTTAACTGTTACACTGTATAAACCCAACCATGCTTTTCTAGCCTCGGTGGATAGTTGAAAATTTTGTTCAAAGCGCCATCTAGTGGTGAAGTAATGTTTTTAATATGTTTCCACAAAGACAACAAACACACATCTTGAGAAAATATGTAAATACTGAATGCTAAGCAATTATGTAACAAAAAATATAAAAGTGATTTTCTCCTCTTGAAAATACTGGCTCAGTTCATTGGGGTTCAGTTACATGGGTGCCAACTGCCAACTGATGCATTTACTAAATGGTCATTCTTCATGTGTGAGCCTAGTGAGCGAGCATCAGTGGGCTATTCAAGCATGGGGGAGAGGAGAAGGAACCACATCCTGATCCTGTCTTCACCCAACTTCCACACATATGTATTTTCTAGCAGGAGTCACTGTACAGGGGTTAAAAGCAAGAGTCCTGGATGCATTTTCCCCCTCTTTAACCCAGGCCAATTGCAGCAACAGTTCAGATCACCTAACGTCACAGACCAAGATTTGAAACCATGGCCTACTAGGTCCTAGGGCTCTGTAAGGCTCGATCTGTAAAGCTCACTACTAGACCAGGTGATTACTTTATCCAATAGCCCATTGGAAAAGCTGATCATGACATTTGCTGGTACTGGAGACACACCAATCATGTTATTAACATGTCATTTGCATCAACTGCACACAATGATGGCAGAAGTGACATTCAACTCTTCCAGAATGGACCAATGGAAATTCTTTCCCCAAAATAGCAGCAATCTCCTTTTAGTTGATTAAAGAGCGATTGGGGAATAATGTGATATACAAAAAACAGGAAAAAAATCTAACCCAGCCAATTACTTCTATCAGCCTCCTACCAATCATCAATAAAGTGATGGAAGGAGTCATCAATAGTGCCATCAAGTGACTTATACTCAGCGATAACCTGCTCACCGATACACAGTTCTGGTTCCTCCAGAACCTCTTGGCTCCAGACCTCATCACAGCCTTGATCCAGACATGGATGCTAGAGCTGAATTCTAGAGAAGCAAGAGTAGCTGCCCTCGACATCAAGGCTTCATTCAACTGAGTATGACCTCTCAGAATCTGTACAAGGCTCGTCAGGAGTGTGATGGAATACTCACCACTTGCCTGGATGGGTGCAGCAGCAATAGCATTCAAGAAGCTTGAAATCATCCAGGACAGAGCAGTTCGCTTGCTAGTCATCCCTGCCATTGAACTCAATATCCATCTCCTCCATCACTAACACACTATGGCTGCAGTATGTACGACCTACAGGGTGCACTGCAGCAACTCGCCAAGATTACTTCGACAGCATTTTTACCTTGTTGGCCAGGGGCTGAAGTAACCTGAGATTCCGAGCTGCTGACACATAGGCAAAAGCAACTTTTGAACTGAAGTAACCTGAGTTCAGTCGCTGGCCTGAGCTGGCTGGAACCGGTTTGAATTAGCTAAGTTTTGTGAAAGACAAAGGAGATGTGATAAGACACACGTCCTTATTTAGAAAAGGAGTAATGAGGTAATACTACCTAAGCCCTTGGGACAGAGCCAATGAGGAGAAGACACAGACTAGGCGAGCAAGCCTAAACCAACGGGAGAGAGAGACAGCACAGCTTGAAGAGATAAGATTCAGAATAAGAATGAAGAATCTGGGGCGTGGAACCAGAGTGAAGACTCCGGAGATCAACCATCGCGGAAGTGGAAGAACCTACGTCAGGGACGTAGAGACGAAGTCGAGAGAGAGAGAACGGAACGCATGGCCAGCGTCAGCTCTCCTTTTCGGGTATTATCCTTTATATTCTGTGACCATTCAGGGAGTGTCAGAGAAACCTAGTGGGTGTGCATTTAGATCCTAGTTTGGGATAAAACTGTATAACCTGGTGCAAACTGTATGTCTATATCTAACCAGATGTATAGCGTTTAGATCCTAGTTTGGGTATAAAACTGTATAACCTGGTGCAAACTGCATGTCTATATCTAACCAGATGTATAAGCTATATGTATATGATCTAACGGCTTGAATAAAGCGAATTGAGAGTTAAGAGAGAATTGACTCTTCTCCTCTTTGTACTAAGCCAATAACCGTAACCGGTGACCTCCGGTCAACAATCTCCTGTGATTTCTACCACTAGCCATGGTGGACAATTAAGAAACTAACGGGAAGAGAAGGCTGAATGAACATCCCCATCCTCAACGATGGTGGAACTCAGCATGTCAGTGCAAAAGACAAGGCTGAAGCATTTGCAATTATCTTCAACCGGAACTGCCGAGTGGATGATCCTTCTCGGCCTCCTCCTGAGATCTCCACCATCACAGATGCCAGTCTTCAGCCAATTCGATTCACTTCATGTTCATCAAGAAATGGCTGAGTGCACTGGACACAGCAGAGGATGTGGGTCCTGACTACATCTCAGCTGTAGTACTGAAGACCTATACACCAGAGCCAGCCATGCCCCTAGCCAAGCTGTTCCAATACAGCTATAACAATGGCATCTACCCGACAACGTGGAAAAGTGCCCTGGTATGTCCTATCGACAAAAAGCAGAACCAATCAATCTACTCCCAATCATAAGCAGTGATGGAAGATGTAATCAATCCTGCTATTAAGGGGCACTTACTCACCAATAACCTGCTCACCGATGCTCAGTTTGGGTTCCGGCAAGACGACTCGGTTCCAGACCTCATTACAACCTTGGTCCAAATAAGAGCACCAAGGAGCCCTAGAAAAACTGAAGTCAATGGGGATCAGGGGAAAAACTCTTCAGTAGCTGGAGTTATACCTGGTACAAAGGAAGAAGATTGTGGTTTTTGGAGGCCAATCATCTCAGCCCCAGCATGTGGATGCAGGACTTCCTCGGGACAGTGTCTTAGGCCTAACTGTCTTCAGCTGCTTCATCAATGACCTTCCCTCCATCATAAGGTCAGAAGTGGGGCGACTCACTGAGGATTGCACAGTGTTCAGCTCCATTCTCAATTTCTTAGATAATGAAGCAGTCCATGCCGGTACTCAGCAAGACCTGAGCAACATTCAGGCTTGAGCCGATAGATGCCAAGTAACTTCCACTCCACACAAGTGTCAGGCAATGACCATCTGCAACGAGAGAATCTAACAACCTCCTCATGATATTACCATTGCCGGCTCCCCCACCATCAACAGCCTGAGGGTCACTATTGACCAGAAACTAAACATGGCTACTAGAGCAGGTCAGAGGCTGGGTATTCTGCAGTAAGCAGCTTACCTCCTGACTCCCCAAACCCTGAACACCACCTACAAGACACAACTCAAGGGTGTGATGGAATACTCTCCATTTGCCTTGAAGGGTGCAGCTGCAACAACACTCAAGAAGCACCTCATCTACTAGCCTAAACATCAACTCCCTCCACACAGGTGTACCGTGGATGCAGTGTGTACTATCTACAGAATGCACTGCAGTAACTCGCCAAGGCTTCTTTGGCAACTTGTCATAAACCTGTGACCTACACCATCTAGAAGGACAAGGGCAGCAGGTACATAGGAACACCATCACTACCAAGTTCCCCTCCAATGACGCACCATCTTGACTTTGACACATATCGCCGTTCCTTCATCATTGCTGGCTGAAAATCCTGGAATTCCCTGCCTAACAACGTTGTGAGAGCACCTTCACCACACGGACTGAATGGTTCAAGATGAAGGCCCACCATCACCTTCTCAAGGGCAACTGGGAATGGGCAATAAATGCCAGTTTTGCCAATGACACCTACATCCCAAGAATGGATTAAAAAACTGTAGTCTGACGTGTAGGCAAACTAAAGGCAAGGAGGGGACTTTAAAATGAGGCAGTCAAAAAGTAAAAGAATCAAGTGTAATTGGTGCCCTTCAGTACCTTGCCGAAGTGACCATTCTTCGAGCGTCAGTCCAGACAATGATTGTCAGTGGGTTATTTGTTATAGGGCATAAGAACATAGGAATTGATAGATGAAAAAAGACCAAGGTCCATCCACTTCGCCTTCTACCATCCTGATAGTCGCATGATACAATAATAGAGTTGTTGATTAATCATAGCAATCAATTGCAACAATTAGTCTACAACAGACCCAGAAATGACACAAGGAAAATCCCAGTTATGGTGAGCTTCGGGAACCATAGGCCCATAGTCACCTTTGTCCTCCCAAGCATGCTACACTTACCACGTCATGTCTCAAATTACTTATATACTGTACCCCAAAATATCATTGGTTGTCCATGGAGGATATCACAGAGGAGCCTGATCTTGTACTCATCTGAGGTTCAAACTGTCACACTTTCCACTTTGGGTCACTGGAACTCTCCTCCCCAGCTTTGGGCACGGAAGCCAAATGTCGAGTCCCTACCACCACCCTGGTCTGAGATCAACTAACTTAGCACAGACAGTGGAATGAAATTGGAGCCTTCCTAGTCTGTATGGTTTAACTACTCACTGTTCGCACTGCCTTAACTAACTGAGCATCAGGCGAGCCTATGGCTCTTTACAGTTTTCTAATTGTACTTTGTTATTTTCCCTATCCCAATTTTACCTTATGTGCTCTTTTTTTTCAAAAAGTCTCCAACCTGTGGGATATTGCTCATCTGAAGGAGAGGGCAGGGCACTGTTAATGATACCTAAAAGCAGCTTGGAGTTACATGTTTTTCGATGTTCCCTTTCTCCCTCCCTCAGAGAAGCACATTGCCTCTTTTCAGTGCCTCCCTAGGATCAGTAGCTCACCGTGTGTATAATAAAAGAGCAGACCCTCATTACACCACTCCTGCTGTACCACCAGGTCACCTTTGATAACGTACATCATTAAAAGCACACAAAAAAGTCATTCATGAATAATAGATCAGTATATTTTTGAAAGCTGAGAAAGTTACTCAGTAATCAAATGGTTAATTTATGAATAATGTCAGTGAGCAGTTTGAAAGGTCAGTCTATGAAGATGAGGTGTCCTTTACAGACAAAGCAAATCCCACACTGCAGTTGTTGTTGTAATCCAGTAACTGTGTCAACAGAAACTTTATTTAGATCAGGTATTTCATTGTCAGCTATCTGAAAGTCTATGGGGGAACAAGCAACAGCAATGCAAATGTCTGCAGGATAAAACAGGAGCTGGTAACAGTAGAACCACATCAATGTGCCTTAAATTTCTTTGAATCAGTGCCAGGAGTATGCAGCCTGTGCTTGAGTACTTTATCTATTTTGGTGGCCCCCTGTTTGAGCAGATGGTTTAAGATTTATAGAAAGATATGCAAGTGAATTCCAATGTGTGTGCCCAAGGTTACTTTGTAAGTGACTGTCATAGCCTGTTGGTAATTAAGGAAATGTGGCATTCTACTCATACAACATGACCCCAAAGAAGCACAAATACAGGGAAAATATAGTCTACTTGGATTCAAACCTGAATTAGGAAATTAATTTAATTAAATGATGCAAATCACCTTATCTCATGTCAGTTTTTTTTAAAGAGAGGAGTTTATTTATTTTATCCTTTCACCATATGCTTTTCCTGCTTTTAGCGTTGTCATTCCCCAACAGTACACAAATAGCCTGCTGCCAATCCTTTGCCAGCACTAGTCTATTACTGTGCTGTTGTCACAAGGTAGGAGGTACGTGAAAATCGTCAGGGATGGGAGGTGCATGAGAGTGCCCTGGGATTGGGGTGGGATTGTGACAGTGGCCTGGGATGGAAAGTCTCTTGAGAGTGTCCCAGTATAATTCCCCTCTAATTTTCCACCCTTTTCTGTGATCTCTGTTTAACATTTACCCAAAGTAGCATAATTAAGTTTAGTAAGTTACCTTGTAGAAAATTGTGGATTTGAACCAGTGTCTTACAACTCTGCAGCACAACCTATTGAAACTCCAGGGCTCTTGGGTATGGTGCCATTCCCAATTAGCTAATATTTATTTCACAAGCATGAATATGATAATCAGTCAGTGGAAATATTATGGGGTGAATTCTCTAATATTCACAAACAGACAGCCTTTGTGCACATCAGAATGGAGAATGCCTGACCCTGTTGTGGGCACTTACCTCAACTGATCTGGTGAGGGCTCTTTTTCCTCACTTGGTTTCATGGCTGTTGCAGAGGAGTCCATTACCAACATCTATATAGTCATGCAGGACAGCTTCTCGTTATATATATCCACCATGAAGCACGTGATAGTTCCAGGGAGATCTGTAGCGCACCCAAGTGCCAGAGGTCCTAAGGCCCGTCAGATTATCACTCAAAGATTCAGACTACTACTACGGAGGCCTTGGGCTGCAGTTTACTTTAACATGTTGGGGATCGTATCAGGAGACCCATTTTTAAAGGCTTCACTGCCCATAGCTAGTAGACATGCTGAGTGAGTGTCCAGCAGTCGGGTCATGGCAAGAATAGAAACACTTACTGCCCCTCCAGTCCTCCCACCCTTCAAATGATAGAAGATGCAGCAGAAAGGAATGGGATGCATGGCAGTTTAGTTGGTGCAGAGGCCAATGTTGGGAAGGCGTTTTGTAGGGAGGACCATTTATGCAGTGGGCAAATGGGGCATTAGGTGAAGGTTTTGTCTGTGAGGGCAAAAGGTAAGACTCTAGCTGACTGCAAAGTTGGTTCCATTGGAATCTCTTTGGGTTAATTTTTTAAATTTTATTAATTTCCCGGCTGCAAGTGGTTATCTTCATCCTCCACCTGCTCCATGGTTATGTATTTTGGATGGCAAAGTTGTGCAGCACACACAACACACAACAATGATCTTAAGAGACCTTGGTGGCACTGTATTGAAGGACACCCACAGATCTGTCTGCTTTAAGATCCAAGATGCTTATTGTGTGTTCATTGATGATGACTGCATGAGGCTCTTTATATCTCCACTTTGTTGCTGCTCATTGCTGTCTCAGAGATGTCAATAGCCAGTGCTCAAGGGGGTAGCCTTGAGCCAACCTCACACTCTTGTTTATGGCTCAAGTAATCCTGTCACCGTGGACTGACTTTAAATTAAAGTGATATGACTGTTGACTGGGAAATAGGCATTCACTTGCATGATCCTACGTTGATGGTCACAGAGGACTTGCACTTTGATGGAGCAGAAGTCCTTGTAGATCGTGAAGGCTAAAGGAATTGTGCGCAGAAGCCTGTAGGGCCAAATGGCTACCATCAATGACATCCTAGACTTCAGGGAATCCTGCTCTGCAAAAAAATTCAGTGTCCTCTCAATCTGCTGCAGGTTATCCATAGGAAAAGTGATTAAATTAATTACTCTGGTGAATAACATATCAGTCACCTACTTGATACATTTGTTAACTGCAGATTGACTCATATTGCTGATATCCCCTGTGAGAGCTTGGAATGATTCAGAGGCATAATAGTTCAGGGCTACAGTCAGCCTTAGCTCAGCAGTAGCACTCTCACCTCAGTCAGAAGATTGTGGGCTCAAGTCCCACTCCAGAGACTCTCAGGTGGGCGTAAAAAATCCCATGGCACTATTCGAAGATTAGGGGAGTTCTCCCTGGTGTCCTGGTCAATATTTATCCCTCAACCAACATCACTAAAACAAATTAACTGGTCATCATCTGCTTGGCTGTAAAGCAGTTTGGGACGTGCTGAGGTTGTGAAAGGCACTATATAAATGCAAGTTCTTTCTTGGTGATCTTGACAGTGCCACCCCTGTGATAGAGCTCAGTAACTCTGTCACTGCCACTCAAGTGAAGTGTAACCTGTGAAGACAGTTTTCCTCCGATCACAACATATTAATGGATGAGGAAAGCCACTTAGCCCATTTGATTCATCCATCCAGAGAAATCCTAATGCCACCCCCATTGTAGCATAATTTCTTAAATGATTCCAGTTTTTACCTCCACTACTCTATCTGTAAATTTATTCCACACGCTGAATATCTTTGTGTGAAGAATATTTTCCTGAAATCTGTCCTAAAAGTATCCTTCTCTAGTTTGAACCTGTGTCCCCTAATTCTACTCTCACGGTTTAGTTTAAAATAATGTTCCAGGTTAACTTTTTCCAAACCTTATACGTCTCTATAAGATCATCTCTCAGTTGCCTCCTTTCCAGGCTGAAAAGCCCAAGTTTCTCCAATTTTTTCTCATAACTCACTCTCCTGACTTTGGGGATTAGTCTCATGGCTCTTCTCTGCACTGCCTCCAGCAGTTGAATGTCTCTCTTGATTCTTCTCTCTTGTTTCTTGGTGACTGTAACTGGAGACCATATTCAAGGTGCAGTCTGATTACAGCTCTATAAAGTTTGATCATATTCCAAGGTATATGTGCCTGTAAATAAGGGTCCATGGAAATGGTGGGTCTCGGCAGTCCACCTCAGGTATAGTTTTACTTGCTTGACATTACTGCTTTCCTCCTCATCTTCCTCCTCCAAAAAAACACAGAATCACAGGGATTCCCATTGGAGTGCCCATATCATAAATTATAATTGCAGCAACTAAAAATAAATCCATTAAACCTCTTGGCCCAAAACAACCGGCAAAAAAGAGTTGCTGAAATGATTTGAAGCAAAAATCTTCACTTAAGTTGCAGGTTCAGTTTACAACACTTGAAGATCACTGGTCTCCCTTTAAGTGTTGACTTCCTGTCAGCATAGAATGGCCCTCCCTGCCATGCCCACATTGGAAAGGATCATGGGAAATTGCATTGTGTGCTGATTTGCATATTATTATCAATTCATTTTAATATTGTAATAAAGCTTTTGCCTGTTTTTGGCGAGAGCTTCATCTGACATTATCCTCCCCTCTCCGGAAAGAACTTGTGCAGTGCAATATGGATGGAGACACAGCAATTGGAAAATATACCCTTATATGACCTGTATCATATGCATGTGGCATTATAATAGATAATTTTGACTATCATTTCAAAACTGTGTTAAAATTTGAAACAATGCAATGCACACAAGATTTTAATTTAAATTGACATGTACTTATGGTGTGAACATTAACTTTGCATTTTATGAGAGATTCAGGAGATACTAATTCGATTTACTTAGGTGGAATGCCTGAATTCAACAGTAATAGAATAATCATCAGTCCTCAATGGGTACCATGTCTTGTCAAATTGGATCTAGTAATAATAATTAAGGAAACTTGGTACAGAGACATCTAATTTTGTGCACAACCGCATCTTGTCACAACTTCAAGGCTGCAAATATTGTTCAATCCTGTTTCGACATGGTAAATAGGAACATAGGAGTATTTAAACAGGAGAAACCCTTTTGGCTTATCGAGCCTGCTCCACCATTTTGTTAGCCATGGCAGATCGATATTTTTAACCCAAGTTCCCTGCTTTTTTGCTATATTCCTTACTTTCCAAGACCACCAAGCACAAAACTTGAATATGGGCAACCAGTCAATCATCTGCCTCTTGGACCTTCTCATTTTCGATATGTTAGTTAACATAACTGTAGAAGCTTTTCTGCTCCCAGTGTCCCAGTAGGAAGGCTCCAGGTGAATGATATTAGCTATAATGCTTAGACCCTGTGTTCTTTTATAAAACTAGTAAATCTCCTATGGTACTGCTCACAGTAAGTCAGAAGGTGCACTGTTTTACATGGACAGGAACATTATACCATGTAAAATACAATAGGCCTGAAATCGCAAGGGGGCTTTACTCCTTTGGAAGTGAGGCAAGGTAGTCCTTTCTGTTGCCATGAGGACATGGCATTGACCCCACTGTAAATTGCAGGGTCAGATATTTAGCACAGGGAAAGGTATATAGGCTGTATAAATCCAGCCTTCTTCGCAACAGAAATGACCAGGATAGTAAAAACAGAGGAGGCAGGAGTTTGTCCCCAAACGGCACTTAAATGTTTGCCAGATTGGGGTGGGGGGAGATGGAGAAACAGAAAATAGCTGGAGGAGAGACAGAGACTTGGTGCAACAGCAGGATAGAAAACCTGCTGCTGATTAAAGGGGCAATGACAGCACAGGAAGAAACAGGCAAGCTGGGTGGGAAAGATGGCAGCGGGGGCCAAAAGAAGAGCAGCCAACAACAGGGACTCTAATCTGGATATCTTCCGAAAGGAGATAAAGAGCATCAGGGATAGGCTTTCCAGGGTGAAGATATGTCAAGCATGTGATACACACCCTGTGGAGGGAGGTGCCTGTGGCAGTGAGGTTATTTATTCATTCTCAGGATGTAGACATTACTGGCAAGGCCGGAATTTATTGCCCATTCCTAAGTTGCCCTGAAAAGGTGGTGGTACAATTAAGTGGCTCGCTAGGCGACTTCAGAGGCCGGTTAAGAGTCAGCCACATTGATGTGGGGCTGGAGTCACATATAGGCCAGACTGGGTAAGGATAACAGATTTCCTTCCTTAAATGTCCTTAGTGAACCAGTTAGGTTTTTACCACAATCCGACAGTTACTGATTCCAAGTTTCTTATTTCCAGATTTTTTTTTAAAACTGAATTTAAATTCTCAAACTGCCATGGTGGGATTTGAAATCATATTTTCTGGATTATTAGTGCTGGATTATTAGTCCAGTACCATAACCAATACACTACCATACCCCATTACCAGGGCAGCTGGTAGCCTTCTATACATTGGTGAACTAGATGATTTTCATGACAATCAACAGTTTAAAATTGGGAGATTGCAACAGCCGATTTTCTGTGGCAGATCCTGTAATCCAATACCTGAGCAGACAGGTCACAACACTCCAGGGCGCTTTTGATGACTGACCTCCCAAGCACAGATGGGACCCGGAAAAGTAGCCCTGTCATTCGAGTCTGAGATTCTTCAAACTAGGCTCCAGATAACCCTGTAGACCAACACCTTAATGGTTAAGTTGTTCCTAGCAGGAAAAGCAGCAAGAAACATACGAGTGCTCTGTGCTGATCATTTGAATGCTTTTATCCAGCTAAGTTCAATAGTACTCTTATGCATTGGGTGTTCTTAAACCTAAGTTCTTTCTAACTCATCCCTATCTTTCGGCTTAAATAAATAGTATATGTCGGTACAGGGAGAGAGTGTGCACTCCACATCAGGTAATTAGAGTAGCAATTTATGTGGATTTCCCAGCAGTTTGATTTGGAGACTTAAGTATAGCGATGGGTTTCCGTGTATGTCAGAACTGCTGAAACTTCTCTTCCACTGCTCACACAGGCACCTCTGGTGCTCCCCAGGGATCCATCCTTTGCCGCCCTTCACTATCAACATGTTACCAATTGGTGCAATTATCCAGAAGCATCAGATCAGCTTGCACATGTACGCTGTTGACAGCCAGCTCTACCTCTCTGCCTGCTACATTGCCACACTCTCAAACTGCCTGTCTGATATCAAGACCTGAATTAACCAAAATGTCTTCCACTGAATGGCAGTAAAACTGAGGCCTCATCCTTTGGCTCCATCGGCATCTCCCTGTCTCTGCCTTGATTCCATTCACCTCCCCAGCTGCCAGCTCAAGCTGAGTCAGGAGGTGTGGAAACATGGCACCTTGCTCTTGCCCAGGATCAGCTTTCTCCTTCACAAACTGCTTTCTTCCACCTTGACAGCATCACCTGCCTCCACTCCTATCACTCTCCTTCTGTTGTCAAAATCCTAGTCCAGGTCTTCATCACTTCTCCAATGCCCTCCTATCTGGCCTTCTTACATCAAAGCCCCACAAGCTTCAACTCACCCAAAACACACAATCTGCATTCTCATCTTTACTAAGCCCCAAATTCCCATCACCCCCATCCTTTCCAAGCTTCTCTGGTTCCCCGTGCCACAGTTTGTCAATTTCAAAATTCTCATCCTTGTTTACATATTACTCTGTGGCCTCACTCCTTTGTGATCTCCTGCCTTCTGTCTGCACATGCAGCTCTAACACTAGGCCTCTTCAGCCCTCAGCTCCACCATTGGCAGCCTCTAGATCACTCTCTCCTAATTCGTCTAGTCATCTCTCTCCCTGCTTTCAGAAACCTCCTCCAAACCATCTATGACTGCCTTCAGTTTCCACCCTAGTCTCTCCATTTCTTTCCCCATGCTCGGTATTCACCATATTCTTTTCCTCCTTATTGTAAGGTGCTCTGAGATGTTTTCCTGCATGCCAGGAGCATTATATAAATGCAAGTTGCTGTTGCAGAGATGCCACTCGACAGATTATTTTCCATAAAGCATATGTATCTGACGTGTATCCTGTAATTCCACTGGTGATACTGTCCTGCTGTCTCCTCAGATATCAGGTCTCCTAACAATATTGACATTAGTAACACGTCCAAAGCAAGCACAGAAACATTAATAATTCCAATAAAAATGAACCACATTCATTAGCATATCTAGTCCGTGTTTGGGACAATTGATGTATCTACAACAGATCACAGGCATGGGGCAGGTCATTAAGCAACTTCTTTTGAAAACCAACCAGACTTAACGTTCACATTAGGAGATAATATTTCACGACTGTCATTTTCCAATACATGTTGGTGGTGGGCAAGATTCCCCATTGCTGGCAATGGGATACTTGACAAATTAACCTTTAGATCTAATGTTAATGCACATTGGAAAGAGGGAATATTCTCCCTAGAATTCATCTTGAGGGTTACTGCAAGAGGGTAAAATTCATAAAATGTGTGCTTTTGTGTGAAATCAGCATGGGGAAAGCTTCCTCTGGTCATTTTGAATTGGTCGTATCATAAACATAGCAGGAGGATTTCCTCTGACATCTAATGTTAGGGAATCAGAAACTCATTATTTTAGAATGTTCTTTGGATTCCACTAGAAATAGTGAGTGTGGAAATCATCCCGCTAAGTTTACTATATCACTGATGCAAAGTGAACAGAACAAATAATTCCCTTGTATTGCTCTATTGCAACTTTTAAGAGTCAGATTCACATTATGGGCTAAAAACAAATGGACTTTTTCTTTTAATTACTCTCTGAGTCACACTGTCAGGGAGGCAGTAAACCTGATCTTTGTCATTTAAACCTCTTACTAAAAACACTGCCGCATTTTGATGATGGGCACAGAGTAACAGACCTGGGACCTTGTTGCTTCTGAGAAATTCCAATGCTTTGCATTCTTGCATTGTTCTCTTTTAATTTAGCAAGTGCACATGTCACCCAGCTTCATGGCAGAAGACAAAGAGTAAGCTGAGAGCTTAGGTCAAAATCTTAAAAGTAGAATCAGTTCTGACGCATAGCATTTCTTTAACCTTGAGTGCACACACACACATTGTACCAGAGATCACAACTTGACACCAAATAGTTTCAAAAATGGTAGGGGTGGTGTTTGGAGGAACAGCTTACTAATTAATGCCCAAAGTAGGAAACATTTATTTTTATACCTTACAAGTGTATATAATGCACAGTGTGCATTGTCTAGAGCATTGTGTTCCTCCTAAAAGCGACACCACACAGGCTGCAACAATGGTAAGCATCTGTGTTTATGCCATATTGTGTTATATTGGAAGTCCATTACGTAGCCTGTTATCACAGTAGAAAAGAGGAGGAAAGATCGAGTTAAACAAAGTAACAGCTTTAGGTGATTTTCATATTGTATTGCCAGCAAGCTGCTCTAGTTCTGCAGTTTGCTGAAAGTAATTTTTTTAAATCTAGAAGCAGGATTATGGGGGGAAGTTAATCCAAGTTGTGAAATATAATTTTTGGAACATGCCAGTATCTGTATGGTTCAGAAGGGGTTTCTTTATGTAAAATATAAAAAGATTGAAGTTTCCCCGATGCCTCTGGAGTTAAGGTAGAGAATAATTGAACCATTCAGATGGGCAAGACCCAGCTTTGATTCCTAGTCTATACTGAATTAATTGCTCTCAGCTAGAACGGTGGCAGCATTCCTACAATTGACAATAGCATTCCAAGGTTAGCAAGGGGAAAATCAGCCTTGATTCCTTGATATTGAGTGACCCTTGCTGGAAGTATATGTGTTTGGACAGGGTCGGGCTTGGTTGCTGACATTTGCTGTCCAGGTTCACATGTCAAAAATCAACCCTTATGCAAACTCCTGGTGCCTCTGGAGCTGTAGCTCAGCAAGTAGTCAACCCTTTCAGGATAGGAAGGGAGAAATTGGCAGGTAAGAAAGGGAGGAAAATGTGGGTGAGATTCCAAGCTGTTTTTATAGGAATTTGCAATAAGGTTTACAGGATTCTACATACTAAACTGTAAAACTTATGCAGTTTTCCATTTCTTAAAGGATTTAATAACCTCCTATTAAACAGATGATAAATCCTTTAAGATTTTGTTAAGAAAGTTATAGAATATAAAGATCTGCCTTTGTAGAAGACTATCACAGTATAATATTGCTGTTTATTGTACTGTCTCTTACATGTAAATTTCCAGATAAGAGTATTGAGTTTACTTCTATGTGATGGGTAAAAAGGAATTTTGTGATAATATAAATTTTATAAATTCAAGTGTCAACCATTGCTCAGTGGTCGCACTCTCCCCTCTGAGTTAGAAGGCTGTGGGTTCAAACCTCACTTCAGGGTCTTGAGCACATAATTTAGGCTAATATTCCAGTGCAGTACTGAGGGAATGCTGTCCTGTCAGATGGATGAAATGTTAAACTGAGGTCCCATTTGAAGATCTCAGGTGGACATAAAAGTTCCTATGGCACTATTCGAAGAACAGGAGAGTTCTCCTGGTGTCCTAGCCAACATTTATTCCTCAACCATCACCACCACAAACAGATTATCTGGCCATTTATCTCATTTCTGTTTGTGGAACCTTGCTGTATGCAAATTGGCTGCTGAATTTCCCTAAATTACAACAGTGACTACAATTCAAAAGTAATTTATTGGCTGTGAAGCAATTTGGGATGTCCTGACGTCGTGAAAGGTACTAAATAAATGCAAGTTCTTTCTTCCTCTGTCATAAAACAACACAATACTATGGAAAAGACAACATAGTTTGTTTTTGATTTCTTTGTGACTAGATAAAGATTATGATTTTTAGGAAATATACAGAAATGGAACTCGTGATGATGTGTGATTCTTTAGGTTTTTTTTCAGGTCACTCGAAAAAAATTGTTTATTGTTCATTCAGCTAAATTGATCCATTAGAAGTAAAACAACTGTCACTCCTGTTTGTTGGGTATTATATTTCTGTTGCACTACTTTAAAGTGTCACAGCGGTTTACCAAAGAAGTGTCTTAATGCATTGTATGTATTTGTTGCCGACTAGTGTGAAATCCTCACTAGTATGTTTATAAAAGGCAATAACTGTTTGCCTTCTTATTCATTCTTTAGACACTAATGGTAATTTTACTGTAATAAACACTAGCAAAAATCAAAAGTAATTCACATACACAAAATAACATCTCAGCAACAGTGTGTTGAAGTTCAGCTAAAGAAGCTGAGGCCTGGGGCTCGATTTTAGGATCGTGTTTCCGGCGGGTTCCCAGCGGGGTGGCCCCGAAAATCCCGATCTCCGGTCACGTGACCGGATCGCGACGAAATCCCGGCCACTTCCGGGTACCGCGCTGACGTGCGGGGCTGCGCGCGCAAGCCCCGCTGGTGGGAATCCCGCAGGCAATTAAAGCCAGCGAGGTTCCACTTGAGAGTACTTACCTTGCTCGTTGTGGTCAGTTAATGAGCTGAAGCAGCTGTCAAAAGAGGAAGTGTGGGATTTTCGGTTCAAGGCAGTGAGTTTCCCACACTGGGGGAAACAGTCTCCCTCCAACCAGGCGTGTTGCAGCCAGCAGCCTGTGGCAGGTGCCAAGGTGCGCTCCACGGGGGAGAGCCCTCACCCACGCAGGAGGCCACCGCGTCACATAGGGCAACCCCTGCCCTCCACCACCCCCCGCCAAGCCAGAGGACAGACCGAGACGAAACCGCAGCCCCAGTCCGAGGAACCACACACCTACCCTGCACAACCCCTCAGACCAACACCTGCCAGTTGGGTGGTGTGTGGAGACCCTCGGAGGACGAAGAGCATGACCAGCACCAGCAGCCTCGCAGTCCACGCCATCCGCCACAGGGACGTGGATCCCCCCAACACGGTGTTGTTGCACGCCCACCTGCACAGCAGGAGGGAGGGCTACCGCAGAGAGAGACGCGTCGCAGAGGGCACTACCCTCGCCACAGGGTCCACAGACCGAGGCGCAGCTCCCCGGACCTCTCCGAGCAGCAGTGCACAGGGAGGCGCAGATTCGCTCGACATGTAGTCGTGGAGATCTGCAGCCTCTTTCATGCCGAGCTGCTCCTGGCTGGCCCCAGCACCAATTGCTTACCTGTCGCTGGCAAAGTCCCGGAGGACCACCCGCTGGGAACCCGCAGGCCTGCTAAATTCGGGCCCCTGGAGTGTATGATGAGGCAATAATCCAACTGAGGGGTTCAGATTGTGATAGATTGAAAGCACAAACCCTGAGGAATTAGGAACATTATGTAACCCTGAGATTGAATTTAAGGTTATATCCATTTACTAGAATTTTCATGGCATACTTACACTGTTCTGTAAAGAAAATCTAGAAAGACATTAAGATGTTAGTAGGAATTTTCCAGTCCCCTCTGAATATGTGTGTCTCCAGTGGGGTGGGACTTCCACCCACCACGAAGATGTGTCCTTGACCCCAACTGAGTTTCAATGAAAGATAATCAAATAGTGCTACATGACATAGGACATACATAAATAACACTGTCAGTGTTACATGTGCCTGATGACTTTTGTAGTTACCCTCTTGATTCTTATAAATGTTGTATATTATCAATAGGACCTGCAGGTAAATTGGATTTATGAAGATGGGGCTGAAGGTATATTGAATGATGGAATAGGATTTGCTATATCAACAGTAGAAGACAATAAGGGCCTATCTCTGCCTGCAGCATGGGCCTTTTACCCTCATGGCAAGGCTGTCATAGCTCACAGGGTCCAGGAAGGTATTATCCATGTGATATTGTACATCAATAGCTGTCCTTCTAAACCTATGCTGATCAGGATGATTCATTTTTTTAGCCCCCCAAGAAGGCAAAGAAGAAGACAGAGGGAGCCAACTCCAATGTGTTCTCTATGTTTGATCAGTCACAGATTCAGGAATTCAAGGAGGTAAGTTTGCTGAAGTTTACGTCTGCAGAGAAATATCCTTTCAAAGAATCTCTGCTGGATGCATAGCATTCTATGTACACATCAACAAAGCCAGTAGGCTTGGGGGACGAAAGATCATTGACCTGAAAAGTTAACCCTATCTTCCCCTCTCCACAGATGCTGCCTGACCTGCTGAGAGTTTCCAGGATTTTCTGATGTTTTTTCAGATTTCCAGTGCCGGCAGTATTTTGCTTTTTGTTTCACATCAGTTATGATATTGCTTTAGGATTCCTCTAAAGTAAGCATCATCTCCTAAAGGTAGAGGAAGTGCCACTTGGATAAGACGTTAAGTAAACAGTTATGAGAGATCAGGAAAGTCCCAAGTTTGATCCCTGGTCTGTACTAAGTTAGCTGATGTCAACTGGGATACAATAAAGGTGTCACAATTGGGCTCTGTAGTCTACAGTTAACAAGAGTACTTGTTTTTAACCATTATACAGTAAATCCTACTGAAAAGCACAAGTGTGACTATCCGGTAAGCACAGGAGGGGGTTCAACTGTGATGGCGACCATGATAAATAACCTGTGACACTCTTATTGCAGACTCTCAAATAAAGAATGGCCACTTGGGTGGCGGGTGGGGGGGGGGGGGTGGTGGGGGGTGGGTGGAAGTGATGCTTCGCTTCTTTAAACAGAAAGATCTGCAGTAATGCATCTCATTTCATACAGTGTCATTTGTGGAGCCACTGAAGCACATGACAGTCATTGTTTATGGCTACTAAAGAACTAGAGCTCAGAGATTACATTTGGCAACATTAGCGGAAGGAGGTTTAACACGTTGGTATGATATTCCTCTGCATGATTTTAACTTTAGATGTTTTTATTTTAAATGGCTTAGCACCTTGGCTAAAATAGTGAACAAAGAAATGTCATATAAATGTGTTCAGGGTCTGTCCGTCGATATAGCCAATTGTAACTTTTAGGCTTAGTGTTCTCAAATATGACTATCACCCTCCTTACTTTCAATCCACTCAATCACACTTTAACATTAATTTAACTAAAGACTGTGCAATTAAGGAATTTCACAAATGTAAAGCTGTTTTTCACAGAGGTCATTGCGTAGGGTAATCCATGAGCATTTGATCACTGTGGGAGAGCATTGTGAACAGCTGTCAATGCCAACAGGTCTGCACCTGTAACCATCAGTAACATAAGAACACAAGAACATAAGAAATAGGAGCAGGAGTAGGCCATACGACCCCTTGAGCCTGCTCTGCCATTCAATAAGATCATGGCGGACCTGCAACCTCAACTCCACTTTCCCGCCCGATCTCCATATCCCTTGATTCCCTTAGAGGCCAAAAATCTATCAATCTCAGCCTTGAATACAGTCAACGACTCAGCATCCACAGCTCTCTGGGATAAAATTGGCTTTATTTAAGTTTAAGACTCTAGTTTCGGACATAAGTATGTCACTCTCAAACTCAATGTGAAATTCTATCATATTATGATCACTCTTCCCCAGAGGATCCTTTACTATGAGACCACTAATTAACCCTTTCTCATTACACAAGACAAGATCTAAAATTGCCTGTTACCTGGTTGGTTCCACGACGTGTTGTTCTAGGAAACAGTCTCGAACGCATTCCAAGAACGCATCCTCCAAACTACCTTTGCCAATTTGATTTGTCCAGTCTATATGAAGATTAAAGTCCCCCACAATTATTGCATTACCTTTGCTACAAGCCTCTATTATTTCTTGATTAATATTCTGTCCAGCAGTATAGCTACTGTTAGGGGGCCTATAAACTACTCACACCAGTGTTTTCTGCACCTTCTTATTTCTTATCTCCACCTTTGCTGATTCTACTTCCTGATCTTCCGAGCCAAGATCCTTTCTGACTACTGTCCTATGTCATCCTTTATTATCAGGGCTACTCCCCCACTCCTTTTCCATTTTGTCTGTCTTTTCGAAACATCAAATACCCTGGAATATTTAGTTCCGAACCATGGTCACTTTGCAACCATGTCTCTGTTATGGCTAGTAGATCAAACCCATTTATCTCTATTTGTGCCATTAATTCGTCCATCTCGTTACAAATGCTTCGTGCATTCAGATAAAGCACCTTTAATTTTAACTTTTTACCATTTTTTCCTGCTTTGACCTTAATCGCTGATGCACTATTATCGTTAAACTCTCTGTCCCCTCCTGTCACACTCTGCTTATCTTTATCCAAATCGCTACACTGCTCTGTTGCCTTGACTTTACTCTTTAGATTTCTAAATTTCCCCTCAGCTGACCCCTCCCCCTCCCTTTACTCTGCTGAAGTATCAGATGTAAGGACTTGCACAACACCAGGTTATAGTCCAACAGTTTTATTTTAAATCACAAGCTTTCAGAGCTTTCCTCCTTCGTCAGGTGAGGCCAGTCTTCTCAGCATGAACTAATGACCTCTGTAGTTAACCCTTTCAATCCGACTGTTTTATACATGATACATATTATCAGTGCAACCATAAAAGCAGAAAGTTTTAACAAATGGGTTTCTTGTGATTCTAAGGTCCAATTATGGTGCCTAGATCAAGTTTGCAAAATAACTATACGCACTGAGGAGAAAGATCTGCTTAGTGACTTTGTTTTCTTGTCTGTCCAGACCTAGGTTTTCCAGGGGAGAGAGACACCATTTTACCGTGGAGGCCCTTACACAAATTAAAATGTACTTCTTTCACCATTTCTTCTGCACACTACCTGTAGAACCAGTCAATATTTGATCAGAGATATTGTTCCAACCAAGTAAATATAAATCAGAAGAAACAAAGAATAAAACCTAGGAATGGGAGACTGGTAGAATTGATTTGAAACAAGGGGGAATATTTACAGGTATATACAATTTCCTTATAAGTAGCATAATATCAGTATGATACAGCACAGAAGGAGGCCATTCAGCCCATTGTGCCCGTGCCGGCTCTTTAGTAGAGCTATCCAATTAGTCCCAATCCCCTGCTCTTTCCCCATAGCACTGTGATTTTTTCTCTTCAAGTATTTATCCAATTCCCTATTGAAAGTTATTATTGAATCTGCTTCCACCACCCTTCCAGGCAGTGCATTCCAACTCTGCGTAAAAAGTTGCTTCCTCATGTCGCCTCTGGTTCTTTTGCCAATCACCTTAAATCTGTGTCCTCTGGTTACCAACCCTTCTGCCACTGGAAACATTCACTCTATCAAAACCATTCATGATTTTGAACACCTCTATCAAATCTCCTCTTAACCTTTTCTGCTGTAAGGAGAACATAAGAACATAAGAAATAGAAGCAGGAGTAGACCATATGGGCCCTCACGACTGCTCCACCATTCAATAAGATCATGGCTGATCTTCGAACTCAAAGTGGAGACTTTCGCGCATGATCCCCATATCCCGCTTGATTCCCTTAGAGTCCAAAAATCTAACAATCTCAATCTTGAATATACTCAACGACTGAGCATCCACAGCCCTCTGGGGTGGAGAATTCCAAAGATTCACAACCCTCTGAGTGAAGAAATTTCTCCTCATCTCAATCTTAAATGGCTGACCCTTTATCCTGAGACTATGCCTCCTAGTTCTAGACCCACTTGCCAAGGGAAACAGCCTCACAGCATGTACCCTGTCAAGCCCTCTCAGAATCTTATATGTTTCAATGAGATCACCTCTCATTCTCCTAAACTTCAGAGAGTATAGGCCCATTCTACTCAATCTTTCCTCATAGGACAACCATCTCATCCCGGGAATCAATCTAGTGAACCTTCGTTGCACTGCCTCTAGGACAAATATATCCTTCCTTAGGTAAGGAGACCAAAACTGTACACAGTACTCCAAGTGCGGTCTCACCAAAGCCCTGTACAACTGTAGTAAGACTTCCTTACTCTTGTACTCCAACCCCCTTGCAACAAAGGCTAACATCCATTTGCCTTCCTAATTGCTTGCTGCACCTGCATGTTAACTTTTTGTGTTTCTTGTACAAGGACACCCAAATCCCTCTGAACACCAACATTTAATAGTTTCTCACCGTTTAAAAAATATTCTGTTTTTCTATTCTTCCTACCAAAGTGAATAACCTCACATTTTACCACATTATCCTCCATCTGCCATCTTCTTGCCCACTCACTTAACCTGTCTATAACCCTTTGCAGACTCTTTGGGAGTGATTTTAGGAGGCAATTGCGGGTGTATTGGGGGCGGGGGGGGCTCCGAAAATCCCGTTTGGGTTCGGATGCCGGCTCCAACCCGCCGACTTTCGAGTTTCCCAGGGACCCACCTGTGTGCGCGTGGGCGACACGAAAACTGAAGTCCTGCCGGCAATTAAAGCTGGCGGGATGACAGTTAAAGAGCCAAATGTACCTCATTGAGGTACTTAAGGCACTTTACCTGTGACAGATTAAGTACTTAGAAAGATTTTTAACTTACCTGGGTGGCTTGCTCAGAGCTTACTTTCCCACCTATCTTTGCATTTTTCAGCAAACTTGGATACATTACACTCAGTCCTTCATCTAAATCATTAATATAGTTTGTAAATAGCTGAGGCCCAAGCCCTGATCCTTGTGGCACCCCACTAGTTACAGCCTGCAAACCTGAAAATGACTTTGTTATTCCTACTCTGTTTTCTATCCGTTAACCAATCCTCTATCCATGCTAATATATTACCCACAACCCCATGAGACAAGGTTGTGTAACAACCTTTTACGTGGCAGCTTATCGAATGCCTTTTGAAAATCCAAATATACTACATCCACTGGTTCCCCTTTATCTACCCTGCTAGTTACATCCTCAAAAATCTCAAATAGATTTGTCAAACACGATTTCCCTTTCATAAAACTGTGCTGACTCTGCCTATTCATATGATTTTCTAAGTGCCCTGTTACCACTTCCTTAATAACAGATTCCAGCATTTTCCCAACTACTGATGTCAGGCTAACTGGCCTGTAGTTCCCTGTTTTCTCTCTCCTTTCTTGAATAGCGGGGTTACGTTTGGTACCTTCCAATCCACTGGGACCGTTCTAGAATCTAGGGAATTTTGAAAGATCACAACCAATACATCCTATATCCTGGGGTTCTACCTCTTTTAGAACCCTAGAATATAGGCCATCAGGTCGGCTTTTAGTCGCATTAATTTCTCCAGTACTTTTTCTTTACTAATATTAATTACTTTAAGTTCCTTGCTCTCATTAGCCCCTTGGTTCTCCATTATTTTGTTTTTTGTATCTTCCACTGTGAAGTCAGATACAAAATAATTGTTTAATGTCTCTGCCATTTTCTTATTCCCCATTATAATTTCTCCTGTCTCTGCCTCTAAGGGACCCACATTTTCTTTTGCTACTCTCTTCCTTTTCACATACTTGTAGAAGCTCTTACAATCTGTTTTTATATTTCTTGCTAGTTTATGCTCATATTCTGTTTTCTCCCACTTTATCAATTTTTTGGTCATCGTTTGCTGGTTTCTAAAAATCTCCCAATCCTCAGGTTTACTAGTCTTCTTGGCAACATTATAAGCCTCTTCTTTTAATCTAATACTATCCTTAACTTCTTTAGTTGGCCACAGATGGATCACTTTTCCCTAGGAGTTTTCATTTCTCAATGGAATGTATATTTGTTGAGAATTATTAAATATTTCTTTAAATGTTTGTCATTGCTTATCTACTGTCATATCCTTAAATATAATTTCCCAATCAACCTTAGCCAACCCGCCCCTCATACCTATGTAATTGCTTTTTTTAAAGTTTATGACTCTAGTTTCAGACTTAAGTACATCACTCTCGAACTCAATGTGAAATTCTATCATATTATGATCACTCTTCCCCAGAGGATCCCTTACTATGAGATTACTAATTAACCCTGTCTCATTATACAGGACAAGATCTAAAATAGCCTGTTCCCTGGTTGGTTCCATGACGTGTCATTCTAGGAAACTGTCTTGAATGCATTCCATGAACTCGTCTTTGAAAGTACTTTTGCCAATTTGATTTGCCCAATCTATATGAAGATTAAAATTCCCCATGATTATTGCATTAACTTTGTTACAAGCTCCTCTAATTTCTTGATTAATACTCTGTCCAACAGTATAACTACTGTTAGGGGCCTATAAGCTATTCCCACCAGTGTTTTCTGCCCCTTGTTATTTCTTATCTCCACCCATACCGATTCTACTTGCTGATCTTCTGAGTCAAGATCCTTTCTCACTACTGTCTGTATGTCATCCTTTATCAGTGCTACCCACCCCCCCCTCTTTTCCATTTTGTCTGTCTTTTTGAAAAGTCAAGTACCCTAAAATATTTAGTTCCCAATCTTGGACACCCTGCAACCACGTTTCAGTAATGGCTACTAGATCAAATCCATTTATTTCTATTTGTGCCATTAATTCATCTATCTTGTTACGAATTCTTCGTGCATTCAGATAAATCGCCTTTAGTTTTAACTTTTTTACTATTTTTCCCTGAAATGACCTTATTCACTGAATACCGTTAAACTCGTTGTCTCTTCCTGACACCCTCTGCTTATCTTTATCCAATTCATTACACTGCTCTTTGGCCTTGGCTTTTCTCTTTAGATTTATAAATTTACCCTTACGAACATATGAACATACCTGAACCCTCCCCCCACTTTTTAGTTTAAAGCCCAGCTTCTCCAGTCTCTCCACATAACTGAAGTCCCTCATCCCTGGTACCATTCTAGTAAATATCCTCTGCACCCTCTCTAAGGCCTTGACATCCTTCCTAAAGTGTTCTGCCCAGAATTGAGCACAATACTCCAGCTGAGGCCTAACCAGTATTTTCTAAAGGTTTAGCATAATTTCCTTGCTTTTATACTCTATATCTCAATTAATAAAGCTCATGATCCGATAAGCTTTTTAACAGCCTTCTCAACTTGTCCTGCCACCTTCAAAGATTTCTGTACATATGCCCCCAGGTCTCTCTGTTCCTGCACCCCCTTTAAAATTGTACCATTTAGTTTATATTGCCTCTCCTCATTCTTCCTGCCAAAATGCATCATCACACTTCTCTGCATTAAATTTCATCTACCATGTGTGTCTGCCCATTTCACCAGTCTGTTTACCTTCTCCTGACATCTGTTACTATCCTTTACATTGTTTGCCACATTTCTGAGTTCCTTGTCATCTGCAAACTTTGAAATTATGCCCTGTATACCTAAATCCAGGTAATTAAAATACATCAAAAAGAGCAATTATCCTAACACCAAACCCTGGGGAACACCACTGTATACTTTCCTCCAGTCTGAAAAACAACCATTCACCACTGCTCTCTGCTTTCTGTCCCTCAGCCAATTTAGTATCCACACTACCATTGTCCCTTTAATCCCATGGACTTTAATTTTGCTTACAAGTCTACTATGTGGTACTTTATCAAATGCCTTTTGAAATTCCATATACACAACATCAACTGCATTACCCTCATCAATCTTCTCCGTTATTTCAGCAAAGAACTCAATCAAGTTAGTCAAACACGATTTTACTTTAGCAAATCTGTGCTGACTTTCACTTATTAGCCCACACTTTTCCAAGTGCCAATTAATTTTCTCCCAGATTATTGAATCTAAAAGTTTCCCCATTACCGATGTTAGGCTGACTGGCCTGTAATCTGCAAACAGAAAAAATCTTCCCTGATATTTTCCTATTTCTCACATAACTCCCTGTGAATTCTGTGACAAAGGAAAAAAACTAATAATTTGCCCCTCCAAATGGTATTCGTTATCTCTGCACTAATTTTTAATTTTTGTGAATCTAAAGATCGATATTTTGAGAGGGAAGGACCATTACTGCTGCAGAGAAATATCTCCTATGGTGCCAGTGGATATTGTCGGTTTTATGTTGAATTTTATAAATTTCTTATCCTTGCATGCTTTTTTGTTTAGTGATTATTGATTTTATTATCCTAACTTTTAATTTGCACTGTTGATGTTTCTTATTATTTGTAATTGTTATTTTAAAAATCTGCACCATCTCTCATGCCTATGATTGTCCATAATGTGAGTTCCCAGATGCAGTCAGGCAGGACAGAGGGGAAGGTGAAAAATTAAAGGGTTAATCTACCCACACTCTAATGCATTTCCCAGTGGCCATTACGGGGCAGGATAGGCTAGTGGCACTTACATTTACATCCATCCCCATCCCCCCCACCCCCACCCCCACCGCCCATGACCCATGACCCTCAGCTTCATGTGACTCTGGGTCTCCTTTCATGGCCTGCCTGACTGTGAGATGGTATCAGAGCTCACTGTACCCTGGGAGAGTTGCAGGTGTAAACCTGTGTCCTATCACAATGTGGTGCAGTGTTGCGGTATTTCTGAGTGGCCCATGAACAAGACACTTCTTGAGACTTCGGCCTTCAACAAAGAGTTAATGATTAACATTGGCGTAGGCAAAAACAAGGAGTACATCACCTCCTTGGTCTGTTGGACAAGGAATGATGTATGGTGTAGGGCATTGATGCACTATATTAATTATGTGTTGCTGTTGAACCTGAAACATAAGTTATAATCAAAGATACCAGTTTTTAATACTGTATTGATTTTGCCTTGATGCCAGGCTTTTACAATAATGGATCAGAACAGGGATGGATTCATTGATAAGGCGGACCTTAGGGACACATTCGCTGCTCTGGGTTAGTTTTACTATTACGAACTGATTTCCACTACTGAGGTCAAGAGACTATTATTAATGGCTAGTAATCTATTCTACAGGCCGCCTGAATGTAAAAAATGAAGAACTAGATGAAATGATTAAAGAGTCTCCAGGACCAATTAACTTTACAGTTTTTCTTACCATGTTTGGTGAAAAGCTTAAGGGTAAGTGAAATAAGTGATATTAATGAATAGTTTACAAAAGAAAGCCACAGATTATTAGAAACATTGTAACTACACAAGGGAAAAACTTCGTAACATGTCAACATTGTTGTTGATTTGCAACAAAAGATTATGTGATAGATTATGAGAACTAGAATAATTAATTCACAAAAGAAATTGTAAACATGGATTACGATTTCTGTAGGTTCCTTCAAAGTAAAGATGAATTTGTAATATTTGAATCTCACTTTGTTTTCTCACTCCTATTGCAGCTGAATTTAAATGGAAATATTGGATTATACAAAAAAAAACTACCTTAAAAGAAATATGGGAATGCAGAATGACAATATTCCATGTACTGAACAATGAAAATAAGTTCAGAACATTTTACATACTAGGACAATAGGGTAAAAGTTACTGTTGATGATATTAGCTGACAAGCTCCTGTTTGCCCATCACCCTCGCCCTCGCTGACCTACGGTGGCTTCCAGTTTCCCAATGCCTCAAATTTAAAGTTCTCATCCTTGTGCTTAAACCCCTCCTTGGCCTCACCCCTCCCTATCTCCTTAATCTAACTCTGGTGCTACAGAACAATCCATTCCTCCGAATCTGGCCTCTCTGGCCATTCACCTGCTTTTCCCCCACCATCGGTAGCTGTGCCTTCAGCTGCACAGACCCCACACTCCAGAATTCCCACCCTCAGCTCTTCCGTGTGTCCACCACCCACTCCTTCTTTAAGTTCTTCCTTAAAACACATGACAACAACAACTTGCATTTATATAGCGCCTTTAACGTGGTAAAACATTAAAATACCTCTTTGACTAAGCTTTTGGTCACCACTCTTAATATCTCTTTCTGTGACTTGGTGTCCATTTTTTCCTTACGCCTCTGTGAAGTGCTTTGGGACGTTTTCTACATTAAAGATAGTGGGCTATAAATTGGGTGCATAGGCCTCCGAAGGACACAAGATGGCGCCCGGAATGCGCACACACACATCCAGTGTGATGTGCGCCGGACATCATCTTGGTAAAGGCGTTTGCGCACGCGCGGATAACAAACACCGGCAGCATGTAAAGTAGGGAGAATATGCGGTAGATCAGTGTGCAATGCCGATTTAAAGGGATAGGTGCAATTTTGGAACTCAACGCTCCAGCCAATGCACTGTCTTAACCTCACACAGCTGAACAGGTCATAAATAACCTGGAGGACACCCCACTAGCGCTATTTAAAGGGATCATGCAGGAGTTACAGGTTAGTTGCTGGATTATTGCTTCTGGCTGCTGATGCATTTTTGGAGGTCTCCTATACCTGAATACAAGGACTAGAGGACATAGGCTAAAAATTAGAGCCAGGACCTACAAGAAGTTAGGAAATGCTTCTACATGCAAAGGGTGGTAGAAGTTTGGAACACTCTTCTGCAAACGGCAGCTGATGCTAGTTCAACCGTTAATTTTAAATCTGAGATTGATAGATTTTTGTTAACCAAAGGTATTAAGGGATATGGGGTTAAGGCGGGAATATGGAGTTAGGTCACAGATCAGCCATGATCTCATTGAATGGGAGAACAGGCTCGAGGGGCTAAGTGGCCTACTCCTGTTCCCATCTTCCTATATTCCTATAATAAAGTTTCAACACTACAGGGAGTGGGCGGGCTAGCTGACAGGCAACAGCAAGGGCACTGGCGAAGTGGCAGGGGTGGGACAGGAATGTTGTCATCTTAAGTGAGGACAGCAGGTTCATGTTCCATGGAGCCACTGCCACTTGTTGCCTCCTATTATGCACCACCTTCTCCTGCAAGAAAGCAGGACATGTGTCGGTGAGTGTTCTGTAAGATGTTTGGGTGATGTGCCTGTCATGGTTGAGTAGCTGCCAGTGTGTGTGACCTGTGAGTTGTGGGTGGGCGGCTTGCAACAGTGGTCTTCCTGCACTGCATCCATGTTCATGGTGCTATTCACCTGGCATTGAATTCATCCCCTACTGCCTCTCACTGCCTTGGCAGCATATGTCTGGAGGGTCTCTTACCTCCCCCCCGCAGATATAGGATGCCCCTCCTCTGTCCACCTCTTGCACCAAGGCCTCTAGTGCATCATCAGAGAACCTTTGTGCGCGCTGTCTCACAGGCCTGGTCCAAACTCAGATCGGCAGATTGGTGAGGTCTGGCATGCAGATTGGAGGATGTGAGGTTTAGTAGTGTGCAACCTTTATTCAATGTTTTACCATAACTCAACAATTTTAAACATAGGGACGGGACCTGCAGCTGTGTTTCACGTGTGAGATGTCTGATCTCCGTTCAGACTCCGTGCGGACTTGTACCTTATATTTTGCAAATAAGAGGTGTAAGCTGCCTTTAAGAGGTGCAGGCTGCCTTTAAATGGTGCTAGCCACTTGCGTTATCAGGGCCCTCTGCTGGTGAGCAGTCACTCAACAGCGCAGGTAGTGCTGGCTGCTCGCAGCTATTAGGTAAATCACCAGGCAGCACAAATGTTACACGTTGCCTACATCTCAATGACTGGGCGCGGGTTAATTGCGCACCGCGACCCCAGCGTCCAGTTTCGAGGGTTGTCCAATATAACCCCCAGTATGTAAATGCAAGCGATTGTGGTTGATATTTATCTGTCCAATATTAGAACGTAGGCATTAACCCACTTAATATAAAGAGGTGAACATAGACAGAAGTATCTCACAAATTTGTTAACCATTTGTCCACTATTATCACCAACAGTAGTTTCTACCATCATATGTTTAAGCATTGTGAATGGATCAGGAATTCGGGATAATGGGATTGAATGGGAAGTGATCAGGTGCAGTTCTGTGATTTGCTCGTTAATCTGTTGCATTAAAATGTGATGCTTGGGTCAGAATTATTTTTATTTTTTTCTCCCTCTCCCTGAGAGTATTGATTCCTTGCTGGGGGACAGTTCTATGGGTGCCCTCCTACCTCACCTTAGTGGCCAATCTTAATTTAGACCTTCATGAGAGGAAACAGGTAAATTGATTGTCCACATAAGTATGCTTTTACCAGCAGTCACAGAATAGCAATAAGGTGCCTAACTTAGGAGTGCTTAGGCCAGCTGCTGTGTCCCTATTATTGCCTTCGTTAAGATTAGCTAATGGAGCAAAGCCTGGGGATTGAACTTGGGTCTTCTTAGTCTGTATGGTTCAGTTATTCTCTGCCTTAACCAGCTCCGTCAAACAATAGAGGCCTCTATGTTGGAACTTTGTTTGAAAAGATCAGATGATCTGGAGTCAACTGTATAAATTTCAATCTACATTTTAAGGATTCAGTATTGCATCCAGGACAGATTTTGTGGTTAAAAAAATCTCTTGAGAAACAGTTTTAATCCAAGGTTAACCTAGTTGATTCACTAGTGTGTTGTGGATAAGTGTTAACCCCTACAATTTCTAAAACAATTAGCTCCCAATCTTAGCAAAGTTATCTGAGGAGAAAAGGAACATCAGAGAAATTCTCGTGCACTGCTTTCATACACATCTCAATGATTAGGATACATCCTGTGACTGGCAATCACCAGTTTAATGTCCCATATTTAGCCCCAGTTTGAAACAGTTTTATAATAATTTTTTTTTCTTTCTCTTCCATTTTTCTTCTTCACCACCCTCACATGTGACCTATGCTGGGTTATGATTCCATTGGACCAATGACCCTCTAGTATCACATCTACATGGTCATTTTCCACCTGTGAGCCGAAATGGTGAGTGTCTGCAGGCTACTCAATCGTGAGGCTATCACAGCTGAGCCCGATCCAATCCTCACCTGCACTACACACAAGAACTTCCAATCAAGTGATCAGGAACAAATTGATTTTACACTCCCTACACCGAACACACTGAAGCCAATTTCCACTGCCACCCTGGTTGATATTGGCTAACTCAGGATAGGCCAGAGATTTTAAATTTGGCTCGTAACATTGAAAATTGAACACTATCTAAAATTGACTTAACCTAAACCAAAGCAAAGAAATAGTGGTGGGAATATTTACTATGCATTTCCCAGTGGCTGCTTGATTAATGAAAGGCTGGGAGCATGTTCCTGCCCTCTCAATCAAGGGATGGTGTAGAGAAGGGATTAACTAGCAGACCAGGGAGCAAAATAACTTTCAAAATGGGATTCAGGTATTTTTAACTGCAACTCATTTAATGCTACAACCTAATTCCAATACAGTAACCTTATGTTGCAAGATCTAAATAAAACCACTGTCCTTTTACACAACTTCACAGGTACAGATCCAGAAGAGACAATCTTAAATGCATTCAAAATATTTGATCCTGAAGGCAAGGGTGTTTTAAAAAAGGATTAGTAAGTATATATTAGCTAATTTGAGTCTGTTGTTTGTGCCTGGTGTATAAACATATCTAATATTCCCAAAGAATTTAGATTTATTTGAACATCTGAAATGTTTTTTTTCCATTTTTGTAGTGTAGAGGAAGTGTTGATGACCCAGGCCGAACGATTTTCCAAGGAAGAGGTAGGTTCATGAAAACAGTGGATTATCATAAAAAAGAAAAATTGTAGAGTTAAACCCAACAGAGTTTTAAAATTGACTTTTCCTTATTAACATATAAGTAATTAAGATAAATATGTCACCAGAAATTGCCCATTTTGATATGGCCTTATTTCTTTTTCAACTTTATTTCTTTTAATTTCATGTTTCTTTATTAGATTCTGATCTCTCTTACTTCCTTGATCACCTTTTGTCACTCTCATGTGATATTCAAACCTGAAGAGCAGATCTGCAGATTTCTGTAATCTCCAAGATGCTGCTGCTCCATAGATCAGTCATTTGAAGTCACTAATGACCAAAGATAAGCATTTGCGGGCCAGCCATTTCGACTCCGGCCAGCTGCTAGAATGCCATTTTTATTCCCTAGTTCAGAGGTCACACATCTAGTGGGGAGAGGGTTACTCATTTATTAAAATACAGGTTGTTATTTCGAATAGGGGGTCTCTGATGAACTTCTCTCCTGCAGCCATTGAGGTGTAAGTGTGAGCACATTAATCCATTTTCTAAATATTCTCTTCCACCAATTAGTTCATATTGAAAGGCCCCTGCCTGTGCCCATAAGTATCCTATAGGCAGATTGCCAGGAGGTGTATGACAGTAGCACATGTTCTTGCTCTCCTATTCCACTTTCAAAATGAGGCATGTGACTGAATAACTTCAAAAATAACAGCTGCAAAAAGAGAAACATCCAAAAGAATGTTGTCATTTTAATGTGACAAAGTATCTCTAACAGAAACTATAAATAGTTTTGCCTTTTTGATCTCCACATTTGCACATTTCATTAACACTTCATGTGTGAAATATCTTTTCAGATTGAGCAGATGTTCACAGCTTTCCCTCCAGATATGTCTGGTAACCTGGACTACAAGAGCCTGGTACATATCATCACTCATGGAGAAGAGAAAGACCAGGAGTAAATGATTCTTCTTTCCTACCTTCATGTTCATCTGCACCTTCCTCGTTTTCTTCCCTCTTTGTTATTCTTCATGTCTTTTTTGTGTTTTTTCTAATCCACAAGTAGAAGCTTATATTTTCTTCTTTTAAAATTCATGAAATAAAAGGAATCGAGTTCTATTTTTAAGCTTAAAGCTTGGTTAAAAAGTGAAAATCGTAATGAAAGAAAATGTTCATAGTTCATCAGATCAAGCGTGCAGAAATAAAGTGTTTGTATTAAATGAGGTGGAATGGAAGTAAAAATAGTCGTTCCTCATCATGTTTTTATCAAGTCATCAACTGAACAAAATCTTGGCTAACATGTGTTGCCATTATTTGGAATTTTGTAACTAACTTCTCCATCATATTTGATCAAGTTTTATTGAAAAGGTTTACTTTGTGAGACAAAATTGTTTAATTCAGATTGACAAGTATTCACTGTTCTTTTGTTACTACTATGTATGTACGGTAGCTTGTATTTGATGCTTGTATAATCAAACACTGGAGTAAACAAACTACATTGGAACTGAATATTCATGAACACTGCAATAATGTAGTAAAAATGCAAGAGGAAATTTTAAAAACTCATATTTGTAATACTTTTCTTTTCAAATATGCGGGAAATAAATGCAGTTTGCTGACAATCAACGTATTTTAAATTTAATAATTTATACCTCCCTCGCTTTTGTATACCAGGCAACATTTAAAAGATCACAGAGGGAGTTAAAATTGTGATTTTGGTGAGATTAGTCAGTTCTTAAATAAGTCTTTGCCATTTCTTTATATTACAGCTTTCCAAAATAAATATAGTTTTCTATATATTATATTTAAAATAGGATTATGAATTACAGTACAAAAGTGCTACTAAGTCTCCCTCTTTTGGAGAGAAGTGTAACTTGCTTGTACTGATATGTATAAAATTCAGTGTATTACTTTTGGTGTCCAACTTTCTTTTCAATTCAAAAAGAAAGATTCTGCTGACTGAGGTTAGTAACCTGTTTCAGTTTCAAAGAAAATCATAAGTAATCTATGAGTAAACATGCCTGAAATGTAATCCAATTTTAAAAATGCAAAGACGAAGGTAATTTGGTGACCCTCTCTCTGAGCACTATGCCTTCAACCCAGATAATCCTGAAGAATCTTTTTTTAAATGATAAGTGGATCACTCATGAATTTGCCCCTGGAAAGTCAGACCAAAGTGAATTTCCCTCAGAGCGTATTAGTGATCCTGTAGGTATGGGTATGGGGTTCTGCAGCTTCTCGAATTTATGAAGCTCCATCTAGTAGTAAAAGTGTGCAGCTGTGGTCACAGAATGGTGACACACATAAGGACTGTGCATCATACATGGCAAATTTAATACATTATAGATTTAAAGGTGGAAATGGTAGTGAGTTATTAGCGGTCTCCTGGACAGTTCAGGAAATTTGGAGAATATACTTTTGCCTCAAGATCCTCACATTGGTCCCCTTTCACTACACCCGCTCCCTCAGCTGATAAAGTAAGCCAGTCTGGCACTGTTGCATTACATTAAGCAATGTTGCATGCCATGACTGACCAATAAATGATTTGTTAATACTCAGGTGGGATTGGCTTTAATACACTTTACTTAGCACCATTTTAAACGATCAGTTTCAGGGATTATATTTAGTGATTTTGGAGGGAATACAACTTTAATGCACAAATAGCCTATATTCAATGCTTTGAATCTTTTCTAATCTTTACAACATGTTTGGTACTGTGCAATGGACGTACAATTGAGATGACTCCAGATATTGAGTGCAAATTTAGATTCCAAGTTTACCAGAAGTAATTGTTTCATTGTGTGTGTGTATATAAACTTCATGCAATTACTCAGCCACAAAACCATTTCACATTTTGTTGTAGGATTCCTCTTAAAGGTTCCATATCCAATACTTACAGCTTTAAAGCAGGGCAATTTAAATCTTACTACAGACGTTAACCTTTAAATATAATTTAGATGTAATTGCAATGTTGTCCTTTCATGGGGGATTGGAAAACATTCTGAAATAGCACTTATCTATGAAATATTGACAATTACTTTACTCTTGTTTCTATGTAGAACTTTAACCTTTTGAGAATTGCATGCGTGCATTCATATTTAACTCTTTATGCAATTGTTGGATCTCAGAGAATAAGGAATCAGTTTTGAGAGTCCAATAATAAAAATGGGATATTAACAAATTATGAGCTTAGTAACACAAATGTGCACAAAAAGGGTGCCACTGTGCACTGGGGCTCCAAAATTCAACATCATGGAGTGGGAACACGCCCTTGACAACCTTCTGTAGTAGCCAAAGTAACTAGTAATATCAGTCCCATCCCTCTGACAGTCCCTGACCTGGCAATCTCAACCACACCAAACTAAAGTTGCAGCATCTCTTTTCCAAATGTACTGTACAACTGTTGATATTATGCCAGTATTTGTTGGACACCTTTTCAGGGCTATAGAGCAGTATTACCCTCCCTCTCTCCTCCCCCACTTTCTGGTCTGTTGAAACTTCAGAATCTCTGTTCCACCAGAATCTTTCTGAAGTTACGATCCTGTTGTGTCTCTAATCCACCTGTTTGTGGATTTTCGGGGGGAGACGGGGGTGGGGGTGCAGGGAGTGGGGTCATTAGCCAGGAATACAGTGCTATGTTTGATCCCCTACGAGCAAGCCATCTAGTTAACTTGTTTCTTCAAATAATGTTGGACTGCCACAAAATGAAGACATCATGGCTACTGCCAGGGTACCGCACATCAACCAGCATTATTCTGTTACTGTGGCTGACACCAAATGTGCATGAATGGAATGAAAGCCTTTCTTATTTGTATGCAACATTGGGTTGTGCAAGTGACCCTGATAGTCGTATGTGTGCCATTAAAAGAAGCCCTGTACTTTTGGGAAGCTTTTCACCCATTAAACATGCTATGTGTTTTGAGCTATTGCCTCCTTTCCATGAGAAATGCGATGAAAGTGCTTCTCTAGGCAAAGAGGCTTCTGTCACTGTTTTAATGTATGGGAGGACTGAAGACTGATGTGGATAATGTCACCAATGGTGGCTTGGAAGGGTCCTGTTACATAAGAATTTAGTGATTTTTTTTATTCGTTCTTGGGATGTGGGCGCCGCTGGCAAGGCCAGCATTTATTGCCCATCCCAAATTGCCCTAGAGAAGGTGGTGGTGAGCCGCCTTCTTGAACCGCTGCAGTCTGTGTGGTGAAGGTTCTCCCACAGTGCTGTTATGAAGGGAGCTCCAGGATTTTGACCCAGTGACGATGAAGGAACGGTGATATATTTCCAAGTCGAGATGGTGTGTGACTTGGAGGGTAACGTGCAGGTGGTGTTGTTCCCATGTGCCTGCTGCCCTTGTCCTTCTAGGTGGTAGAGGTCGCGGGTTTGGGAGGTGCTGTCGAAGAAGCCTTGGCGAGTTGCTGCAGTGCATCCTGTAGATGGTACACACACTGCAGCCACAGTGCGCCGGAGGTGAAGGGAGTGAATGTTTAGGGTGGTGGTTGGGGTGCCAATCAAGTGGACTGCATTGTCCGGGATGGTGTCGAGCTTCTTGAATGTTGTTGGAGCTGCACTCATCCAGGCAAGTGGAGAGTATTCCATCACACTCCTGACTTGTAGATGGTGGAAAGGCTTTGGGGAGTCAGGAGATGAGTCAGTCGCCGCAGAATACCCAGCCTCTGATCTGCTCTTGTAGCTACAGTATTTATATGGCTGGTCCAGTTAAGTTACTGGTCAATAGTGACCCCCAGGATGTTGATGGTGGGGGATTCGGCGATGGTAATGCCGTTGAATGTCAAGGGGAAGTGCTTGGACTATCTCTTGTTGGAGATGGTCATTGCCTGGCACTTGTCTGGCGCGAATGTTATTTGCCACTTATCAGCCCAAGCCTGGATGTTGTCCAGGCCTTGCTGCATGCAGGCAAGGACTGCTTTATTATCTGAAGGGTTGCGAATGGAACTGAACACTGTGCAATTATGAGCGAACATCCCCATTTCTGACCTTATGATGGAGGGAAGGTCATTGATGAAGCAGCTGAAGATGGTTGGGCCTAGGACACTGCCCTGAGGAACTCCTGCAGCAATGTCCTGGGGCTGAGATGATTGGCCTCCAACAACCACTACCATCTTCCTTTGTTCTAGGTATGACTCCAGCCACTGGAGAGTTTTCCCCCTGATTCCCATTGACTTCAATTTTACTAGGGCTCCTTGGTGCCACACTCGGTCAAATGCTGCCTTGATGTCAAGGGCAGTCACTCTCACCTCACCTCTGGAATTCAGCTCTTTTGTCCATGTTTGGACCAAGACTGTAATGAGGTCTGGAGCCGAGAGGTCCTGGCGGAACCCAAACTGAGCGTTGGTGAGTAAGTGTCGCTTGATAGCACTGTTGACGACACCTTCCATCACTTTGCTGATGATTGAGAGTAGACTGATGGGGCGGTAATTGGCCGGATTGGATTTGTCCTGCTTTTTGTGGACAGGACATACCTGGGCAATTTTCCACATTGCCAGTGTTGTAGCTGTACTGGAACAGTTTGGCGAGAGGCACAGCTAGTTCTGGAGCACAAGACTTCAGCACTACAGCCAGGATGTTGTTGGGGCCCATAGCCTTTGCTGTATCCAGTGCACTCGGCCGTTTCTTGATATCACGTGGAGTGAATCAAATTTGCTGAAGACTGGCTTCTGTGATGGTGGGGATATCGGGAGGAGGCCAAGATGGATCATCCGCTCGGCACTTCTGGCTGAAGATGGTTGCAAACGCTTCAGCCTTGTCTTTCGCACTCACGTGCTGGACTCCACCATCATTGAGGATGGGGATGTTTACAGAGCCTCCTCCTCCCGTTAGTTGTTTAATTGTCCACCACCATTCATGACTGGATGTGGCAGGACTGCAGAGCTTTGATCTGATCCGTTGGTTGTGGAACCGCTTAGTTCTGTCTATAGCATGTTGCTTCCGCTGTTTAGCATGCATGTAGTCCTGAGTTGTAGCTTCACCAGGTTGGCACCTCATTTTTAGGTATGTCTGGTGCTGCTCCTGGCATGCTCTTCTACACTCCTCATTGAACCAGGGATGACCCCCTGGCTTGTTGGTAATGGTAGAGTGAGGAATATGCCAGGCCATGAGGTTGCAGATTGTGCTGGAATACAATTCTGCTACTGCTGATGGCCCACAGTGCCTCATGGATGCCCAGTTTTGAGCTGCTAAATCTGTTCTGAATCTATCCCATTTAGCACGGTGATAGTGCCACACAACACGTTGGATGGTGTCCTCAGTCTCCATGAGGACTGTGCGGTGGTCACTCCTACCAATACTGTCATGGACAGATGCATCTGCGAAAGGTGGATTGGTGAGGACAAGGTCAAGTAGGTTTTTCCCTCATGTTGGTTCGCTCACCACCTGCCGCAGGCCCAGTCTGGAAGCTATGTCCTTCAGGACTCGGCTAGTGATATAATAACTTTCACTGTCACAGGCAGGGCTGTCCCCAATGGTAGATCTTGATTGGAGGTAGCAACAATTCTGGTGAAGCATAGACAGTAAAGGCAGGTCTTCTCTGACATTTACAAGTAGGTCTGAAAATTCGGCTCCTGGAACAAGGCCAAGTGGGAACCAGACACCCAAGGTGCAGTTGCACCTGCCTTTCTTCCCTCTGCATGAACTTCTCTTCATCATCCAAATCCATCACTGCCATTGTAATGTCCAGTCGAATTCCCATGCTAAACACTGTGGTTGTAGCTAATGAAGCAGCGGCTGGCAGCAACCTAGCATTGGGAAAATGCCTGTACAAAAGCGCAGCAACAAACACCAGCAGCAAGTAATGCACCAAAGATAACGCAGCTACAGCAAGAAAAGTTTTAAATGCTATAGTAAATTGTCAAGTACATCTTTAAGAAGCAAACTTCTAAATGCCAGAGCAGGAAATCCCAGCAGCACCCATTTTAAACAAGCAAATAGCGCTGAGTGAACAGGTGAAAAATAATTGCTGATTTTGGCATGAGAGCAATTTACATAAAATTGACGTCAGTCTAGGATAGGATTACAATTTAAGACCTTATGAGTTGGAAATCCAATTATTACTTCTATTATTATAATTCAAATTGTCTCCTTCCTTCTCTCAGCACATAGTATTTATATATCAATCCACGAGATAGCTCAATACAACTTAACGACATCATTGTAGGTCTCTATCAACATTACTCTATAATTAGCCACCATTCAAAGGTGCGTAAGAGTTTACTACCTCCTGTGGAGAAGCATTTCACTTCCTCATGATGACCTGGCTGAGCCTTTCACTCATATGTGTAGCAAGTCATGGACATAAACCCATGTCATAGCAGTCCATGACATAGTGAGATTGGCACACTCATGTACTATGCCACTCGACTTTCACTCATGAGTGCAGTGCATTTGGCTCCCAGATACCGAAGGTGGATTTTCAAATATCAGGGATTTGTGGTGCTAATGGATAATGAAGGAGAAGGGAAGGGAAGAAGAATAGGAAGGTGAGTTTCCTCAAAATTAGTTTAAGAGGTGGGGGAATTTACATTATGGACAAACTTTTGAAATCTCTTTAAACTCTCCTGCGTCCTCAAGGTTGCTCATGCATTTACAGTTTAAAAAAAGGAAATAGATTAATTACATAAAACCAAGATAAAAGTATTATTAAGCAGCATGAAGGTAGTTAACTGGGCAAATAGGTACATTTCTCCTTAACTGCAATAGCCAAAATCTTTGGGCTTTCTATCCGTCCATTAGTTTATTTTAATTTCTCTAGTTTAACAATATACTATAGTTAAGTTATTTCGTTTTGTAATTTATTCCCTCCAACATTCCATCCAAAAAAATAAGATGGCCAGCTACTGCAGTCCACCCTCACACACCTCCTACCTGGCTAAGGTGCAAAGCATGGGGAAATAATGGGAATGACAAACAATTAAGAAATCTGATACTGCATGGTGAGCCATACAGATCGCAAAAGTCCCAAAGTGCAATTGTTAATACATTCATATAAATGTCTCCACTTGCCTGAAATAAAAGCTTTGAGAATTCATCTCCAGTTTTTTCAAAGTCTTTTTGGAAGAAGCAAAGAACTATTAAATCCTCACAGGTAGGAGGATACACACTTTTACCCTTCAACTCCTGTTGCTGCACATATTGCATGCCGGGAAATTCAGCAAACTGCATATGCTCAGAAACCACTGATTTCATGCTGAGGAAATTCTGCAAACAGTACATGCTTAAAACACACAGCTGTAATTAAAACTCTCTAACTGTTGTAAGGTAAAAATACCAAAGTCCAGGCTTTGAGAGAGGCTGAAGTTTTGAAGTTAAAACTTTAATGCAGGTATTAAAAGATAATTTGATGGGTGAAGTTAATCTGATTATTGTGAAATAGGATTCTTTTTATTCTGCTTAATACTTTATTTTTGAATATTAGAAATTTCAGTTACTGAGCAAAAAAGGTGGATGAAATTTTTTTCAGGAAGCATTTTGAGTGATTGGTCGGGAAAAGATAATACAGTGCCATCTAGTGGTATAACCTAATAGTTATTGGGAAGAGTAGACATTTAAACATTGGAAATGTTTACATGGTAGGTTTCAATGGAGCATGCACCTAATGCAAGATTTTCAATAAGAGATAGATATTATGGGAGTGTTAACACTATTGTCAGGTTCATAGTATGTGATTATGTCCACTTTTTGTGAAAATTGTAATTGTGTCCTTAATTATTATTATGTTTGTTTAGCTATGTATTGAATTTTATGTGTGACCTCTTCGGAAGTCCAGAATCCATATGGACGATATGTCAGGTTGGTAAGTGGGATGCACGTAGAAGTACAGAGGAAGGGGGTGTGATTTGGTTTTAGTAGTGTTGGGAGGGTGCTGTAAGGGTAGGGGAGAAGTGTGGGGGGGAGGGCTGGGTAGAAGTACTGGCGAGGATTTTCTTTTAGGTATTGGAATAGTGGAAATGGGGTTCATGGGTCTGCAAGCTCCGGGAGTGGTGTATTGGGAGCAAGAATGTGGTGTCAGTAATAGGTGCTGGGGTGTGGAGTGATGAGAAGGTGTTTTTATGGGATGTTGAAGCATTGAGGAAGGACGTTTGCCTGATGTGGGGAATACTGGGAGGGAAACCTGGGCTGTGGGAACACTGGAAGGGATTTGCAGCGTGCCATTGAGAAATGCACAACAGCCATATTCACAGCCGTGAGCTGGGAATGGACTTAAAAGTACCTTAAAGCATGTAGTGCACTTTTATTATCTTAGTAAAAGAAAGCAAAGATTTTATGAACAAAATGCCGGTTCCTGGGTCACATCAGGAATGCAGCAACAGTGGCTGTGTCAGGAATGCGTCCGCAGTGGGAGAAAAGTCACAGGTGCTTGGGGGGGGGCTATGTGAGTGATGCGCAACAGTGGGGAGGGAGGTAGATAAAGGCACTTAGGCCGAAGGGGCAGGAGTGGCAGAAGGGGGAAGGCATAGTTGCTTTGGGCAGTTAGAAGTGAATGCGGCAAGTGGCTGTAGGAGGCAGCAGGAAAGGGTCGCTCAGAACAGGAGGGTCTGGGAGCAGAGGGGGGGGGGGGGAGGGAGGGGATAAAAGAAAGCGACAGCTGTGACATCTTCATTAATTTCCCTGCCTCCTCTGGAAGGTTTTAAAAAAAGGAAGGGCTTCCCCAGCACTGAGCTGTTTGCCATTTAAATAACAGAGGCTTCCGCAGCTCCGTCACTGGGAAGCTCTTTAGAGCATCTCACCCCAGCACTTCAAAAATGTGTTCATGCCATAACCTGGAACTGGCTTTGTTATTTAAATGCTTTCTGTGCTTCAACTGTGATAGTAAAAAGCACAGGAAGTGCTTAAACAACTTAAAGCCCGTTCCTGGTCATGGAAGGAGCATAGCAAAAGGTCTGGACCAGAGGAAGGGACTGCTCGTCAGGTTGGTTGAGGCGGGTCTGATTTGAGAGGGGGAGAGGATGGGGTGCAGGAGGAGGAGAGGGGAGGGGGGTAACGGTCACCCCATGGAACAGAGGGGGTGAGAGAGATGGTTTGGGGAAATGGGAGAGGCCATAGAAGGAATTGTCAGGTGTCAGTGTCACCTGCCGTGGAAATAGATCTGAAAGGACATGTTGGAAAGTAAGTATAATACATAGGAAAGTTTTGAAGTCTAACACAAAGGCATGACAGAACAACAAAAAAAAACACAAATAACTGAGTAGTTTCATTAATTTGGAAAACTTTTATTTATGTTTCATTTTCTTGTTATTTATTTTCAGACAGGTTCGGACATGATATCCCTGTTGAATTTGCCGGGAAGGTTTTTTGCATTCGATACCATTGCTACTTATTTTGTCCCTTCCAATTCACGCGAAATCATTTCACGCAATTGATAATAATTCAAGGGAATTAAAAGTTCAGAATCTGTTGGGGGAAAAAAGATGAACCAGATTTAGTACATGGCACTAAATCACAATAAATAGTACATCTGGTACTGTTAACTAGTATGTAGTTACCAGATTCTTTCACCGTCTCGGCTTCAGCCTCGTCGTCTATTACAGGTGGAGCAATTTTTATGGGTTTCATGAACCTGATCAGATCTGTACCAGCTAACAGGATATTCACTGTTGGAATACTTGATGCACTACTTGCAGGACTTAGTGGGGGAGTTTCCTTTTGCAGTTCTGCTATTTGGAGCATCAGCATGTGGATCTGTAATAGGTCAATTGCTTTTCTTTCTATTATACCTGTAAAATACAAAAATAACCAAATGTTTCAATGGATAATCAGCATTACAGCACCAAATTGTAAAATGAGTCTGTACACTGAATTCATTTGGATTATTTTATAGTTGTGATATATGTGGAACCTGAATTTGGAATGATTCAGCTTAACTCTATGATAGCACTCCAGGATTTGACAGGTCAGTGTAGAACTGAATGAGTGGTCCATTGTTGGAGGTGCTGAGACCATCTGTTCAGCTGCTTCCATGCCCCACCCCCCCATTCACGTTGCCTCTTCCCTAGCCCTAATCCTGAATTTTTCTCTCGTTTTTCTCCTATCCTCTCTCCAAGCTCACCTTGTCCATGAGACCAACCTCCTGCTCCCTTGACGCATTTCCAATAAAGTGCTGACCGCCCAACTTCCCTTCCTAGCCTCCATGCTAGCTGACATTGTAAATGATTCCCTCTCCTCAGGTACTGTTCCCCCTCCCTTTCAATAGCGCCATCATCACCACACTCCTCAAAAACCACCCTAAACCCTTCTGTTCTTGCAAACTACTGCTCCATCTTCAACCTCCCTTTCCTCTCGAAAGGCCTTGAACATGTTGTTGTAGCCTCTCAAATCCATGTCCGTCTTTCCTGCAACTCTGTTTAAATCTCTCCAACCAAGTTTCTGACCCTGCCACAGCACTGAAAAGACTCTAATGAAAGTCAGACATCCTGTCCACCACCTCTCTCAGCCTTTCCCACTGCCTCTGTCCTCTCAGACAGCTTGTGGGACAATTCCATCCACTTAAACACTGGAACCACAAAAGCCATCACCTTCGGCCCTGCCACAAACTCTGTACCCTCGGCACTGATTTCATCTCCCTCGTCGGCCGTTGTCTCAGGTTGAACCAGACTGTTCGCAACCTCGTCTTCCTGTTCACCCCTGAGCTGACCTTCCAATCTCATGTCCTCTCCATCACAAAACCACCTACTTCCACCTCCATAACATCGCCCACCTCCACCCATCTGCTGCTGAAACTCTCACCTCTACCTTTGTCACCTCCAGGCTCAACCATTCCAATGCTCTCCTGTCCGGCCAACTATCATCCATGCTCTGTAAAATTCAGTTCATCCAAAACTGTGCTGCTCGTATCCTATCCCACACCAAATCCCACTCACCCATCAGTCCTATCCTTGCTGATCTACATTGGCTGTCAACATCCCCCATTTAAAATTCTCATCCTCGTATTTAAATCACTTCATGGACTTGCCCTATCTGTATGACCTCCTCCAGCCCTTCAACATCCATCCTCCCTTTACTCCACCATTGGTGGCTGTGCTTTTAGCCATCTAGGCCCCATATTCTGGAATTGCCTCCCTAAACCTCTCAATTGCCCTATCCTCCTTGAAGACCCTCCTTAAACCCACATCTTTGACCAATTCACTCCCCCAATATCTCATTCTTTGGCTCGGCATCCATTTTTGCATGATTACGCCTCTGTGAAGCACCTTGGAACATTTTTCTATTTTCAAGGTGCTATATAAATGCAAGTTGTTGTTGTCGTTCAGCTGAGATGTTAAAATGAGGCCCTGACATCTTGTTCAGATGGATGTAAAAGATCCAATGGCACTTTTCTGAAGAAGACCGGGAATTCATCTGGTGTCATGGCCAATATTTATCCCTCAACAAACACCTCCAGAACAGATTAACTGGTCATTCATTTCATTGCTGTTTAAGTGATCGGCTGAGTGCAAATTGGCTGCTGCCTACAAAACAGTGACTGTATTTCAAAAGTAATCCATTGGCTGGAGGCACTTTAGGATGTCATGAAGGTTGCTATTTCAATGCAGCTCTTTCTTTCTTTTCTGATTGATTATTTTGAATAGATTGTAATCATAATTTCTAATTCAATTGCTTATGCATTTTCTGTCTATCTTTTTGTTTTTATCAATGTTTGCCAAAGTAAAAGAGAGCTTGTTTGTTTCATTCTCAGCAACATCAATAAATATAAAAACAATTGATATTGAAAAGCAACATTAAAGACAAAACACTTTATAAGAACAATGTAAAAAAAAGTTGTAGATCCTGTAACATTTTAACATGCATATAGTTTTCACTGTTGTGGCATTTACAGAGTTATTAATCCAGATATTATAGAGCTAATTTTCCAACTTAGCCCTCCCAGCGGGGTAGCGGTACGTCAGGAGTGCCAGTAATGATTTTCCTGTCATGTGCCTGAATTTCTGATGCGTGCTCCTGGTGTGTGATGCTCCCTGCTGGGAGAAAAACAAGTTGAAAAATTACCTCTTCAGCATGGAAAAAATATACTTATAGGTCTGCAGTGCAACTCAGTTTTTCCTGGCACAACATCTGAGAACAGAGATTTGCAATAGCTCAGTAGCACCACCCACAGGATTTTAATGGTCATTGATAAATGTTCATTTTGTGGCCCCTCACAGCCAGCAGCAAGCAGTGCAGGATTGGGCAGACACCTGAGCACAGGCAACACTGCACAACCGATTCCATGGCAGAAATTGTTTGACAATTTTTTTTGCCCTACTCACCTGTTTAAAACATGTGCTTCTGGGTTTCCAAGGTGCATCCATTCTTAAAGTGGGGGCTGACTAGTTTTGCAGAACTTAGATTTTGCTTATTTTTCACCCACTTTTTGCTGCTGCCTTTTTGCAACACAGGGCTCCTTTTGCACAGACCTCCAGTATTGCTACTGCCCCCCAGCTGCCAACCTCAGCTCCAACCATCCTGCTCAGCATAGGCTTTCCAGTGGACCTGCCAATGAACGTATTGGATTTAGGAGAGGAAGATGAGTTCAAGCAGAGGGAAGGATGGCAGGTGTGCTTGCACCTCAGATGTCTGGCACCCACAGCCAATTAGGCAGGAACTGCATTCTCCATCCCAGGCTGAACTACTTAGCCATTGTCGGAAGAGAACTGTCTTTGCTGTCTCTGCTTCACCAGGGCAGCTGTGACTAAGTTATGCCATTGACCAGAGCCTGACCTAGGAACAATTTCTAGCACAGAGACATCCCTGCCTGTTGTGATGAAAGTTACAACATTTATGCCACCAAACTCTTTCAAGCCGCCACTAGTGACATTCGCCACATTCCTCAGACTTTAGTCCACCAATGCCTTGTTTGCCAGAGGAATACTTTTGGCATAAAAGAGCAAAACACTTTTACCAGGTAGCACACTTCCCTGAAGTGTAGGGCCTCACAGGTGGCACACATGTACCCATCGAGGCTTCAAACAATAACCCTGTGGCATAAATGAATCGGAAGGGCTTTCATTCCATCAACATGCAAATGATGTCAGAACAGAATAATTCAGATGAATGCATGATACCCTAGCTGTGATGCCTTCATCTAGTACATGGTGCCAACATTATTTCAAGCAGCAGGCAAACAGGAGAGATGGTCCCAGACCCAGCCCTCTCTTCCTCTTCTTGCTGCTCGTTTGATGCCACCTCCACTTGCTTCTACACATTGGTGCTCCCTTCTAACTCTCTGTCCAGTTTCTTCGAGGTGGATGCATCTATGATGGTGCTTGTATGATGGGTGCTCATATGATGGGCTAGCTTCCTGTTCATCCCTGGTGCCAACTGAATCCTTTTGGGAGCTGCCTACATGAAGAGAACAGAAACATGCGTTAACAAAGGGGTATGTGGCAAATGGCTGTGCACACAGTAACAAGGCCAATTCAGTGCCATGCTGCTGATGGGCAGATCCGCCTGCATACAACTCACTAAGTGAGTGTAAAGGATTAGCAAGAAGAAAGTTGAAGAGTACACTTAACTTTTTAGGCTGCCACAAAGCCACCAAGTTCTCCCCTGTACACTCCCTCTATGCCCTTCACCCCAATAATTTGAAGGGCTAGTTCCTCATGGCCAGTGAGGTAGCACAGCTGAGCAGGTCTGCCATCAGTGGAGGTTCTCTCTCGATGGTTGTGAACAGCCTTCTCCTTTGAAAACAAACTAAACAAACTATGCTTTTAGCAATATTGGAGGGTAACAAATGTAATCCAACTATTAAGAAAGGAGGGAGAGAGGGAGAGAGAAAACAGGGAACTACAGACCTGTTTAGCCTGACATCAGTAGTAAAGAAAATGCTAGAATCTATTATAAAGGTTGTGATAATAGGACACTTAGAAAATAATAATAGGATTTGGCAGAGTCAACATGGATTTAAGAAAGGGAAATCATGTTTGACAAACCTATTGGAGTTCTTTGAGGATGTAACTAGTAGAATAGATAAGGGGGAACCAGTGGATGTGGTGTATTTGGATTTTTAGAAGGCTTTCGATAAGGTTCCACACAGGAGGTTGGTGAACAAAGTTAGAGCACATGGAATTGGGGGTAATATACTGGCATGGGTTGAGAATTGGTTAACAGACAGAAAACAGAGAGTAGGAATAAACTAATCTTTTTCAGGTTGGCAGACTGTGACTAGTGGGGTTCTGCAGGGATCGGTGCTTGGACCCCAGCTATTCACAATCTATAGCAATGATTTGGATGAGGGGACCAAATGCAATATTTCCAAGTTTGCTGATGACACAAAACTAGGTGGGAATGTGAGTTGTGAGGAGGATGCAAAGAGGCTTCAAGGGGATATAGACAGGCTAAGTGAGTCGGCTAAAACATGGCAGATGGAATGTAATGTGGAAAAACACAAATGCAGAGTATTTTTTAAATGGTGAGAGATTGGGAAATGTTGATGTTCAAAGGGACCTGGGTGTCCTTGTACATGAGTCACTGAAAGCTAACATGCAGGTGCAGCAAGCAATTAGGAAGGCAAATGGTATGTTGGCCCTTATTACAAGAGGATTTGAGTACAGGAGTAAAGATGTCTTACTGCAATTATATAGGGCCTTGGTGAGACCGCACCTGGAGTATTGTGTACAATTTTGGTCTCCTTACCTAAGAAAGGATATATTTGCCATAGAGGGAGTGCAACGAAGGTTCACCAGACTGATTCCTGGGATGGCGGGATTGTCGTATAAGGACAGATTGAGTAGACTATATCTGTATTTTTTAGAGTTTAGAAGAATGAGAGGTGATCTCATTGAAACATATAAAATTCTTACAGGGCTCAACAGGGTAAATGCAGGGAGGATGTTTCCCCTGGTTGGGGAGTCTAGAACCTGGGGTCACAGTCTCAGGATAAAGGGTAGGCGATTTAGGACTGAGATGAGGAGAAATTTCTTCACTCAGAGGGTGGTGAATCTTTGGATTCTGAACCCCAGAGGGCTGTGGAGGCTCAGTCACTGAGTACATTCAAAGCAGAGATCGATAGATTTCTAGATATTAAAGGCATCAAGGGGTATGGGGATAGTACAGGAAAATGGCGTTGAGGTAGAAGATCAGCCCTGATCGTGTTGAATGGTGGAGCAGGCTCAAGGGGCCGGATGGCCTACTCCTGCTCCTATTTCTTATGTTCTTATGTAATAGGGTTCAACATGAAGGGCAGCCCAATTACCAGCCAGCATTCCAACTAGTGTGCAAAGGATGAGTACAGAGCATACAAATATTTGAGGAGCCATGTGATTCGGTGACAAAACAAGGAACGGTTATGTGAGGCAAAGGCAGCCTTTCCCTTCTGCAGTCGCCAATTTGGAGTTTCAGCTTTACAGACATGATAGGCGGTGGGAGGGTGGGGTGGTGCTGGTCAGATGCAAGGAGCACTTTCTAGGCTGCATTGCTGAGGTACCATCATGCTATGGGTTCAGTACTTGTTGTGTGCATAGTGCAGGCATTACTTTCCTTTGAGTGGGCACACTTTAGTCAACCCAATCTTGGCACTCTTCCTCAATCCAAAAAACTTCTTTCTCAGTTGCTTCCATGACTTATGGATGTAGGAGGCTGCATTGACATAGCTAGCTACTTCTGCCATGTTCACTGCACAGTTAGCAGAGTTCCCCTAAACCCCAAATATTTATATTTTCAGTAAAGAAAGCAGTTCTTCTAGCTGATCCAGACATCACCTTTGATCCATTCAAAATTAAATTGCACAATTCTAAGGGCAGCAGCCCTTTAAGAGTTGTTGCATTTTTCATTCCCCAATCACCTGTTGTCATCGCACTCCCTGTGCACCGAGGAAATGCACAGTGAGTGTTGGGAAATTATTTAAATGAATGACCTCACCAAATCCAGCAGGGTAAGGAGGCTACTCTAATGGAGTGGAGTGCACAGAAGCATAACAATCGTGGCCAGGAGAAACAACAGGGTGGAGCTTCCGTTCGTTTCCACCAGTAATATCAGCGCAATCCGGGCGGAATTGGCTAAACCAGCGCAAAAGATTGGGGAATTTTAAACGTAAGTGAGTTATGCCCAAAACCGCTTACCTTAGGGTTTTCCGCGATCTTTTGCATTTGCTTAGGATTCAATCTGCCCGGATCAGGCCCTGCCCACAAGCTGGCCACGACCCCAGGTCAGAATTGCGAGTTTCCGCCAATCGCGCTGGTTCGGGAAGGCTCTTCAAATTGTACTCGTTGTCTTAGGCGCACAGGCACTAGTAGGCATGTTTTAAAAGTATTTACACATCAAAAAATATTTAATTTACTAAGAAACTGACTAGTCTATACCAATGAAACTAGTAAATGTTTCAGTACAGTTTTTTAAAGTCATTTTCAGGTGAAGGACTGGACACCCTCAGTAAAATGTTATTTTTTTGTGATAAACCAATTTTCAGCTGTATTAATAAAACTGCACAGGTTACCACTCTTAAATACATCAATGAACATTTTTTAATGCAAAGAAAAGAAAATAAACATTACACTCTATTACGCTGCCCAATTGCACTGGCTCATGGAAGATTTTGCGTTTGTGATTATGCAAATACATTTTAGCGGAAACTTGAACTGTAACCTAACCAGCGCAATTTTGGGCGCAATTTCCCGATTGGACCCAAAGCGGAAACTCTACCCCAATATATATATTGAAAATGTTATGGTCACAGATATACGTTAATTTAAGTATAAAACTGGCTTTCTTTCACCAAGAGCTTGCCCAGTATATCCGAACATTAATCGAACAAAATGTCTTCCTGTGTTTAAATTGTTAGTGCTTTAGCAAGAGTCATTTTGCATCTATAAACTTATTTTTATTTTAAAAACATCAAATGTAAGAAAGATTTAATGTACTTATAAGAAGCAGTTACTTAAGTGATTGAACAGCAATTTTAATCTTGTTCAATGGACTTCTTGGTAAGTATGGAGGTTGCCAGAAGTCCAAAATCTATAAATAGTAGTTTTTAAAAAGATTTTGCTGGGAGCTTCACCAATGGTTCAGAGCTAAAAGCACCAACTTTGGGTCCATACTCAGCCCAGTAGATGGTCTTTGCACTGAGATTAGCACCCACCATATTTCACTAAGTGGTGACCCATAGGAATTTCCAGGATCAGCCTGATTATATTAAGACTGGTAAGCATCCAGTGCATTGGGAACTTGCTTGGGGGAGGGGAAAGGGGAAAGGAGGAAGGGAGGGGGGAGTGCGAACAGCATGTCAATAGCCTTTAAAAGGCTGATGACAAGTGTTAATGAGAAACTTTAAAGGTATGCACAGCTTAAAGGTAAGTGGCCCTATATGAGGGCAAAAATGTTGTTAGTCTTTAAAAATATTTTTAATAAATATTTCAGCATTTTCCAATGCTTCTGGGTCAGAAACACAGCTGCTAAATCCACTGGCTGAAGCATTGTCAAGCAGTGAGTTGGAGTATTATGCCACTGGACTATACACACTGTTTCCTGCCTCCAGGCTTTATAGCTGCTGAAATGGAGCTGTTTGTGAGGAGGATTGTCCTGTGCCACTCCAGGGCACCCTTCCTAAAAGACATCAATACAGCCTTCCTGAAAGGAGGCAGAGGCAGAAAAAGGTAACCTTGGCTGGCACTGACTGTCAGCCCTTTGGTGCAGATTGGCTGCAACTGTCTTTGCAGCGGATGGCACAGTTCTGCATCTGGCTTCCTGCTGACCCGGAGCCGGTGAAGGCAGTTTCAGGTAGGGTTGGTGGCATCATGGTAGATATAGCCAAGCTAGCTGTTGACCTCCCTGGCATTCTTTCAGTTAGTACTATGTAAAGCGTGACACACTGTTTTAAACGTGTTTTCAAAATATGTCCAGCATTAAGGTTAGTCAGGGTTTCACAGGTCTCAAGGGTGCCATCAATGATGCCCTGGCTTTTAGGGAATCCTGTCATTTGGAAAAAGTGCCTCACAAGCTATGATTCTATGATTCTAAGCCCATCGGGAAAGTATTGTAATTGCTTGCTCTGGCAAACAAGGCTTCAGTCACCTGTTTGATACATCTATGCACTGCAGATTGACTGATGTTGCTGATGTTCCTTGTGCCAGCCTCAGGCCTACAAGTTTAGGGCTGAAGTGACCTTGATAGCCACTGACAGTGCCATATCTGTAGTGGGGAGGTTAGGCTGCAGTCAGTTTGGAGCATGCAGCACAACTCTGCCACAGCCTATCTGGTGAATCTTAACCTGTAGAGATAGAGGGGGTGAAATCGGTCTTGGGCAGCAGTAGGGCAAAATGGGTGATGGCGAATCGGCAGCCCATATGATACTGTGTCGAATTTTCTTTCCCTTTGAAGTCAATGGTCAGGCACGGTGTAAAATGGGCGGCCAATTTGAAATGAGCCCTTTTCGCGCAACTGGTGAAGACCAATTTCACCCCCGTATTTTTGCATAGAACAAGAGGATTTTATTTTCTCAACTAACATAGCGTATTGTTTCAGACAGAAAGCAACATGAATAGCACAGTAGCAGTATTATACAACTGAGTAAATTTGAACATAAAAGAATACTTGATGACTCACCCTCACCTAAGTGAATAGGGTGAGCTGGTTTGCTAGCGCACATTTTGTGAAATTTTGGTTCGATTTTGGAAAGTTTCAATCACAAATCAGTCTCTACATTCAAGCAGCTTTGATAACTTGTTTTTGATGTAAATAAGTGAAGAAAATCCCACTTCACAAAGATACGTTGAGGCAAAGTGGACAAGGGACAATTCAGGGAAACCTTTTTGAATTGAGAGCCAGAACTGATCAAGAGGCCTGACTTCAAAATTGTCTTTCAAAACAGAGTCACCAGCACCGTCGATCAAATTCCTTTTTAAACTTACAGCAATATTGGGCTTTGCTACAAAGTCCTCTGAAAACGGATTTCAAACCCAGGCGAAATCCTGCAATTCATTTGCCTCTCGTTCCAGGAAAATATTCGCTGAATTTTGTGCATAGCTGAAACAAATGCTCCAGAATTACATCTTTAAATTCTAGGACCGACATTTCACAGTTCATAATAACAGAAGACAATGTCAGGGATGTAGTTACACTATCTTGCAGCATATTGCTACTCCATAGCAAAACATTTTTTTGGCAAAGATCTGTAGTTTTTCATGGATAATGAAAATGTTACATTTCTTACTTTGCAAAGAAAGGCTAAGTTCATTGAGCCTGTCAAAATATGTCGGCAAAATAGCCCGGTAAAACCTGGAAGCGCTGGTCAAGGAAATGATGAAGTGGTGATTCAGATTCGATCTAAAACATGCGGCATTCCTCCCTGAGTTAACAGAATCTTGCCAAATATTTACAACAAGACAGCCATTGAACTTCTTTGATTAACGTCATCTGTCCTTTCAGTTGAAAGAGCTTTCGTTGGAAAAAATCTTGAGGTTTATCTCTGAGGGCCGGATCTTTGATTTCAAGAAGTGGAAGCTGGACCAGTCTGGTGCATAATAACTGAATACTGTGTACCAGCAGCATCTTTGTTTGGTCCAACCCTCCGTTTCTAGAAATTGGCGGGAATTCAAACATCCCGGTATGCTGGGATCGTTCTATGCAAGACTGCACGATGTGTACATTTAAAAAATTTAAACTTAAAATTTTAAAGAAACTGAGCAAATTTAACGAAATTCAGACTTTTGATGCACTTCCTCTGGCTATGCGAGGTTGCATTGGTGACTGTCCTCCTCGTGCCGTGTCCCCCCCCCCCCCCCCAATATCCTTGGCGTGCCTCCAGTTTGGGAACCTCTGTACTAGATCTACCAGTCAAATTTTTATTTCCTATTTCTGATTGATAGCAGTAAGGTTGTATTGCACTCACCTAAATAATCCAGTGCATTGGAATTCAAGATGCCTTCACTGCCACACAATTTCTGCTGGATTGGCGTTAGGTCGCAATGTATTTTCTTGCAAAGGGACTCTATGTTAGATTTCAATTCATCTAGTGTTTTGCTAACATGTGTGTGCATCATTTCATATTTATTAGCCAGTTGGGTTGTATTTTCCAGAGTTTCCTGTAGACAACAACAGACAACTTATATTTCTATTTTACAATATGTCAAAGTTAGTCAATAATAAGACAAGACAATCAAGTCAACTATTATATTATCTTGAGGGTATGTGTAGAATTAGATACTATGACACCAGAAAGAATCTCAGCAATGGCAATGGGGATGTTGCATTGCTGGATTGTAGCAGGTATCTGCCCATGTCAGCAAAAGAACCAGAAGGGAGATGAGAAATTTTACTCAGCGAGTTGTTACGATCTGGAATGCACTGCCTGAAAGGGTGCTGGAAGCAGATTCATTAGTAACTTTCAAAAGGGAATGGGATATATACTTGAAAAGGAAAAAATTGTAGGGCTATGGGGAAAGAGCAGGGGAGTGGGACTAATCAGATAGCTCTTTCAAAGAGCCGGCACAGGCACGATGGGCCGAACGGCCTCCTTCTGTGCTGTAAGATTCTATAATTCTATTCTATAATAGATAAAATAACGATTTTAGAAAATCATATATAAAATCCACTCTTTGTTATCAGCAACAGAATCCAAATATATTTTTAGGTATCTGTGTTCACACAGTTAAATAAAAAAAAGAGATTCACAGGACACTTCTTAAATAACTTAGATTTTTAAAATAGATTTCTTTCCAGGGTCCAAAGCATCTTCTTTAATGAAGAGAACGACCTGGTAAGGAAATTGCTGTGGTCATAGTGAACAGGATCCTTGAGACAATCAAGAAGGAACTCCCTTTCCAAACAATTTCTCCTCCTTCATTCTCAAGGGTGACCTGTTGAAACTAGCAAAGCTCTCTCTCCAGGAGAAGCTGGGAGCAGTAAAATATTAAATTTAACATTTTTATCCGATTAACATAAGCACTATGAGTCTTGCAATTATAATAACCAAGGTGGGATAGTTAAATTTTGGGGCTATACCCGATAAAGTAACTAGAGATACAGTCCCCACCACTCATAGCGGGCACATTAGAACATAACATAAGAAATAGGAGCAGGAGTAGACCATACGGCCCCTCGAGCCTGCTCCGCCATTCAATCAGATCATGGCTGATCTTCGACCTCAACTCCACTTTCCCGCCTGATCCCCATATCCATTGATTCCCCTAGAGTCCAAAAATTTATCTATCTCAGCCTTGAAAACACATGTTCATATGAATGCTATTAATGATGTTCATCTATAAATGATAATTGTAAACAATTTTACAACACCAAGTTATAGTCCAGCAATTTTATTTTAAATTCACAAGCTTTCGGAGATTTTCTCCTTCCTCAGGCAACATTTGCCTGAGGAAGGAGAAAATCTCCGAAAGCTTGTGAATTTAAAATAAAATTGCTGGACTATAACTTGGTGTTGTAAAATTGTTTACAATTGTCAACCCCAGTCCATCACCGGCATCTCCACATTATAAATGATAAGGTAGCGAATTTTCTTTTTGCATAGTCTCTAAATCACCAGAGTTCACTGTGATGGCCAGTATAACGTGGTAGCCATTATTTCAGTAATCAACAAGAAAGTTCCTTCTGTGTAGCTCCACTCTGACCTGAAGCTTTATTTAAACTGCAGTCAGTTTACAACTGTAACCCCACACCACTTAAAGAGGATTAGGAGGGCTTAAGTACTCAAAAGGTAACTGAACATTAACGAGGTGTTATTTACTTACTTATGTTTGTTCTTGCATTCAGTGCACCTTAACAAGGTATGAAGAAGATAACAAGCACAGCTGATTCTGCCCGAAATAAACGGATCACTTAAGACGCTATAACTGGCAGCTTTGATATTGATGTTGGTGCAAATGATAATGATTATCACTTTTTGGCCGACATAAGCGACTGCCCATTTTAAACGTGGATGTTTTAAGTGATGGGACTGTAATTGTAAAATGTCAAATTACACACACAATTTGGCAGATAATTTTTATCAGTACCCACATGAACAAACTGCCCCTTTAAGCTGCTACAGACCTTTAAGACCTGCAGCAGCACACAAATTCCTATCTTCTAAAGGGCGAGCAACCAACCCCAGGCGTTAAGCTTGCAGCTTGGGTGCATTACGGAAATTATGCTGAACCTAGAAACTTGGCGGGATCAGCGCACGTTGTCTCAGATGGGTGCAGTGGGATTTACTGAGATTGATAGATTTTTGTTAATTAAGGGTATTAAGGGATATGGAGCCAATGCAGCTAAATGGAGTTAAGATGCAGATCAGCCAGGATCTACTTGAATGGCAGAACAGGATCAAGGGGCTGAATAGCCTACTCCTGTTCCTACATTCTTGGGATGTGGACAAATTCGACAAGAAAGTGGTGGTGGGCCTTCTTCTTGAAATGCTACAGTCCTTGTGCTGATTGTGCTATCATGATAGTGTGAGGTAGGGAATTCCAGGATATTGATCCAGTGATAAAGGAACAGTGATACATGTCCTTGTAAGGATGGGGAGTGACTTGGAGGGGAACTTGGTGATGATTTTCACATGACGTCGCTGCTCTTGTCCTTCTTGGTTGTAGAGGTTGGTGCTGTCGAAGTAACCTTGGTGAGTTTCTGCAGGGCATCCTGTAGATCGTACATACTGTAGCCACAGTGTGCCAGTGATGGAGGTGTGCCAGTGTTGGAGGGGTGAATATTGAGTTCAAAGGTGGGGCGCTGTCCTTTGTGGTGTTGAGCTTCTTGAGTGTTGTTGCAGCTGCACAGATCCAGGCGCGTGGTGAGTATTCTGTCACACACCTGACTTGAGCCTTGTAGATCGTGGATTTGAGGGTCAGGTGGCGAGCCACTCGTCACAGAGTACCCAGCCTGTGCCCTTCTCTTGTAGCCATGGTATTAATATGGCTGGTCCACTTAAGGTTCTGGTCAATGGTGACCCTCAAGCTGTTGATGGTGGAGGACTCAGAGATGGTGGTGCCATTGAAGGTCACAGGGAGATGGCTGGGCTTTCACTTTTTCAAGGTGGTCATTACCTGGCATTTATGTGGTGTGAATGTTACCTGCCACTTGTCAGCTAAGTCTGGATGTTGCTCACGATCTGCTCTGGGGCTGGAAAAGGAAAAAGTATACCCGTGTCCCCTATTGAGAAGAAAATACAGGCATAGGGCACTTTACCACCACCTCTTCCCCCTCTATTGAGAAAAAACAGACAGGAGAAGGTAAGGGCACCTGATCCAACACTCTAATTGGGACCAGATGGGAGGAAGTACAGTGTAACATAACCTGTCCCCCAGCTGAGAGTTTGCCAGCTTCCCCACTATTTCCCTCCAATCCACTTTCCCCCCTCTCCTTCTCTGCCCCTTCCTTCTCTATGTCTATATCCCCCTTACCTCCCTCATCTCTTTCCTTCTATCCACCTATCACATCCTTGCTCTTCCCTAGAGTATGAGAGTAAACCTGCACAAACATAAAAGTGGACTGTAAAAGCTTCTACAAGTATGTAAAAAGAAAAAGATTAATGAAGACAAATGTAGGTCTCTTACAGTCAGAAACGGGAGAATTTATAATGGGAACAAGGAAATGGCAGAGCAATTAAACAAATACTTTGGTTCTGTCTTCACGGAAGAGGACATAAACAACTTCCCAGGGAACCAAGGGACTAGTGAGGAGGAGGAATTAAAGGAAATTAGTATTAGTAAAAAAATAGTGCTGGAGAAACTAATGGGACTGAAAGCCGATAAATCCCCAGGGCCTGATAATCTGCATCCCAGAGTACTAAAAGAGGTAGCCATGGAAATATTGGATGCATTAGTTGTCATCTTCCAAAATTCTATAGATTATGGAACAGTTCCTGCAGATTGGAGGGTGGCAAATGTAACCCCATTATTTAAAAAAGGAGGGAGAGAGAAAACAGGGAACTACAGACCAGTTAGCCTAACATCAGTAGTAGGGAAAATGCTAGAGTCTATTATAAAGGATGTGATAACAGGACACTTAGAAAATATCAACAGGATTAGACAAAGTGAACTTGGATTTATAAAAGGGAAATCATGTTTGACAAACCTACTGGAGTTTTTTGAGGATGTAATAGATAAAGGAGAACCAGTGGATATGGTTTATTTGGATTTTCAGAAGGCCTTTGATAAAGTCCCAAATAAGAGGTTAGTGTGCAAAATTAAAGCACATGAGATTGGGGGTAATATACTGGCATGGATTGAAAATTGGTTAACAGACAGGAAACAGAGAGTAGGAATAAATGGGTCTTTCTCGGGTGGCAGGCAGTGACTAGTGGGGTACCGCAGGGATCAGTGCTTGGGCCCCAGCAATTCACAACATATATCAATGAAGGAACCAAATGTAATATTTCCAAGTTTGCTGACGACACAAAACTAGGTGGGATCGTGAGTTGTGAAGAGGATGCAAAGAGGCTTCAAGGCGATTTAGATAGGTTGAGTGAATGGGCAAATACATGGCAGATGCAATATAATGTGGATAAATATGAAGTCATCTACTTCGGAAGGAAAAACAGAAAGGCAGAGTATTATTTAAATGGTGATAGATTGGGAAATGTTGATGTACAAAGGGATCTGGGTGTCCTTGTACACCAGTCATTGAAAGCAAACATGAAGGTGCAGCAAGCAGTTAGGAAGGCAAATGGTGTGTTGGCCTTCACTGCCAGAGGAATTGAGTACAGGAGCAAGGATGTCTTACTGCAGTTATACAGGGCCTTGGTGAGACCACACCTGGAGTATTGTGTGCAGTTTTGGTCTCCTTACCTAAGAAAAAATATACTTGCCATAGAGGGAGTGCAGCGAAGATTCACCAGACTGATTCCTGGGATGGCAGGACTGTTGTATGAGGAGAGATTGGGTCGACTCGGCCTGTATTCACTCAAGTTTAGAAGAATGAGAGGGGATCTCATTGAAACATATAAAATTCTGACAGGGCTAGACAGACTGGATGCAGGGAGGATGTTTCCCCTGGCTGGGGGGTCCAGAACGAGAGGTCACAGTCTCAGGATATGGGGTAGGACATTTAGGACTGAGATGAGGAGAAATTTCTTCACTCAGAGGGTGGTGAACCTGTGGAGTTCTCCACCACAGAAGGCTGTGGAAGCTAAGTCACTGAATATATTTAAGAAGGAGCTAGATAGATTTCTAGACATAAAAGGCATCAAGGGGTACGGGGAGAGAGCGGGAATATGGTATTGAGATAGAGGATCAGCCATGATCATATTGAATAGCGGAGCAGGCTCAAAAGGGCCGAATGGCCTACTCCTGCTCCTATTTTCTATGTTTCTATATTTCTATGAATGTTAAACCGAGGTTCCGTTTGCCTGATCAGATGAACATAAAAGATCCCATGTCACTTTTCAAAGAATAGCTTCCCTCAACCAAAACCACCAAAAAAAAGCACATATCTGGTCATTCATTTCATTACTACTTTTGAGATTGTGCCGTGAAAATTAGCTACTGCATTTGCCTTTATAATAGTGACTGCAATACAAAAAGTAATTGTATTAGTGCTTTGAGATGTTTTTCAAAAACATGATAAGATGCTAAATAAATGCAAGCCTTTGTTTCTTTCTCATCGAGATTATCACTATAATTTACCCCTTCAAAAATATATATATTTTTTGAAACTATGTTCTTTGACAACAGTACTGAAATTTTAATTCACTGCTCCTCATGTCCTGTCCTCCACTGTACCATTTCACAAGTGTTATGCCTTCCTCATTTCTCCTACTGCATACTTGCAATCTGTCTATCACAGAAGACTCAACTGCTAGACTATGTGCTGGCTGTTCAGTTAGAGGGAGAGAGAGAGAGAGACTGAGGCAGAGAGAGAGAGAGAGAGAGAGACTGAGGCAATCAGTGTGGTGAAAATGGAAGGAGTGTGAAGAGAAAGAGTAGTGACATAGAAGAAGATATTGCAATCTGGACTAATTAAGACCAAATGTTCTTTCTATATTATAAGATACAGTAATAATACCTCTGTTTCTTTTATACGAGCGTGTATGTCTTCCTCATTTTGGCTTCGTTGGTTTTCAAATTGTAATATTTCATCCTGCACATTTAAAAAAATGTAATATTTTAAGTTTATCAAAATTATTGAATATTAAAGTCCTAAATACCATTGTTGCTAGCTTGTATGATACAAAATATTCTAGGTACAGAAATCAAGACAAGTACTGTACACACAAAAGAAACAGTATGTACTTTGATTTCTCATTCAAGACTTTGTTTCATGAAAATTCAGGTGTATGATCAGAAAGATGGGTTTTGTCATTTAGATAATCATGGTTCTACTGTACTCAGCATAGACCAAGGATCAAACCTGAGGCCTGCCCTGCTCTGCTCTGTATAGCTTTGAAACAAACCATATGCTGTTTTTGCCTACTAAGCCATTACAGAGGTTAGCAAATGAATTTTAAAATAATGGCTAATAGGAGGTGCTTGAGATTGGGGCATGATGCAATGCTGGTGTTTATACCAGAGGTGCTGCTAAAGGAGCGATGGTTATTTTCCATGCAAGTAGCCCACCTGACCACAAAAAAGAACTCAAAAGGTCAATTAGCCAACAACCTTCAAAATTAACACAGCTGAAATAATAAATGATCTTAATACAGATTTCCTGCAAAACCAATTAGACTAACTACAATGGAATTGAGCATGTAATGTAGGCTAGCATTTCAGTGCATTACTGAGGGGGTACTGCACTTTCAGAGCTGCCACCTTTTGGAGAAGACATCAAACCAAGGCTCTGTCTATCTGCTGAGGTAGACATAAAATATTCCATGGAAAACTTGAAGAGGAACGGGGAGTTTTCTTATTATCCTGGCCAACTTTCCTCCCTCAGCCTCCATTATCTGGTTATTCATTTGCTGTTTGTGGGACCTTGCTATATGAAAATTTGCTGATTTAACAACAGTGACTGCAATGCAAATGTCATCCATTGTTTGTAAAGTGCTTTTGGGATATCCTGAGGAAGTGATAAGGCATTATATAAATGCAAGTTCTTCCTTTGCAACTTCAAACTGCATTTGTTAGAAGCCTAAAATATACGGTTGGATGCACTCAGCAGTTTTTTTTGTAAACTACCAAGTTCCTCTTCAAATGAAAAATATAAAAGAAGATAACGGAGGTGAAACTGGTCTTCGCTAGTAGCACAAAACAGGCTCAGAGCGAATCGGCAACCCGTTTTACACTGCGCCCAATTCGCATGGTGTAAAACGGATTGCCAATTCACTATGAGTCTGTCACATGGTACTGATGATGACCAATCACACTCCCCCTAAGTTGTTTGTTTTTTGTCTCCTTCCCCAATTTTAGGTTTCTCATCTCCATTTCCTGGGTAAGGGGGCAGGGAACATAGCCTACTTCCAGGCCTCTGACACTGCAGCTCTAACTGGCCACTGACAATGATAGCAGTATGGGGTTGGGGGGGGGGGGGGGGGGGGAGGTGTTGAGAGGGGATTACCCTTTCTGTGAGACATGGCTGCACTCGACTTGGTGCTACCCTCTGGCACTTGTAGGTATGAACCAACATTCTACTATGCCATGTTACAAAACATTGAGGTAGATTTTCAACTTGTGACCGAGCGTAAAACTGGCGGAATAGAAATGAAAATCAGACGACCTCTATAACAGATGACCAATCCGCTACGCCAGTTTTGGTAGTCAGAGGGATTTGGGTGTCCTTGTACATGAATCACAGAAAGTTAACATGCAGGTACAGCAAGCAATTAGGAAGGCAAATGGTATGTTAGCCTTTATTGCAAGGGCATTGGGGTACAAAAGTAAGGAGGTTTTGCTGCAATTATATAGGGCTCTGATGAGACCACATCTGGAGCACTGTGTACAGTTTTGGTCGCCTTGTCTTAGAGGCGGTGCAACGAAGGTTCACCAGATTGAATCCTGGGATGAGAGGATTGTCCTATGAGGAGAGATTGAATAAAATGGGCCTCTATTCTCTGGAGTTTAGAAAAATGAGAGGTGATCTCATTGAAATGTATAAATTCTTAAAAGGTTGACAGGGTAGCTGCTGAGACTGTTTCCCCTGGCTGGAGAGTCTAGAACTGGAGGTCATAGTCTCAAGATAAGGGGTCGGCCATTTAGGACCGAGATGAGGAAAAATTTCTTCACTCAGGGGGTCATGAATCCTTGGAATTCTCTACCCAGAGGGCTGTGGATGCTCAGTCATTGAGTATACTCAAGACTGAAATCGATAGACATTTAAACACTAAGGGAATCAAAGGATATGGGAATGGGGTGGGAAAGTGAAGTTGAGGTCAACGATCAGCCATGATCTTATTGAATGACAGGGGAAGCTCAAGGGGCCATATGGCCTATTCCTGCTCCTATTTCTTATGTTCTTACATTCTTTATGCCCGGGCGACAATTTGAAAATCTACCTCATTGGAACTGTAATACACTATACCGCCTCAAGCATCCTATTAGATTCTGAAGAATATTCGTATACCTTAGAGATAAACACTGACGCTTTGCCAGGCTTGCCTTTAGGCTACCCCAACATTGCTCAACACTGATCAAACTTTTGCAGTATAAATGATCCATTAATGATGTAACCCACTGTCTCGACACCATGTGTAGCTAAATGTAAAACCATTCCAAAAAGAAACCTAATGCTGTAGCAATGAAGGAATGTTACACAGCAATACTTCACAGACCTTAATATTCTGGATCGTCTCTTGCTTACGTTCTAGTTGAATATTAATTTCATTTATAAAATTAAACAGTGCATAGTTTTTCTCCTCCGTGGCAATAAACTCAGCACCTAGACTGTAAAGGTTTTCTTTTCCTGTCAGATCTTTGAGATGTTTATGTATTTCTTCATAAGCTTCATATTCAATTTCTTGAGCCGTTTTCTTTCCAATTTTATCCTGAGAGTGATCTAGAAATGCAATAAAAAATATTTTATTATAAGATCTTAATAGATTTTCTATTTGTGAGGTCTTTTACACAAACACCAATTTTCATTTCTGAATAGATTTCCTGACTTACTATTTTTGTTTCTATTTTTTTTGTAATTATTTTGGGCCCATCAAAGGGAGTGATGTCTGCAGTTGGGGAATAGAACACTTCCAGTTTTGGTACCAAGTGTCAGTATTTAGCACTCCCATCTTGAAAAAGTGAAAGCCCAGCCATCTCCCTGTGACCTTCAATGGCACCACCATCTCTGAGTCCTCCACCATCAACATCTTGGGGGTCACCATTGACCAGAACCTTAAGTGGACCAGCCATATCAATACCATGGCTACAAGAGAAGGACACAAGCTGGATACTCTGTGATGAGTGGCTCACCTCCTGATCCTCAAAGTCACTCCACATTCTACAAGGCTCAAGTCAGGGGTGTGACAGAATACTCATCACTCACCTGGATCTGTGCAGCTGCAACAACACTCAAGAAGCTCAACACTCCTCCATCTCTGGCACACCTCCATCACTGGCACACGGTGGCTGCAGTACGTACTATCTACAGGATGCACTGCAGAAACTCACCAAGGTTACTTCGACAGCACCTTCCTCCACTGCAACCTCTACAACCGAGAAGGACAAGAGCAGCGACGTCATGTGAAAACCATCACCACCAAGTTCCCCTCCAAGTCACACCCCGTCCTTGCATGGACATATCTCACTGTTCCTTTATCACTGGATCAATATCCTGGAATTCCCTACCTACCATCATCATGGAAGCAGAATCAGCACAAGGACTGTAGCATTTCAAGAAGAAGGCCCACTTCCACTTTCTCAGGATAATTAGGGATGGCATGAATGTGCCTTTCCAGATTTGTCCACATCCAGAGAACAAATTTGAAAAAAATTTGGACTCGGAATTTCTAGTTAGAAGAAATGCTCAAGTGCTTGAGATACCAGGTATACCTCATCTTATTTCGGCAAATAAAAAACAACTTTTTAACTTTGCTAAAGATATATACCTTCTCGCGTAAGCTGTCGAAATTTAATCAGCATAAAGTCTTTAAGTTTGGCTTCATGATCAATAATACGCATTAGTTCCTTTATCTCCGTGTTATACAGCATGATGTCTTTTGCACTCCGTTCCTTAACAGCGTTTATTCTAGTTTCTGCCTCCATCCTAGGAATGAGAAAATAATCATTTATTTTTGAAACACCAAAAACACTACAGAAGTTATGCAGATTATGAGCAGAGCTTCTATGAATCGTTATGCACAGTCCCAATTCTGAGTAGCACAGATATCATATTGGTTTTCCCAACATGTTCCATTCCTTTATCCACAGGATACTGGCCGAGAAAATCTGTCCTGTGGACAGGGGGGATTTGAGCAATCATGTCAGGAGAGAGTTGGACAGCCCTTCTAATGCAGAGGTCCATGATTTTTTTTCTTCTAAAAAGCTTTTTACATACCAGGCAAGACCTTTTTTTAAGGTTCCACAGCAGCAACAGCATCAATTCTAAATTGAAACGGTGGCAAAGCAACCTGGTCCCAGGCCTGAGAACATAAGAACATAAGAACATAAGAAATAGGAGCAGGAGTAGGCCAATCAGCCCCTCGAGCCTGCTCCGTCATTCAATAAGATCATGGCTGATCTGATCCTAACCTCAAATCTAAATTCATGTCCAATTTCCTGCCCGCTCCCCATAATCCCTAATTCCCTTTACTTCTAGGAAACTGTCTATTTCTGTTTTAAATTTATTTAATGATGTAGCTTCCACAGCTTCCTGGGGCAGCAAATTCCACAGACCTACTACCCTCTGAGTGAAGAAGTTTCTCCTCATCTCAGTTTTGAAAGAGCAGCCCCTTATTCTAAGACTATGCCCCCTAGTTCTAGTTTCACCCATCCTTGGGAACATCCTTACCGCATCCACCCGATCAAGCCCCTTCACAATCTTATATGTTTCAATAAGATCGCCTCTCATTCTTCTGAACTCCAATGAGTAGAGTCCCAATCTACTCAACCTCTCCTCATATGTCCACCCCCTCATCCCCGGGATTAACCGAGTGAACCTTCTTTGTACTGCCTCGAGAGCAAGTATGTCTTTTCTTAAGTATGGACACTAAAACTGTATGCAGTATTCCAGGTGCGGTCTCACCAATACCTTATATAACTGCAGCAATACCTCCCTGTTTTTATATTCTATCCCCCTACCAATAAAAGCCAACATTCCGTTGGCCTTCTTGATCACCTGCTGCACCTGCATACTAACTTTTTGATTTTCTTGCACTAGGACCCCCAGATCCCTTTGTACTGCAGTACTTTCCAGTTTCTTGCCATTAAGATAATAACTTGCTCTCTGATTTTTCCTGCCAAAGTGCATAACCTCACATTTTCCAATATTGTATTGCATCTGCCAAATCTCCGCCCACTCACCCAGCCTGTCTATATCCCCTTGTAGGTTTTTTATGTCCTCCTCACTCTCCACTTTCCCTCCCATCTTTGTATCATCTGCAAACTTTGATATGTTACACTCGGTCCCCTCCTCCAAATCGTTAATATAGATTGTAAAGAGTTGGGGACCCAGCACCGACCCCTGCGGAACACCACTGGCTACTGGTTGCCAGTCCGAGAATGAACCATTTATCCCAACTCTCTGCTTCCTGTTAGATAACCAATCCTCCACCCATGCCAGAATATTACCCCCAATCCAGTGATTCTTTATCTTGAGCAATAATCTTTTATGTGGCACCTTGTCGAATGCCTTCTGGAAGTCTAAATACACTACGTCCGCTGGTTCCCCTTTATCCACCCTGCACGTTATGTCCTCAAAGAACTCAAGCAAATTTGTCAGACATGACTTCCCCTTCGTAAAGCCATGCTGACTTTGTCCTATTAAATTATGTTTATCCAAATGTTCCGCTACTGTCTCCTTAATAATAGACTCCAAAATTTTACCCACCACAGATGTTAGGCTAACTGGTCTATAATTTCCAGCATTCTGCCTACTACCCTTTTTAAACAAGGGTGTTACATTAGCAGTTCTCCAATCTGCCGGGACCTTTGCCGAGTCCAGAGAAGTTTGGAAAATTATTACCAAAGCATCCACAATCCCTGCTGCCACGTCCCTCAAGACCCTAGGATGTAAGCCATCAGGTCCAGGGGATTTATCCGCCTTGAGTCCCATTAATTTACTGAGTACCAATTCCTTAGTGATTTTAATCAAATTTAGCTCCTCCCCCCCCCCCCCCAGAGCTCCCTGTTTGTCCAGTGTTGGGATATTCTTAATGTCCTCTACCGTAAAGACTGAAACAAAATATTTGTTCAGCATTTTTGCCATCTCCATGTTTCCCACCATTAATTTCCCGGTCTCATCCTCTAAGGGACCTACGTTTGCCTTAGCCACCCTTTTTCTTTTTATATAACTGTAGAAACTCTTGCTATCTGTTTTTATATTTTTTGCTAATTTATTTTCATAATCTATCTTCCCTTTCTTAATCAATCCTTTAGTTACTTTTTGCTGTCTTTTGAAGACTTCCCAATCTTCTATCCTCCCACTAAGTTTGGCTACCTTATATGTCCTTGTTTTTAGTCGGACACTATCCTTAATTTCTTTACTTAGCCACGGATGGCTGTCATTTCTTTTACACCCTTTTTTCCTCAGTGGAATATATATTTTTTGAAAGTTGTAAAATAACTCCTTAAATGAACACCACTGCTCATGTGCCATCTTACCCTTTAATCTATTTTCCCAGTCCACTTTAATCAATTCCGTTCTCATACCATCATAGTCTCCTTTATTCAAGCTCAGTACGCTTGTTTGAGAACCAACCTTCTCACCCTCTAATTAGATATGGAATGTAACCATGTTTATGGTCACTCATTCCAAGGGGATCCTTAACTCGGATATTATTAATTAATCCTGGCTCATTACACAGGACCAGGTCCAAGGTTGCTTGCCCCCTTGTCGGATCAGTTACATACTGATAGTTAAAATCCCCCATAATTATAGCTGTTCCCTTATTACATGCCCCGACTATTTCCTGATTAATACTTCTTCCAGCAGAGTTGCAACTATTAGGAGGCCTATATACTATGCCCACTAGTGTTTTTTTTCCCCTTATTATTCCTTATCTCTACCCAAACTGTTTCATTATCCTGATCCTTTGTCCCAATATCATTTCTCTGTATTACAGTGATTCCTTCCTTTATTAACATAGCCACCCCACCTCCCCTTCCTTCCTGCCTATCCTTCCTGATTGTTAAATACCCTGGCATATTTAATTCCCAGTCGTTGTCACCCTGCAGCCATGTTTCTGTAATGGCCACAAGATCATACCCATACGTAGTTATTTGTGCCGTTAACTCGTCCATTTTGTTACGAATGCTACGTGCATTCAGATAAAGAACTTTCAAATATGTTTTGTGACACTTAGTTCCTGCTTTTTCCTTTTTTAACACTTTACCTTTTACTCCATACCTTCTGTCCCTTCCTGACACGCTTTCCTCTGTCTCCCTGCTCAGGTTCCCAACCCCCTGCCACAGCTTTGATGCTGGGTTAATCGCCTTACGCCTTCTAGTTTTTATTTTATCTGTCGTGCCTAAAGTACACTTTCTTTCCGCTGCTCTACGCTTTTCCCTTTCACTTGTTCTTGAACAACTGTTTGTACTATTTGTATTGTAGTTTTCCCCTGGGTCTTCCCCTGTCTTGCTGTTCTCAACTTTATTCCCTTCTGACTCCCCGCTCAGGTTCCCATCCCCCTGCCACTCTAGTTTAAACCTTCCCCAACAGCACCAGCAAACACCCCTGCGAGGACATTGGTCCCGGTCCTGCTCGGGTGTAACCCGTCACGCTTGTACAGGTCCCAATGTCCCAGGAATCTAAATCCCTCCCTCCTACACCATCCCTGCAGCCACGCATTCATCCTGTCTATTCTCCTGTTCCTATACTCACTAGCTCGTGGCACCGGTAGTAATCCTGAGATCACTACCTTTGAAGTCCTGCTTTTTAATTTATCTCCTAACTCCTTAAATTCACCTTGCAGGACCCCATCCCTTTTTTTACCTATGTCGTTGGTACCAATATGGACCACGACTACTGGCTGTTCACCCTCCCCCTCCAGAATGCCCTTCAGCCGCTCCGTGACATCCTAGACCCTAGCCTCTGCCTATGCTATTCTTACACCAGTCATCAGGTGTGCAGAAGAACAATCTGAATGAACAGGCTCTGATATTGCCTCCCTGCGTGGAATCACAGTGTCACCGCCCATCACCTTTCTCAAACAATCCGGTTCAGATCAGGAATCATCAATTGTGTCTACCACAGGTTCTTTTAAAAAAAACCATTCAGGCTCCCCCCAGTGGCTTAGTCGGAAATGTAATGCCTGGTGTGCAACTGAGCCACACAATCCAGAGATGCCCCAGATCTGCACTAGGTTAGCTGATCTCAGCAGGGCAGTTTTAGGAGTCCTTCAATTGGCATGAGTGCCCTTGGGCAAGAAAGGGGAAATCAGTCATGATACCCTCTCCTGAACACTATCAAGTAACTCCGGCTAGAAAGCAGGAATGTAAACATCAGCTAAGGACAGAATCAAGCTCTGTAGTGACCCCACCCCCACCATTGTCAAAACTTCTTCCCACCTTGACGACAGGCTGGCACATGACAAATGATCACTTGGGCAAGGTTCAAGAAGGTTCTCTGTGCCTGTAAAACCACCTTTCAGTCTGAGTCAGTGCCTTTGGGATAGGAGAGGAGAAAATTGGAAGGAGAAGATAATTACATTCAGTGCTCTTCACTAATGAGAGAGCTTAATGAATATTAATTAAATGTGCTTTGAAATTATAAGACAAATGGAGGGAGAAGAGATTCATAATCTCTTAAGATCTGGAGGAAACCCAAAAGTTGGGATAACTTTTAAACTGCTTCAGTTTGAAAAGAACATTATAACTAGAATGCTGGTAATGCAAAGACTTTGACACTCAAGAGCTTTAGCCTGGACCCAAGCCAAAATAACGAGATAGTAACATGTTCTTATCTGTGGAGCTCCTTTTAAATAATAGTCTGAATGTTCTTTTCTGTTTATCATTTTAGCACTGTTAATGAACAATCTGCATTGTTTCTATGTTTGAATTTTCATCTTATGAACTGCTCCACTGACTGAAAATACTGTCAAGCCAGGAGTTGAGCACAGTGTAAATATTATTCAGCCTATCAACATTTGCCAAATCTGTCATTTCAGCATTGAACCAGCTGTGAAAACTTTTGCATTGACACTTGAAAGAATGGATAACACTTCATTTTTGCATGACTGAAACAGCTATTTAAAAACCCTTGCCATTTCACACAGTTCAGCATGCCAATTTAAAACAAAAATCTAAAGTTTCACTTGCTTTGTAACCTGATGTTGGTTAGATTAGTACTCACCGTTGGTCGTAAGCTTGCACAGATTCCTCAACAATTTCTTTCATTATTTTTTTTTGTTCTTGTAGTTTCGTACTGAGCTTGTTGTAGAGTTTTGTATAAATTTCTTTATTAACTCGCAGGCTATTGATTTCGTCACGAAGCTTGCGATTTTCAGTCAGAATTGTGTTAAACTTTACAGTTGACTGAAAAAAGAGTGCAAAGTTTAAGGCGAGAATAATAAGGCATTTTCTGAAATGGCAAATGCGATGGGATCATTTGATTTACATAACGCAAAAGTTTGACACGGATTGGATTTTTATGATTATTCCTTGCAGAGTTAAATTTTTGCACACTTTTTTGTATCAATTAACCACAGTATAGTTCCACCAGATATCACTTGAACTGGTTAATGTTTGTCAAAATATGGAACGAATGGCCCTTTCTCATTCCATTTTTATGTGTACTGTAACCTATAAGCATAATTTTATGAGGCTCTGTTCTGGGTGTGGAGCTTCAGTAGATTGGAGCATGAGTCAGAAATAGAGTTGTAACACAATAACTTGCATTTGCATAGCGCCGTTAATGTGAAAACATCCCAAGGCACAGTACAGAGGGAGAAAACATTTTTAAAAATGGACACCGAGCGACGGTAGGAAAGTTGACTGAACATTTGGTCAAAACGGAGGCTTTAAGAAGGCTTTTAAGGACACAGAGAGTAGTAGAAAGGCTGATGGGTTCAGGGAAGAAGTTCTAAATAGTTGAGCCGAGGCTGCTGAACAGGGATTGTGGAGGGTTGGAGCTGGGTGTCCATATGGAGGCTAATCTCAGGCCTGTGTATGATGTTATGGAGCAGTATGTAGATGAGGAAGGAGGGGTCCTTCGGCAATTCTGGATGTTACTGTGTGGAAGATGGAAGAAAAGTAATTGCTGGAGATGCAAAGGTTGCATTGGGACAGGGAGGAGGAAATGGATCTAATGGAAGAAATGAACTTGGAGTGGATGAGAGGGTGATGGAAGAAAAATTACAAAAAAGCAGCATTGGGGGGAAGATGAGTGTGGGCTGGGAGGTGGTCAGGAGTAAGAAAGAAAGAGTTTCATTGATATAGCACCTTCCATGCCCTCAGAATGCCCTCAAAGCATTCACAGCCAATGGATTATTTCTGAACTGTTATGTAGGCAAACGTGCCAACCAATTGCACACAGCAAGGATTCACAAACAGCAAACAAATGAATGACCAGTTAGCCTGTTTTGGTGGTGTTGTTTGAGGGATAAATGTTGCCCATGTAACCAGGAGAACTCCCTGCTCTTCTTTGAATAGGGTCACGGAATCTTTATAAACTCGCATACAGGGCCTCAGATTAATGTTCCATCCAAAGGATGGCATCTCTGACAGTGCGGCACTCCCTCATTACTACATTATGGGGGTGATTTTAACCCCCAAGAACGGGTGGGTTAGGGGTGGGTGGGAGTTGAAAATAGTTGTTTCTTTTGGGACACAACTGCGAAATTTTCGGACTTTGCATTCCCATTGGGAAGCCTGTACTTTTACGCGGCCAAGTTAAACCCGGAAATAAAGCCGGATTGCGGTCGCGATCCAAAAAACAACTATTTTCAATTCCCACCCGCCCCCAACCCACCTGTTCTTGGGGGTTAAAATCACTCCCTATGTGTTCAAGTCCTGGAGTGTGATTTTAACCCACAATCTTCTGACTCAGAGTTGAGAGTGCTACCAACTAAACTAAGTTAACACCTTTGTATATGAAACATCGATACACAACAAAATGAATTAACACAAAATGAATTACTGCTCTACAAATATTTTGTATTGACCATATGCACTTGAAACCTAGACAAGGCAGGAAATTTGAAAATATAAATATTTTAATTTATAGCTGATTCTTGGTGTACCACTCTGTAATATTTTTTTTTATTCGATCATGGGATGTGGCCGTCGCTGGCAAGGCCAGCATTTATTGCCCATCCCTAATCATCCTTGAGAAGGTGGTGGTGAGCCGACTTCTTGAACTGCTGCAATCCGTGTGGTGAAGGTTCTCCCACAGTGCTGTTAGGTAGGGAGTTCCAGGATTTTGACCCAGCGACGATGAAGGAACGGCGATATATTTCCAAGTCGGGATGGTGTGTGACTTGGAGGGGAACGTGCAGGTGGTGTTGTTCATGCCTGCTGCCCTTGTCCTTCTAGGTGGTAGAGGTCGTGGGTTTGGGAGGTGCTGTCGTAGAAGCCTTGGCAAGTTGCTGCAGTGCATCCTGTGGATGGTATACACTGCAGCCACTGTGCGCTGGTGGTGGAGGGAGTGAATGTTTAGGGTGGTGGATGGGGTGCCAATCAAGCAGGCTGCTTTGTCCTGGATAGTGTTGAGCTTCTTGAATGTTGTTGGAGCTGCACTCATCCAGGCAAGCGGAGAGTATTCCATCACACTCCTGACTTGTGCCTTGTAGATGGTGGAAAGGCTTTGGGGAGTCAGGAGGTGAGTCACTCGCCGCAGAATACCCAGCCTCTGACCTGCTCTTGTAGCCACAGTATTTATGTGGCTGGTCCAGCTAAGTTTCTAGTCAATGGTGACCCCCAGGATGTTGATGGTGGGGGATTCGGCAATGGTAATGCCGTTGAATGTCAAGGGGAGGTGGTTAGACTCTCCCTTGTTGGAGATGGTCATTGCCTGGCACTTGTCTGGCGTGAATGTTACTTGCCACTTATCAGACCAAGCCTGGATGTTGTCCAGGTCTTGCTGCATGCGGGCACCGACTGCTTCATTATCTGAAGGGTTGCGAATGGAACTGAACACTGTGCAATCATCAGCGAACATCCCCATTTCTGACCTCATGATGGAGGGAAGGTCATTGATGAAGCAGCTGAAGATGGTTGGACCTAGGACACTGCCCTGAGGAACTCCTGCAGCAATGTCCTGGGGCTGAGATGATTGGCCTCCAACAACCACTACCATCTTCCTTTGTGCTAGGTATGACTCCAGCCACTGGAGAGTTTTCCCCCTGATTCCGATTGACTTCAATTTTACTAGGGCTCCTTGGTGCCACACTCGGTCAAATGCTGCCTTGATGTCAAGGGCAGTTACTCTCACCTCACCTCTGGAATTCAGCTCTTTTGTCCATGTGGTCCTGGCGGAACCCAAACTGAGCTTCGGTGAGCAGGTTATTGGTGAGTAAGTGCCGCTTGATAGCACTGTCGATGACACCTTCCATCACTTTGCTGATGATTGAGAGTAGACTGATGGGGCGGTAATTGGCCGGATTGGATTTGTCCTGCTTTTTGTGGACAGGACATACCTGGGCAATTTTCCACATTGTCGGATAGATGCCAGTGTTGTCGCTGTACTGGAACAGTTTGGCTAGAGGCACGGCTAGTTCTGGAGCACAAGTCTTCAGCACTACAGCCAGGATGTTGTCGAGGCCCACAGCCTTTGTTGTATCCAGTGCACTCAGCTGTTTCTTGATATCATGTGGAGTGAATCAAACTGGCTGAAGACTGGTTTCTGTGATGGTGGGGATATCGGGAGGAGACCGAGATGGGTCATCTACTCGGCACTTCTGGCTGAAGATGGTTGCAAACGCTTCAGCCTTATCTTTTGCACTCACGTGCTGGACTCTGCCATTATTGAGGATGGGGAATTTTACAGAGCCTCCTCCTCCCGTTAGTTGTTTAATTGTCCACCACCATTCACGACTGGATGTGGCAGGACTGCAGATCTTTCATCTGATCCGTTGTTTTGGAATCGCTTAGCTCTGTCTATAGCATGTTGCTTCCGCTGTTTAGCATGCATGTAGTCCTGTGTTGTAGCTTCACCAGGTTGGCATCTCATTTTTAGGTACACCTGGTGCTGCTCCTAGCATGCTCTTCTACACTCCTCATTGAACCAGGGTTGATCCCCTGGCTTGTTGGTAATGGTAGAGTGAGGAATATGCCGGGCCATGAGGTTACAGATTGTGCTGGAATACAAATCTGCTGCTGATGGCCCACAGCGCCTCATGGATGCCCAGTTTTGAGCTGCTAGGTCTGTTCTGAATCTATCCCATTTAGCACGGTGGTAGTGCCACACAAAACGTTGGATGGTGTCCTCAGTGCGATGACGGGACTTCATCTCCACGAGGACTGTGCGGTGGTCACTCCTACCAATACTGTCATGGACAGATGCATCTGCGACAGGTAGATTGGTGAGGACAAGGTCAAGTGGGTTTTTCCCTCATGTTGGTTCACTCACCACCTGCCGCAGGCCCAGTCTAGCAGCTATGTCCTTCAGGGCTTGGTCAGACCTGGTGCTACCGAGCCACCCTTGGTGATTGACATTGAAGTCCCCCACCCAGAGTACATTCTGTGCCCTTGCTACCCTCAGTGCTTGCTCCAGGTGGTGCTCAACATGGAGGAGGACTGATTCATCAGCTGAGGGAGGGTGGTAGGTGGTAATCAGCAGGAGGTTTCCTTACCCATGTTTGACCTGATGCTATGAGATTTCATGGGGTCCGGAGTCAATGTTGAGGACTCCCAGGGCCACTCCCTCCTAACTGTATATCACTGTACCGCCACCTCTGGTCAGTCTGTCCTGCCGGTGGGACAGGACATACCCAGGGATGGTGATGGAAGAGTCTGGAACGTTGGCTGAAAGGTATGATTCTGTGAGTATGGCTATGTCAGGCTGTTGCTTGACTAGTCTGTAGGACAGCTCTCCCAATTTTGGCACAAGTCCCTAGATGTTAGTGAGGAGGACTTTGCAGGGTCGACTGGGCTTGGTTTGCCTTTGTCATGTCCGGTGCCTAGTGGTCCATCCAGTTTTATTCTTATTAATATCAACCTCCACTATTATTAGTGGCTGCACCCATTTCCTATATCAGTCTCATTAAGGTCCCAGATTTAATGCAAAAATCTGTATGTGAACACTAAGCAATTTATGCCAGGTTTACTCTTTTTTTCTTGTGTGCTTATTTAGAATGGAAACAAGTGAAGTTCCACAGTCACAGGAGCTCTTACATTGCCTTTGGAAGGTTTTTTTTTGTAATGTTTACACTATCTATTTAGTGCAAAAAAATTTGTTAGACATTTTTCCATGTTTCTGAATTTTTTATTTATATATATTTGTACATTTTTTTTGGCAACAATTTGTTCTGATTCCTTAAGGTAAGTTTGTTTGGAAAGCACCTGAATTTCATGGTAGAGATGTTACAAAATGCATCCTAAAGCATCCCAGGCCATTCTGCAGACCTTGGCGTAAACCAAAGACAACTTGTTACCGGTCAACAGGATAGAGTTTTATCTTCTGTAGCAAAGGTACCTGCAGCAAACGTGCAACAAAGGGATGGCACTACCAGTGTCCTCAATTGTTATATGCCTCTGGCTCAGTTCCAGTTAGCACTGCACTAAAAAGGTATTGTGCTGTTCACATTGCATTAAAATGGGGACTGACACCTTGGTCAAAACTGCCGGCACTTTTATCTCTTTTCCCACCGAACATGTGTGTCCAATGTCATCACACTGCGACATTTCCCAAAGTACAGGGGATCACTGATTGTCCAACCTGAAGCCCTTTGAAATATGAGTGACAAGGTTTCATCGTACATTGCATCTGGACTATGTGCTCTGCTGAGATATGAATCATGCAATGAAAGAGCAAGGTTCTATGAAGACTTGGCATGGGCAAGCAGTAAATGTGGACAGGCTACATTTGTTCTAAGTATCTAGTATTGTTAGTTCATCCGACCTTGCTAAATTCCTTAAAGTGGGCCATCAATTCTTGTATCTGTTTCTAGGTACTGCAGGGCAGCATTCAGTCTGGCTAACACCTCCTGCCAGGCACTGCTATCCCCTGGGGACAGTGTCTGGAATGCCAATCAGGGCAAGTCTGCTTCCAGCCGCCTCAAGCACCAGCACTTTTACTTCATCAGCCATCAGAGGTTCAGAGGTTGCAGCACTCTGCCACTTGCCCATAGACTCTATTTTGTACCCAACATTGGATTTGCCTTCCTTTAGGCCTTCCAGTGCTCCCCCATCCCCCAACCCCCACACAGCCTTTGGAAAGGCTGAAAAATATTTAAAACTATTTTCAGCCTTTTTAAATGCTAGAGGAAGTTTTATTGTAATAATTAAACTTAATTTGAACACACAGTCCTAGCTGGATCCGACTAGAGTAGCTTCCATGTTATGCAAAGTGCCAGAATGATCTGGAAAGTTACCAGCAGCTTCTCAAGAGCTGCTGCCAACTTCAGGGGCCCGATTTTAGCACCCGCTGTTGGGTGCATTCTCGGCGGGGGGGGGGGGCGTCGAAAATCGTAAAATCCAGGATCCCGACCGGATCCTGCCTCGATCCCGCCCACTTCCGGGTTCCCCGCTGACACGCCAGCGTGCGCGCGCAGCCCCCGCTGGTGGGAATCCTGCAGGCAATTAAAGCCAGCGGGATGCCACTTGAGAGTATTTATGTAGCTATTTCAGGTCATTAACTGACCTGATTAAGGGACTGTGTGTGATTTTGGATCAACATGGGACTGTTTCCCACACTGGGGGAAACACTCCCACTTCGAATGGACGTGTTGCAGCTGTCAGCCTGTGGCAGCTGCAAAGGTCCATTTGACAGGGGGAGCGGGGGAGACCCTCACCCTTGCAGGAGGCCACTCTGTCACTTGGGACAAAGTCTGGCCTCCACCACCCTCCTCCTGACGGTCAAAGTCACCAACCTGCACACTTACCCCGGGGTCCGGAGACATGTACCTACCTTGCGGACCCCCTCAGATGTACATCTTCCGGATGGGGGCCGCCGTAGCTGCAGTCTTGACCTCCTCGGAGGGCGAACAGCATCACCAGCCTCACCAGCCTCGCCATCCAAGCCATCCACCTCTGACACGTGGAGCTCCACAACAGAGTGCTGTGACACATCCACCTGTACAGCAGGAGGGAGGGCTACCGCACAGAGAGATGCGTCGCAGAGGGCACTACCCTCGCCACAGGTTCCACAGACCGAGGCTCAGCCTCCTGGACCTCTCTGAGCAGCAGTGCACACGGAGGCTCAGAGTCACTCGACATGTAGCCGTGGACATCTGCAGCCCCTTTCATGCCGAGCTGCTCCTGGCTGGCCCGTGCACCATCTTCCTACCTGTCGCTGTCAAAGTCACCACTGCCCTCCCGAACTTCTCCTCCACAGCCTTCCAGGGTGCAACCGGGGACATCGCCGATGTCTCTCAGTCGTCAGCGCAGAAGAGCCCTGCAAATACACCTACACCCACTCTGCAGTGACACAATGGGTGGCATCAGTGGTGGGTCATCATAGTGATACCCAGGAGCGGGCATTATTGCACAAACCGGACAGGATTCGCGAAGACATGGCAGTAGTGGTGCCAATATAATGTGTGATGTGAGTTGTTCTGAAATTCAATAGAAGTAACAACCATGACAAACCCTCAAACACCCTTGTGCATCCCCTTCATGCTCACGACACGTTTGCCTTACGCTGCCTACTGCACATATGTGATGCATGCCCTGTGGCTGCAGCACAGGTGGTGGCAGGTTGAGTGAGGCTGGCCGTGAGAGAGATGCACGAGAGGGTGAGTATGGGATAGAGCCATGAGATTGTATGAGGATTGGGTTGCGTGGTAGTGGCGGGGTGAGTACTGGCGAGGTGAGTAGGTGCAGGTAAGATGAGGATGGGGTTTGAGTGGGTATGAGGGGTGATGTGACAGAGTAGTGTTGGCAGTGCAGAAGGAGATGTGGGGTGGGGGCAGTGATGTGGCAGACGGAGTGTAGGGGAAAGACTACGTGTACTCACTGTGGCTGACCTACTGAGGTCATTGGACCGCCTCCTGCACTGTGTGCAGGTGGGCAATATGTTGGTGGCGCTGGTGACCTCCTCTGCCACCTCGAGCCAGGCCTTCCTGGTGGCAGAGGCAGGCCGCTTCCTCCCGCCCGCCGGGTGGAAGATCTCTGTCCTCACCCTCCTCCTCACCCCATGTATTGATACCTGGGGTGAGGCATCATTAAACTGGGAGCAGCCTTCCCCCTGGGCTGCTCCATGCAGTCATCTTTGCTATTTCTTGCAGCATCTGTCAGTGGAGGACTGCCCCTTTAAATAGAGCGCCTCTAGCTGACAGATCTTACTGCGCATGCGCAGGCCGCCCGATGCGCAGACCAGCAGCGGGGAACCCGGAGGAGCAGGTAAGTGGCTCCAATTAGTGCGTTGCCTGCTACGATCGCGCGGGAAACCCACTAATTTCACCGGGCGCATTACCCACGCGCCCGCTTGCCCACCCGCCGAGAACCCGCACCCCTGCTAAAATCAGGCCCCAGGAATCAGCACATCTGGAAGTTCAGTAAAGAGACACTTTCATTCAACTATTGGTCCAATTTGATTCTTCCTTCTGAAAACTGTATCATAGAAAGAAGGCAGTACTGATATCAAATCTAATCTTCATCACATACACTATTTTACAATTTTGACATATGTCAGGACACATTAAAAGTGAATTACTCGGGTTGCTGGTAACCAAAACTTTTGTTCCCATGATTTCTATACACATTAAAATGGTTTCAAAAACATCTTTATTCATTACAACTATATCAACTTACCAAGTTCAGCTGATTCTCCAAAGTCTGTATTTGTTTATGCAAATGTCTGCGTCGATGGTGAACACTCCTCAATCCTCCAATAGACATTTTTTGTTTAGTAATCTTATCTTCTTGGTCTCTTATCTGTACGATAAAGGTATCTGACGTGTAATTGTTTATAAGTATTTATGAGTCTTTTATGTGTTAATGTATAATGTAGCTGGCTGCAACATTTTTCTACAGAACAAGAGTATTTTCCCAAGGGCTGATATACAAGTAAAGGATGGCAAATCAAGCAATTACTTTCACATCGCTCAATATGAGAGACAATGCTCTGATAAGATTAGTGAATGAAATGCAGCATACAAACATATTTTAGATCATCAAAATGAGAATAAAAATCAGCTGAATGGCACAATGGTGGAGTGCATTTGAGTGGGGGACACAGATTTGACCACCCATACTGTGAGCTCCTAACTTCAGCTGTGCTACTATTGTGAAGCATTAAACAATGCCTCGATACCTCCTCACAGGAGGAGAGAACATTGCACCTCCAAGCGCTGCCTCCAGAGCAGCATAAGCAGAGACTAGAACCAAGTTGCTGCCTTGCATCTTGGCTGTACAGCCTATGTGGCCGAACAGGAACAGAGAAGAAAATAAAGGGACAAGCTTGCTGCTCATCACCCCATTTTATAAAATAGAGAGATCATCTTAGTTTTAAAGGGCATTAATTTATTTGTAATAGTAGACCAAGAAAAGGGGTAGTTTGAAATTCCCAATCTCAACCATGCATCTACAGGGTGCTGAGCAGAAGAACCCCAAGGGAGGAGGACCTGGGAGAAGCAATCACCCCAAACTACTTCCACACATTTCAGAGAGCACTATTGGAGGCCTGAGAGTAGGCTCCTTTAAAGAAAATACTTTTCATAATTTAATCATTTCAATTATGAAAATATTATTTGTGCTGATACTAACTGACTGCAATGGGTCCTGTAGTTTTCCAAAAAAAGACTAGCCACTCATCCTTTTCCAACAACCAATTTGCATTAGGTGCTAACAGATAGTGAGCTCCTTAGGGCTAGATTTTTCTACCCATTCATAATCAAAAGATAGAAAATCTAGATCATATGTAGTTTTGCAAAAATGGACCACAAAGTCTCCCTGTCCTATTTCCCCTGAATGCAATGGCCTGGCTGAGACTGGAAACTCAGCAGAGTCCGGAAACAAACGTCACAGTAATCAATTTTTTTAAATATAGAAAATGTTGGCAGTACACAACAGGAGGATAGATTTCCTTCCTGCATTACGTGTAACAAAATTCTACACCATTTATAAAGAAGAGGTTTAAGATTTGGTTACACATAATAGACAGAGGAAATCCTCTCACCAGGTTGCTCACCATCTGAAAGAGAAAGATAAGTTCATCTTTTAAGTGGGACTCTTTATCAGAATCTTCACATGTTCTTAAGAATGAGTCCTACCTGAAATGTTAATTTATTTTCTCTTTCAGATGCTGCCTGACCTGCTATGCACTTCCAACATTTTCTGTTTCTATTTCAGATTTCCAGCAATTTTTCAATCTCCGTCCCATCAATCCATGGTATCGTGCACCGATGTTGCAATGCAATGACAATCATAAAAAGAAAATCTGAAAATCAATTCTGTTTCACCCATTAAATGGTTGGTCTACTGCTCCTGATTCAAATTTTAAAATTTCAAAACCTCGAAATACTATTTCATTAATGTAGGAGATTCTAGAAACATACCTGAGCATCAAGCTTAGCAATCAGATTCTTTTCCTGCTCAGCAAGGCAGTCATACTCCTCTTTGCTTTGCATCAACGTCTTTATCTGTGTTGAATTGTTGAAATCTTTCTGTACATTCTGAGGAGCTGTGATGAGGGCCATGTTTGTTGCTAGACTTTCATGTTCATGCTGCAATGCATTTAGTTCTCGTCTGTAAAAAAATAAAGTTCCAAAGACATTTTAGAAACATGAACCCCATCTTACTACCCAGGACCCATGCAGCCCACCTGCTCTTTGTGTGGTTTTGGCAGGCCTGCTGCTCCATGTTATATATGGCTCCTATAGTTATAGCCAGAGTGCAATTCTCCCTCTTTCTGTTTTGGCTAGTGAGAGAAAGCAAATAAATGCTTTTAAAAGTTGTGGCTGCACAACTAGCACCTGTGCAGCAAATGAACAATATTTGAATTGTGTATTTTCTTTGAAAATTTCAGCATCCTGTTTGAAAATTCAAAGTGGCCACAAACAATGGAGGTGCAAAATCTATTTTCCTGCCGACGTACATCTTTCAGACTTGTTATTGTTAAGCAGGGGCATTGAAGTGGAACTGGGAGAAATTATGTTATAGGAACAGTGCAATGCAAATTGTCCAGTGTGCCTTCAAGGTTCATTGGGAAATTACCTAAAATGTGTCTAAAATGGAGTTTCAGCTTGAAAGCTGACCATACAAAAAGAAGTTCAGCTTTGGAACTGAATGCTGGGAAACAACTTTTAGCTAACACAAGTAAAGCTAATTCAAACCATCACCCAGGCTTTTGGCCATGGAAGTTCCCAGATAATTTGGCTAAACAATCTTCTAAGCTAAAGCAATTAAAAGGTCCTAAGAAATGACCCCAGAAAGGACTGTGTTCATACTACAGATATTTCATACTAGTATATTAGTACTATCAAACTTTGGGAAAGGGGTTTAATGGATTGCATGCAACATTACTAGCTACAATGCACTCCTATCCCACCTGACAGAGGACATTCTACCCATAAGACATGATGAAGAATTAGCAAAATAAAAAGAGAGAATGCAATATAGTTTAGATTTCCACATGTGAGAGGGGCATAATTTGTGAGCAACAAAATTGTGACTGAGTTTTGGTCAGCCTCGTGTGTGGATATGTGATTCACATTACACAGATAACCACAATGTGTTTGGTTTCGAGCACTTGTGTTATATATTTCATTTTGTTTTAAAGGTATTTTAATTTTTTTTTATTTATAAATTTTTTAGCTATATTGTTGGTTTTTGCTCCATACCAAGCATTAGGTTTTAGATTTTATTCCTGCTCTTCTTACTCTAGATATTTTGACTTCAATAATTGCACTACTCTCATAATGAGTTCTTGGCTCCTTAAAACCTCGAGAGTATCTTCACTGGTCCCAATATCTACGTAAATTTTTGATAACGTGCCCATGATAATGAACAGAAAGCTGTCCTTTTGCCTTAGCTGCTTTATCTATCCTGTGCCTCTCCAGGATCTTCCTCATATTTCAGAGACCGGCAGAGCATCACAAACAGCAGACCTTGTTTTAGGCCTTAACTGCCAAACAAATGTATTGATTAATAGATAAACAAGTGAGTAAATAAGAATAATATTATGTACCTATTTACAGTAGATGTTAGACTGTGCTAACTCCTGGAAACAACAAAACTAATAAATGATTTGCAATCTCTACACTAGATTGTGCATTTTATAATTAAGCTTTTGGATGCACAATTATTCTTTACTTCTTATAATTTTACCATCTGCGGGGACTAAATGGCCTGACTTGATCTTTATAAAGTTCCAGACTGACTCTAACTTGAACAGCCCTAACTAATTAAATAACCCTGAAACGATTATTGGGACTTCATGGGTTTGAATAACTGTCAGCTACATTCAAAAGGAGCTGCCAGTCATACAACATAACTGAACAAATGGCACAGTTGTTCATGTTTCAATTGTATGGCTTGGTTATCTGCTCAGGGACCAAACCAACTAATAGTCCTTGCAACGTTATATTAAGTTAGGCTGGGGCATGGTTCTAAATGCAGCTGGTTTTGGCTCTATGTATTGTGACTGAATTAAAGGAACCACAACCAAGCCAAAAATAGTTAAAACATGATTTATTTTTGTCACATCAGGTACCATTCCTCCACTGAGAGAGCAAGTAGAAAATCTGATCCCAGGGCCGAAATTTTAGCCCCACAAACAGGTGGGTTGGGGGCAGGTGGGAAGGTAAAAGTTGTAAAAAAAATAAAAACTGACCCCAACTTGCCTCCAACCCGCCCACTTCTGGTTCTAACAGAGGCGGGATGAGGGGCGGGCAACCAACCCGCTCTTAGGAGGCAGGTCAGTCAGTGAAAGCTTTCAAGGAGGCCGCGGGCCTCCATTTTTACAGCTTTTTATTTTTTAACCCCTGGGGGCCGGGATTCCCAGGTCTTCTGCATCATGCCAGGTGAAAGGAGGCGAGAAAGCTCGAAACAGCAGGGGCCCAATATTAGGAGGGAGGCAAGTTGCCAGCGGGGGGTCGACTGGGCGCGTGTGTAACCCGCCCAGTAAAATCGGTCGGTTCCCCACGCGATCGTAAGTAAATTGAAGCCACTTACCTTGGCTTTCGGGTTTCGCGCTGGAAAGCTGCGCAGCGGGCGGACTGTGCTCCCGCATCATAGGCTGTCAGCTGGAGGAGCCCTATTTAAAGGGGCAGTCCTCCACTGACTGATGCTGCAGGAAGGAGCCAAAATTACAGCATGGAGCAACCCAGGGGGAAGGCTGCTCCCAGGTTTAATGATGCCTCACTCCAGGTCCTACTGGATGGGGTGAGGAGGAGGGGGGAGGACAGAGATCTTCTCCCTGGCAGACTGGAGGAAGTAGCCTGCCTCTGCCACCATGAAGGCCTGGCTCGAGGTGGCAGAGGAGGTCACCTGCACCACCAACATATCACGCACCTGCATACAGTGCAGGAGGCGCTTCAATGACCTAAGTAGGTCAGCTGAAGTGAGTACACTTACTCATTCCCCTACACTCCATCTGCCACATCACCGCCCCCACCCCACATCTCCTTCTGCACTGCCAACACTACTCTATCACATCACTGCTCACACACACTCAAAAGCTCATCCTCTCTTATCTGCACTTACTCACCTCGCCAGTACTCATCCCACCACTACCACTCAACCCAATCCTCATACAATCTCATAATCATCCTCTCATGCATCTCTTTCATGGTCAGCCTCACCCCACCTGCCACTACCTGTGCTGCAGCCACAGGGCATGCATCACGTATGTGTAGTAGGAAGCGTGAGGCAAATGTGTCGTGAGCATGAAGTGGATGCACAAGGGTGTTTGAGGGTTTGTCATGGTTTTTACTTATATTTGATTTCTGATCAACTCACATTACAAATTACATTGTCACCACTACTGCCATGTCTTGGCCATTTTTGACTGGCTTGTGCAATAATGCCCTTTCATGAGGTTCTCCATGAACACCCTTGTGCCACCCATTGGGTCACCCTACAGTGGGTGTATGTGTAGTTGCACGACTACTTTGTGCAGGTGCCTGTTGCACAGCACTGTGTTGTGTAGCTCCATGCGGCGGAGGTGGACGGCATGCCTGGCAAGACTGGTGATGTTGCTCGTCCTCCAATGGAGTGATGAATGCAGCAATGGACCCCCACCCCCCCCCCCCCATCCTGACGGTGTGAGGGTGACGGGGTCCACAAAGTAGGTAAATGTGTTTGGACAGCAGAGTTTAGGTATGATTTAATAATTTGGAGTGTGGAGACAACGGTGTGACAGGCAAAACTTTGTCTGAGGTGACAGAGAGCCCTGCTGCAATGAATGAGGGTTTACCCCGCATCTGTTAAATGGACCTTTGCAGCTGCCACTGGCTGCTGGCTGCAACACGTTTGTTTAAACATATGTAAGGAATCTTACAACACCAGGTTATAGTCCAACAATTTTATTTTAAAATCACAAGCTTTCGGAGAATATCCCCTTCGTCAGGTGACGAAGGGGATAATCTCCGAAAGCTTGTGATTTTAAAATAAAATTGTTGGACTATAACCTGGTGTTGTAAGATTCCTTACATTTGTCCACCCCAGTCCATCACCGGCATCTCCACATCTTTGTTTAAACAGGCAGTGTTTCCCCCAGGATGGGAAACACGGTCTGGGTAGTCCAAAATCCGAATCCTCCTAAAATCTCCAACTAATGAGGTCTGTAAACGGCCTCAAGTACCCAGATAATGATCTTAAGTGGGATCCCGCCGGCTTTGATTGCCCGTGGGAGTCCCGCATGCAGGGGCTGCACGCGCACCGATTCGCGTCAGGGGGGATCCCGGAAGTGGGCGGGTTGGAGCCGGGCTCAGGACCCGCTCCGGGAATCCCCAATTTTAGGAGCCCCCCACCACCACAAACGCACCCGCTCGGCCATCCGAAAATTGACCCCCAGGTTAATACCTCTATCGCACTGCTTGTGGACCTGGAGGAGCAGGAGTGCATCCCCGCTCCGGGAATCCCCAATTTTAGGAGCCCCCCACCACCACAAACGCACCCGCTCGGCCATCCGAAAATTGACCCCCAGGTTAATACCTCTATCGCACTGCTTGTGGACCTGGAGGAGCAGGAGTGCATCCCCCAGGCCCAACAAGCCTACCTGCAGACTTGTCATAAGTTTCCCTCCTTTTCTCTCTCACCTCTACTTCCCTTCTTCCCAGGCTCTACTTCCCTTCTTCCCAGGTGGGATTGGAAACTGTGGGGAAGAATCTGATCACATCACATGGTGACACAGAATCTCAGTGCCCTAACACTATGCTGTTAGGCATTATGTAGCGGTGTCACTGCTTGATTGTTATGGTACACTGGAAGTATAGAATCAGTATTTATCCTGGTCTGACACCATACAAGCTGTTCATTACCATACTCCCAAGAATGACCATGTCTTCTAGATGTGAACTGATAAAAATTGAACACAAAATAGTCAACTGGCCCCATTTGTCTTTTAACCTGTTACCACAGAATTGTGAAACTGCTGTGTTACCAGACTGTAAGAGCCCCAATATCATCACATTAAGAAAAAAATCTGGCAACATCTTGTTTAAGCAGTAGCATTTTACCAATGCTAACTTTAAATGCTGGAAATCTCATTTTCAGAAAATCATGGCTTTCCTCTTGCATGAAGCTGCAAAAGAACTTACAGTTGGCGTATGATGGTACGCTCAGACTCTTCACGGTAAGCCCTTTGATCACCTTCCAGGTTGCGTAATTGATGCAGAAGTCTCAGTTTGACTGCTGCTGCCGTTGCCTCTGTTTCTGTGTCGCTGTCTAACAGCGTGCTCTGCGAGGTTAACATCTTTTCTCCCCTGTTAAAATACAAAAGCAAAGTTATTCCTTAGACAACTTATAAGTTAGATTTCCTTTCTCTTTTATACTTGTTACAAATCATCTGCTAGAGTTCACACCATTCCAGTATCTCTTCAGACTATTTTTCAAGTATATATCAATGCAGTCAAAGAGCAATAATTTTCCCAAAAAAAGGAAATCACAGCTGGGAACTCAGCTGAGGAAAATTGCTATTCTTCAACAAAGATATAATTTTTGACAAGCCTACTATTTTCAATGAATTTGAAGACCACATTGCAAAAATTACAGCTTTGCAAGAAAGTTGTTAGGAATGGAATATGTCTACATGTCTATAAATAAACACATTAATTATAATTGAGGGCTATAGTGATTGTTATGAATCCAGCTTTCTCTCAACACTTTTAACTTGTGTTCACAGCAAAGAGGGTATTTCCTTAAGCAGACCTGTCTACGAACTGACACCTGCAGCTTTATACATTCTATGGATGGATAGTGTGACACATTTAATTATCCTTTAAGTACAGTATATTGCACTGAAGACCACATGGAATGCCCACCCTGTTCTCCTGTCTACTTTGTATGATGGTATATATCACACTGCCAGACTGTCACATTCAAGTTAAAACTAGCAGACAAATTATTTATAAGTAAGGTAATTACACGGAAGCAGAAAGACGTGGCAAGATACCAATGGTACAACTACTTTGAAAACAATAGCAACAGAATCAGTCCACAAGAGGTTCATGTAGATATTTCTTAAACAGTCCGATAATTTTCAAGACTTTTGAATTAAACAATTTTTTGTAGACTTCCCAATATGATGATTATATGTGGCTGGTGCAAAGTTTCTGCCCACCACACAGAACCCAACTAGGCTGAACTAAAGTTGAGTAGCTAGGTCAGTGTCTTTATGCCAAAAGAAGCCTTGCATGTCAGAGATATTAATGTTGAGATATTAAAGCCTAAATTGTATGATTTTGCTGTTTCTTCAGAATGGTTTGGGACAGACTAAAATGAAAATTTGCTGTTCACAGCCAATTTTTTAAAAGTCAGTCCGTTAGCATAGTGATAGGTGCGGATGAAGACAGGTGCAGTGAGTGCATTAGTGATTGACGTGGAAAACTGTGTGTAAGTTAAATTTAAGGGGATTGGAAAAATTAAAGGGGAGTATCACCATGGGCAGACAAGCGTTCTGAAACATTTTGGAGCACCTCAAAAGGCATCTAAATTTATTAGCAAGTCTGAAGAGACGGGGGCTAAGAGTCAGGCAAAAATGAAGGGAAAGAAAATCCAAGGTGAGGCATGAGTCTGTAGGCAAATGATCGAGAAGCCCAGCACTTGACCACTTGTTTAATGGTTGCTGAAATGGAGGTGGAGCTGCATGAGGTGTTTGTGAGGATTGACCTCAGTGCCACTACACCGTACCATCCCCTTAGGTCAACACTGCAACATGCTTACAAGGGGGTGCAACAAATTTTCAGGCCACATCTAACCATTACTACCACCGAATGTGCCAGCCTTATGCTGCATAGTAGCTGCAGGAATTCTTTATTTCTAGCCAGAGTGATGGGAAATGGCATGCAGACTGACACACCCACAAACTAAATATTTCAATGAAACACATGCCTGTTTCAGTCCTTTTTCCAATACTGGGTGCCACATTTATGTTGCAACAATGGCTGTCTGGTATTGGAAAATTCAGGTTTAACTATCCTCCTCTGATGCATTTCCCCTGACAGATCAGCCATTAGAGACAATAGGGCCAATTTTCCTTGCCGTAATTGCCCAGAGTAAGTGTGTGTTTCACATTTGAATTACTTGACTTTTGCTGAACCCCACTGCTTTTCTGGCTTCTGCTATTTTATACATGATGACCAAGCACTGAGTGCAATTAGTGCCTCAGATCTGAATTCATTCCAAATTGAAGGCAGGAAGTTGTGTGGTGTTGCAGGTATCAGAGGCCTGCAGCAGCATAAAGGCCAAAGGAAATTTTGTCCTGGTGTCTGCAGCAAAATGGCCTCATTACACAATGTAGCCCCTGCTGCACCAAATAACTTGTAAGGTTGTTCTAGCTAAGTTAAATGAAAGTTGTTGGCTGCCCCTTTAAAGATCCTTTGATCTCAAGGTTCAACTTGGAAAGAATAACTTCCAGTTCCGATGGACATTCTTTAACCGAGGCATCTGCCCAGCAATAGGGTTGGAAAATGATACGGAAGATGTTATGATGTTACTTTCATGTCATTAAAATGCATCCGCCTGTATCAGGCAGGAGTTTCTGAACCCACCCATTCGAGCCTTGGAAATGCATGTCATGCGCAAAAGTGACAGACAGCAGCATAATTAGTTTCCATCCCTTTTTCCAGTCCATAATGTTCCACTAACTGTCCATAGTGCCCCAGCACACGGGCCATTAAGGTCGGGAAAATCAGCCCCAATTAACTTTATCTATTTCCCTTAATTTGTGGGCTCATGTACATTAGCATGTCAAAGAAATACTGCCCAGCTACCAAGCAAATTTGACTAAATTTGCTTCTGAGCACAGGCAGTGGCACTAACAAAGAAGGTTTACCACCTCTCAATGAAACTGTGGATATCATAGAGTCATAGAATGGTTACAGCACGGAAGGAGGCCATTCGGCCCGGCGAGTCCATGCCGGCTATCTGCAAGAGCAATCTAGCTAGTCCCACTACCTAGCCCTTTCCCCGTAGTCCTGCAAATTTTTTCCCTTCAAGTACTCATCCAATTCCCTTTTGAAAGCCATGATTTAATCTGCCTCCACCACTACCTAAGGCAGTGCATCCAAATCATAACCACTCAATGTGTAAAAAAGTTTTTTCTCATGTTGGTTCTTTTGCCAATCATCTTAAATCTATATCTGGTTCTTGACCCTTTCGCCAATGGGAACAGTTTCTCTCTATCTACTCTGTCTAGACTTTTGAATGCCTCTATCAAATCTCCTCTCAACCATCTCTGCCCTAAGGAGAACAACACCAGCTTCTCCAGTCTATCCATGTAACTGAAGTCCTTCATCCCTGGAACCATTCTAGTAAATCTCTTTTACATCCTTCCTAAAGTGCGGTGCCCAGAACTGGACACAATACTCCAGTTTTGGCCGAATCAGTGTTTTATAAAGGGTCATCAAGACCTCCTTGCTTTTGTGCTCTATACCTCTATTTATAAAGCCCAGGATCCCGTATGCTTTTTTATCCGCTTTCTCAACCTATCCTGCCACTTTCAACGATTTGTGCATATATACCCCCAGATCTCTCTGTTCCTGCACCCCTTTTAGAATCATACCCTTTAGTTTATATTGCCTCTCCTCGTTCTTCCTACCAAAATGTATCACTTTATACTTTTCTGCGTTAAATTTCATCTGCCATGTGTCCCCCCATTCCACCAGCCTGTCTATGTCCTCTTGAAGTCTATCACTATCCTCTTCACTGTTCACTACACTTCCGAGTTTTGTGCAAATAGATAAGTCACCTGGTCTGGATGGGATGCACCCTAGGATGCTGAGGGAAGTAACGGGGGAAATTGCGGAGGTACTGGCCATAATCTTCCAGACATCCTTAGATACGGGGGTGATGCCAGAGGGCTGGAGAATTGCAAATGTTACACCCTTGATCAAAAAAGGGTGTAAAGATAAACCCAGCAACTACAGGCCAGTCAGTTTAATCTTGGTGGTGGGGAAACTTTTGGAAACGATAATCCGGGAAAGGATTAACAGTCACTTAGAGTAGACAGGGCTGATGGCCGGCGCGGACACGATGGGCCGAAGGGCCTCTATCCGTGCTGTATGACTCTATGACTCTATGACTCTATGAGTGTGGATTGATTAGGGAAAACCAGCAGGAATTTGATAAAGGCAAATCGTGTTTAATCAACTTGATAGGGTTTTTTGAAGAGGTAACAGAGAGGGTAGATGAGGGCAATGCAGTTGATGTGATGTATATGGATTTTCAAAAAGCGTTTGATAAAGTGCCACATGGTAGGCTTGCTGTTAAGATTGTGGCCCATGGAATAAAGGGGGCAAGAGCAACATGGATACAGAGTTGGCTAAATGACAGGAAACAGAGAGTAGTGGTGAACGGTTGTTTTTCGGACTGGAGGGAGGTATGCAGTGGTGCTCCCCAGGGGTCAGTGCTGGGACCGCTGCTTTTCTTGATATATATTAATGACTTGGACTTGGGAGTACAGGGCACAATTTCAAAATTTGCAGATGACATAAAACTTGGAAGGGTAGTGAACAGCGAGGAAGTTAGTGATAGACTTCAAGAGGATATAGACACTCTGGTGGCATGGGCAGACACGTGGCAGATAAAGTTTAACGTGGAAAAATGCAAGGTGATGCATTTCAGTATGAAAAATGAGGAGAGGCAATATAAACTAGAGGGCACAATTCTAAAAGGGGTAGAGGAACAGAGGGATCTGGGGGTATATGTGCACAAATTGTTGAAGGTAACGGGGCAGGTTAAGAAAGCAGCTAAAAAGCATATGGGGTCCTGGGCTTTATATATAGAGGCATAGAGTACAAAAGCAAGGAAGTCATGATGAACTTTCATAAAACACTGGTTCGACCACAACTGGAGTATTGTGTCCAGTTCTGGGCACCGCATTTAGGAAGGATGTGAAGGCCTTAGTGAGGGTGCAGAGGAGATTTACGAGAATGATTCCAGGTATGAGGAACTTAAATTATGCGGATAGACTGGAGAAGCTGGGATTGTTCTCCTTGGAACAAAAAAGATTGAGAGGAGATTTGATAGAGGTATTCAAAATCATGAAACGTCTAGACACAGTAGATAGAGAGAAACTGTTCCCATGGCGGAAGGGTCAAGAACCAGAGGACATAGATTTAAGGTGATTGGCAAAAGAACCAAAGGTGACATGAGGAAAAACTTTTTTACGCAGCGAGTGTTTATGATCTGGAATGCACTGCCTGAGGGAGTGGTGGAGGCAGATTCAATCATGGCCTTCAAAAGGGAACTGGATAAGTACTTGAAACGAAAAAATGTGCAGGGCTAAGGGGATAGGGCAGGGGGTAAGACTAGCTGGATTGCTCATGCATAGAGCCGGCGCGGACTCGATGGGTCGAATGGCCTCCTTCCACGCTGTAACCTTTCTATAATTCTATGATTCTATGTGTCATCTGCAAATTTTGAAATTGTGCCCTGTACACCCAAGTCCAAGTCATTAACAAACATCAAAAATAGTGGTCCTGTACCAACCCCTGAGGAACACTACTGTATACCTCACTCCAATCTGAAAAACAACCGTTCACCACTACTCTCTGTTTTCTGTCACTTAGCCAATTTTGTATCCATGCTGCCACTGCCCTTTTATTTCATGGACTTCAACTTTGATGACAAGCCTATTATGTGGCACTTTATCAAACACCTTTTGGAAGTCCATTTATACAATATCAACCGCATTGCCCTTATCGACCCTCTCTGTTACCTCTTCAAAAAACTCAATCAAGCTGCCTTTAACAAATCCGTGCTGGCTTTCCTTAATTAATCCCCACTTGCCCATGTGACTGTTAATTTTGTCCTGGATTATCGTTTCTAAAGGTTTCCCCACCACTGAGGTTAAACTGACTCGCCTATAGTTGCTGGGTTTATCCTTAAACCCTTTTTTGAACAAGGGTGTAACATTTGCAATTCTCCAGTCCTCTGGCACCACCCCCTTATCCAAGGATGATTGGGATGATATATATGGACAGTTTTTTCTATTGGCCACTCCTCAATACAGAGACAAAAAGAACCCTTTTCCACAAACAGCAAGGTGACGTCAATTTTTAAAATCACACTTACCCTGTCTAAAGTCATATAAATATATATTATGTGGATGTTTTCCTTATTTGATGCAGGACAAATGCTGAAAGGCTGGAGGCATTATAAAACAATCAAAGTCATTTCTGCAACCCAAAGCCAATGATTTTCCTTACAGTTCAAAAACTGGTTGCTTTTTTATTCACTTCCCTCAGATTTTATTCAATTCCCTCAGATAATGAAGCAGTCCGTGCCCGAATGCAGCAAGACCTGGACAACATATAAGTGGCAAGTAACATTCGCGCCAGACAAGTGCCAGGCAATGACCATCTCCAACAAGAGAGAGTCTAACCACCTTCCCTTGACATTCAACGGCATTACCATCACCAAATCTCCCACCATCAACATCCTGGGGGTCACCATTGACCAGAAACTTAACTGGACCATCCACATAAATACTGTGGCTACAAGAGCAGATCAGAGGCTGGGTATTTTTGTGGCGAATGACTCACCTCCTGACTCCCCAAAGCCTTTCCACCATCTACAAGGCACAAGTCAGGAGTGTGATAGAAAACTCTCCACTCAAGAAGCTCAACACCATCCAGGACAAAGCAGCCTGCTTGATTGGCACCCCATCCATCACCCTAAACATTCACTCACTTCACCGACGCACCATGGCTGTAGTGTGTACCATCCACAGGAAGCACTGCAGCAACTCGCCAAGGCTTCTTTGACAGCATCTCCCAAACCCGCGACCTCTACCACATAGAAGGACAAGGGCAGCAGGCACATGGGAACAACACCACCTGCACATTCCCCTCCAAGTCACACATCATCCCAACTTGGAAATATATCGCCGTTCCTTCATCGTCGCTGGGTCAAAATTCTGGAACTCCCTACCTAACAGCACTGTGGGAGAACCTTCACCACACGGACTGCAGCGGTTCAAGAAGGCGGCTCACCACCACCTTCTCAAGGGTAATTAGGGATGAGCAATAAATGCTGGCCTTGCCAGCGACACCCACATCCCATGAACAAATTAAAAAAAACTTCAGTTATTTTTTTAAAATCCAGTTGATTAAGAATGGTGATAGAAAAGAGCAAAGGTTTGTCATATTCTGACTCTTCCACAGCAATCAATGGCATAGATTCAAAATTAAAGTGTGGCCATTTCCACAGTATATGGGAGCTCACATGTCTAACATGCCAAAATACATCTTCAAATCTTAACACCTACTCTTCTGGAGCACCAAGCCATAATAGACTATCATGTTCCTGGCTCACTCTTTGGTCTCTGCTGAGTTAGCTGATTCTAGTTCAGGCGCTACAGTTGGACCTTACCCAAGTGGCCATTCCTTTTTAGTGTGATCAGGCTATTCAACTGCAGAGGGCATCGCAGCTAAGCCCAATCCCATCTTCATCCAATGTCACATGTGTACTTTCCAGAAGTGATCACTGGATATCAATTAGTAGAGTGAGCCCTGACTGATTTTCCCCTTCCTAGCCCAGGGATACTGAGGAGAATTGTAGTACCCCATCTGCTGTCCTGATTGAGATCAACTAACAGCACATACCAGAGTTGAACCTGTGACCTTCTGATCAGTCCCACTTACAGACCAGTCACGAATGACCTCCTCCTCGACCTCTCCACAACATTCAATATAGTTGGCCACACCATCCTTCCCAATGCCTCTCCTTTGTTGTCCAGCTCCATGGGACTGCACTCATGTAGTTCCACTGCTACCTGTCCAAACATGGCGAGCACATCTCCATAATGGCTTCACTTCCTACCCCGAATCATTATTTCTGGAGACTCCTAGACATCTATCCTTGGCCCCCTCTCTTCCTCAACTACATGCTGCCCCTTGGTGGTATCATCTGCAGACGTGAAACAGTTTCCATATGTATTCTGACGATACCCAACTCTACTTCTCGTCCTACTGGCCTCCTATCCTCCACCCTCTGTAAACTTTTAATTTGTGCAAAATCCAGCCATCCATATCCTGTCCTGCACTGTTGCACTCATTCATCACCCTTGTTCTCTCTGACCTCCACTCTCACCCAATGTGTTAAATTTTAAATCACTTCAAATCCTTTTAAGATTTTGCCTCCTCCTCCTGCCTTATATCCTCTCCTGCACCATTTGATCCTCCAATTATGGCCTCTGTGCAACTTCCTACCTTTGCTCTACTATGGGTGGTGGAGTCTTCAGCCTGCTTAGTTCTACCCTCTGGAACTCTCTTCGCAAACCTTTCCACCTCTCCTGTTCTCTCATCACTTTTAAAAACCTCCTCAAAGCCCATCTTTTCAACCTAGATTTTGGTCACTTCTCCTAATCTTCTCTCCCATGGCTTGGTGTCCATTCCTTTCATTTGTTTTTTTTTTAAATTCTCCTCCCCTCTGCAAAGCAAATATTCAGCATTGAAGCCACTATCGAAATGCATGTTCTTGTTAGTATCACACTGGGTTGTGCCTTTACCCACAGGGGAGTTACCTCTTTTAGGTGAATGGGTTTCTTGTTTTTTGAACCAACCATTTGTTCTGAATACATGCATGCGTAGTCACCCAACTACTGAACTAACCAAGCCGAGTGAAGTTAATTGTAACGAAACCTGTGTTTAGTAACTTGCATGGACACATTCCAACATCAAGACCAGAGATTTTGTGTGTCCCCTTGCCTGGCTACTATCTCAGGCTAAACCATATTGTTCACAACCTCTGCACCTGTTTGACCCCAAGCTGAGCTTCTGGTCCTATATCTTCTCCATTATAAAGACTGCATACTTCTACCTCCACTGCCTACCTCAAGCCACCTGCCACTGAAACCTTTATTCATGCCTTTGTCACCTCAATATTACTTCAATGGCTCCCCGGCCGGTCTTCCATCCTCCACTTTCAATAAACTTCATCTCATCCAAAACTCTGCTGCCTGTATCGTATCCTGCAACGTATCCCACTCGCCCAACACCCCTGTCCTTGCTGATTTACACTAGCTCCTGGTCTCCCAATGTCTCAGATTTAAAATTATTTTCCTTGCATTTAAATCCCTCCATGGCCTTGTCACTTCCTATCTCTGCAAACTCCTCCAACACTACAACCCCCCGCCCCCCACAAATTCTCCATTCCTCTGACTCCAGTCTCGTGCAACTCTCCCTCCCTTCCCCTACCAATGGCAGTCATTCTTTCAGTCACCTACAGCCTACTTTCTGGATTTCCCTTCCTGGACCCCTTCACCTCTCCAGCTCCTTCAGCCTTTAAAATGCTCCTTAAAAAAACACCTCTGAACAAGCTTTTAGTTACACCTCCTAACTTCTCTGTTGGCACAGGCGCCTTTTTCCTTATGCTTTTTTGAAGTGCCTTGGGGTTTTTTTCTACATTGACAGTGCTATAAATATGTATGCAAGTTATTGTGTTGTGTTTCCAGATGACAATATACATCTCAGCCTTAGGATTTTAAAACATACTAATATATTGCTAAATAATTGATATTTTTGCAATGCCTTACCAACATCACATATATAACAATATCCATTGGTGTTATCTTAAAAGATGTTCTGAGTCATGCATTGAACAGTATGGCTGCCAGGACTTCAACAAAAGCTGTTTTGTTTGATGGATCATTGGAAAGCTGGTACCATGAGTTGATCTACTAACCAACGCACACAGGAGACTGGCATATGCTGGATGCGTCATCTGTTTGTATTTTTACGATGCTAGTGGCACAGAAGATGAGAGCAGCAGTTAATTTTACTGATGCATAAATTCCTGGTTATGGCATTCTTCAGATCCATTTAGAATACATTGCACATGGCAGATACTTAACTGGATATTCTTGCCACAAAACTGGCAGTTCTAAATGGTCCACAAATGTCACCCTGGGGCAATATGCCTTACCCTGAGGTTAATTAAGCCTCCTGAGAAATAATTATCCTCTAAACTTTCAGAAGCAAAATGCTGCTCTCTCAATTGTTAGCAGATTTTAAAGACATTAATATTCTGTTTAACATTTTAAAAGGGGCATTGAATCTGCTCTCACATTCAGTTGCTTTGTATCTGTCAACCATGAAAAGTATTCATTCATGCTAAAGGCAGATTTTAGAATGGACAGGTAGGGAAAAATTGCTGTCTATCTCCAACCTTACGGTTGAGAAAGGCATGGATGTTAGGGAACTTGGTGAAATAAATAGTGATGTCTTGAGGAGTGTACATATTACAGAGAGGGAGGTGCTGGAAGTCTTAACGCGCATCAAGGTAGATAAATCTCCGGGACCTGATGAAATGTATCCCAGGACGTTATGGGAGGTTAGGGAAGAAATTGCGGGTCCCCTAGCAGAGATATTTGAATCATCGACAGCTACAGGTGAGGTGCCTGAAGATTGGAGGGTAGCAAATGTTGTGCCTTTGTTTAAGAAGGGCGGCAGGGAAAAGCCTGGGAACTACAGACCGGTGAGCCTGACATCTGTAGTGGGTAAGTTGTTCGAGGGTATTCTGAGAGACAGGATCTACAGGCATTTGGAGAGGCAGGGACTGATTAGGAACAGTCAGCATGGTTTTGTGAGAGGAAAATCATGTCTCACGAATTTGATTGAGTTTTTTGAAGGGGTAACCAAGAAGATAGATGAGGGCTGTGCAGTAGACGTGGTCTACATGGACTTTAGCAAAGCCTTTGACAAGGTACCGCATGGTAGGTTGTTACATAAGGTTAAAACTCACGGGATCCAAGGTGAGGTAGCCAATTGGATACAAAATTGGATTGACGACAGAAGACAGAGGGTGGTTGTAGAGGGTTGCTTTTCAAACTGGAGGCCTGTGACCAGCGGTGTGCCTCAGGGATCGGTGCTGGGTCCGCTGTTATTTGTTATTTATATTAATGATTTGGATGAGAATTTAGGAGGCATGGTTAGTAAGTTTACAGATGACACCAAGATTGGTGGCATTGTGGACAGTGAAGAAGGTTATCTAGGATTGCAACGGGATCTTGATAAATTGGGCCAGTGGGCCGATGAATGGCAGATGGAGTTTAATTTAGATAAATGTGAGGTGATGCATTTTGCTAGATCGAATCGGGCCAGGACCTACTCCGTTAATGGTAGGGCGTTGGGGAGAGTTATAGAACAAAGAGATCTAGGAGTACAGGTTCATAGCTCCTTGAAAGTGGAGTCACAGGTGGATAGGGTGGTGAAGAAGGCATTCAGCATGCTTGGTTTCATTGGTCAGAACATTGAATACAGGAGTTGGGATGTCTTGTTGAAGTTGTACAAGACATTAGTAAGGCCACACTTGGAATACTGTGTACAGTTCTGGTCACCCTATTATAGAAAGGATATTATTAAACTAGAAAGAGTACAGAAAAGATTTACTAGGATGCTACCGGGACTTGATGGTTTGACTTATAGGGAGAGGTTGGATAGACTGAGACTTTTTTCCCTGGAGAGTAGGAGGTTAAGGGGTGATCTTATAGAAGTCTATAAAATAATGAGGGGCATAGATAAGGTAGTCAAAATCTTTTCCCAAAGGTAGGGGAGTCTATAATGAGGGGGCATAGATTTAAGGTGAGAGGGGAGAGATACAAAAGGGTCCAGAGGGGCAATTTTTTCACTCAAAGGGTGGTGAGTGTCTGGAACGAGCTGCCAGAGGCAGTAGTAGAGGCGGGTACAATTTTGTCTTTTAAAAAGCATTTGGTCAGTTACATGGGTAAGATGGGTATAGAGGGATATGGGCCAAGTGCAGGCAATTGGGACTAGCTTAGTGGTATAAACTGGGCGACATGGACATGTTGGGCCGAAGGGCCTGTTTCCATGTTGTAAACCTCTATGATTCTATTCTATCTCCCCCCTCCCCTTCCTTCTCTGTTGTGTGAAGACCAGCTGAAGGACTAAGGTTGGATTCCTTGTTTTCTGCTGTGTTAGCTGATCTCAGCCAGGATGGCAGTAATGGGATACGATTGGCCTCAGTGCCCCTTAGTTAGGAAGAATCGTAGAATCATAGAATCAAAGAATCTTACATCTCCAAAGGAGGCCATTTGGCCCATCGTGCCTGTGCCAGCTCTTTGAAAGAGCTAACCAATTAGTTTCAAGCTCCTGCTCTTTCCCATAGCCCTGCAAATTTTTCCCCTTCAAGTATTTATCCAATTCCCTATTGAAAGTTATTATTGAATCTGCTTCCACCACCCTTTCAGGCAGATCATAACAACTTGCTACTTAAAAAAACAATTTCCTCATGTCGCCTTCGGTTCTTACACCAATTACTTCAAATCTGTGTCCTCTGATTACCAATCCTTTTGTCAGTGGAAATAGTTTCTCCTTATTTACTCTATCAAAACCCTTCATGATTTTGAACACCTTTATCAAATCTCGCCTTAACCTTCTCTGGTCTAAGGAAAACAATCCCAATTACTCCAGTCTCTCCACTTAACTGAAGTCTTTCATCCCTGGTACCATTCAAGTAAATCTCCTCTGCACCCTCTCTAAGGCCTTGACATCCTTCCTAAAGTGTGGTGCCCAGAATTGGCCACAATACTCCAGCTGGGGCCTGACCAGTCAATTATAAAGGTTTAGCATAACTTCCCTGCTTTTGTACTCTATGCCTCTATTTATAAAGCCAAAGATCCCATTTGCCTTTTTAACAGCCTTGTCCTGCCATCTTCAAAGACTTCTGTAGATATACCCTCAGGTCTCTCTGTTCCTGCACCCCCTTTAAAATTGTACCATTTAGTTTATATTGCCTCTCCTCATTCTTCCTACCAAAATGAATCACTTCACACTTCTCTTTGTTAAATTTCATCTGCCATGTATCTGCCCATTTCACCAGTCTGTCTATGTCCTCTTAAAATCTGTTACTATCCTCCTCACTGGTAACTACATTTCCAAGTTCCATGTCATCTGCAAACTTTGAAATTTTGCCCTGTATTCCCCAGTCCAGGTCATTAATATATATCAAAAAGAGCAGTGGTGCCAACACCGACCCCTGGGGGACACCACTGCACATTTCCCTCCAGTCTGAAAAACAACCATTCACCACTACTCTCTACTTTCTGTCCCTTAGTCATTTTCATATCCACACAGACACTGCCCCTTTAATCCCATGGGTTGCAATTTTGCTAACAAGTCTATTATGTGGTACTTTATCAAACGCCTTTTGAAAGTCCATATATACATCAATCACATTACCCTCACCAACCCTTTCCGTTACCTCATCAAAGAACTCAATCAGGTTAGTCAAACACGATTTGCCTTTAACAAATTTGTGTTGGCTTTCATTTATTAACCCATATTTTTCCAAGTGCCAATTAATTTTGTCCCAGATTATTGTTTCTAAAAGTATCCCCACCACTGACGTTAGGCTGACTGACCTGCAGTTGCCGGGTTTATCCCTCTCCCCTTTTTTGAACATGGGTGTAACATTTGCAATCCTTCAGTCCTCTGGCACCACTCCAGACTCTTTGCAATTTCCATCTTTACTTCCCTCAGCAACCCAGGATGCATCCCATTCGGACCAGGTGACATTTCTACTTTGAGTGCTGCCAACCTTTTAAATACCTCCTCTGTATCTATTTTGATCCTATCCAAATTCTCTACCACCTCCACCTTTACTGTGACATTGGTTCCGAATGGGCCCTACCCTTCCTTTAATTACCCTTTTACTATTTATATGTTAAGAGTTAACAGAGTTCCCAGCCCAATCACCATTCAGTGATTTCTTTTGGAAAGTGGTTTTGAGGACAGCTTGGGGCTTGTTTATGATGCTGCTGCCTACAGTTGAATAACCTGTTGAAACTCACTGGGTTCTCACTGAAAAAGGACCACTTAGATGAGGTACTAGTGGCTGATTGGCACCAGGGGAACCGTACCCCAGAGAGATTCAGCGCCTTCAGACAAGCAGAGGAGAAAATAATTCATTCAGTGTCTATACGCGAGCACCAGAAGAGGCCGTGAATCATTTTATATTCCGCGCAGTGGTATGATAAATGTTTTTACAAGGCAGCATTTTATGTTATTTACGACTTCGTCTCATGGATCCCCAAAAACACCTAACAAGACTTTAGTGCCTCTTGAATTACCTTATGGGCCAAGTAGACATGTCTTCTAATAAAACATATTTTAAGGAGTCCGAAACATAAAATTGTAAATGTTCTTATCACATTGTAAAGACTTACTTGAATACAATTAAAATGTGAGAGAAATAAAGTTGAGCGGAGATCTCATAAAAGCGTGAAGTTCAAGCTTCTTCTCAAAGTTTCATATAACTAAAAGTCTAGCGTTGCCGTGGTTACTGGGTCAGCGATTGTGACGAGACAATCAACGTTCTCCGAGTGGCCATGGCAACCAACGCTTTTCGAACCATCGGGGGAGGAAATGCCCTCCAGATGCGAGACCGCTGGAACTCGATTTAGAGAATTGGCTATATGGGATTAAAGGAAGTGCAGATATCATGACGTTGCTTTTAGATGATGAATCATTGCAGCATTGTCTTCAAATTTAAATAATGATGAGTGTCACAGATGTATTGGTATGTTTAGGTACTATGTACAGAATAACAGTATTGGAAGTTGCCAAATGGACAAGTTGAACTCAAAATTATCCAACTCTACATGATTGTAGAGAAAACATAAAAGTGGGATTTTAACCACCTGGGCACAGTAGTTCTGTGTAAGCAGGTGCAAATAATGAAAGAAAGGGGGAAGAATCAAATCACTGCTGTATTTTTATATATTGTGGTTTTACCAGTTTAAAATATTTGTACTCATTGATATTGTGACAGAAACAAGAATTGGCATGACAGCTGGCAATTAACATTTCAGTCCTAGATCTTTAACAAGATGGTGCAGGGTTTAGCAAAGAATATATTCATATTGATTTTATTTCTGTCAAGACAGATATTCCTTTGAGAATGCAGTATTTAAAAAAGAATACTTCATTTGTCTGATCTGTATCATTATTTACAAGATGTGTATTAATTTCTGTTTGTAACATGTTTATAAGAATCCAACCTCCCGAAGGAGGAATTCATTGAGCCTACACTTTGCGGAAAAGTTCAAGTTCAGATTAATACCAATAACGATTGCCCAAACAGGGATATTGTCTGAAATTGATATGTCAAAAGCCACATTAACCAGTGCTGAAATAAGTGATTTTGAGGTGAGAATTTAATCTGTTCTCAAGTAAGTCATATGCTGCTGCCAAGAACACGTAATTTTTGCCAGAGAGGAAATCTGTCCTCCAGGAATCTGCGAGAGCCAATTCCCAGTGCATCACTACAGGTTTTCTTATCATCTGGGATCAGTTCTGCACTTGCATTCTTCCTGAAATAAAGGATTCAATCGTTGTACCAAAAGTTGCATCAAAATAACCTCAACGAAATCCACTTGTCACCACATTTCCATTGACATTATCTGCTCACTCACAAACTAGGCCCTTGCCTTCCATGACCTTATTGTGGATGATTGCATAGACATCCTGATTTTGAGTGAGACTTGGCAAATGGACAGTGATTCCTTGCCCCTTGTTGGAGCCTTCCCATATGGCTATACTTTTCATGACCTGTCCTGCACAAACTGCCACTGTGGTGTTGTGGTGATCACCCCCCTCCTCAAAAAACCCACCATTGATCTCTCTGATCTTGCAAACTATTGCCACACCTGCAACCTCCCTTTCCTCGCCAATGTTCTTGAACGTGTTGTCCCTTCCAAACCTATTCCCATCTTTCCCGCAACTCCATGTTTGAATTTCTCTAATCAGGTTTCTGCCCCTGCAACAGCACTGAAGTGGCCCTAATCAAAGTCACAATGACTGTGGTGCATTTTCCCTTCTCATCCTCCTCAACCTCTCTGCAGCCTTTAATATGGTCAACTACACCATCTTTCTCCAATGCCTCTCCTCTGCTGTACATCTCAGTGTGCTGCCCTCACTTGGTTCCTCTTTTATCTATCTAATCCTAGCCAGAGCGTCTCTAGCAATTGCTTATCTTCCCCCTCCCAACCGTTAACTCTGGTATCCCCCAAGGATCTATCCTTGGACCCATCCTCTTCCTCATCATTTGAGGACATGGGGGTCAGCTTCCACATGTACACTGACAAACCTAGCTCCACCTCTCCACTAGCTCTTTAGACCCCTCCACTACCTCTGTGTTGTCATCCAATATCCAGTCCTGGATGAGCTGCAATTTCCTCCATTGGGAAGATTGAAGCCATCATCTTTGGCCACCGGCACAAACTCCGTAGCCTTGCCACCAATTCCATCCCCTTCCCCAGACCACTGTGTCAGATTGAACCAGACTGTTCACAACGTTCGACCTTAGGCTGAGCTTTCCACACTGTATCCTGTCCATCACAAAACCGCTTTCTCCACTTCCATAACATCGCCCACATCCATCCCTGCCTCAGCCCATCTGCTGCTGAAACTCTCATTCAACAACAACAACAACAACAACAACAACAACAACAACAAGCTTGCATTTTTATAGCTCCTTTAATGTAGTAAAACCCAAGGCTCTTCTCAGGAGTGTTATCAAACAAAATTTGACACCGAGGCCACATAACGAGATATTAGGACAGATGACCAAAAGCTTGGACAAAGAAGTAGGTTTTAAGGAGCATCTTAAAGGAGGAGAGAGAGACATAGAGAGGCAGAGAGGTTTAGGGAGCAAATTCCATGGCTTAGGGCCGAGGCAGCTGAAGGCACAGCTACCAATGATGTAGCAATTAAAGTCAGGGAAGCGCAAAAGGCAAGAATTGGAGGAGCGCAGAGATCTCGGAGGGTTATAAGCTGGAGGAGGTTATAGACATAGGGAGGGGCGAGGCCATGGAGGGATTTGAAAACAAGGATGAGAATTTTTTAATTGAGGTGTTCACAGACCAGGAGCCAATGTAGGTCACAGGGACTTGGTGTGAGTTAGGATACAGGCAGCAGAATTTTGGGTGACTCAAGTTCATGGAGAGTGGAAGATGGGAGGCCAGCTAGGAGAGCATCGGAAGAGTCAACTCTGGAGGTAACAAAGGCATGGATGAGGGTTTCAGCAGCAGATGAGCTGAGGCAGGGATGGAGTCAGGCGATATTACGGAGGTGGAAATAGGCGGTCTTGATGATGGAGCAGATATGTGGTCGGAAGCTCTCAGGGTCACATAGGACACCAAAGTTTGAATGGTCTGGTTCAGCTCAGACATTTGCCAGGGAGAGGGATGGAGTTGGTGGCTAGGGAACGTGCCTTTGTCACCTCCAGACTCGACTATTCCAAAGCTCTCCTGGCCTGCCTTCAATCCTCCAATCTCTGTAAACTTCAGCTCATCCAGTATTCTGCTGCCCATATTCTATTTTGCACCAAGTTCCACCCACCCATCACTCCTGTCCTTGCTGATCTACATTGGCTGCCGGTCCCCCAAAACCTCCAATTTAAATTTCTCATCCTCATGTTTAAAACTCTTCATTGACTTGCTCCTCCCTATCTCTGGACCCTCCTCCAGTCCTACACCTCACCCCCCCCCGCCGCCAGAAATTTCCATTTCTCCAACTCTAACTTCTTGTTCATCCTCCCTCCCTACACCCCATCATTGGTGACCATGCCTTAAGCCGATTATGCTCCACTGGAATTCCCCCCCTAATCACCATCACCTCTCCACCTTCCCTCCTCCTTTAAAACCCTCCTTAAAATCCACCTCTTCAATCAAGCTTTTGATCACTTCTCTTAGTATCTTGCTCTTTGCCTCAGCATCCATTTCTGACTCTGTGAAGCACCTTGGGATGTTTCTCTACATTAAAAGTGCTGTATAAATGCATTGCTGTTGTTGAGATGATTAGTTGGGTGAAGATTGCTGCACATTATGATGCAATTCCTGCAGTTATGAATTTTGACTTTGGATCTATTACATTTTGCTCTCGCACTCAACCTTATCATGAGTTTAAACATAACACACAGGTCAATCAGCATTTGCGGAGAGCACAGACAGGTCAGTAATTCAGGCTTAACCATTCATAAGATCTGAAAAATGAAAGATGTACAAGCATTTCAATAGAATCAGATAACAGAGGAGGAGTGGAAAAGTCAAACAACCAGAGATAAGACATATCAGTGGAATGATCATTAGATGGTGTTAAAGATCATCTCAGTCAGGTGATGGAAATAAACAAAGAACATGTGATTAACTAAAGTAGAGCCAGGCACACCAAGGAAAATGGAAGAAATGGGAGAACTTGCAAACACAGAAAGCGGTGGTCACTCCTACCAAGGACAACATCCAGGCTTGGGCTGATAAGTGGCAAGTAACATTTGCGCCTGACAAGTACAACACAATGACCACCTCCAACAAGAGAGAGTCTAAACACTTCCCCTTGACAATCCATAAGACCATAAGACCATAAGAGATAGGAGCAGGAGTAGGCCATTTGGCCCCTCAAGCCTGCTCCGCCATTTAATGAGATCATGGCTGATCTGATTTTTACCTCAACTCCACTTTCCCGTCCTTTCTCCATATCCTTTGACTCCCTTGCTGATCAAAAATTTGTCTAACTCAGCCTTGAATGTATTCAATGACTCAGCCTCCAAAGCTTTTTGGGGAAAAGTATTCCAAAGATTCACGACCCTCTGGGAGAAGAAATTCCTCCTCATTTCCATCTTAAATGGGCGACCCCTTATTCTGAGACTATGCCCCCTAGTTTTGGATTTCCCATGAGGGATAACATCCTCTCAGCATCTACCCTATCGAGTGCGCCCTCAGAATCTTGAATGTTTCAATAAGATCTCCTCTCATTCTTCTAAACTCCAACAAGTATAGACCCAACCTGTTCAATCTTTCCTCATAAGGCAACCCTTCCATACCCGGAATCAACCTAGTGAACCTTCACTGAACTGCCTCCAATGCAAGTATGTCCTTCCTTAAGAAAGGGCACCAGAACTGTATGCAGTACTCCAGGTGTGGTCTCACCAGCACCCTGTACATTTGTAGCATGACTTCCCAGCTTTTATACTCCATCCCCCTAGAAATAAAGGCCATTTGCCTTCCGGATTACCTGCTGCACCTGTATGTTGACTTTTTGTGTTTCATGTACGAGGACACCCAGATCCCTCTACCATAGCATTTTGTAGTATTTCTCCATTCAAATAATATTTTGCTTTTTTATTTTTCCTCCCAAAGTGGATGACTTCACATTTTCCCACATTATATTCCATCTGCCAAATTTTTGCCCATTCGCTTAACCTGTCAATATCCCTTTGCAGACACTTTGTGTCCTCATCGCAACTTGCTTTTCCACCTGTCTTTGTATCATCAGCAAATTTGGCCACAAGACACTCTGTTCCTTCATCCAAGTCATTGATATATATTGTAAATAGTTGAGGCCCCAGCACTGATCCCTGCGGCACCCCACTAGTTACAGATTGTCATTTTGAAAATGACCCTTTTATCCTGACTCTTTGTTTTCTGTTAGTTAGCCAATCCTCTATCCATGCCAGTATATTACCCCCAACACCATGAGCTCTTATCTTGTGCAGTAATCTTTTATGTGGCACCTTATCGAATGCCTTTTGGAAATCCAAAAATACTGCATTCAACGGCATTATCATCGCCGAGTCCCCCACCATCAACGACCTGGGGTTTGCCATTGACCAGAAACTTAACTGGACCAGCCACATAATTACTGTGGCTACAAGAGCAGGTCAGAGGCTGGGTATTCTGCGGCAAGCGACTCACCTCCTGACTCCCCAAAGCCTTTCCACCATCTACAAGGCACAAGTCAGGAGTGTCATGGAATGCTCTCCACTTGCCTGGATGAGTGCAGCTCCAAAAACACACAAGAAGCTCAACACCATCCAGGACAAAGCAGCCCGCTCGATGGAAACCCTATCCACCACCTTAAACATTCACTCCCTCCACCACCGGCGTACCGTGGCTGCAGTGTGTACCATGTACCAGATGCACTGCAGCAACTCTCTTGTTCGACAGCACCTCCCAAACCCGCGACCTCTACCACCTAGAAGGATAAGGGCAACAGGCGCAAGGGAACACCATCACCTGCACATTCCCCTCCAAGTCACACACCATCCTGACTTGGAAATATATCGCCGTTCCTTCTTCGTCGCTGGGTCAAAATCCTGGAACTCCCTACCTAACAGCACTGAGGGAGAACCGTCACCACACAGACAGCAGCAGTTCAAGAAGGCTGCTCACCACCACCTTCTCAAGGACAATTAGGGATGGACAATAAATGCTGGCCTTGCTAGCGATGCCCACATCCCATGAATGAATTTTAAAAAAGCATGCAACTCAGATCTAAAATTGGAAATAAAGAACTTGCATTTAAATAGGTCCTTTGATATCCTCAACACTTCCCAATGCACTTCACAACTAAGGTCCCACAAATAGCAATGAGTTGAATGACTAGTTAATCTGTTTTGGTGTTGTTTGTTGAGGGGCAAATGTTAGCCAGAACACCGGGTGCGGGGTGGGAGCGGGTCACAGGTTGGAGGTCTGAAGTAGTTTGTGTGCACTTGCAGGGCACTGGAGCAGAGAATCCTGGCCTGTATTTTCATTTCTTATTTCCAACACATGCAGATTTTTGCTTCTTATTATTACCATAGACTTGTTTTGTAATTATTCCTTTGAAATTACAGGATTGAAGTTCCCAATGGTACGGTTCTAAATTGTACAGACCAGAAAATCCTTGGTTTGATCCCTGGTCTTGCTGAGTTAGCTGATCTCATGTACATTGCTGCGAACAGGCATCTTGCGTGACACAGAAAAAAGGGAGTATCAGAAGAAATGTTATCTTGGGACCAGACTCATGATGGGCTCGGCGCTCAATCCCGCTGCCTTTCAATTGCAGGAGGTGTGGAGAGCAGATGACTAGATCCACACAAAAAGCAAATTTAGAAACTGACTGTGAACCAAAGCCTCTTTGACCAGTTCATCAATACGCTCCTCGGAATCAGTCTTATTGCATTACCTATTATTTTCCAATGATTAGTTTTCCTGACCCCAACCATCAATGACATTATATAGAAGAAAATTACTTAGATTTACTAATTTGTCCAAAAGGAGAGTGGAATGCAGAAGCTGTCTTCTTGAAAAGTCGAACCTGAACTCCCAGGCCCATGCAGAGCTGTTGCTCTTTTAAGGGTGATGAAGGAAATGGAAATACTGCACTTGGAGAGAAATTTGTCTCAAACTGTGATCTGCTTTTTATGGTAACCTTCTGGATCCAGTCAGGGATCTTAATGTACGCTATACATTAGTGGAGCATCAATCATCTTGTTGGTTTAAAATACAAGATGGTTAATAACAAAAGAATTAACCTTCTAAATAACATGTTGCACTTACAGCTATAGAGCAAGTCTTTGGCTTAGTGGTAGCATTCCCATCTCTATGTCAGAAGCTGCAGGGTTTGAACCCCACCTCAGATAGTCCCAAGCTCTGGCTCTGAATTCTGGGTTGACATCCAGCAGGATACTCAAGTCCGGTGGGTGTGGGTGGCTCCCCTTCATCATACAGGTTGTGGGAGTCCTAAGGACTAACCAACCTATTGGCTGGTATAACAATGGTTACAGCCATGGAAGGAACAGCCTGTCAAACCGCTAATCAGCCTGCAAATCCTTCCACTATTCCACACTATTCTGAAAGTGAAGAGTTCAAGATATGTAAAGAAGAAGAACTTACAGATATTATATTTATAAAATGGTGTACCTTGCAAAAGTAATATGTATAGCTATCTTTCAAAATAATGTATTGCCATCTGAAAGACTAAGTGGAATTATTGACTGACACAAAATTAGTCTATTGAATAGCTCCATGTAAACTTCATAATCCCTTACATTTTGTAAACATGAACTGTGTTTTTTAATCTGATGTTCTTTGGATTGAAATGAACAAGTTATAATGTTTTATAGACTTTTCACTGGTGTTTTACAATTTATTTGCTCCTCTGTTCAATATGATGATTTGTTCATTGCATTTATTGCAAGTGTTGTGAAATTACAAATGATTATGTTGTAAAGCCGGCAATTTTCAGTCGCAGCTGTTACAAACTATATAGAATGCAGATATACCATATACCAGTTATACCAGAAATGTAACTGAAATGGAAACATAGCAAAAAAAATTGAATAGTGGAATGTTAACACGCCACTAAGAGTTCGAATGTCAAAAGTTCGCACTTTTGAAACTTTGTTGTAAATTTCTGTTGCATTGTGACACAGTTGTGATTTCTATTCAAATCCAGTAATTTCTAAGCAATTGCATTTTCTGTTTGTGGGGCTTTGCTGTGCACAAATTGACTGCCATGTTTACCTACATAACAACATTAACTACACTTCAAATATATTTAATTGGTCCATGAATCACATCAGTAAATCACCACCAAAACCAAGATTAAGTGGTCATTTATCTCATTTGCTGATTGTAGGACTTTGCTGTGCGCAAATTGGCTGCTGTGTTTGCATACAAAGCAACCGTAACAACACTTCAAAGGTAATTCATTCACTTTGAAGTGATTTGGAACATCCTGAGGATGTGAAAGGTGCTATATGAATTCTAGTAGTCTATAGAAATTTGTTCTGTTAAACATCATTCGATTAAGGTACACGCTTCCTCCTGCAACATCTGCTCAGTGTTCAACTCCTGCTCAGTGGTCGACCTCTCCCCCCTTGTGAAGTGCCTCAGGATATTTTGCTATGTTGAAGGTACAATACAAGTGCAAGTTGTTGTTGAAACACAGCACAGCGTTCATTTACCCACTCCACCAGGGCAAGGGAGCCTTTTTAAAATGCAGATACTTTGATGTTCTTATAATTTGCAAGGAATGACAATCATGCAGTTATGTTAACAGTTTTCTTCTGACTTGAAGATTGATAAGGATTTTTAATTCGACACTAAGTCTGTCCATTGCTTGGAGGATTTGAACACTTTGACCTCAATTTGTAATCTCTCAAACATGCCCAATGTAAAAACAGTATTTAGGCAACATAAGGATACAATTTCACTCCATGTAATTGTTAATGTCAGCATTTTTGAAATATTTCCAGACATTAAAAAAGTCAGACTATAGTCTTCAATTTAACATTTTGCAAGTTTGTTATCAATCATGTTCACACAAGTACAGTCACTTAGTTAAAAATGGAATAGCCAAGAGTTACAACTCCACTTTTAGTATTCCTCATGTCAATCTGTGAAACGCCTTGGGGCATTCTTTATGTTAAAGGGGCTAAATAAATGCAAGTTACTGTTGTTCGTTATTAAACATAATCCCTATATAAACCACCTGAATACAATCCTGCAGTTTCTTTAAACTTAGACTAAGTGTTATGGCTTATGAACATTCCTATTTACATCTTAGACATTAGAGAATGTATTTTATTCCAATTCTCTTCCCTCATTGCTTGCTGGTAGTGGCTAGCCATTGGAATGTTGAATTACATTGCCAAAACATATTTGGCTGGTACCCTGTTTAAAGAGGAGGTACTTAAAAAGCTTAAAAATTAACCCGGTCCGGACTGGATGCACCCTAGGTTGCTGAGGGAAGTAAGGGTGGAAATAGCAGAGGCTCTGGCCACAATCTTCCAATCCTCCTTAGATATGGGAGTGTGCCATAGGACTGGAGGGTTGCAAATGTTACACCCCTGTTCATAAAAGGGGAGAGGGATAAACCAGGTAACTACAGGCCAGTCAACCTGATGTCGGTGGTGGGGAAACTTATAGAGACAATAATCTAGGACAAAATAAATTCGCACTTGGAAAAACATGGGTTAATTAATGACAGCCGGCACAGATTTCTTAAAGCCAAATTGTGTTTGACTAACTTGATTGAGTTGTTTGATGAAGTAATGGAGAGGTTTGATGAGGGTAATGTGGTTGATGTTGCGTATGTAGGCTTTCAAAGGCGTTTGACAAAGTACCACATAATAAACTTATTAGCAAAATTAAATCCCATGGGACTAAAGGGGCAGTGGTAGCATGGATGTGAAATTGGCTATGGGACAGAGAGCAGAGAGTTGTAGTTTTTCAGACTAGAGGAAAGTTTACAGTGATGTCCCCCAGGGGTCAGTATTAGGACCACTACTCTTTTTGATCTATATTAATGATCTGGACTTGGATCTACAGGGCATGATTTCAAAGTTTGCTGATGACAAGAAACTTGGAAAAGTAGTAAACAGTGAGGAGGATAATAACAGACTTCAGGAGGACATAGACAGACTGGTGAAATGGGCAGACACATGGCAGATGGAATTTAATGCAGAGAAGTGTGAAGTGAAGCATTTTGGAAGGAAGAATGAGAAGAGACAATATAAGCTAAATGGTACAATTTAAAGGGGGTGCAGAAACAGGGTGTACGTGCATACATCTATGAAGGTGGCAGGACAAATAGATGAAGCTGTTAAAAAGGCATACGGGATCTTCAGCTTTATAAATAGAGGCATAGAGTGCAAAAGCAAGGAAGTTATGCTAAACCTTTATTAAATACTGGTTAGGCCCCAGCTGGAATATTGTGGCCAATTTTGGGCACCACACTTTAGGAAGGATGTCAAGGCCTTAGAAAGGGTGCAGAGATTTACCAGATTGGTACCAGGGATGAGCGACTTCAGTTACGTGGAGAGACCAAAGATGCTAGGATTGTTCTCCTTAGACCAGAGAAGGTTAAGGGGAGATTTAATAGTGGCATTCAAAATCATGAAGTGTTTGATAGAGTAAATAAGGAGAAATTGTTTTCACTGGCAGAAGGGTCAGTAACCAGAAGACACAGATGGAAGGTAATTGGCAAAAGATGCAGAGGTGAGATGAGGAGAATTTTTTTAATGCAGCAAGTTATTATGATCTGGAATGCACTGCCTGCAAGGATGGTGGAAGCAGATTCAATAGTAACTTTCAAAAGGGAATTGGATAAATACTCGAAGGGGAGAAAATTGCAGGGCTATGGGGAACGAGTTGGGGAGTGGGACTAATTGGATAGCTCTCTCAAAGACCCGGCACTGGCACCAGCACTGGCACCATTGGCGCAATGGCCTCCTTCTGTGCTGTAAGATTCTATGAATGTGTGATACATGCTAGGGGATTTCCTGGGGTGTTCCTCCTAGTAAGTTGGATGACACCATGCCTTGTAAAGACAGGGGTGTTATACCATGTGTTGTTCCTTAAAGTCTGATTATTGTTAACACTCAGGTAAAAGTTTAGTTGTTTGGTCAGGGAACTTTGTATATTGGAATGTGCTCGTGAGTTTCAGAGGTCAGCTCTGAAGCACCCAGTTGTTTAACATTCTTTTGCTTGGCGAAGAGGTCTGACAGGTGTAACTAGATGCAATCTTCAGATATTATGCATTAAATTACATTAAGCAGTATGAACTGTTACATTGCACGTAACCAATTCGCAGAATCAATCGCCAAGACCAAGCGGACTTTTTTTATGTCGACGGAGCATGTGCACACGCGTGTATTTGAAAAAGCACTTTAGGGAGTAATACGTCCGGAGCCAAATAAATAGTTCTTGGCTCCATTCTGATATCCTTGCGCTAAGCGGTGACGCCATTTTTTTGGAGGATTTTTTTTTAAAAAAAGAAACCTCGGGAGGAGAAGGGAAGAAAGGACCAAGGGAGGGAAGGACGGACGGACCAGCAAGTGAGAGACAACAACCCGAGCTACTGCCGTAAACTATGGCCGATATCGATAAGCTTAATATAGACAGCATTATTCAAAGGTTGTTAGAAGGTGAGTGAGTGAGTGGTCGGAAGGCGGCCGTTAGCGCGGGGTTCCGAGGGGTTGCGCCTCACACACACGGGACAGTCTATTGTGTTTCTCGTTAGTTACTGGCGATCGGGAGGGGCCCAAAAAAAATATGCTCATGGGGCTTATATTCCGGTAAACGCGGGGCGGGATCCCGGTGGCCTGCGCCGATTTCCGAGAGTGTCTTAACTCCCTTTCTATGACTTATCTTGTGCGCACGCCGTATAATCGGCGGTCCGCACGCAGCCCGGCCTGCACCCTTTACCCGGCAGCGGTTTTATTCGCACCATCGCCTGCTCCCCATCTCTCCGGGAAACCCACTCCTTTAGCAGCCGGTCTCTTGGTTATATCATCCACAACCCCCCCTCCGCCCCGCTAGGGGCCTGTATGCTGATGGCTGGGCCTGGGGCACTCCATCGACTGGAGCAGCCAACAGGATCCATTTTGATGTTTGGGGTAGGTCGGAGCTGCTTAAGAAATGGCGGAGCGAAGGTTGGCGGTGATGGTCGGGGTAGCCCCTCATTCTTGAGGATTTCTTTACCGTGCGCGAGTAACTCAATCCAGCAAAAGTGAAACATTGGCTCCCGCTATAATGTCCAGATCGCGTATAGAGATGGTATATGATTCTTGCCCGCAGTGAGCCCTTTGCAGAGCAAGAACAAACCTTTTATATGCGAGAACGATACTGAAATGTGCGAATGTCATATGGAGTGATGGAGTCTTTGACCAGAGAATCACCTACATATATAGAGGACAATAACTGCGCTTCGCCTCCTCCTCTCTCTTCTCTCCACCACCCCCCCCCCCCCCGAATTGCAAGATAGCAAACTAATCCTGTGCTTCAGATAAAGTTATCTGATTTAAGGTTGTTACTGACCGGTTTCCACTATTACTTGCACGCGGAGAGGGTAAGTCATTGTTTTTCTTAACCATGTTGTCTTGCTTTTCTGATCCCATTGTAAAATGAAATTGGTGATGAAGTTGATGATATGTATAAAAGTACACAGTGATGTAAGATCCGACGGTGTATTGAGATTATGATATAGGACCTGCATTATTATTACGTTACTTTGCGGGGGGATGTTAAGTGACTTATTTTCCTATCTGATTAAAGGGTTCAGGATTACCTGAATCTTAAAATTGAACTATTAATCAGATCTGTTGTTGTACAAGGAAAGCTTTAGTAGTGATATCAGAGTGAATCCTTCCAATGAGATGTTAGCCAATTAAAGATCCCATGATTTGCTCTCGCCAATATTTATCCCTCATCCAACAGATTATCTGGTCATTATCACATTGCTGTTTGTGGGACCTTGTTGTGTGCAAATTGGCTGCCACATTTCCTACATTACAACACTGGCTACACTTAAAAGTACTTTGGCTGTAAAGAACTTTGGGATGTCCTGAGGTCGTGAAAGGTGCTATATAAATGCAGGTCTTTATTATTCAAAGGGTAGGTAGTTCTGGTGATGTGGCCAGCCTTCCTCCTTCAATCTCTCCCTTTCCCAACTAAAGTTAAGTTCACTGTTGATTGTGAGGCATTGCTGTATCAGTCGTAGCACTCTTGCCTCGTCAGAAGGTCATGGGTTCGAGTTCCACTGTAAAATTTGAGCATGTAATCTAGGCTGTACCTCAGTGCATTACTGAGAGTAGTCTGCATCTATGGAGAAAGAAACAGTGTCAATGTTTCAGGTCGAAGACCTTTCTTCAGAAATGGAAAATGTTAAGAGTTAGTTTTTGAGCAAGTATAGAGCCAGGGAAAGTGGTGGGGGGGGGGGGAATGAACAAAAGGGAAGGTCTGTGATAGGGTAGAGGGCACGAGTGGTTAAATGACAAAGGGGATGATGGTGCCAGGCAAGGAAGGTGGTAATGGGACAGGTTAAGAAACAAAAGATTGATCAGGAGTAGCTGTAAATAGCATCAGCAGACCCATTACCAGCACTAGCTGATCAAAAAAATGGGAGGAATCTTACAACACCAGGTTATAGTCCAACAGTTTTATTTGAAAATCACAAGCTTTCGGAGGCTTTCTCCTTCGTCAGGTGAGTGACGAAGGAGAAAGCATCCGAAAGCTTGTGATTTTCAAATAAAACTGTTGGACTATAACCTGGTGTTGTAAGATTCCTCCCATTTGTCCACCCCAGTCCATCACCGGCATCTCTACATCAAAAAAATGGGAACAGTGGTTATGATCTGAAGTTATTGAAATCAACGTTGAGTCCGGAAGGTTGTAAAGTGCCTAAATGAAAGATGAGGTGCTATTCCCCGAGCTTATGTTGAGCTTCATTGGAACAGTGTATGAGGCCGAGGTCAGAGTAGGAGTGGGAAGAGGAATTAAAATGGCAAGCGACCGACAAGTCAGGGTCATACTTGCAGAAAGAGCAGAGGTGTTCAGCAAAGTGATCACCTAGTCTGCGTTTGGTCTCCCCAATGTACAGGAGACCGCAGCGGATACAATATACTAACTTGAAAGTACAAGTAAACTGCTGTTTCACCTGGAAGGAGTATTTGAGTCTCTGGATGGTGGGAAGAGAGGAAGTGAAGAGGCTGGTGTTGCATCTCCTGCGCTTGCAGGGGAAGGTGGGAGGAGAGAAAGTGTTGGTGATGGAAGAGTGGACTCGGGTGTCGCGGAGGGAGCAGTCTCTTCGGAATGCTGAAAGGGGAGGGGAGGATGTGTTTGGTGGTGGGATCACGCTGGAGGTGGCGGAAATAGCGGAGGATGATATGTTGAATGTGGAGGCTGGTGGGGTGGAAGGTGAGGAGAACAAGAGGGACATAATCATGGTTCTAGGAGGGAAGGGATGAGGGCAGAAGTGCGGGAAATAGGATGGACACGGTCGAAGGCCCTGTCAACCACAGTGGAGGGGAATCCTCAGTTGAGGAAAAGGGAAGATATATTGGAAGCACTGGTGCGGAATGTGGTATCCTCAGAACAGATGCGACGGAGAAACTCGGAGAAGGGAAGAGAGTCCTTACAGGAAGCGAGGTGGGAGGAAGTGTAATCAAGGTAGCTGTGGGAGTCGGTGGGCTTATAATAGATATTGGTTGACAGCCTATACCCAGAAATGGAGATAGAGAAGTCAGGGAAGGGCAGAGTCGGAGATGGACCTGGTGAAGGTGAGGGAAAGGTGGAAATTGGAAGCAAAGTGGATGAAATTTTCCAGTTTGCGGCAAGAGCAGGAAACAGCATCAATACAGTCATCAATGTACTTGAAAAAGAGGTTAGAGAGGGGACCTGAGTAGGACTGGAACAAGGAATGTTCCACGTATCCCACAAAAAGGCAGGCATAGCTGGGACCCGTATAGGTTCCCATAGCGCCATCTTTTATTTGGAGGAAGTGAGTGGAGTCAAAGGAGAAGTTGTTCAACATAAGAACAAGTTCAGCCAGGTGGAGGAGGGTGCTGGTGGATGGGAACTGGTTGGAACTGGCAGGGCCCGCATGCCATCCTCGTGGGGAATGGAGGAGGTGGAGGGACTGGACGTCCACGGTGAAAAGGACACGGTTAGGTCTGGGGATCTGGAGACTGTTGAAGTGGCAGAGGGAGTCAGAAGAGTCGTGGATGTAGGTTGGAAGAGACTGGACAAGGGGAGGAAAAATAGTCAAGATAGGAAATAAGTTCCCTGGGGCAAGAACAAGCTGGAACGATGGGTCTCCCAGGGCAGTCCTGTTTGTGGATCTTGGGAAGGAGGTAGAAGCGGGGTTGGGGGACTGATGTGGAGGCCATGGAGGGAAGATCTCCAGAGGAGATGAGGTCAGTGACGGTCTGGGAAACTATGGCTTGATGTTCAGTGGTCCAGGGGGAGGTAGGAAGAGGTGTCGGAGAGTTGGTGTTCAACCTCCGCAAGGTAGAGGTCTGTTGGTCTGTTCGCCACACAACACCTGTGCTGCCCTTGTCAGCAGGTTTAATGACAATGTCAGGGTTGGACTCGAGAGAACGGAGTGCTGTGAGTTCAGAGGGAGGTGGGTTAGAATGAGTGAGGGAGTAGAGAAACTGAGACGGCCGATGTCCTGCCAGCAGTTCACAATGAAAAGATCGAGGGGATAAGAGGCCAGTGGCAGGGGTCCAGCTGGAACGAGAATTCTGAAGAAGGAAGAAAGGTTCCGCTGTACGGGGAGGGGAAACTCCTGGCCATGAAGTGGGCATGAAGGCAACGGAAGAAGAACTCAGCATCGTGTCGAGCTCGAAATCCATTGAGGTGGGGACGTAAGGGGATGAAACTAAGGCCTTTGTTGAGGAGTGGTTATTCAGTGTCAGAGAGGGGAAGGTGGAAACACGACAAAGGACGAGATTATAGGGAGGGATGAGGTCAGAGGAAAGTGAAGGGGAAGAAGGATCGTGGGGGGTGTTGGTATCTGAGTTGTTGAAGCTTGTGGTCTCTCGACACCTGAAAGGAAGACAAAAAAAGTTTAAGTGCCGGATGAGGTGAAGGATGAAATGGAACTACGGACCAGGTCAGCTCTGAAAAAGTGAGTCTATGCTGCTGAAGAGAGAGGTTAAGAGCGTGCCTGCGCTGGCGTATGGCGTTGAGCGTGGATCTCAGAAGGCGGCGAGAGCAGTGGTTCGAGGAACACTGAATATCATGGAGATCTCTAATCACGGGTGGATCCGAAACATGAAGGGTGGAATTTAAGTTGGAAACCATGTGGAATAACTCTGAGCTGGAGACAGTTGCTGAGGAAAGAGATGTGGCTGTGAAAGCGAATTTTAGAAGAAACCTGATCAAACACGAGAAGGGAAACAGAAAGCAATAAAGGTGAACAAGGTAAAAGACAAATGGAAATCCCATCGGCGAGAAGAGCAGAACTTCTTCAAGGTGAGTATTCCTGAAAGAGAAGTGGCTGTGAATTAAACACTAAATCAAAAGCAAAATACTGCAGATGCCGGAAATCTGGAATAAAAACAGAAAATGCTGGAGAAGCTCAACAAGTCAGGCAGCATCTGTAGAGAAAGAAACAGAGTTAAAGTTTCATATCAAAGACCTTTTGTCAGAACTGGAAGATGTTAAGAGTTAAAGTTTTTGAGTACAGACCCAGGGGGAGGGGAGGGGAGGAGAGGAAAGAACAAAAGGGAAGGTATGTGATGGGGTAGAGGGCACGAGTGATTAAATGACAAAAGGAATGATGGGGCAAAGAAGGTGGTAATGGGACAGGTTAAGAAACAAAAGATTGATCAGGAGTCCCAGTTTCTCTGTCTTCGTCTTATCTGTTCTGACTGTACCACTTTCCGCACCAGTGCTTCCGACATGTCTTCCTTTTTCCTCAACCGAGGATTTCCCCCCCACTGTGGTTGACTGTGTCCGTCCTATTTCCCGCACTTCTGCACTCACCCCGTCCCTTCCCTCCCACAACCATGATTACGTTCCTCTTGTCCTCACCTTCCACCCCACCAGCCTCCACATTCAACATATCATCCTCCGCCATTTCTACCACATCCAGCGTGATCCCACCACCAAACACATCTTCCCCTCCCCTTTCAACATTCCGAAGAGACCACTCCCTCTGCGACACTCTAGTCCACTCTTCCAACATCCGCTCTCCTCCCCACAGCTCCTTATGCGCACGCAGGAGGTGGAACACCTGCCCCTTCACCTCCTCCCTTCCCACCATCCAGGGCCCCAAACACTCCAGGAGAAACAGCAGTTTACTTGTACTTTCAAGTTAGAATATTGTATCCGCTGCACACAATGCGGTCTCCTACATTGGGAAGACCAAACGCAGACTCTGCCGAACGCCTCCGCTCTGTCCCTGATTTGTCGGTCGCTTGCCATTTTAATTTCTCTTCCCACTCTACTCTGACCTCTCTGTCCTCGGCCTCTTACGCTGTTCCAGTGAAGCTCAAGGAACAGCACCTCATCTTTCGTTTAGGCACTTTACAATCTTGCGGACTCAACATTGATTTCAATAACTTCAGATCGTAACCACTGCTCCCATTCTTTTCGGTCAGCTAGTGCTGGTAATGGTTCTGCTGCCACCTACAACTATTCCTGATCGATCTTTTGTTTCTTAACCAGTCCCATTACCACCTTCGTTGCATTGCACCATCATCACTTTTGTCATTTAATCACTTGTGCTCTCTACCCTATCACAGACTTTCCCTTTTGCACTTTCCTCCCTTCCTTCCCCTGGCTCTATGCTTGCTCAAAAACTTTAATTCTTTACATCTTCCAGTTCTGACGAAAGGTCTTCGACCTGAAACGTTAACTGTTTCTTTCTCCACAGATGCATTTTTGATTTTTATTTCAGATATCCGGCATCCGTAGTATTTTGCTTTTGACTGAGAGTAGTCTGTTGTCTTTCGGATGTGACATTGAACCAAAGCCCTATCTGCCTGGTCAGGTGGATGTAATGGATGCCATGGTGTTGTTGTTTGAAGAGTAGCATGGGTGTTCTCCTGAAGTCCTGGCCAACAACTCTCTGAAACACCACCTCCAAAACAGACTATTTGGCTTGTGTGGCGCACAAATGCCGGCATAGACCAGTTGGGCCGAAAGGCCTGTTTCTGTGCTGTAGACTCAATGTAACTTGATATCATTGCTGTTTGAGGTGAAAATTGGCTACATCCAATTAATTACTTTCAAGGTGTAAAGTGCTTTGGGACATCCTGAGGATGTGAAAGGCACTATATAAAAATGTGAGTAGACCTTTTTTTCTTCCACGTGGTTCACTGTACTCCAAAGTAACTTTGTGTGACAACTTTTGGCAACGTAAGGCCTATAATAAATTGAAGCATTTGTTTCTAGGAATATTGATAATAGCCTATGGAGCCATTAATGTAGAAACCATCCCAAGGTGTTGGGGATAAAACAGAAGCTGAGAGAGATTTGGAAGGGGTGACAAGGCTTGGGCATCAGTAAAGGGAGGTGGAGAAGCAGAGATGTTTGAGGAGAGAATTCCAGAGAGTGGGATCTAGATGACTAAAGGCACAACCACCAATGATGGGGTGAAGGGAGGGGGAGTAATATAGGTTCCAAATCCATTTAAAGGTGTGCAGCTGTTTTACTTGGGAGCTTACATTTAAATAGGCCAGGTTTTTGAGCCAAAATAAATATCACCCCTAGTGAGTGATGCTTGGCAAGTCTGCCTTAAATTTGCTTGCAGGCAACAATTGTGTTTAAATAATATCTATCATCTATTGCTGTTAAGTAAATGTCCCTACATTTTTTGCTATATTTTTGAGTAAAACTAGTTGCTACTAGTAGGTTTCAGCAAAGAAGGTAAGTTTTAACCATCTATATTGTATCAGGAATCTGTTGAAATTGTTGCTGAGGTCTGCACTTACTGTTTGATCACATTATTAAGAATTGAAATTAATTTTACATGGGGAAACTTACTGTTTGACTGCATCTAGTTTTGTGATGATGCACGGGTGAAGATGACCATGTTTTTTTTCAGATTTATTTGTAACGCACACTTCCAATGCTCAGAACAACTGTTCTGTATCAAACCTTCATTAGAACATATATGGTAGATAACATGTAGGGTATTTGGACAAGATGGTTTATTGTATGCTCTGTACTTTGGAGTTTTCCCCATGTAAAATCAACTTGAGCAGAGTGATGTCCAACTGGCTGCAGCTCTTCCTTTTTTCTCATCTGCATGTTATAAATCTGGCATAGAGGTGTGAAATTGAAAATCCTTGCATACATCTGTGCTAATTGTAATCCTTGTGGATCTAGTGAAATTTGTCCCATTTATACTGCTGGGCAGCTCCAGTGAATACTTTTTTTTATGTGCATGCACATTGTTTTTGACATTTTCTACTTGAAAGGGGGCAGAGATTTGGATAATGAATTCTGATTATTCACATGGGTCTAAGGGTACTCTTGGGGGACTTGGTAGAGGGGTACTGAAATTAATACCTGTGACCTCTTGTGCCGTTCTCCCCTGTTTGCTTCTGGTTTGTGTTGCTGTTCAGAATAGAGGCTGATTGGATGCCAGATTTGAGCCAGGACCCGTGATTACGGATGTCAAAGTATACAGTATTCAAACTGCAGCATAACTAAGGTCTTTTACAAGTTTTGCAATACCTACTTTTACATTCTATATTTCTAGATACAAAACCAAGTATTTTTTTATATCCCCCCCCACCCTTTGGTCAATGGCCCATTGCACATTGATGCAATTCAGGCTGTTATTTGCTAGGTCAGGCAATGATGGTCCGCCACACCCATTTTTCTTACACTACTTAAATGGTCTCTGAAATCTCCTAGATTTGTTTGGAACACAGGGCTCCACTCTTGAAATGTGTACAACATTTTGGCAATAGATTATATTTGCTTGCGGAGTGAAAGGCTCTTGGCTACAGTTTAACTAGTGTTCATCAAATCACAGTACAAAACATCTGTGGCCTAATTCCACACGCCTCCATCAAGCAGTGTCACCTTGCCCTTTCTGCAGCTTGGCAGAGTAGTGCTTAATTCTGCCTTTGATTTCAGGGTGGACTGGTCCACCTTTCTCAAGATACCTAAGGTACATGGAGTATGATTTTTAATAACTATATTTACACCCCTTTAGTAGTAGTACTACTTCACCATGAAGATATACTTGATTTATCACACCCACCACTTACCTCTTCTCTGGACCTGCCTTGGGTCTTTGATGTTTTGTTTTCCTGTCTCCACTGGATGATCTCACTATTGTATCTTGATGTGAAATAACACCTCAGTGTTTAGTGGGCCTGAATATCAATCCAACAGCAGAGCTAAAGGCTCAAAACTTTGGGGCTGTAGCTTTGGAACCCCGGAGGTCACTTCATTAATGAGTGCGGTTAATGAGGGGAGAACTGCATATCTGCTGTTAGCATTCCTAAGATAAGTGTCTTAACATGCACAAAACCTGCCCTTCAGATGGTAGTACACTCCTATGTCTTGTTTATGCTGTGCTGATTTTTTTTAAAATAGTAACTCGATAATTTATTGCAGTTGGATTAAGGATTAATCTGACCATCTTTTGTCACTAAGTGGGTGCTTCATAAAGCTTATTATATCCCTTCTCAATTATATTTTTCAATGTCTCATTACTGGAGAGAATACTTGGTGGTGGGGAGGGGTCTGTTACAAAGAGATGCATCTTGTATGGTTCAGAAATATGCTGCATCCCTGAGTCAGTCAACTGGCTGCAATATTAAAGGACCAATATAGTTTGTCTACTGTCATCTTTCCCTTAATGTTTACATGTATTTGGCAAAAGCCAACTACTTTATCCTATCAAAACTGCCAATCTTGGACCACCATCTTGCTCTTTAACCTTGTTTTTCAACTGACACTAGAACACGTGTTCCTATTCGTCTGGATAAAATAGCCCTTGCCAAATGTACTGTTTATTGTTTTATATCTTAAAGTTAACAACTTTCTTAAATCTATAAAAGTCTGCGGCAGTACTCTTAACATACTAGTTAATCTGGATGTATGTGGGTATGCAAATACAACCTGTTGGCTGTACGCGATTGGGTGGTGCAATGGTTGAGGCACTTTCATGTTGGGTGAGTGCCAGTGGTTGCAGACGTGTGATATTCGTACTCTTGAGACACCAATGCATTTGGATCTCCAGAAGAGACTGTTAGCTAAAGTTGAAGCTCATGGAATTGTGGGCAAATTATTGACCTGATTAAGAAATTGGCTGAGCGGCCCAAGACAGAGTAGCGATACTGGGCAGGTACTCAAATTGGCGGGATGTGACTAGTGGTATCCCACAGGGATCTGTGTTGGGGCCTCAACTATTCACTGTATTTCTTAATGATTTGGATAACAGGACAGAGAGCCACTTACCCAAGTTTGCCAAAGTCACAAAAATAGGCAGCATTGTAAGCAGTGTAGATGTAGGCATAAAATTAGAGATATTAATAGATTAATTGAATGGGCAAAACTGTGGCTAGTGGATTTCATTGTAGACGTGTGAGGTTATTCACTTTGGTCCTAAAAAGAATAGATCAGAGTACTTTCTAAATGGTGAAAAGCTCAAATCAGTGGAGGTCCAAAGAGACTTAGGGTTTCATGTGCATAGATCATTAAAATGTTATGGACAGGTATGGAAAATAATCAAAAAGGCTATTGGAATGCTGGCCTTTATATCTAAAGGACTAGTATACAAGGGGTAGAAGTTATGCTGCAACTATACTGTAGCATAACTTACGGTTAGACCACACCTGGGGTACTGTGTTCAGTTCTGGGCACTGCACTGTAGGAAGGGTATATTGGCTTTGGAGGGAGTGCAGCGTAGATTTACTAGAATGATACCTGGACTCCAAGGGTTAAATTTCAAGGAGAGATTACACAAACTAGGGTTGTATTCCCTAGAATTTAGAAGATTAAGGAATGATTTGATCAAAATTTTCAAGAAATTAATGGGAACTTGATAAGGTAGATAGAGAGAAACTTTTTCCGCTGGTTGGGGAGTCTAGAACTAGGGGACATAGCCTAAAAATTAGAGCCAGGACTTTTAGGAGTGAAGTTAGAAACACTTTTACACGGAAAGGGTGGTAGAAGTTTGGAACACTCTTCCGCAAACGGCAATTGATACTTGCTCAATTGTTTATTTTAGATCTGAGATTGATAGATTTTTGTTAACCAAAGGTATTAAGGGATATGGGGCCACGGTGGGTATATGGAGTTAGGTCACAAATCAGCCATGATCTCATTGAATAGCAGAACAGGCTTGAGGTGCTAAATGGCCTACTCCTGTTCCTATGTTCGAGTCATGTTTTGGGGCCTTGAGCTACTGCCAGTTCTTCGTTTAAATGTAGAACCACCGAGCTGGATTCCCTTATTTGCAGTGTAAATCATAGATCTTCAGCTTCCAATTGGAGGACCAACAACAGGTAAAATAACCCAGGGTGTATATGAATTGCAGGTCTCCATTTAAGGGCTGCTTTTCTGGATCCCGTGTAGGTAAAATAATATTTTTTCACCTTTTTGGTAATGAAGTTGCAATCTATTTCAGTGATGGAGGGGAAGTCTTTCCTGTTTGATTGCAAGGATGCAAAGGAAAAGTTTAAGGATTCTTAAGAGATTCAAGTCACTAGTACAAAATTGATCCAAATTTGGTGGTGGTCACGAATGACAGCAGGACAGATGGTGTGTATTTTTTCAAGTTTGTGTTAATATCACATTGTTGGGTACAAGCTTTACATTTCCAGAGCAGGGGGATTTTTGATAATAGGAAAAATACTTTTTGCCAACATTGACATTCACCTAGAGCATAAAATGTATTTTTTTTGTCTGCTTTTAAAGAAAGCTTATGTATTGACATCAGTTTCCCACATTAAAACATCCATACAATATCCTATTGGGAAGGAAAGAAGTGATTTGGTGGGGGTGGAGAAATTGAACAAAAGTCATGTGTGTCCATGTGTATAATTGTAACTCTCATACAAATGTGATGTCTAATTATTAAATTACATGCCAGCTAGACATTTTCCTGATTGAAAATGCTTTGCACAAACCAGAGTCCGAACATCACTTTTAATAGTTAGTTCCTTGGGTTCTCAAAGAATAGTACTCTCTATGAAACTTTGTACACATTCACAAATCAACTAAAAACCTAGTTAATTCAGCTGTTAGAATTGTCCATGTTTTGTGCTCTGTAAATTCAGATTGCAAAGCAATATATTGCTTTGTTAAGGAAGCAGGGTAAATTTTAACAATAACTATAGTTCTTTTAATACTCAGTGTGTGAAGTGGTAAATTATAGCTACCAGCATTGCTCAGTGTGCAAATGCACTGTGTGGAACTAAACCGTAAAGATTAGGATATTCTTCAGTTCGATTCTGGTCTTTGCTGAGTTAGCTGATCTCAGCAACAACACTGCTGAGATATCTACAATTTGGCTGTATACTCTCAGGCTGTGTAGGGTTAAAAAAAATTATTCCCATTCCTGGTCTGAATCCAGTGACCCCTGCTGGCAGTTCTATATATGTGGATCTTGGTCTCGGCTACGATTACTCTTTTTTGTCATCTTCTCCCAAGAACCTCTGGTCAAATAGCCTGTTGAAACTCATTGCCTAGAATCATAAATGAAAAATGGCCTCTTGGGTGAGGTGCCCCTCAAGACTGACTACTTTCAGGAGAGGAAGTGAGAAAATTGAGAGAAAAGTTGATTGTCAGGAATTCTTCATAATGACTTGATTTTTTTTTAATGGTTGTCTTGCATTGGCCTATGAAAAGGGTTTTCCTGCATGGTGTTAAATATGCTTGCTCCATTTGATGGATCCTACATTTCTAAGCATGGTGGCTGAAAGCATGCTGATATTGGGACCTCTTTGCAAACATCTTTGCTAGATTTAATCAACCCAGACAATGTTAGATGTAGCTTTTATATCTTGCATGTGTGGTTTAATGGAAGAATGAATTTGGGTCAAGCTTTTAAAATTGAAAGAATTCTTTGCAACAGTTTTTTGTTTGTTTTCTTTTCCATTTAGACCTGCTGGAATGATTTCATAAAGGACCTTTTGAAGTCTTGTCTCTAATACAGAATAGAGTTTAGAATCCCTTAAATAAAAAGCTGGCCATCTAGGAAGAAAAGTTATGATTGCTGTTGCATAAATGTCATTCCCCCCCCCCCCCCCCATTTTTATGATCGTTTATCACAAAATAAGTTATGGGGGTGGGGAAAAAGCAGAGTAATTTGATCCTACTGTTAACTTGCAGCATGATATTGCACTTTATAAATGCCTTTTATTGCACCTTGATTTAACTTTTAAAAAGTCAGTAGAAGTTCCTTTTTTGGTAGGTGGTGTTTCAGATAGTCATGTTGAAAATACTGGGAGCAAATCCTACTGTTCCTTGTTTTAGGAACAGGAGTAGATCATTCAGCCTCTGGGGTCTGTTCTGCCATTCAGTTAGATCATGGCTGATTTGTATGTTCAATTCCATTTATCTTTGTTCCATATCCATTGTTTTAACACAGAAGCTGGAAAGAGTCAGTTTCATTGGTGTATTTGAGCCATTTTATATTTTAGTGACTCTATGTTGTCACAAGCTGTGCATAGGAGCAGATATGCCTATCCTCATTAGGGATGAGGTCCTGCAAGCAGAATATAGGGAGTTAGGAAATAAATTAAAAAGCAGGACCTCTAAGGTAGTAATCTCAGAATTACTCCCAGTGCCATGTGCTAGCGAGAGCAGAAATTGGAGAATAGACCAGATGAATGTGTGGCTTGAGAGATGGTGTAGGAGGGAGGGGTTTAAATTCCTGAGGTATTGGACCGATTCTGGGAAAGGCAGGACCTGTACAAGCTGGACGGGTTGCACCCAAGCAGAACCGGGACCAATATCCTTGCTGGGGCATCTGCTCGTTCTGTTGGGGAGGGTTCAAACTAGTATGGCAGGGGGATGGGAACCAAAGAGCAGGTACAAATAGGACAAATTCAGACCAGGAAACGGGAAGTAGAATAGCAGTTAGTGACGTAGTTAGTGATTCAGAAAAGCAAAAGAAGCAAAGATTCAATAGTGTTCAGCACAGGAATTTGATGGGGTTAAAGGGTATATACTTCATTGCAAGGAGCATTACAAACAAAACAGATGAGCTGAGGGCACAGATAGGCAGCATATCACCATTGCTACAACAGACACCTGGCTTAAAGAGGGGGATAATTGGCAGCTCAACATCCCTGGATATGGAGTTTTCAGGCAGGATAGAGTGGGTGATTAAAAAAGGAGGTAGGGGGTAGCATTATTGGTTCGAGAATCAATTACAGTTGTGAGAAGGGATGATATGTTAAATGGATAATCAATCGAGGCCATATGGGTTGAGCTAAGAAATGAAAAAAGGGGCAGTCACACTACTAGGAGTGTACTATAGACCCCTGAATAGCGAAAGGGAGATAGAAGAACAAATATGTAGGCAAATTTCTGAGTGCAAAAATAAGAGGGCAATAATGTTGGGGGACTTCAACTACCCTAACATCAACTGGGATTCAAACCGTTTTAAGGGCACATAGGCCGCGAAGTTCTTGATCAGTGTCCAGCAGAACTTTTTTAGCCAGTATGTGACAAGTCCAACAAGAAGGGATGCAATTCTAGATTTAGTCCTGGGAAATGAAGATGGGCAAGTTGGTGAAGTGACAGTGGGTGAGCATATTGGGGATAGTGACCACAATTCAGTTAGTTTTAGTATTATGGAAAAGGACAGAGTTAAATCAGGAGTAAATGTTTTAAATTGGGGGAAGGCAAATTTTACAGAACTAAGAGGTGATTTGGCAGAAGTGGACTGGTCGCAACTACTTGAGAAATCAGTGGGAGGCACTAAAAAGTGAAATTCTACAGGTACAATGTAGACACGTCCCCTCAAAGAAAAAGGGTGGCACTGCCAAATTTAGAGCCCCCTGGTTGTCTAGAAGTACACGGGGCAAGATAAAGCAGAAAAAGAAAGCTCATGACTGTCACAGAAAACTAAATACTGCAGAAAGCCTAGAGGAGTGTAGAAAGTACAGGGATGACGTAAAAAAGGAAATAAGGAAAGCAAAGAGAGGGCATGAAAAAATATTAGCTAGTAAGAATAAAAAAAAACAAAGATGTTTTCAGTACATTAAGAACAAGAAGATAGCTAAGGAAAAGGTGGCACCTATCAGGGATGATAAGGGTAACTTGTGTGTAGAAGCAGAGGATATGGGTAGGGTGTTAAATGAATATTTTGTCTCCGTATTCACAAAGAAAAGGGATGATCTGGACGTAGTAGTTAAAGAGGAGAGGTGTGAAATATTGGATAAGGTAAACATTACGAGAGAGGAAGTACTAGGGAGACTGGAATCCTTGAAAGTTGATAAGTCACCAGGGCCAGATGGATTGTTTCCCAGGCTATTGAAGGAAGCCAGGGAGGAAATAGCGGATGCTCTGAGGATCATTTCCCAATCCTCACTAGATACAGGGGAGGTACCGGAGGACTGGAAGACTGCAAATGTAGTACCATTGTTTAAAAAGGGTACGAGGGAAAGGCCGAACAATTATGGGCCGGTCAGTCTTACCTCGGTAGTGGGCAAACTATTAGAATCAATAATGAGAGATAGGATAAATTGTCACTTGGAAAAGCATGGTTTAATCAGGGGTAGTCAGCATGGATTTGTTCAGGGAAGGTCATGCCGTACAAATCTGATTGAATTCTTTGAGGAAGTGACGAGGAGGATTGATGAGGGTAGTGCAGTGGATGGTTGTCTACATGGATTTTAGTAAGGCATTTGACAGGGTCCCATATGGCAGACTGGTCAGAAAGGTAAAAGCCCATGGGATACAGGGAATTGTGGCGCATTGGATCCAAAATTGGCTTAGTAACAGGAATCAAAGGGTAAAAGTTGATGGAAGTCTTTGAGAATGGAAATACGATTCCAGTGGTGTGCCACAGGGCTCAGTGTTGGGTCCCTTGCTGTTTGTGGTATATATTAATGATTTGGACTTGAATGTAGGGGGCATGATTGGCAAATTTGCAGGCGACAGTGATAGTGAACAGGATAGCTGTAGTCTCCAAGAAGATATCAATGGGTTGGTGGAGTGGGTGGAAAAGTGGCAAATGGAGTTCAACCCAGAGAAGTGTGAGGTAATGCACTTAGGGAGGGCAAACAGTAAAAGGGAATACGCAGTAAACGGGAATATATTGAGAGGGGTAGAGGAAGTGAGAGACCTTGGAGTGCATGTGCACAGGTCCCTGAATGTGGCAGTACAGGTAGGTAAGGTTGTGAAGAAGGCATACGGAAGGCTTTCCTTTATTAGCCAAGGTATAGAATACAAAAGCAGGGATGTAATGATGGACCTGTACAAAACGCTGGTAAGGCCACAGCTGGAGTATTGTGTGCAGTTCTGGTCACATTACAGGAAGGACATAATTGCTCTGGGGAGAGCAGAGCAGAGGAGATTTATAAGAATTTTGCCAGGGCTTGAAAATTGCAGCTATGAGGAGAAATTGGATAGGCTGGTGTTGTTTTCCTTGGAGCAGAGGAGACTGAGGGGAGACTTCATTGAGGTGTACAAAATTATGAGTGGCCTATATAGAGTAGACAGGAAGTACCTGTTTCCCCTAGCGGAGAGTTCAAGAACTAGAGGACATAGATTTAAGCTGATTGGCGGAAGGATTAGAGGGGACATGAGGAAAAACTTTTTTACCCAGAGGGTGATGGGTGTATGGAATTCGCTGCACAAATTGGTGGTAGAGACTGGGACCCTCAACTCTTTTTTTTTAAATACCTGGACCTGCACCTAAAGTGCTGTAAGCTGCAGGGCTACAGACCGGGTGCTGGAAGGTGAGATTAGAATGGGCACCTGGTTGTTCTTCGAGCCATCGAGGACACGATGAGCCGAATGGCCCCGTTCTGTGCTGTATCTTTTCTATGGTTCTAGTTCAACCTAAAGAACATACTACACAATGTTAAATCACTTAAACGTTTCATATATCTATAAAATGTTGGGGGGAAAGGTTGTGAACGCTGGTTCTAGTTTGAAGACTACTGAGCTATGCAGGGGACTGCTCAGTGAGCTCAGTTTTTTGAATAGGATGATGAATGTTCAGAATGCAGAACTTCCAGAGGGGAGAACTGCTGCAGAATCAATGCTGACTTAGTTGAAGCATTTATTTTTAATGGATGAGTATCCAATTCAGAAGGGCATGGAGCAATGTCGGCTAGGCAGGGAACTGTGTGAAAGAAAAGGTCTTTCCGGGTCCAACCCGTTATCACGGACAATGCAATGAGATGAAATGATCATTTCCCACATTGATGTAGTAATAATGAAACTTTTTTTAATATAACATTATTGGAACATCTTCCTATTTCATGGTCTGGTTCATTAAATGCCAGTAAGGAGGATTTACTTCTCCAATTCTCATTCTGTAATCTCCCACAAAGTTCCTCACAGATTTCTTTGCAACTGACACAACTGGTCCATTATTTAGTTTAAGATCTGTCTACTTAAATGAATTTCCTATCTTCAAAATGTATGGCTGCAAATGTATGGCATTGAACTATATGGTCCCTTAAATTTATGCACACTCAAGTTTCATATGCAGATATGACATTTGCTAGCTTTCCTTTCATTGCACTCCCCTAGGTTCTACCCCCCACCCAATGCAACAAGATTTTCATCTGTCCATTTACTTTGACAAGGACTTGCTTTTCCCATCCCAAAGTCATGTTGTTCTACCATTCCTTGAATGGAACACCTTGACTATAGATTGTACTTAACATGGGACCTTTCTTGCATTTGGCCATTTCCAGCCAACCCCATATCTATCTAACCACACCATCCTCCTCCTATTTGACAGAGTTGAGCTTTTGACCACATCCGCTCCATCACCCAGGCCGCCTACTTCCACCTCTAACATTGCCTGTCTCCACCCCGGCCTCGGCTCATCTGCTGAAACCCTCTTCCATGCCTTTGTGGCCTCTAGACTTGACTATTCCAATGCTCTCCTTGCTGGCCTCCCATCTTCCACCCTCCATAAACTTGAGCTCATCCAAAATTCTGCTGCCTGTATCCTAACTCACATCAAGTCTCGTTCCCTCATCGCCCAAGTGCTTGCTTACCAACATTGGCTCTTGGTCCGGCAACGCCTCTTTTTTTAAAAAATTCTCATCCTTGTTTTCAAATCCTTCGATGGCCTCGTCCCTCCCTATCTCTGTAACCTCCTACAACCCTCCGAGATCTCTGCGCTCCAGTTCTTGCCCTTTGTGCCTCCCTGATTTTAATCGCTGCACCATTGGTGGCTGTGCCTTCATCTACCTCAGCCCTAAGCTCTGCAATTCCCTCCCTAAACCCCTCTATACCTCTCCTTTAGGACGCTCCTTGAAACCTACTTCTGACCAAGCTTTGTCTTCTGTCATAATATCTCCTTATGTGGCTCGGTGTCAAACTTTGTTTGATGACGTTCCTGTGCAGCGCCTTGGAATGTTTTACTACGTTAAAGGCGCTATATAAATGCAATTTGTTGTAGTGTACGTTGTAAAACTGGAGATTATGCTTTTGCATACATAAATCAGTACGTAATTTGAACTGTTCTATTCCATCACGAGTCGAAATGTTATACTTGAGGGGAAGGTTGCTACATTAATGCAGCTTGTTGGAGCATGTGGATCATGGTGTGTCCATGGTTCCCATACTGCTGTTGTGTACCTTTTTAGCAACCACCTAGAACAACAGAAGTGAAGCACTCTGATAGGTTAGTTATATTTGCTGCCTGCCCGGTGGAGACCCTAAAGGGGGCAGGGAAAATAGATGGCATTTAGAAGGAAATGCACCCATCTTATTACTCGTGTGCTTTTCTACAAAATCAAATTTAAATGGGTAATTTAACTTTTACTAACATAGAAAAATGTGTTTTGTATCAAATTTGGGTACTTTTCCATAACTTTTCTCCTTGTTGCTATGCATTTGCAGTAAGCATGCCATAATAGTTACAATATTTTGAAAAAATGACTGAACAATTAGAGAAAATGCAGTTTTTATTTTGACGTAACTATTTGGTGCAATAACCTTAAACGGATCTGTTTTGGAACACGAATGTCGCAGGGGATTTGCATGAAATCTTCCAGCTGTGATTCATTGCACTTCATGGCTTGCATTTTTTTCTGGGATTGAAGTACTCCTGCTTTCACAAAAACATAACTATAGATAGGTAGATATATGCTATTGCTACCCTTACTAGGCTGTCATCCTCATTTGTGAGTTGGATGAACTGCACAAGGTTACTATTATCAACCTTTTTTTGTATGTCGTCTGTTCGGCTACATCTTGCAAGTTTAGCTGTGCATGTTTAGATTTAGAAGTATAAATTTACATCTTGACAGAAATGTGTCCTTTTGACATACTGTGAAGTGTTATTTCTCAGCTCTGCTTACTGCAATCTTGTTTTGGAGAATCATTGATTTAACATTTTAATGTAACAGCATAATTCTGGCAGTAAGTGAATTTTAATCACTCATTTGTAGAATTGTACTGGAATAACATAGTTTACCTTGACTGAAGTACAATCTTCACTTCTGATCATAAAAATCTGTAGGGAATTTTTGAAGCACATGTATTTGTAGCTTTTTAATTTAAACCTGGAAGCATGCTTCAGTCTGTTTTAACTAGTGTGGGTAACACGTTGCAGCTGTAATATTGCTGAATATTACAGCAATATTCAAAATGTACTATTTCACAGACTTGCATAACTTAGTTTTGCCTCTGCCCAGCTGATGGATACAGAGGCCAATTGTGCCTGCACTGCTGCCTAGCTGAAATCTAAGTCAGCATAAATGAGTAATTTGAATTTGGGATTTTTCTATTCTGTGGGGTTCAGGACCAGACTATTTGCATTTACCTACACAGCTGTCAGGGAAGCTTGTCTAAATTTTAACCAGGAAAGGTTGCATTGCTGATTTTGCTGCTGCAATATTTTAATAGTACAGGAACTGCATTTGTCTAGGTGTATGTTGAAGGGCAGTAACCCAGCAGAGCTATTGGTTATCAAACTGCAAGAACAAAGCATTTAAAGCCTATAATGCAAGTTCCCAAAAGAATGCACCAGCAGTTAGTTGATTATGTATTTTTCTTCCACAATCTAGTGCGAGGTTCTAAACCAGGTAAAAACGTACAGCTCCAAGAGAATGAGATCAGAGGTTTGTGCCTCAAGTCTCGTGAAATCTTCCTCAGTCAACCTATTCTTCTAGAACTTGAAGCCCCTTTGAAAATATGTGGTGAGTAGTTTTATGGTCAGTTATTGCCTTGTTATCTTTTTTTTTTAAATGTTTAATCCTATATAATCTCATTGTCTCTTCCTATCGTATGCTGAATATTTGGTTTGTATTGTAGTTTGTACAAACTACAACATTTGATTGTTCCATTTTAGAAGCAAAGTATTAATCATTAGACTGGAAAGTCATTTTACTTTTGCTGTCAGTGTAATTATTGTAAGGTTTTTCTATATTGTGCCTACCCTCAGTTAGAGCAAAGTGACTTGCTCAATGCAACCTTACTCAAAATGTTGGTGTTTTTATCAAAAAGAAAACCATGTTTTTAATTTTTAGTTAAATGAGGGTGTTGAATCAGACATCTTTATTGCATGGTGTGCAAATTAAATTAAGTAAGCATTTGTACAGAAAATTGCTCCAATATTTGTTTAAATCCTTAAAGGTGGTGAGAGGTTTGTGCAGGTTTCTTTGGAGTATCATTTGAGGCATGGGTAGCATCTTAGTAAGTATTCCAGCAGATGGAATGCTGTGTAATGTAGCCAGGATGCAGTGTGCACCTGCTGTGGTGCTATATTCTGTCATGCTGCAAGTGGCTTTGGGATGAGCCTTTATTCTAGAGGTTTGTGAAAGGCTATACTCATTCCACACCCAGGAAAAAGCTATGTTGTCACTTTGGTTAGAATTTGAACCGATTAGTCTCATAGTCAGAGTGTGGTTTTCATCCAAACTTTTTTATATCAAGCTCATAGTTGATAGGATTATCATTACATTGCTCTTCCCTTTTGCACATGTCCAAAATGAACTGCAGATTCTGCTATGGATGTGCTGTCTGGTACTATGTGGGCAGGCATGTAATGCAAAGGTATTTTTTCCTATTGTAACATACTTTTAATAGTTCGGCCCCATAATGCACATGCAGGAAATTGTGGTTTTTGTTACTGCTCCTGTTGTATTTTGAGAGGAAATGCAAGTCATGTGAATTTGAGGGTTTGAGTTCAAGGCTGTAATATAGGAGCAAACAGTGCACATTACTACTGTTAATCATATGACTTTTGGAGCAAATATATTCATCTTTTTCTCTTTTTCCCCCTCCCCCTTTCTGGTTGTTCCTACTCCCCACCTAATCTTTATAGTCCTATACATCAAACTAAACCACTTCTGACCCTCCACTCGACATTTCAGCCTCCTGTTTGGTGCATTTTTAGTAAATTATTCTGACTGAATCTTTTATTTTCCCTAGGTGATATTCATGGCCAATATTATGATTTACTTCGATTGTTTGAATATGGTGGCTTCCCACCGGAGAGCAACTACCTGTTTCTGGGAGATTATGTGGACAGAGGAAAGCAGTCTTTGGAAACTATCTGCCTCTTGTTGGCTTATAAAATTAAGTATCCAGAGAATTTTTTCCTTCTTCGTGGAAACCATGAATGTGCCAGTATAAACAGGATTTATGGATTTTATGATGAATGTAAGGAAACATTTCCTAGTCAAATCTGCATAATACCATAATTTTCTTCAATTCTAATGTATATGGAAAATTCTAAAATTTGTAACAAAATTTTGTTCCGAGTTGACAGTCAAATATGTGAGTGTGACTAAAGCTACCGTCTCTCGTTTGATTGCCTGTGGTCCCAGCAATGCTCATGTGGTGAACTGAAAGCTCTAAATGGAAAATGAAAAATGCAACCTTTTGTATTGCCACATCTCTGTAATTAAACTAAATTGGAAGGGTAATTTTATTCTCCTTCAGCCCACTGCCCTCTTGTTCATTTTTGGGAAATATATTATGGAATTGCATTGCATTGTTCTCATTTTAAATAGTTAAATGTAAAAGCTTTGGACGTATCCTATAGTATTTTCCTTGAAAGTTGGACAAAGTTGCACTGACCCATTTGATTCTAAAGCTACTGCATGAGAAAGTGAATGTTGGAGGGAGATGAGAGAGGCAGTATTTATGTTTAGCTCCTCAACCTAATCGAACAGTACACTGAAATATTAGTAGCTCAGTAGAGTCAGTGCTTGTATTTGGTAAACAGTGTAGACATATTGACTTCATGGACAATACTCTTGAGCTCAAGCTAAAACAGTCTTAGTCCGTTTTGTGCTAAGTTAATTGTCACTTTGCTTATTTGAATTTGTACCTTGCAGCATTTTTAAAGTTTCAAATTAATGCTGAAAATAGCAATAAAATACAAATTGTGCTTGTTCTAGTTTCCATTTTAAAAATATAATCTTAGTTGCTATTCTACTGTATCTTTGGCTTTATATTTAAAATATCTCTAACGCCTTCAATTAAGGAAGTTAGGTGTCCAAACATTTTTCTATGACTACTACCAATTGTGCTGTACAACTACATTTTGGAAAGGCTTTGTTAAAATTAGTCTGACAAATGGTAGTCTGCCAACATTTTTTTAAAAATAGTGACCAACCAGGTGGCATCAATCCAGTAACTTTACTGCATTACCTATGTCAGTGTATATGGTATTTGTTCCATTTTTGAAAACTTATTGAAACTCAACCTTGTAAAAGGTTGAAAAAAAATTGCTGTCCATTTCCCTGCCTTCATGTGCAAATAAAAGAAGCTGTTATGCATTTAGAGTTTTATAGCTTTTTTAAAAGCTGTGTTTATATCCCAGATTTTAAAAAATTCCTGTTGATGACCAGACACATTATCCAAGATTCCCTTCCCCTTGTCTATCTTCTAGGTAAAAGGAGATACAATATTAAATTGTGGAAGACCTTTACAGACTGTTTCAACTGCTTACCTATAGCTGCCATTGTGGATGAAAAAATATTTTGCTGTCATGGAGGTAGGTATAATTCAATTTAGGTACAAGGTCCTGCTTCCTTATTGGGCCTATGATTTAAAACGTATGTGGAGTAGGATATTTGGGCCAGTCTATGTTTAGGCTTTTTCTTGATTTGCCAAAAGGAAACTATTTTAAATTGGGTATTTAAAACTCCTCTCCACTTATAAATTGTAAAAATACAGTTATAATATTACAAAGCATGGAGGGGGGGGGGGAAAGATATGAGTATTGACTAACTTGACATTTCGTGGTTGTTGTTTTTAATCAGGTTTGTCACCTGATCTTCAGTCCATGGAACAAATCAGACGAATCATGCGACCCACTGACGTGCCTGACCAAGGGCTTCTGTGTGATCTCTTGTGGTCTGATCCAGACAAAGATGTATTGGGATGGGGTGAGAATGATCGAGGTGTCTCATTCACATTTGGAGCAGAAGTAGTTGCAAAATTTCTTCATAAACATGACCTGGATCTGATCTGTAGAGCCCACCAGGTATGGCATGGAGGTTTTTTATCTCAGCCTGAATTTACTATTGTAATTTTTTTTGAAGGTTCAGACTTTTGGTACCAAATTTATTTTGTTTAAATCGGGCAATAAGATGGTCTACTTGACTTTTATTCTACTTTTGTAACACCGTGAAGCCCACTTAATTTCACAGTTAAATGCAAGTTTTTCAGAAACCCAGTTCTTTTGCCATTAAAATCATTGTTTAAATATTTGGATTTAATGCACATATACTGCTTCTGATTAGCTATACACTCACCTAAGTTGCTCAAAATACCTGCCAATTATCGAGCTGTATCACCTGGCTTTTTACCCCGCTTTCTTGCACCTTTTTTTATCTAATGCTCCCTCTGATTTTAAGTCAACTTTGGCTTTTAGTTTGCTGCATTCACTTTTTATAGCTACAATGATGTAATGTGAAGATGATGTTACATTGCCTTTTGATTTGCATCTGTTGCTCAGGTCCTGACGTTTAAAACTGAAATAAATAATTTTTTTTAAAGTTGCCAGTGGGTGGAGGTATGGGCAATTTGACTTTAATTATTTAACATCTGACACTATGCTAATTTAACATGGCATGGAAATCTGATGTGTAATCTGCATTGAACTAGGAACTAGAGCCAGATTTTTTGTTTCTATTTCAAGAAGCAGTAAAAATTGCCTGATTGCTCTTGGATGTAATTTGAATCACATGCTCCTGAAGAGTTCAAAGATTAATACAGTATCCTGTAAACTGTACATGTGTCTTCTCTGATTACATTGAGAATGTAAAAGAGTTGTCTTACTGAATGCAATCAGAAGACTAGTGTTGGGATTAGGAGTGGAATGTGCATTGAATGTGCTATATTCAGCTGTATTCAACAAAGCTTGCTCCACTTACTAGCAATTTAAATATTTAGAACTCTTAATTTTAAATTGAGTTCGAAATGGGCATGAGAAGGAGTAGTAAACTAGGAATGTAGGGAAACTAAATATTGTTATACTGTGTTTGGGTTGATAAAATTTCAAAAGATGCATGGAATTTAGTCATACATTTATATAGAGGTTGACACCCTTTATTGAATCAGTTGGAGCTGACAATTTAATCCTGCTGATTGCTTATAAAAGAAAAAAGTACCGGTGTCAACTGTATGCAGTCTGCTTCTGTTTATTTGAATCAAATTAAGCAGTTGTATTAAAATGGCACAGGAGGCTTTTTAGTACAATTTGATTAATCCAGTAATTTGAATTGAAATGTCTTTGAATTATCAGAAATAGCTTAAACTGCATCATTAATATCTGCTTTACATAAATTGTGTGCATAGAGTTGAGATACATAGAGGTCCATGTTAACTTTGCTTCCATTTCTGAAACAGGTTGTAGAAGATGGGTATGAGTTCTTTGCCAAGAGGCAGTTGGTGACTTTGTTCTCTGCACCCAATTATTGCGGGGAGTTTGATAATGCAGGTGCCATGATGAGTGTAGACGAAACCTTGATGTGTTCTTTTCAGGTGAGATAAACCTTTACATTTGTTATGGTAGATTTTTTTTTAATTTTTGCAGCAAACTCCTTACAGGGGCTGCTATGGCTTCAGTTTCATTTCCTCAACTATGTACCCGATAGCCACATTATTGTGAAGTGCTTGGCAGACATTAGGCCTCCCCGTGGTGTGGGTGGGTGGGGGAGGAGGAGAGAGAGGAAAACGCCAGGGATGAGTAGCCTACTGATTGTGTTCCAGTAGACTTGAAGATCTTTGATCTACTAAAAGCTCAGCCTTTACTCACGATCCACACAACCTAGTTGCAAGAGATACATTTTGTTTTCCTGAGAGCTTGGATTTTTGAACTGTCCACTGAAAACTCTATTAGAGATATTCATTGCACACCCACACTTGAGCTCTTCAATGTGGAAGAGATTTACTGTTTAAGGTTAGTTGATTTCCCAAGTATTTTGCACATGTGCAATGTGCTGAGACCTCCATCTGATGCATACTAGTGCCACTTCGCTCAGCATTCACTGTCCAATAGAAAATGGCTGAGTGTATGAAAAAGGATTTCAGAACTAGACACAAGTTCTTTGTGCTTGCAAATGTTTGTGTGTCTGGGCAAACTGGTAACTGCTAATATCAAACACTAGTGGACACATTTCTGAAAAATAAAACTTTATTTGCATGACTTGCTCTAAAAAGGTCATTAAAAATGGAAAGAGTTGACTTCACTTGGCCCAGTAAGATGTGAAAACTACTGTTAATGTTCAAAAATCTACGGTTGCTAACCTTCCTGAACTAGATGTTGCCTCAGATTCAAATTTTGGGATTGGCTATGCCCCCCCTCCCATTGAGGGGGTTTGAGAATATTATTCTGCTCAAGTCAACCTAAATTCAGCTTTGTACATAACAATATAACACCACTATCCTCAACATCACCATCAACAATAGTTGACTAATAGAATGAAGCTCTTTTACAAATGAAATATTGAGTAAAACTCTATGCTGAATTTAAAAATTGTCAGAAAATGCTGAAAATTTAGTTCAGATTTTCTAGATTTCTCGAAGACCTAGAACGATAATGAAGCTTATCTTGCAATTGTTATTTCATTGAACAAGTAGCTATTTACTACGATTGCAAATGTGTTAGAATATTTTATCCTTTTTTTGAAGGTTGGGAAAATTTCACTTTTTAAAAAAAAATTCTCGTTTTTTTGTAGATTTTGAAACCAGCAGAGAAAAAGAAACCTAATACAAGCCGGCCTGTAACGCCACCAAGGAGCATGATCACAAAACAAGCCAAGAAATAAAACAAGGAATTCTGGCATTGCCTGTTCGGACTTGTATTATACCAGTTTGTCTCCATTTTTAACTTTTTTTTTCTTTGTGTAAAGTGTATCTGTCAGCTTGCTTGGATTAGATTACTACTTGTTGACTTGTGGTTTATCTGCTGTGATATACTGAACCATGGTTGCTGCCTCAGAACAGCAAACATGACTGCTCCCCCTGAGATGGAAGAATATTAAAATAGTACTGTAGCTCACTAACCTGCATCAGGGCTCCTAATTGTTAGCACTAGCTGCTTGCAATAGTGTATGCTTGACTGCTGTTCCTCAGCAGGCTTCAACGTGGGTGGGGGGGTAATGGTGGGGGATAGAAGCTGATTTGTAGTTGACAGAAATTTGACATTTTTGGTACAGTTCACGAAAGTGTTGTAAATGCCTCGTGATGACAGTTATAGGCTTTTCCTTTTTTTTAAAAAAAGACCTAAAGTGGTGCTTGTGAGCTGGTAAATAACCTTTTTGGAAAAAAAAATCTCACTGAAGTGTAGGAAGTGGCATACTGTTTATAAAAACCTCAAAGTTATAGTTCAGAAAATTTTGTACTTTCTCATAAAATGTTTTTATTTAGAGGAATGCATCTGCTTTTTTCAAGTCTTCATGTCTGTCATGTAAACAAACAACTGTCTTGTATAGATGTCATGATTAGAAGAAGGATCTGCCTCTCCACTCTGCCAGCATCACTGGAAATGACGTAAATTTGATTAAGCACACTTCCTGTACTGTATATTTTAAATGATGAAATAAAGCCATTATTTTACATTTGGCATTTTGATTTGTTTTGAAAATTTCTGGCCAAAATATTAGGTTCCTTGTGTTGTATAATGGCAGACAAATAGGTTAGTTAACATCTGGCAAAGATGGGTGAACAGGTTGAGAAACTGCTAGCATAGAAGGTTAATGAACTTTTAATTGTATTTGTCACTCAGTCATTCCTTTTCTTTTGGGATTGAGAGGTTTTTTGTTCTCTCTTCCCATGCCATGCATCATCCCTGGCCTTGAGGCCAAGCAAGCAACCTTTTTCTTGGAGCTCTACGTCGTTATATAACTGGCCACTAGGCTGTGTGACAATTGTTTGGAGTGCTCAATGTTTTAACTTCCTCTGTGTGCTCTCCATGATTTATGGTTCAGAGCTTGCAGTTCTAAACTCCTTTCAGGTCCTTTACGGATGGCAGAGAGTAGACTTTTTTTGCCCCATAAGCCTTGCCAAGGTCACTTGAGGTGAAAGGATATTGTACCAGTTCCCCTTTCCTTATACTCCCCCAGTACCTTGTATAGCATTGGTTGGCGGGGGTGGGGGAGCTACAAACATTAATGACTTTAAAGCTCAAAATGCTACTGTACCACTATTGTCTGCACAGTGCATCCCTGCTAGCAGCAGTACAGCCATGGATAGATGCTAAATAAAGGGATGCTGCTTTTTGTTTCCCCCCCTTCTCCTCCACTGTCACGGGGAAGAACAAAATTGGGCATATCCACATGAGCCTAGTGACTGGTTTAAAAAGTGGCAGCGGCAGACTCCTGGGCATCTGATTGCATGCCTGTGCTCTCAACCAAGTAATGATTAATTCCACAAGATCGTCAAAAGTGGGAAGAAAAATAAAGCCTTTTTACAAATCTGGAGTTGTGTGTATTTAGTGTATGTTTGATTTATATAGCTTCCATGGGGTGCAAATGCTAGCTTATGTATTCAGTACCTGGAGTGATACTCGGCCATATACATGAGGTCCCAAGTTTGACTCCAGTATTCAGTTTTTCTCCTTGGGTGGTGCAAATGCACTTATACAATTGTTCTACTCTGGGCAAGGGAGGAAAGTAAATCAGCCATGGTTCTGCTCCCCAACTGTAATTCAGTGACTGCTGCTAGAAAAGTGTATATGTAGTTGAATTTTGAATTAGGACAGAATTGGGCTCACTATGATGCCTTCCACACTCAAATAGTCTGTTGTGTGGAAAGGTAGCAAACTTGCATGAGGTTCCAAAGACTATACTCTTCCTAACCTTTGAAAACCGGGATAGTACTCAATATTACTATACCACTATTGAACTGTACCAGCTATTGCAGCCAAGATGCCCTGTAAAGGGTCACTCTCCAAAAGAGAGGGGAGAAGTGGAAAGGTGGTCTTTGTAGAAGTATGGGATACCTTTTTTCAATGAGCAATGAAGAAACACACTCCATGTTCCTCCTACCTTCTTCCCTGACCCCCCTGCATTTTGTTACGCAGCACCAATCCACTAAGACTACATGGAATATTGACACAAAACTTGACTTGTTCTTCCCATCGAATGCTCTCCTTGTACACTGGTTTATTTGTAGTTAAACTACTACCTGTGGAACTAGGGTTGTTTGAATATGCATCAGATGAGGGCTATGCTCTCGTGGAGAAATGGGCCAGAAACATGGTCCAATCATTGAGTGGGGGTGCATATGATTAAAAGTCAGGCAGAATCATGATTAAACATCATATCCCACACCATTGTTTTCTTCTCTACAATAAATATACAAGAGCTGCAACATCGAAGCCTTTTGCTGCTCTGGCTTAGTTTCCTTCTCTGCTTTCCTAATCCTCTCTGGCCTCGTCCACTACTGGAGTTCCTTTTGTTGACTTCTCAAGTTCAAGTTTGTACTGCCACCATTGCCACACCTAACTGCAGCTGCTGCACTCACTAAAGATAGTGTCCTTGCCTGCTGCTCAGAGAGGAGCATAGCGAATCTTCAGTCTTTCTGAACTCCCTGGATCTGGAAGATTTAAGTTTCTTGAAAAAGAACAATTGGTTTGGTGCTTTAGACTAATCAGGAACAGCCTTCTTTACTCCCAGGATGCTTGAGTAGATTAGCCAGACCCTCTGATGTACAGAAGCATGCATAGAAGAATGGAACCGCCAGCTGAATGAAAGCTTAGGGGCTGCATTTTGGACATCACATCAGACCATGGGAAGGCTTTACTTGTGCTTATTAATGGCCCAGAAATTGCACTGAGCAGCAAACAAACCTTGCCTGCTAGTTATAAACTCACCCACAAACTATTTGTGGGCTTTTGTCAGCTGTGAGAGCATGGAAAGGATCTCTATCCCCTCAACCAATCAGCTTGAAGCATCCTTGACCAGCTGTGGAGTCAGAACCAGGAAGTGAAGCATCCTTCACAAGCTGTGCCGACTAAGAACCAGGAAATGTCAGATTAGTAAATTCACTATAAAGTCAGTTAGAGAAAGTGAAATAAAAAGATTTAAAAAGAGATAAGCAACAAAGTACAAGTTTAAAAAAAAAAATTTTTTAATTTAAAAACTTAAAATATTCAACAATTAATATTGGGAGGAATGAGATGCCACATTTTTAAAAGTTAATTTTCAGTTCCAGAGAGGTTGTTACTTAGTACTTAACCACACCGTTAAAAGTTAGTTTAGACCTGATGTAACTCAGCATACGTTTTTTATGGAGAGATTAGTTAGTTTTCAGCTGGGTAGTGCAGCAAGTTTGTGCTGGTCCGTTCCTTCAGCCAGCGAGTTGTCCTTCCCATGCAGCTTTCAAACGAGCAGGGCAAATGGTAGAGGAATTTCCAGATTTCCACATTTGAGCATGAATACTTGGCGGAACTTGCTCTTCCATTTGCCCTGAAATAATGGTGAGCCCTGTTAGCCTTGATGCCATGATGTCAGTACAAATTTTATACAGGGTCTCCGCCTCTGTATTCTCCCCACTCTCTTTCCTTTCTCTTCCAAACATTTCTGTACCCCCCCCCAAAAAATCTCCAGTTTGCATTAAAGTTCTGTTATCTGTAAAGCCTACCACCTGCTTCCTGACCACCCAACATTCCTTCACTACCCCCCCCCCCCACCCAGTTCTCACCCCTTACCAACATAACTATTACTGTCTTCTGCCATTGTCCCTACATCCTTCAAAATGGTCATCATCCCCACCCTATCAAAAAATCCACAGTAAACCCCCTTGTTCTCGTAAATTATCATAGAATGATACAGCACAGAAGGAGGCCATTCAGCCCGACATGCCTGTGCTGGCTCTTTGGAACAGCTATCCAATTAGTCCCACACCCCTGCTCTTTTCCCCATAGCCCTGCAAATTTTTCCCCTTCCAAGTATTTATCCAATTCCCTTTTAAAAATTGCTATTAAATCTGCTTCCACCAGCCTTCCAGGCAATGCATTCCAGATCATAACAATTCACTGTGTAAAATTTTTATTCCTCTTGTCTCTGGTTCTTTTGCCAATTACCTTAAATCTGTGTCCTCTGGTTACTGACCCTTCTGCTGCTGGAAACAATTTCTCCTTATTTACTCTATTAGAACCCTTCATGATTTTAAACACCTCAATCAAATCTCCCCTTAATCTTCTCTAAGGAGAACAACCCCAGACACTCCATGTAACTGAAATCCCTCATCTCTGGTCTCATTCTAATAAATCTCTGCACCCTCTCTTAAGGCCTAAAGTGTGGTGCCCAGAATTGGCCACAATACTCCAGCTGGGGCCTAACCAGTGTTTTATAAAGGTTTAGCATAACTTCCTTGCTTTTATACCCTGTGCCTCGATAAAGGCATAGATCCTGTATGCCTTTTTAACAGCTTCATCTACTTGTTCTGCCACCTTCAAAGATTTCTGTACGTTAAACACCCAGGTCTCTCTGTTCCTGTACCCCCTTTAAAATTGTACCATTTAGCTTATATTGCCTCTCCTCATTTTTCCTATCAAAATGTATCACTTCACTATTCTGTGCATTAAATTTCATCTGCCATGTGTCCGTCTATTTCTTCCTAAAGTCTATTTTATCCTCCTCACTGTTTACTACATTTCCGAGTTTCATGTCATCTGCAAACTTTGAAATTATGCCCTGTATACCCAAGTCCAGGTCATTAATATATATCAAAAAGTGCAGTGGTCCTAATGCTGACCCCTTGGGATCACCACTGTATACCTCCCTCCAGTCTGAAAAACAACCGTTCACCACTACTCTCTGCTTTCTGTCTCTTAGCCAATTTTGTATCTATGCAGCCACTGTCCCTTTAAACCCATGGGCTTTAATTGCTAACAAGTCTATTATGTGGTACTTTATCAAATGCCTTTTGAAAGTCCATACACACAACATCAACCGCACTACCCTCATCAACCTTCTCTGTTACTTCTTCAAAGAATTCAAGTTAGTCAAACACGATTTGACTTTAACCAATCTGTGCTGGCTTTTATTTATTAGCCCATACTTTTCCAAGTGCCAATTAATTTTGTTCTGGATTGTCTGTTTCTACCTCAAGTCTTCCCTCCAGTCTTAGAACACATTTTTCTGACACAACTGGACACCCACCATCCCTTTTTTGAGCCCCTGCAATCTAATTTCTGTACCACCTGAGCACAGAGACTACAGTGAGAAATGGCCTCCTACGTGACTAACCACAGTTCGCTGTCCCTCCTCATCTTTCTTAACCTTGCCTTTGACACCATTGATCGCTGTATCCTTCATCTCTCCTCTGCAATGCAATCCACCTTCCCATGGCACTGCTCTCTCAGTCTTATTTATAGCTGTCCTAATGACTAATTCTTGTGTGGTCACTAGTGTACTTCAGGGCTCCCTCATTGATTCGCATTCTTCATTATCTATGAGCCTCCCATAGTCACATCGTCCAGAAGTGCTAGATCAAATTCCAAATGTATGCTGATGACACCCAGCTGCACCTTTCAGTCTCCTTTCTCAACTATGGCTGTTGCTGTACTCCAACTAGTTTAACATAAAATTTGGATGAATCAAAATTTCCTCCATCTTATAGGCAAAACTGAAGTTACCGTTTTTGGCTCCCTTCAGTTCCTATCTGTCTCTGCCCTTAAGTATGAACTTTTCTAACTGCCACCTCAAACTAAGTCCAAAGGTGCGGAACTTCAGTGTGCTGCTTGACCTCCAGTCAAGTTTCTCTCCCTGTCACCAAGATTGCCTTCACCCGTACATCTTCCCTCACTACATTCATATGCCTCACAGCCCTGCCCCATTCTATGTCAGTGACCTGCTTCTTCCCTGTGTCCCTCTGCACACCCAAATTTTCAGCCTTGTTTCAGTGGTAGCACTCCCACCTCTGAATCGGAAGATCGTGAGTTCAAACCCCACTCCCAACGACTTGAGCACATAATCGAGGCTGACTCTTCAGTGCCGTACTGATGGGGTGCCCTCTTTTGGATGAGATGTTCAATCGAGCCCCCTCTTCCTCAGGTGGACGTAAATGATCCCATGGCACTGTTCAAAGAGCAGAGGAGTTCTTTTGACGAACTGGCTAATATTTATCCTTCAACCAATATCACTAAAACAGATTATCTAGCAATGTATCTTGTTGTTTGTGAGATCTTGCGCAAATTGGCTGCCATATTTCCCTACATTACAACAGTAACTACATTTCAAAAGTATTTAATTGGTTGTAAAGGGCTTTGGAACATCCTGAGATCAAAGGTGCTATATAAATGCACATTCTTTTACTTCTCTGACACTGATGTCATTCTTGTTTTCCATCCTCTTTGCTGCACCATTGCCAGTCACTCTTTAACATCAAACTCCTGTCCTCTGGAACTCCCCAAAATCCCTCCCCCAGATCCTGTTTTCAAAAACCTACTATAGACTTTTAGCTTCAACCACTCTTTCGGCCCTAATTCTGTTTTGACTGCTCTTTCCCTCCTGCTTAGTGTACACTGAGAGATGCCTGTCCCACTGGTTCTATCTATATTTTAATATATCAAAAATTATCGGCAGATCTTTCAACTTCAGCAAATCATGAAACAGATGGTAGTGGATCAACCACCCATTATACACGCTGTCCGACTTTCCTTTCTATTAATGAATATCCCATGGCACTGCTCATGGTGAGAGGACGAGCTGTTTTATGAGGACAGGAACATTATACCATGGAAAACAAAATGCAGTTGTGTGTCTTCTTAAGACTAGAAGTTATCATTGCTCTGAATTCTTGAAATAAATGGTGTGTGCACCTACAGATCAGGTTGCAGATGAGAGTCCTGTGCTTGTTTGACAAGCCATTAACGTATTGGAGGCAGTGCAGAATCAATAAGTATTTGCAGAAAAGGAGCTGGAATAGCATTTTAAGATTGCTTTGTATCTGTAAAAGTCTCGAGCATAGGAAGTAGAAAATGTAAATTATCCTAATTATAAGAAGCAGTGTTTAAAAAGTTTAAACTTTCCTACATTTCCGCTTGGTTTCTCTTTATTTTGATGTATTTGTGATCTGCTGAAGTTCTTGAGAAAGTGGAAGTCAAGGTGCTATATAAATGCAAGTCTTTTCTTTCTTATTACTGACACTTTGTAAAGCATTTGCAACACCAGACTTAGAATGTTGTGCAATCTACTTAAAGGGCAAGGAAAATGTAAGAGAGGTACTCTTTCTCATTTTAATATTAGAACATAACATTCTTACCAAATATTTCTATCTTTTTTTCACTAAGCATCAGTTTTATCTCTAGCATGGAGACTGTTGGGTAGAGCCTCCCTTTCACTAGGCTGCTCTGATGATGTCTCTTCAGGTCGGGTGGCACCAGAGCACTTCTCAAGCTGCACCCCTTGTTTTTGCAATTAACATCACCTAGATAGGAGGGCGGCCCTTACGAGGATCTGCAAGCCACATTATAAGTGCTCATAGCACTTTTAAAGCTAACGTGCTACTTTCTAAAACGGTTAATGATTAGGTAGTTGGGGTGGGAAGCTAGGCGGTTTCCAAAACCTGTAAAGATTAGGCAGCAGCCTTGTTTTATATTTCAAAATATACTTTATTTCATAAAATTTAAAGATACCACAATTCCAAGGCAATACAAATCAAAACAATACAACACGGATCGTATACAATACGATTCCAATGTTACAATTTAAACACAGTACATATCTTATAATACATACTGTAGAATACAAGGTGGGGTGGCCTTACACGGTGGCCTTTCCTCATATAGCCTTTGCGTAGGCCGCACCTCGCTTCAGTGCGTCCCGCAGCACACACTCCTGGACCTTGGAGTGTGCCAGTTGGCAACACTCGGACATGGACAGCTCCGTCAACTGGAAGACCAGCAGGTTTCGGGCGGCCCAAAGTACCTCCTTCACCGAGTTGATGGCCTTCTGGCCACAGTTGATATTTGTCTCGGTGTGCATCCTGAGGAACAGCCCGTAGAGCACAGCGTCCTGTGTTACTGAACTGTTGGGGATGAACCAGGACAGATACCAACGTATCTCTCTCCACCCCCTCTGTGCAAAGGGTCAGTCCGTCAGGAGATAGACGACTGTCTCCTCCCCGCTGCAGCCTCGAGGGCAGCTCGCGGTGATGATGAGATTCCGTGCGTGCCGAAAGGAATGCACTGGGGAGGGGCCTTCTCACCACCATCCAAGCTACATCCTGGTGCCTGTTGGTCAGTTCTGGCGACAAGACATTCTGCCAAATGGCATTGACCGTCTGGTCGGGGAACTGCCCGATTGGATCCACCCTCTCCTTTCCTTGCAGGACCCTCAGAATGTTCCGTATCAACCACAGTCTGATGGGCTTGCAGTCGAAGGGGTTCCTCCTCAGGAACTTCTCCACCTGGGACAGGTGGTGGGGTACGGTCCAGCTGGATGAGACGCCCTGCCTCTGCTCGGCCAGCGTGGCCAGACCCAACAGCAGCCCGAGCCATTTCTACAAATCAATGAAGCCGTGTTGGATAGTCTTTTTAAAAACGTTCTGGTGAGGGGAGGGGGGATAGGGTTATCCCTTTAACTTAAGGTGGGGTTATCCCTTTAACTTTCAGGTGACACTGTGGAAGGATAGGGATTAAGATTGATGGATGACAGAGAAGAGAGATGGAGAAAAATGAGCAGTTGATGGTGCAGTGAGCTGGGAATGGGTGAAGTTAAGACTATCAGCCCTCAACAATCAGCAGCTCCACCACGTTACAACTTCCACCTGAAAGAAAGAGAGAGAAACAAAAGACAACAGAGAAGCAGAAAATAAGAACTATCTTCTCTTTCTAGCTGTTCAGACCAACTTTAGATAAACTGGTAAACTTTTACCTTTTCAGATCTTCCCTCCAGCCTCTGGTACCCCTCTGGCCTGTGGCAAATTTCAGTTTTGGGCCTCCAATCCTGTTGCTGCTTCCTGCTACGTTCCCCTGATTCTGACTCTGAGTCCCAAAATTTTGCGGTTGCAACCCAATAAAACCACTATTTTCAACTCCCATCCGCCCCCAACCCACCCGTTCTTGGGGTTTAAAATCACCCCCTATAGTCTTCCAAAGTTGGCTCTATCAGAGTTCCCCTCTGGGCCTCCCATCTCCCAACTATTGCTGTTTTTACCTCCTACATACCTCCCTGTCTTCAGCTACAATTTAAAATGAGAGCCTCAGGTGCTCTTCCTTCCACTTATTGGACCCACGCCCTCTTAGTATCCATTTGTGGCCTTTCTGTCTCACTCCAAACCGATTTGGGGGCCCTGCTCTCATATGTTCTTGCTCCTGTGCCACTCGCTGTTCTGCCATGCTTCTGCCCCTCTCCCTCTTTTATTACACTTGTGGCCGTTCTGACCAGTGTCCAGCTGGTCCTGTTTGTGAACCTACTCAATCTTCTGTTTCACCCACAGTCTCTCTACCCCGCTCCTCTATAGTAGCTCCTCTAACCTGTCCCTCAGTGAAATGGAGTTCATCAAATTGTTTAAATAATTTTTGATGACTAAATTGAATCCAGGAAGTTAATTAAATAAAATGTGGTTCATTCAGTGGAATCCTGTCAATTCATTCCGTCATTTGTGGCTGAGTGAATGGAATCCAGTGAATTCATTTAATTATGTGCGGCTAGCTCAATGGAATAGAGCAAATCCAGCAAATAAATTATGTCTCGCTGAGAGAAGGAATCCAACAAATTCATTTAATGTGTGGCTGAGTGAATGGAATCCAAATTTTTCTTCCTCTGTGCGGTTCATCTCAATCACTAACCACCCCCCTCATATACTCACTACCCACAGTACTCCCGTCCCACTCATCGAATCACTCTACTTTGTTCCCCTTCACTGCTCAGTATTCTTCTTTAAATATCCTTCCTCCCAAATCCTCAATTCTCTACTCCACCAACTACCCTCTCACTACCTCATATACATCTCACTTCTCTAGTCCCCTAAACTACTCCCACGCCACCTTCTAAATAATTACACAATCAGCACACTCTCCCAAACACCACATTCTCTCATTTACCAACATTGTACTATTTCAATTTCAAACTATATCTTCCGAGTTCCTGTCAGCAACATGACAAGAGATCCACCAGTATACATAATATATATTATATACTCATACATACATTTATATATATATGAATATATACTTCTTTATGCATAAATCCACACACAAATATAGAGATATGAAAATGTATACATACATAACTTTATATATATCTAATTGCAGTATATTAGCACACACTTCCTGTAAAAGGTACACTCTGTAAGATAATGGTGTCGGTGGATTGTAGAATGTGGGCTCAGAACTTCCAATATTTAGTATAAATATATCAAAGGTATTGAACCAATCTTTGTCCTATTTCTTCACATATATATATGTATATATTTGGCGGAATCAGATTTCTCCTACGGTTTATAAGATGCCTACTTTAGCTCATCTCCGAACTGCCTTACGTATCCAGTCCCGGATAAATTAATAGTTACACCCAGGGCCAATCAATACAGAATTACAGTACAAATCCAGTGGAATGAATTAATCCCTTCTTGCCAGAGTGCTCAAATACAAAGCTGACACAGAAATGTATGAACTATTACTACTTTTCAAGCTCTATCTAATTACAACCAATATTTTCATAAAGTAATGCATTGAGTTTACAATAAGGACATGGTTAGGCATTGATGTTACAATTGACACTTTGGTAGAGGTTATTAACTGAGAGTATAAATCGTTACAGGCACAAATGCTGTAGTGCTAGGGGATTCAATATTTAGAGGGACTGACGATAGTTTGCAAACCATACCGTCAATCCTGGATGCTTTGTTACCTCCCAGATGCTGAGGTAAGGGACGTATCGAATCGAGTAGAAAAGGTTGTGCAAGGGGAAAGGCAGCATCGTGGTCCATGCAGGAGCCAGTGATGTAGGTAAAGACAAGCCTGCAAAATGAATTTAGGAGATTAGGAAACACGTTTAGGAACAGGATTTCACAGGCGGTAATCTCAGGATTACTTCCCCAGCCAATGCGGTAGAATAGGGAAGGGCAGGTAGATTAGGGAAATCAATGCATGGCTAAAGGTGTGGTGTCAAGAAAAGCAATTCCACTTTGTTGGTCATTGGCACCAGTTCTGGGACAAATGAGAGCTATTCCGTAAGGACGGGCTACATCTGAACAGCAGGGTGTTAACGTACTGGCAAAACGGTTAGAACGTGAGGTGATGAGGGCTTCAAAGTAGGAAGCTGTGAAATTAAAAACAACCCGGATCAGCTAATAGAAAAGGGAGAAGTAGATGAGGAGAATATTCATGCAGTAAGCAATTTAGCAAGAAGGATATCGAGTAGAGGAGTAAAATCCGATGGACTAGATGTAAACAGGAAAAAGACTGAAGTGAAGGTAGGGGCTAGCGGATACCAAAAAATCATGGGAAAAGAAGATTTTTTTTAAAAAAGCAAAGAAAAGGTTAAAATTGATGTATTGCAATGCACAGAGTGTGGGAAATAAAGTGGGAGAATTGGAAGCAATTATTTTGCAGGAAGATCTTGACTTAATAGCAGTAACAGAAATCTGGCTGTAAAATGGACAAGAAAGGCAAATAAAAATATCCGGAAGTATCAGAGAGCGTTCTGATGCTCAATGTCTAGACTTGCACATGAAGAATAGCTGCTTGGATGATCTACCAGTGCCGGTGTAACTATACTCCAATATCTCTCACCGCCTTTGGGTAAAAGGAGGAAGCTTTTAAAAGTAGTTTGAAAAGCAGGTTTGCACCTGCTGCAGGGGACACTGTCGGTAATGCAAGATTCCCTTTGCATGTAACCTCGCTGCTGCTGGCGACAAGTTTCAGGTCTCTGCAGAATCAGCGGTGTTATATTGAGAATAGAGATGCTTTGATCACAGCTGTACTACTGCTGACAAAGCTGTACTTCATACCACCTCTGAAAGTAAGAGTGTTTAAATTGGCAAAATCAAGTTCAGAATGGCTATACTGCAATTACGGGAACAGCTTTTTATAAAATCAACATAATTAATGCCCCTAAAAGTGACTGAAGCAGATCCTCCCAAGTATCACTCATTAGGTGTTGGTTTGCTATTTTTGGTTTAAAAATCCAACCTTTTTGGTGCGTGTTACACTTAAAAGTAAACACAGCACTACGTGTTTAACCGGGTTTGCAATCACTGTTGCTGGTCAGAAATCTCACTGTTGCTGGTCAGAAATCTCACTGATGTTGACCGCTGTGTAGCGGGACGTCGCGCAACCTGGTCCAATAATCTCACTCTTTCACTTCTGGTAATCAGGGACTCTCAAGCAAATAATGTCAGGGATTCATGCCTGCCTATAGCATAAAATGCTTCATGCAAGAAAAGTCGCACCAGAGAGTAAGCACAAGGAACAGTGAAACCAGACTTCCAGATTGAAGAATCCATAGAGGAACAGTCAGGAAAAGCGGAAGGAAACGTTGAGTCCGGGAAAAGCGTGAGCAGGATTCAGGTCAAAGTGCATTTGTCACAACGAAGAAGATTCGAACCAAGAACTGCACAGAAGGATTTCCTTCCTTTCCTAAACCACTATCCCTGTAAGTACATTATTTAGAGCTTTGAGTTTCTGCCGATACTTTGATTGGAGCTGGAGTTTATTCAGTCGCGTTTTGTAGAGTTTATTTAAATCCGCTACTTTTAATGTCGGACTTATCGCTTGAGTGGTACAAAAAAGAATTGGATTTCAGAGCCAGCTGACCATTGGGAGGCTGTACAGAGAGAGAGAGAGAGAGAGGTCCATGTTGGTGTTGGGGAAGTGGGCTCTTGGATGTTTATGTTGTTTGGAATAAAGGAGGAAATCACGAGACCCTCAGCCAGATCACATGCATAACAAGAGCAACTCAATAACAGAAGCACCTGTTTAATTTTGTCAAGCATTGCATTGTGATTTTGCCCCATTACCCGTCTCTATGCCTGAAGGCAGATATTAATGATGGTGTATATAGTACGGGTGCTCACTCAAATGGCTGTTCTTCACATGTAACCTAGATGGTGAATATTCCCGGCTAGTTGACATCGCAGAGGAGCCTGATCCACTCCTTTCCCTGATTTCCACTTCTTTCAGCAGTGGACACTGGGTCATGATCAGGAGCCAGAATCCTGGGTGATGTTTCCCTTCTGTAGCCTAGGTTCACTTGAGGACAATTAGAATGTCCCCCTTGTTTTCCCAGCTGAAATAGCCAACTCAACATAGAGCAAGGATGGTACCTTAGATGTTCCTGTTCTGCACAGTTCAATGCCAAACTACATGGCATTTACTCACTAGACCCTTAGAGGAGCTATGCTGCTCTTTGTTGTAAAATTGCTCCTAATAGTGGACTTGAAGTGGTATAAGGATTTTCTAGCTGTAGGTTAACTGCCACATGATAGTCTCAACTGCTTTTGTACAACAATGGTTTTTGTCTGGTTTCCCTCTGCATTTACTATACAGGTTAAATATCAAGAATTTGTTTTCCTACCAGTTTCCTCCATTTCCCTGTTCTCCAGAAAGTGTAGACTTTTGAATGCTTCCAATGGATGCTGATTACTCCCTAGTACCTTTCCAATGTGGTTATTATTCATGTCTAAACCTTTACATTGAGTATTGTCAGGCTATTTAATTGTAGAGAATGGAGGGAGCTGATCCTCATCCAATGTCCACATTCCCTGCATGAGTCAGATGCGGATCAGGAGTAAGAACCTTAGCTGCACATTTCTAATCCAGAACACTAAGGCTAATTGTAGTAGATCCACTGCCACCCTGCCTGAGATCAACTAACTCAGTACAGAGACCTTCCTGGTTTGTAATGGCTTAACTATTCACTGAATAAACTCGCTGAGGTATCATATCTAAGGTCTTCACTATTGTAGCACATTTGTGGATTAATGTGCAACACTGCAGTGTGGTAGGATGGTGGTTTGCACACTTGATTCACCACACCACAAATTCCTGTTCTCTGGCAAGCCATCAGATGGGGTGGGGGAGTAGATTGAAAGTTGAAGCAATCTTTGCATCTCCTTGAAGATAGATCTAAAATGGTATCGGTTGCATGATCTCCCAAATGGGAAAATAACTAAAACCTAAATATTTCTTGCATGGACATAAAATCTCTAAATTATTTTGCAGATTAAATGTATCTCAATTCAGAGTGTGTTTTTTATAATAGCTTTCTATATTTTGAAAATGGCTTTGCCAAGTTTAGAGGTTACAAAATGGACATCAATTGCTCAGTGATTTTATTAAACTAATATAACCACCCTGAGCTCCAGATATTCTATCTAAACGCTTTATAATCTCAGATCAGAATTGTTCCAGAATATTTTCCTTGGCCGGCCCCTAGAGGCAAGTTCTCAAATTTTGAGTCATTTATCTCCTAGTTTTATAGGATTGAAATTACGGTTAAAGCATTCCACCAATGGCAAAGTTCCTAAGATACTTCACCACTGTGGGCGATGACTACCAAAAGTGGCAAGAAGAGGAAGACCATGATAATCTAGAAGATGCTGATGAAGAAAATCTTCATTCTGAATTCACCTCTTTCAGGGATGCTCTCAAGTGGCTATTTAACTCAAACAAATTTCAGGTACCATCTAAATTTAATAGCAAGACTGTTAAGAAATAGGCATTCAGCAATTATACTAATAATGAATCTCTTTAAGAGTTATCAACTATAAAATAATCCTAAAATATGTATACAATAAAATTTGGGTTGTAGAAATATTGCAGACTGGATAAAATGATTAACTTCACAACAAGGTTATTAATAGGATAATTCATATTGGTTTGTTCATTAAAAGTAGCTGTCCATACTAAGTTAATTGTGGCAAGTTAACATAGAAAAACATTAACATTAAACAGCGCATTTTGTGTCTTAATGAAACTATCTTAGCCTCTAGTGCAGGTGGAAGGAGATTTTTTAAAATGTCACTTGGATCAATTTTTCCCCACTAAATTTTAAAAACTGGGGAAAAAAGAGCTTACTGCCATTACCTAAAACCAGGAAGTAAGTTCTACAAGATGTTGTAAGTCAGGAAGTTCATGGTATTTAAAGCATGTAGGACTACCTGCTATCTTCCTTATAGCATATCAGGCCTGATGCACATTAAATGCCTGGTGTCTTTATCGAGTCTAATAAACGTCGGCTGCTTAAATAAAAATTGATTGTGGGATTACTTCAGGTATTATCGTGACATCAACTGAGCCATCCAAACTCTTGTTGGCCCTGGCCTGGCATGATTATTGATGATGTAAATAGGCTATTTAACTTAGTCTGCAATCTTAGAACTAGGACACAGGGGGACAAAACTGGCAAATGTGAAGTGAGGTCTGAGATTAGAAGATATTTTGTTCTCAAAGAAAATTTGAGATTTGGAATAGACTCTCAATAAAACTAGCTAACACCCACGTAGATTTATTGTCTTTAAATAGTTTGGTTAAGGACAGGATTGAAGGTTACAAAGATCATAAATATCCAATATTCATTGGAGCTGTAGAAACATGGAAAGGTCACCTGCTGCATGCAGCTGGTCAGGGTTGAACAATGTCAGTTGTAATATTAGACAAGTACGTTGGGAGTCTTTGATCAATTAACTTTTAGGAATTGGGGCAAAGTTTTATCATTCTGGTTATTCACTTCCCTTAGGAGATTAAATAATGTATCAAGGGGTATGGGGGGGGGGGAGAACGGGAATATTGTATTGAGATAGAGGATCAGCCATGATCGTATTGAATGGCGGAGCAGGCTCGAAGGGCTGAATGGCCTACTCCTCCTCCTATTTTCTATGTTTTCTATGTAATGTGGGCTGATTCCATGACATTATGAATTGTACATTGTCTGTTGAGTGAATAACCTTTTGTTCAGTACTTTATGTTCTCATTGCCCTACTTACTGTAGAATAAACTCCATCTTTCTGCAAACTAACTGTGCTAAAAGAGCCAGGAGATCAAAGTCACAAACAGCTTCACGATTACATTAGCAAGTAGGACATAGATTTGTAGCAGGACTTTGCTGTGGTTTTTGTCCTCCCTCATGACTTGAATGTGCAACATTCTTGTGGTCTACCCAAGAACTGTGGAAACACATCAGATGTCCTAAGCAGAATAGCACCATATACCACTGCCAGTAAATATAAGTTTGTTTTCATTTTCATTAACAAATAAGCACAACACAGTTAAACAAAAATCACTTTGTTTTTGGATTCAAGTATAAATTCTTTAAGATAATGAAAGTGTTTGATAGGGTTGACTTAGAGAAAATGTTTCCACTTGTGGGGAAGTCCAAGATTAGAGGTCATCAATATAAGATAGTCTCTAATAAATCCAATAGGGAATTCAGGAGAAACTTCTTTACCCAGAGAGTGGTGAGAATGTGGAATGCGCTACCACAAGGAGTAGTTGAGGCAAATAGCATAGATGCATTTAAGGGGAAGCTAGGTAAGCACACGAAAGAGAATGGAATTGAAGGGGACGCTGATAGGGTTAGGTGAAGTAGGGAGGGAGAAGGCTCCGGTGGAGCATAAACGCCAGCATAGACCAGTTGGACCGAATGTGCTATAGACTCGATGTAACTCTATGAAGTTTGCTTACTTCATGAAATTTCTGCATTAAAATTGATTTTCAATCTTGTATGATTGAAAACTGGTTTAGATTCAGAGTAAATGTGGGATCCTGTAAACAAAGGTCAGGTTCCCTGGACCTGTCATTTGCAGAAATGAAGGATATATCATGGGCAGCAGTGACGTATGAGAAATAGTGAGGCTGAGCAGATAACTCGGGCGTGGTGGAACCTCTGAAAGGACACTTCAATTTGTCCTTGTGATACTATACCAGTGGCAGTATCTTTATTTTCACTTATTTCTCACACAGGTTACATGTGGCATATTAATGATAGCAATTTACTACCCCACCAACAGTAATGTTCAACATATATATCTCTGAAACTATAAAAGCTAGAGCAAAGTACCAACAGTAACCCTGCATTGGACAGGTTAAGCTTTCTAATGCTGACCGTATTCTGTTTTAGCTTGTATGTTTTAGGAGAAATTTTAAAATAGTAAGTTGCACCAACAAAATTAAAATTTTGAAATTCCGGTGGGATGGCATCATGGAGCCAGATACAATGATCTTTGTATTTACTATTTTAATCTTTAAAATCAACTGCCAACAATAATATGCTAATTATTTTTAATTGCTTAATCAGTGAAATAAAATGAGAAATGCAATCAAATAAATGTTTTGAGTCCTTTTAATTAAAATAGTGCTATGCCATAGATATACTTTAATGGGTGAAATCATACCCTGTTGCAAGTAGACCTGGTGTATGTTGTAGAGCTAAGCCAGGTGTTGATTGTTTGCAAACTGGACAAATGTTTCTATGCAGGCAAAGAAGTGACAATAACTTTTTATATTTAATGGCAGTAAAGATGTTAATAACCTGCTCTGAATAGGATTAGTACAAATACTGTGTTATGGTCATGTTTGCTGTACCTGCTGCTGCACTGTACTTACTTTTGATTATTTTATTAAAAAAACAGATTGCCGTTGTGTGTTTAGTCATTCTGGATGCATTGTTCGTGTTTTGTGAATTGCTAATGGATTTAGCAATCGTTGAGGCAGACAAAGAGAAAATAGCACCCCAGGTATGGTAAAATGCATTTCTATTAAATCAATTTTCAACAGCAACAATTTGCATTTATGACACCTTTAACATAGAAAAAAGTGCTTTACGGAGGTATAACAAAAAATGGACGGCAAGCCAAAGGAAATAGTAGGAGGGATAACCAAAAGCTTGGTTAAAGGAAGAGAGGTGGAGAGGCAGAGCGGTTAAGGGATGGAATTCCAAAGCATGGGGCATAGGTGGCTAAAGGCAGGGGGGACATACAAGATGCTGGAGTCAGAGGAACAATGAGTTTTGGGGGAGGGGGGTGGCTGGTGGGGAGTTGTGGGGCTGGAGCAGGTTACAGAGATAAAGAAGGATGAGGCCATGAAGGGATTTAAACATGAGAATTTTAAATTTTAGGCATTGGAGGACTAGGAGCCAATGTCGATTAGTGAGGACATGGGTAATGGGTGAGCGGGATAGGATACAAGTAGCAGAGTTTTGGATGAGCTGAAGTTTACAGAGGGTGGAGGATGGGAGGGCAGCCAGGAAAGCATTGGAATAGCTGAGTCTGTTGGTGACAGAGGCACAGATGAAGGTTTCAGCGGGCAAATGGAATGAGGTTCCAGATGATGTTACAGAGGTGGAAGTAAGCAGTCTTTGTGATGGGAGACGATATAGGGTTGGATCAGGAGAACCCACTGCTGAAATTCCAGGAGCCCATCATATCATTGATACTAGAAGTAAATCCAGTATTGCCTTCCTTTCAACTTTTTAAGTTAGCCAGGCATATGAATGTTATTGGATGGGCTAGGACCAAGGATGGACTTCTAATGTAAAATGTAGTTATAAAATGAATACTTACATCTACAAACATACCATGTTTTCATGCTGTTTAAATAACTTATTTTCTTGTGCATTGTTTTTCTTTAACTCACCATGACAACTTGCAACTTGAAGTGCTGGTTTCCATTTCTTTTTAGGATTTCTTTTAGATTTTATATCTCTATCTCTCATCGCATCACCATTTCAGCTGCTTCTCCATCCATCGTTATGCCAAATATTTGTCACATGTAAATATTCTTAAGACTCCAATGATTTATCAATTATAAACCAATTGTGAGCACTGACTCCATATTGAAACAGCTGACCAATCATCCATTTGGTTTACACCCTTCCTGCTTGTGTTACAAGGCTTACACTGTACAATGCAGTTCCCATTGAGTGTCAGCATTTGCAAAATCACAGCAGCTGCAATAGAACAAATTATAGGCCATCTTCCCTTATTTTTCAACAAATCATTCAGTTCAAAAGCTGACTCCACACTAAATGGACAGAGTTAAAGAATGGGAAGGTAAAAGATACAATTCTCAATGTGCAATATAGGCTATCAAACTGTGGAGATAAAATAGAGGGGGGGGGGGATTTGTAAACAGTTCAGAGAGATGTCTAAATAAAACGGGGCAATAATATTGGGTGCTTTTAATTCTCTCACATTATCTTTATCCCTGTCTGTTTTATGTGGTGAAAGTGGAGAACACGTTTTAGAATGCATTCAGCACAGCCTCCTGGATCAGCGTGTTTCAAGTGCAACAAGAAAAAAAAATGTTGCTTCTAGGAAATGAAGTGTGGCAAATAATTGATGTGAGACTAGGAGAACAATTGGGAAATAGTGAGCACCACATAGTGTAAGAATAGAAAAGGATAATGAAGCATCAAAGATAAGGGTGTTGAACTACAAAAGGGCAAAGTTCAGTGAAATAAGACGACATCCAGTCCAAATTAACTGGGCAGAGAAGTTAGCAAACAGGATAACAGATCAGCAGTGGGAGAAACTTCAAATATGAGATGAATAGAGTACAAAATAGACATATTCCTACAAGGCAAAAAGTGGGTCCACAGAGCATAGACTTCCATGGTTAAGTAGAGATCAAAACTAAAAATGGAGCCATATGTTAAAACTAAGGCTAACAATATTAAACAAAGTCAAGAGAAATATGGAAGGTATAGTAGAGGTGAAAATGAAGATTAGAAAGAGTAAAAGGGAATATGAAAAAAGACTCGCAATAATATAAAAAGAAATAGTAAGAGAAGTCAGAGAAGAGATAGCAGCAGAAGCTCTGGCGATAACCACAGACAGGTTGACGTAATGGGAAGGCAGATGTTATCTGATACCGAGAAATGTGAGGCAAATTCATTTTGGAAGGAAAAACAAGGAAAGGGAATCTCAATGGAAAAATGCTGAAGGAACAGAGAACAAGAGGTGCAAATACAGAATTAATTGAAAATCCAAATGCTTTTAGATAAAGTCATTAAAAAAAAAAGTGGCCAAAAGCATTTTGGGATTTATAAGTATGAGCAAAGAAGTAATGATAAATTAGTCCAAGGCAATGGTTAGTTAGATTACTGTGTGCAGTTTTGGACAGAATAGATTCACCAGGATAATAACAGGAATAAGAAAGTATACCAATTACATCCAATGTTGTTTTTAAACAGCCTTTTTTCATCAACTCATTCTTTCAGCTCTGTTTCATTGAAGTTTCACTGTTGATTTTGCCTGCTTTGAATGTTCATTTACCAATTAATCACTAACTGCATGTTCCGTCTGTATCATAATACACAGAATGCCAATAAAGATAAACACTTTCCCAGAGAACCCTGCTCTCCAAACCTAATTCTTGATAGAGGCCATTGTGTAATAAATTGGAGACGGACTACAATTCATATTAATCTCCACCCAGTGCAAAAATGTATTTAAATATTACAAAAACACACCCAGTACTCGTGAATATACAGATGTAGTTTCTTTGGATTTAATGAATTATTCTTGCATGAATTTTAATCGACGGATATTCAGGTTTACAAGTAATTTTGCAGATACAAATCTCATCCAGAAGATAGGGATGCTTAAAATGTATATATTTTACAAAGTCTGAAGTCAGGGAAAATGGGTGAAAGGTTAAGCAACAAGAAACAACATAATCAATGGAAATGAAACACAAGCAATGTGAACGGATGAGAAAGGAGGATGTAGAAAAATTGCAAAACAACTGCTGAGTAAAGCAGTGCCAATTAATGAATATAATTAAAACATTTCAATTGATTCTTTGCTAACGTAGGCCATAGGGTCACATTCATCTAATCAGATCTTTCACATCCTGTTCTACACAAGACTGACATTGTTTCAGTAACAACACAACTGCTTAAATGTATCTTTAATCCCCCCTTTTCATTAGTTTTATTGTGGAAGATACTGGTTACATTTTTAACTAGGAATGGGGTACACTTTTTAAAAAATTTTTATACAGAAATATTTCACCATTTTAAGGTTAGCGTACTGGAATTTAGGCTCCTCATGTCTCAGCGAGTTTATCCAATGTGTAGCTGAGTTATTAAAACCAGGAAGATCCTAGGTTTGATACTATTACATGCTGAGTTAGTTAATCTCAGTTTGGGCAGGGATACCAGCAGAGGTTAGGGAGAGGAAAATTGGCCTGAGTTCCCAGTCCTGATCACTAGCCAGTAATCCCTACTGTTAATGCCTGGTAAAGCCAGAAAGGGGCTTGGCTGTGATGCCCCTGTGGACGAGTAGCCTCCTAGAATTCACAGTTCAGGCTGACAAGCATACTGGTCATTTGGGCGAGGTACCATAACCGGCAAATGCTCATTGAATCGTACTCGATGAACCAATGCCATCAGCAAAGGAGGGGAGTGGAGCAAATTGGTGAACAAAAAAAATTATAATTATGATAACGTCCTGAGTAATTTTTACTTTTAAACTTGTTTTGTAGTCAAGAATGAATGGAAATTTGAACTGGACAGTGAAAAATGTCAATTTTGAGCATAATTTGTTTAAATTCTTAATAATTATAACTTCACGGAGCACAAACCTGTGAAAGAACCCATCCAATTTTCTGATAATTTCTGCACCCAGATGCGAACCCAAGAAAATCTTCTCTATATGGTTGTAGAGAGGACTACTGGATAATATAATTAATCTGCTATACCTTGTGGCATTGAGTTTTACGTGTAGAGGAATGGTGCTGTCAGATGAACAGCAGATGATAACTTATATGAATTCTATTGCAACTTTATTGGATTAATTGTAGATCTGTTTTTTTTTACTTTTCCTAGAATCTGGTACACAAACCTTTTAATTGTAAAACTAGTTAATGCAGACTTTTGGATTATGTTGAGAAAGTAATTTATGCAAGTTAGAAAATAAATTAAATAATTAACTTCCAATCTACGCTGAGGAATTCACATATGGGGCTAGCGGAAAATGTAGTTGCATCTGAATGTTAGATTTGTTGAAGTGTTACAATATGAAACAAACTCAGTCCAGTTTCTGCCCTGCCCCACAGATCACACTGTTCAAAGTCTACAAAGACATCTTTTATGACTCTGACTGCCACTAAATGCTACTCCACCATTTCTTCTCTTGTAATGATACCGGAACTTAGAGAATTAAATTATGAGGACAGATTGTATAAACTTGGCTTGTATTCCCTTTAGTATAGAAGATTGAGGGGTAATCTGATCAAGATGTTTAAAATGTTAAAAGGATTTGATAGGGTAGATACAGAGAAACTATTCCTCTGGTGGGGGAATCAAGAACAAGGGAACATAATCTTAGGAGGGAAATCAGGAAGCACCTTTTCACACAAAGGATAGTAAAAATCTGAAATTCTTTTCCCTCAAAAGGCTGTGGATGCTGGGACAATTGGAGCTTTCAAGACTGATCAATATATTTTTGTTAGGTAAGGGTATCAAGGGATATAGAGCTATGGTAGGTAAATGAATCATGGCACAGAAGGAGGCCATTCGGCCCATGTGTCCATGTCAGCCGAAAAAGAACTTAATCCCACTTTCCAGCACTTGGTCAGTAGCCCTGTAGGTTACGGCACTTCAAGTGCACATCCAAGTACTTTTTGAATGATTTGAGGGTTTCTGTCTCCACCACCCTTTCAGGCAGTCAGTTCCAGACCCCCACGACCCTCTGGGTGAAAAAAATTCTCCTCAGCCCCCCTCTAATCCTTCTACCAATTACATTAAATCTATGCCCCCTGGTCACTGACCCCTCTGCTAAGGGAAATAGGTCCTCCCTATCCACTCTATCTAGTCCCGTCATAATTTTATAAACCTCAATTAAATCTCCCCTCAGCCGCCTTTGTTCCAAAGAAAACATCCCCAGCCTATCCAATCTTTTCTCATAGCTAAAATTCTCCAGCCCTGGCAACATGTTTGTAAATCTCCTCTGTACCCTCTCTAGTGCAATCACATCTTTCCTGTAATGTGGTGACCAGAACTGTACACAATACTCAAGCTGTGGCCTAACCAATGTTTTATACAGTTCCAGCATAACCTCCCTGCTCTTATATTCTATGCCTTGGCTAATAAAGGAAAGTATCCCATATGCCTTTTTAACCACCTTATCTACCTGTCCTGCTACCTTCAGGGATCTGTGGACATGCACTTCAAGGTCCCTTTTTTCCTCTACACCTCTCAGTATCCTCCCATTTACTGTGTACTCCCTTGCCTTGTTTGCCCTCCCCAATTGCATTACCTTACACTTCTCTGGATTGAATTCCATTTGTCACTTTTCTGCCCAGATGACCAGTCCATTGATATCTTCCTGCAGTCTACAGCTATCCTCCTCACTATCAACCACACGGCCAACTTTTGTATCATCTGCAAATTTCTTGATCAAGCACCCCCACTTTAAAGTCCAAATCATTAATATATGCCACAAAATGCATGGGACCTAGTACTGAGCCTTGTGGAAACAGCCTTCCAGTCACAAAAACACTCGTCAACCATTACCCTTTGCTTCCTGCCACTGAGCCAATTTTGGATCCAACTAGCCATTTTCCCTTGAATCCCATGGGCTTTTACATTTTTGATCAGTCTGCCATGTAGGACCTTGCTAAAATCCATGTACACTACATCAAACGCATTACCCTCATCAACCCTCCTTGTTACCTCCTCAAAAAATTCAATCAAGTTAGTCAGACATGACCTTCCCTTAACAAATCCATGCTGACTGTCCTTGATTAACCCATGCCTTTCTAAATGACGATTTATGCTGTCCCTCCGAATTGATTCCAATAATTTGCCCACCACTGAGCTTAGACTGACTGACCTATAATTACTCAGTCTATCTTTTTCTCCCTTTTTTAAACAACGGTAAGACGTTAGCAGTCTTCCAATCCTCTGGCACCATGCCTGTAGCCAGGGAGGATTGGAAAATGATGGTCCGAGCCTTTGCTATTTCCTCCCTTGCTTCTCTTAACAGCCTGGGATACATTTCATCTGGACCTGGCGATTTATCTACTTTCAAAGATACTAAACCCTTTAATACTTCCTCTCTCACTATGTTTATCCCATCTAATATTTCACACTCCTCCTCCTTAACTACAATATCTACATCATCTCCCTCTTTTGTGAAGACGCAAAGTATTCATTAAGAATTATACCCATATCTTCCGCTTCTCGAGTTGAGATACAAATCAACCATGATCTAATTGAATGGCAGAGCAGGCTCTCCTGACCTACTCCTGATCCTATGTTCCTCTCATGGCACTGCCCTCACTTGTCCTGTGCCAACATAGCTAGCACACCATCTTCTATGGTTTCTTCTCCTGCCCCTACACAATCATTTAGGTCCATCCTTGCCCTACTTCTTTTCCTCATCTACATGCTGCCCGAGTAACATTATCTATAAGCACGGGGTCAGCTTTTTGCTTTACCTCTCCACCACCACCCTCAACTCTATGATCATCATTATGTAATCCCACTCCTTGTCTGACAAGTGGTGAATGAATCTTTTCCAACTTAACTTCAGTAAGACTGAAGCCATCTTGTTCGGCACCTGCCAAAAATGCCCTACACTAGCACTTGATTCCATCACTCTTCTCCAGCTACTTACTCAGGCTGAACCCAATGATGAAAACTTCAGTGTCATGTTTGATTGAGTTGAGTTTCAAACCCCATATCTTTGCCATCACCAAGACTGCCTACCTCCACCTCCACAATTTCATCTGCCTCTGCACTTACCTCACATCCACAGCTGTTGAAGCCCTCATGCCCGCCTTTGTCACCTCCAAACTTTTGACTTCACCAGTGCTCTACTCAAAAACCTCCCATCTTCTATCCTACATAAAGTCACAACTTGTCCAAAACTTTGCTGCATGCATCCTACCCTAAAATAAGCGTCAGTCCCCTATTGACTCTATCCATGCCAGATTTCATTTGTTCCCTGTTCGCCCAACATACTAAATTCAAAATCCTTGTACTTGTTTATAAATCTTTCCCTAATTCTGCCTGCTGCACTCTTCTTACTCTGGTCTTCTTTTGACTTATCCCTCCGCTCTTCTATGTTCTCTTTCTTTCAAAGCCAGGAATTCATGCTGATGTATGGTTTCATAAGTGTTGTAAACAATTTTACAACACCAAGTTATAGTCCAGCAATTTTATTTTAAATTCACAAGCTTTCGGAGGCTACCTCCTTCCTCAGGTGAACGATGTGGAAATTTAAAATAAAATTGCTGGACTATAACTTGGTGTTGTAAAATTGTTTACAATTGTCAACCCCAGTCCATCACCGGCATCTCCACATCATTCATAAGTGTTGGTAGCCCTTTGTTACCTTGCCCAAGTGGCCTGTCCTTATGTGTAGACCTAAACAATGAGTGTCAGCAAGCTCTGCATCAGTGAGAAGCTGTCCATTTGCAAATCTTCTGCCAAGGGTCACTATAGCAATCAGGAGCAAAATGCTGGTAGAATTTCCCCCCACCCCCACCCCAACCCCAACCCCCACCCCCACCCCCACCCCAACCCCCTGCTGTTTACTAGCCAGAATTATTGAGACCAATTGCAACACTCCCACTGTTGTCCCACTTGAGCCTATGCTTGGGGTTGAGCCACAAACAGTTGGTACATTTATATACTCAGCCATCAGGGAAGGTAGAAACTGATTTTAAAAGTGTCTGCTTTATCAATGAATTGACTGCAACGTATATGGAAATAATCAGGAATTGATAGTGTTTCAAATATTTTGCGATTTATTGACAAGTCAATAAGGCAAGCTACATTTAAGAAAAAATGATTTTCCAAATGCACTAAATCAGCCCTGTGTTTTATTTGATCTCATTTGTTTTTTTTGACTGCAGATTTAACAATATTCTTTCTTTTCCAGGTATTTCACTACCTGAGTATTGCTATTCTGACTTTTTTTATACTGGAGCTAATTGGTAAATTATATGCCTTCCGGTTGGAATTTTTCTGGCACAAGTTTGAAGTCCTGGATGGAGTAATTGTTGTTGTGTCTTTCATTCTTGATATTGTCTACATTTCCCGGGAAGATGCTTTTGACGGTGTGGGATTACTCATACTACTGCGACTGTGGAGAGTAGCAAGAATAATAAATGGTACAGTTCATAGACTCTGGTTCATAATTGAACATCTTTAAATGGGATCATACATGATGGGGAAAGATGGGAGGTGGATTTCTTTTGTCTTAAGATCTTTCACCAGGTGAATTCAGCTGCTGGGAGAATACATTTTATGAAACATGATGCCATTTATTGACTGCTGAACAATTCCCTGCTTCACAAAATGTAACTTTTTAAACTGATATTTCCCAATCAAAAATTGACTTTATTTTCCAAGAAATTATTTTTTCCTGTCCTGTTCCGCAAAGGAGATTTTTGTGTTAATTGATAGTTCAGGGATTAGGTGTTGTAAATCCCAAACTTGCTCAGACTTTAAAGCCTTATGCCTAAAGTTTCAACTGATAAGTCCTGAAGAAGGCATATTTCAAAATTTTGTAGCCCAAGCCAGTGGTGTGGCGCCTTAAATTACTGCGCCTTTGGCTTGGGCCCGTGATTTTTCCAATTTCACTTCATTCATGGGGGAGGGGATTGTGGTAGAAGGGAAAGCTTAACATTTTCTTGTAAGCAACATGTAATCTTACCATCATTGTAAATCATTTGCAGGAAAGTTAATTTAAACAAATTGGTTACTGTGTCCACAATTATAACTTGAGTGGAGTACGCCTTTTAAAATTGGAGTATGACTGAACATCATGTGCGTTTTAATAATCTGTTCCTAATTCACTGTTGTATAGGGATCCTTATGACTGTGAAGTCACGTGCACTAAAGAAAGAAACCGAGCTGAAACATGCCAACAACCACCTCAAGCAGAGAGTGGGTGAGCTCCAGAATGAGTGCACAGAACTGGTAAGATCATCCTCTTTACAAAGTTATTTTTTTTTAAAAATTAAAAATTGATTCAAACTTGTCAAACTCCTTTTATAGACACAAGAAGTTGAGAGGCTACGTAGATTGCTCCAGGAGCATAGAATAAACTACCAGATCAACTAAGAAATTGCTTTATACACAAGGAGTGTTGAATGAAGACTGAATTTAGAACAGCACCTGAACTTATTTTTGTAAACATATCTTGCAGACTCTCAACATTTTGAGTTTTTCCAAATGCACAGCTTTGTTTTTGTGTACATCAGAGGATAATTGTCTGTACATTTCTAATAATGGTGCAGGACCAATGAATATTAATTAATTTTGTATTCCAAAATTAACAATTTAAAAAAAAACCTCCGGGCTGCTATCAAAAGACCATCCTCATGTTAGTTAACATTCTATACTTGAGTGACAGCTTGTCATCTCAATAACTAGAAATAAATAATTAATTAAATGACTATTTCTTATCAGACAATTGGTGACTGTATCTGGATAATTTTTGTTTGGGATAGAAAATCCTATTTTCTCTTGGTCCTCACTCCCTGAATATGAACTGACTGTGGCCAAGAGTACATACACCCAGGCCTCCACAAATGTCACACCTAACTGGCAGCTGGGAGGTGTGCAAGAGCAGTTTTTTGTTCCACACAGCAATGTGGCTGAGATCAGGAATTCAATCAAATTTGATAATGTTTCACCTTGTACTTGGATAAATATTTTTTCCTGTAAACATGGACTTGTGATCTCTACAAAAGACTCCTCTCCCCTGTGGGATTTTTTTCTTCAGTCCTGAAGGTGCTGATTCCTTGCTGGGGTATGATTCCACCACCATCAGGCACCCTCTGGTATCTCACTTGTGACCATTCTAAATATGAGTCCAGACATCAACTGACTGAGACACATCATAGTGGAGCCCAATTTGGACCATACTTTCCAGCAGGAAACACTAGAAAATGATCAGGATTGGGAACCCAGGCAGATATTTGCCTTTACCCAGCCTAGAGGTGCTGGGATTAACTGCATCATCCTATTCCCAATCAGCTAACTTAGCACAGACCAGGAATCAAACCTGTACCTTCCCATCTGTGTGGCTCAGTTACATGCTGTGTTTACTAACTGAGCAGTAACGGCAGCTTTTATGAAAGACTGATTTTAAGCTAAATAAAATTTGTGGCTTCCCCTTCACCCAAAACTGTGAAGAAAACAGAATTATGGGAATATTTTGGTTTGACGGGGTGCTAATTTAAAAATCCTCTGATAGAGAGAAAACATTTTGGAAAATTGAAGCCTTTGACTTCAGTGAAATCTGTCTCTGTGCACTTTCTTCTTGGGATCTTTGCCTTGTTTTGGAATAAGTTACACAATCTTCTCAACATCCTTTGTGGGGGAAGAGGATGTTGTGTCTTGCTTTTCAGCTGCATTTCATGCTAACATGCTATTGTAGTCCTTGAAGGCTTCTACTATTTGATCTGATATGTAGTGGGAAGCATTAACAATGAAACAGCTGTCACATACTCTTATGTAAATAGTTTCCAAGAATGTGTAGAGTCTAATGCCTTATGATAAATGCTAAACTGTTTTGATGTTTATTGATGAGCTATGATTATATGGTTTGTACACAGTTGGAAAATTAATGACATGCCTTCTATATAGTTATTGAAGACAAAGAGAGAATTACAAATACCTTGGTTCATAAGCAACAATTATAATTAATTCCAGGTGAATATATACAGTGAATCGATGCAAAGTGAATTCTAACATCTAAAACATTTCCTGATCGCAACATGAAAATATTTCCAATTTATCATTTTTAAATGATTAGCTTTCTATACAGTCAATTCTGGAAATCAATAACTATTAAATAAAATAAGATTCATTTTTCTTAGATTGGATAATTGAATTAAATAGTAAATCACTGTACAGTAGCCTAAGTGTCTGTTTCTCTAGGATGTTTACAGATATTAAATGAAAATATTTCTGGGCTATGGTTTTACCAGGTATTAACTGTAAGAATGCAAATGATTAAGTTTAAACTATTCTCCCTGCATAGAAAGCATTTGTAAAAATGGCAATAAAATAATGGTACCAGACCATTTACAATAAATACATTCCAATATCTGTAGAAAAATAATGTCAATGCTGTAAAGTTTACAGTACTTCTGTTGTGCTTTACATATATATGTATTTCAGTGTTATTAACGTATAGCTCCTTTTACTTTAGTTGTAGATGCAATTCCTATTCTGTAAATGCAGTCCATTGGGAAACCTGTGCTGAAGCTTCTATTAACACACAAAATTTAAATAAACTTCGTAAAACTATTTGATGTCTTGCTATAAAACACGACACTTTGGGGAATTGCAACTCATGAAGTTTAACTTATTTTTTAAAATCAGTACAAAGCAATTACTTTACAAAGTGCATCACAACTATTGTGTGTAAAAAAAAAACCCAAGTTATAGTTTAGCTCCTGGGATATTTCATAAAAAAGGAAAGAAGAAATCAAAGGGTAACTTGGCATCAACCGTTGGTATGGCTTTGTATCCAGGCTGGGCAGATGCAGATACATCTGTAAAAGTAACTGAGATAGAGATCTGTAAAGTTTTTGCAGTTTTCAAAGGCATCTAGGAAAAAAAACAAAGTTAACTTGCATTTTGAGTTGTAAAATTTACAAGAGGCTCCAGCATTTTCAGGGAACTGGAATCATGTTTGTAATTATTTATTCTTCAGCTCAGATCCTCCCCACCTGTAGAACTAGGTTTAGCCAGCTGGGAATTTTTAAACTCATTGGTGTAACCTCTCTGAGTAGACATGATTTCCTAGAACTACTCACTCCTACCTTTAACACTTTCCAGATCTTTATATGGTATCTTGCTGAATGCATTGTGTCTCAAGTTCCTTGTTCACCATTAACACATAAAAATCAATTAAATTAAAAAGATATGTCACAGACTTTAATTTTATACTTTTCCATCAATTCTCTGTGCTTTGTTGATATAGGAAGTCATTTTTTAAAAATGTGCTCAATAAGAAATGTCAATGCTAGGGACTTTCTCTCCTTTTGTTACTCAGCATCTCACATTTCCTGGTCAGGTAAGAACATTACCTAAAGCAGGGGAAAGCTCACTTTATTGTGCTGAACAATGTGCATTAAACTGCAATATCACATGAGCATCAGTGTGAATTTATTTTCCCGTTCCTATACAAGCCAGCCTCACTGCCTTGCTGAGTGAGATTACCAGTTTAGTGCCAAATTATGGGCAGTTTTAAGGTGCAACCAATAATTACTGGGCTCAGACTACCCAAATTCCTTTGTTATAATTTACAGCCAACAGAGAGAAAGGAGGCCATAAATTCATCTAGGTTTGAGCCTAGGTCCTAGAGGTCAAAAAACAGTATGGTATCCCACTGTGCCAATTTTTTTTTATGTTGGATTGGCATCATTGTAAAACCTTCTCAGAAAGCAGGCGCCTCATCTGCCCAAGTGATCTATATAGACATCTTCATTCCAAGGTGTTGAAAAATGCAAAAAAAATCTTTCCCCAAAACAACTCTACATTCTCCAAAGGAGGCTGGTCAATTTATTTATTCCTTTCCTTCTGATTTTATGTGGTGCTCTGTGTAGCTGTCTTCATGAGAACTCAAGAAACTCATTTTAACAAGACAGGAGCTCAAAGCATTTTTGTCTCATTTTGGTTTGGTGGCTGTTCCTTTAAATCCAATCATAGTACATAAGGAGTTCAGAAACAAAAAATTACTGTATCTCTGAACGGGTGCAGGACATTCTGTGAGGAGAAGGGGAACAGCCAGAAGTCATGGTCCATGTTGAAACCAATGACATAGGTAGGAAAAGGGTTGAGGTCTTACAGGCAGAGTTTCAGGAGCTAGGAAAAAGATTAATGAACATGTCCTCAAAGGTGGTAATCTCTGGATTACTCCCTGTGTCACATGCGAGTGAATACAGAAACAGGTACCATATAACAGACTTATTTGGAAAATAGAAGCACATGGGATTAAAGGGATGGTGGTAACTTGGGTAGGTAATTGGCTAAGGGACAAGAGGCAGAGAGTAGTGGTGAACAGATATTTTTCTGACTGGGGAAAAGTATGCAGTGGGGGTCCCCTAGGGGTCGGAATTAGGATCATTGCTTTTCTTGTTATATATAAATGACCTGGACTTGGGTATAGGGAATACAATTTCGAAGTTTGCGGATGATACAAAACTTGGCAACGTAGTAAATAGTGAGCAGGATAGTAGCAGATTTCAGGAGGACACAGTCAGACTGGTGAAATGTGTAGACACATGGCAGATGCAATTTAATGCAGATAAGTATGAAGTGATGCACTTTAGGAGGAACAACATGGAGAGGCAGTATATCTAAATGGTACTATTTTGAGGGTGGTGCAATAGCAGATGGACCTGGGGCTGCATATTCACAAATCTTTGAAGATGGCAGGGCAAGTTGATAAGGTGGTTAAGAAAGGGTATGGGATACTTGTCTTTGTAAATAGGGGCATTTAATACAAAAACAAGGAAATCATGCTAAACCTTTACAAATCACTGGTTAGTCCTCAGCTGGAGTATTGTGTACAATTCTGGGCACCACACTTTAGGAAGGATGTCAAGGCCCAGGCGAGGGTACAGAGGAAGTTTACCAGGGTGATACCAGGGATGAGGGACTTCAGTTAGATGGAGAGATTGGAGAAGCTGGGGTTGTTCTCCTTAGAGCAGATAAGGTTAAGGGGAGACCTAATTTAAAATTATATGGGGTTTTGATAGAGCAAGTAGGGAGAAACTGTTTCCTCTGGCAAGTGGGTCGGTAACCAGAGGTCACAGATTTAAAATAATTTTCAAAAGGACTAAAGGGGAAATGAGGAGAAATGTTTTCACACAGAGGGTTGTTAAGATCAGGGATGCACTACCTAAAAGGGTAGTGGAAGTAGATTCCATAGGAGCTTTTAAAAGGAAATGGGCATGTGCTTGAAGACTAATTTGTAGGGATACGGGGAAGAAGTTGGGGTGTCGGACTAAATTGGTCAGTTCTTTCAAAGAGCCGGCACGGGCACGACGGGCCGAATGGCCCCTTCTGTGCGGTAAGATTCTATAGTTCAGATTCCTGTACCAAGTGTAACCCAATACAACCACTGCAGATTTCATCAGTTACAGGTTTGAAAGATGGATAATTCAAAGTTAAACAATGCTGAGTGACTGGGTCAGTTTGTATATGACTTGAGAGTTTCTTTTTAAATTTGAGGGATCAGATATTCAAATCCAGGAAGTCCCAGTAACTTTTCTGGGATATGAAAAAAGACCCATTTCTGTTTGAATTTGAGAGCTGTTTGAAACTTCTGAAAGAGAAATATTAGTGCAAAATTTCCAAGAAACAGTTCAGATTAATATAGGCTCCCACGGTGTTAAGAAATTCAAGAAAAATAAACACTATATGTTAGTTACTTACAAAGGGTTAACTTAGCTCTTAAGAGTTGTGATATTTTGTCCATTTGAGAAATACTACTGGAAATATATAATTGTCTTATCACTTTTACATTATTCACTTATTCATTGTTTAGTAAGTTTGTGTAATATTTTGAATTTAAAAAGTTGATTACGCAAGATAAGGGCTCATGGGATTGGGGGTAACATATTAGCATGGATACCTCAGTGGTGGGCAAACTATTAGAATCAATACTGAGAGATAGGATAAACTGTCACTTGGAAAGGCATGGTTTAATCAGGGGTAGTCAGCATGGATTTGTTCAGGGAAGGTCTTGCCTTACAAATCTGATTAAATTCTTTGAGGAAGTGACAAGGAGGATTGATGAGGGTAGTGCAGTGGATGTTGTCTACATAGATTTCAGTAAGGCATTTGACAAGGTCCCACATGGCAGACTGGTCAGAAAGGTAAAAGCCCATGGGATACAGGGAAATGTGGCGAATTGGATCCAAAATTGGCTCAGTAACAGGAAACAAAGGGTAAAAGTCGATGGATGTCTTTGCGAATGGAAATCCGTTTCCAGTGGTGTGCCACAGGGCTCAGTGTTGGGTCCCTTGCTGTTTGTGGTATATATTAATGATTTGGACTTGAATGTAGGGGGCACGATTGGCAAATTTGCAGACGACACAAAAATTGGCCGTGTAATTGATAGTGAAGAGGATAGCTGTAGACTCCAAGAAGATATCAATGGGTTGGTGGAGTGGGCGGAAAAGTGGCAAATGGAGTTCAACCCGGAGAAGTGTGAGGTAATGCACTTAGAGAGGGCAAACGGTAAAAGGGAATATGCAGTAAACGGGAATATATTGAGAGGGGTAGAGGAAGTGAGAGACCTTGGAGTGCATGTGCACAGGTCCCTGAAGGTGGCAGTACAGGCAGATAAGGTTGTGAAGAAGGCATAAGGAATGCTCTCAGTTATTAGCCGAGGCATAGAATACAAAAGCAGGGATGTAATGATGAAACTGTATAAAACGCTGGTAGGGCCACAGCTGGAGTATTGTGTGCAGTTCTGGTCACCACATTACAGGAAGGACGTAATTGCTCTGGAGAGAGTGCAGAGAAGATTTAGAAGAATGTTGCCAGGGCTTGAAAATTGCAGCTACGAGAAGAAATTGGATAGGCTGGGGTTGTTTTCCTTGGAGCAGAGGAGGCTGAGGAGTGACTTGACTGAGGTGTACAAAATTATGAGGGGCCTAAATAGAGTAGACAGGAAGTACTTGTTTCCCCTAGCGGAGAGTTCAAGAACTAGAGGACATAGATTTAAGCTGATTGGCAGAAGGATTAGAGGGGACATGAGGGAAAACTTTTTTACCCAGAGGGTGGTGGGTGTATGGAATTCGCTGCCTGAATTGGTAGTAGAGGCTGGGACCCTCAACTCTTTTAAAAAGTACCTGGATCTGCACCTAAAGTGCTGTAAGCTGCAGGGCTACGGACTGGGTGTTGGAAGGTGGGTTTAGAATGGGCACCTGGTTGTTCTTCGAGCCGGCGTGGAAACGATGGGCCGAATGGCCCCCTTCTGTGCTGTATCTTTTCTATGGTTCTATCTATAAAGGATTGGTTATCGGACAGAAAACAGAGAGTAGGGATAAACGGGTCATTTTCAGGTTGGCAGGCTGTAACTAGTGGGGTGCTGCAAGCATCGGTGCTTGGGCCTCAGCTATTTACAATCTATATTAATGACTTAGATGAAGGGACTGAGTGTAATGTAACCAAGTTTGCTGATGATACAAAGCTAGGTGGGAAAGTAAGCTGTGAGGAGGACACAAAAAAGTCTGCAAAGGGATATAGATAGTTTAAATGAGTGGGCAGGAAGGTGGCAGATGGAGTATAATGTGGGGAAATGTGAGGTTATTCACTATGGTGGGAAGAATAGAAAAACTGAATATTTTTTAAATGGTGAGAAAATAGTAAATGTTTTCGTTCAGAGAGATTTGGGTGTCCTCGTACAAGAAACACAAAAAATTAGCATGCAGGTACAGCAAGCAACTAAGAAGGCAAATGGCATATTGACCTTTATTGCAAGGGGGTTAGAGTACAAGCGTAAGGAAGTCTTACTACAACTGTACACCTGGAGCAATGCATACAGTTCTGGTCTCCTTATCTAAGGAAGGATATACTTGCCTTAGAGGCAGTGCAATGAAGGTTCACGAGATTAATTCCTGGGATGTGAGGATTGTCCTATGAGAAGTTGAGTAGAATGGGCCTATACTCTCATTCTTCCACACTCCAGAGAGGTGATCTCATTGAAACATATAAGATTCTGAGGCAGCTTGACAGGGTAGATGCTGAGAGGTTGTTTCCCCTGGCTGGAGAAATTAGAACGAGGAAGCATAATCGCAGGATAAGGGTCGGCCATTTAAAACCGAGATGAGGAGGAATTTCTTCACTCAGAGGGTTGTGAATCTTTGGAATTCTCTATCCCAGACGGCTGTGGATGCAGAGTCGTTGGGTATGTTCAAGGCTGAGATAAATAGATTTTTGGACTCTAGGGAAATCAAGGGATATGAGGATCAGGCAGGAAAGTGGAGTTAAGGTTGAAGATCAGACATGACCTTATTAAATGGCGGAGCAGGCTCGAGGGGTCGTATGACCTACTCCTGCTCCTATTTCTTATGAAGCTCTACCACTTTTGAAAACTTAAGTGAGATCCTATGGGAGCACAGGATAAATTCTCGTAGCTAAAAGAACAGAATTACCAGACAAGGTTTGGTGTTTGTTTCCTGGGCACATTACTGAAAGCTCATTAGATCTCAAGGCAAGAATAAGCACTCTCAAAAGGTATAGGGAGTTGGGACTTGCCCGTAAGAGTGATCTAAGATACAAGGTCCAAGAAAGATGGAAAAGATCCAAAACACAGAAGTAATCTAGATAGGAAACATATACTCAGCTTGCCTTACTGTAAACTTTGAAAATCACCATGAATGCTTTATATGACAATAATGTTGAATGCAATAAATGGCAGTGCATTAATAAGCCTCTGGAAGGTGAAATGCTGATTTAAGCAATCTTGATATTTGTAGCCACTTAAGAGGTTTTTGTGTTCTTACACTTTTCACTCTGGCAACTAACTGAAACTCTAGTTTTCAATGCTATGTGTTTTTATAGTTGGTGTGACACAGTGTCTTTTAAAACAAATAGCTTTCTACTTCAAGTGTATCCATTACGTACCAGAATGCAGGTTTCTCTGATTGTTTGTGTGACTGCTACTATTTTAGCCTGTGGGTTTATTAAGGATCCATACTTTGTCCACTTCACCTCAAGGGCTAAAGACTCAGGGACTTCACAAGCACAACTCTGCAAACAGATGGTACTTTTTGTTAATTAAAATATAATCATGAAATCATGCAAACGACCAACTTGTAACAGAACTAAAGTTGGAATATTTTTATAGGCTTACAGCTACCTATACAAACACTTCCCATAAAGCTATAACCTCAGAGCTCTGGTTATACTTGAGATTGCTGCTGTGCCTTTCAGGATACATATTACTAGTACTAATTACCAAAACTTATTCAGACACAACATTATTCCTTGCATGGAAACTGACTAAGGAGGACTTCTGCAAGATGTAAAGAAGTGATAGGAGGAAAGGTACCATTTTCTAGTGCTGCAAGCCCACATATTTAAGATAAAAAGCAAAGGCTGTCTAGTGGCAAGTCAGAAAGGTGTGCCCTATCACTGAAGGATTTGCAGCCAATTGGTATTAATGGGATCAGTCAACTTAAAAATTGATTGCTGAACTTTCTACTCATTTTTGCTCAATTGAATATTTACTATGTTTTAATAAATACATGGCTCACACTGAAAAAAAATCCCACAAGTGATCTGAAAACAGTCTAATCACATTAGCGGGAATGATAGAATAGACACACTGCATGGTGATCCTCTTCCCTAAATCGCTTCAAAACATTAATTCCTCTGAAATGACTGAACAGGATTCTGTATACTGTTTTGGCTGAAAAAAAGCAGAGTAGGGCAATAGTGATATTACAATATATCAAGACATCTGTTATATTAGTGATGTAGCAATAGAACAATGAAAAATCTTTTGATAATGTTAAAAGGTACAATGATTTCACATCAAGTGGTTGCTTGGAATACAGTATAGTCCTGTTATACTGTGCAGCGGTGATTAATTTAGTGGCAGTTTCCCACTATTGAAAGACAATTGCCTCAGTTGTATCACCATTATTCTGCATTATTATCTAGAATATATGATTAATGACAATAATCACCTGCAAAATGTCCTTAACTGGCTTAATTCTAAAGGATCCTGAAGACGACTCACTGGGTGTTTTAAAATTGGTGTCAGTGGAGCGTTTGCGCCATTGGTTCCCAAAGTGCGGGTCCTGCACAACCAGCGACAACTCCAATATAAGCCTGCCGGGTTCTCTAAGGTTGGCGTCCACGAATACTTGGTTAAAAAAAGTCCTGATTCTCCTGGATGCCAGCCTTAGCAAAAAGCAGGTTTGCATTGGGGTTGCCAGCAGCTGCCCTAGACCTATCCTTTGCTCCATTCAGCATGCAAGTGTTGGGTCAAGAGCAATGAATGGAACAAAATAAAAGCACTAACAGTCTAAGCAGCACCCTGGCAGGAGAGGTTGAGAAGCGATTCCATCAGCTGGTTGAAGTGCTGATCAGCAGTACACATCGGAGATCACTACATGCTGATTGGTCAGTGACAAGGATCTTTTGAGCTATCAGCCAAATTGATCACTATAACCCTTATCAAGATTTGCACATGATATGAAAATCACTTCCATTATAGGTAGAGTTGGAACAATGCTTATAGAGTAAAGGCAAAGTCTTGCTCAAGGATCTTGCTGGAAAAATAACAGCGGGTTAACGACCCATGCCATTATTAATGTGGAAATCGGCCAGCAGGTTCAAGGGATTAAGAGACACGCTGTGAGTTGCGAATCTCCAGAATTTGCTGATCAATTTATGCCGCTCCGCTGTTTGCTTCATGCAAACGGCATCTCGCCCTTAGCCTCCCCATTATTTTTAAGAACTTGCTGGATTTGCGCATTAATTGCCCGTTAATTACCAGACTTAACTTTCTGTGGCGAGTTTAACAATGTAAGATACAAATCAGGTACAGAAAGAAAAATGATAATTATTAATGCATTGCCAATCAACCTCTCTGGCTCAGAACAATTTAAACTGTGGAGTCTCATGCCTTCAGGTGAAAAATTGTTCTACAGATTTTAAAAATGTCAAATTTTAATTTTTTTTCTTCTTACTTTTCCTTTCTGTATTTTTTTTTTCTCTCTTAATCCAATCTTTCTTTCCCTCTCTTTATTTCTCCAGGTTTGGCTCTAATTCACCCTCCTCCAGCATTCCTGGTTCTTTCTCAATCCTTAAATCTCATTGGTTAAGCAGATACACTGTTGGTCCCAAATGCCCCATTGCCCTGCACACGCCGTTATCAGCTCGCACGTCCAGCAAGTTATGTGCAAAAATATTTTGAGCTGAAGGGTGCAGAAAAAAGCAAGATCTGGCCCATTGTTGTAGAAACTAAAATGAGAGTCTGATACAAAAACTTGATGTAAATGACAAATATAATTATTGAAAGAATTGTCCAAAACAAAAATGAGAAAATAAATGAAGTTTCCTCTAAAATAATGTTTAGTGCTAGATTTCTTTTTACTATAAGTGGACAGTAGTTTTGTTTTAAGAGCACTGTTATCTCAGTTATATGGTCATGAATTGTCTCAGTGTGAACTAAGTTCACTGTAAGTTGGTTTCACTGTAATTGCAGGCTTCTTTTAGACAGGAAATACATTTCATAATCAAACTGCCAGAAAAAATAGTATTGAATCATTCAATTTTTTTCATGTAAGTTGGGGATATATAGAATTTTCTTCCCAGTTATTTTCTGGTGTTTGTAAGCCTTTGAAAACACCGAATATAAAAACTTTTAAAGAAAGCAACAAACACACACTTGTATTTGTAACTAAATGATTGATGAAATCTCTGCCTTTTCAACTGTAATGCTAGTATCCATTTATTTTGTTGCTGCTATGATTAATATATCGCAACAACTACATATCCTCATAGAAAGGGTTATGAAAACTGTGACCTATTTTCATACTTTATTCAGATTATTACCTGAGTTACAGAGGTAGTTTGCTTGATGGTCACCCAGTCTTTCACATTCTGAACTGGAGTATTTCCAAATGATGCCACACTTTGAGGAAAGTTTTGTCCAATTAACACATCTGTGATAATTCGTGACCACTGATGGCATGTTGTGATGTTGGTTATTCTTTAAGGATAAATAAGAAAAACTGTGGTAGTTTATACATGAATGTCTTTTGTCCAAAGAGGCATAAATAAATCCTTTTAATCAGTGAGATAATGGGACTGATTTTCCTGAGGTCAGCACCCAGGAAATGCATATTCCTCAGTTGCAAAGGACAGAAAAAAGGAATTGGAGCCCCTTGATGTCAAATCTCCATTCTCTTTATGTAGCACAGGGTTTTCCAACAGCAGCCAGAAGGTCCCAACCATGGTAGGTGGTCTAAAGCAGCAACTGACTTTCCTGCCATACTTCCATGCACAAGCCTGCATTAGGGTGCAACTGGGCCATAATAATGACCTGGTCCACCAAATTCAAGAGTTTGGAGACTTAAACAAGTGCACTATGCCTGTCCAGTGCTTGGATACCAAGAACTCCAGGAAAATCAGCCCCATTATATCTGACTGCTCTTTGACAGTATACGCATGGTGATCCAACCTGTGGCCCAGAATTTCATTGCAGAAATAGTTTGATAAGCATCTACTTGAACAGACATAATTCTTAAGCAAATACAATAATTATATTCCACTGGAAGAAATTAGCAATTTTAATAATTTTATAAGTGGGGGGGGGGGGATGCACAAAGTAGAGACAGATGCAGGTTTCAGTTCCTCTCTGCTTAGTTCCTGACTTAAGCTGCATCAAGCAGGGAAACAGTAGGCAGAAGCCAGCTAGGTGGAAGGAAAATCAGAAGCGAAAGTCACATCTGGATGCTGCATGGTGCATTAACCAGCTGAGCCATCGCAGGAGCTCTTCCATGTATATGTTAATCTTCTACATTCAGATAAGGTGCCAGGTAGCTTCCCAAAATGCACAGAGATATAAAAATCAGAGGACAAGACACCACAAGCATTGCTTGTGAAGCCTATTGCAGCTGGTTACAGTGGCATAAGCACAGGTTCGAGAACACTTGAGCACAAATCATTATACAGTATGTAGAGAATGGCAATATGCATTTTAAATTTCTGCTTGAACTCATAGGGCTGGATTTTTCTCTCTGCGGAACTTCTGAGCTGCTCCAATCTAGACACATTTTCCTGGGTTGGAAGCCATTATCCATGCATGGTAGGCTCACAGCAGGTTTCCCGCTGCCAAGAAGGGACCCCCAGTGCCAAGGAGGAACATTGGGCAATGCTTCTGCAGCAAAGAGACAGCGAGGGACCTTAAAGAGATAGAATAGCCCCAAAGACAGTAGGAGCTGCAGCTTTTTAAGTCTTGCCAAAGACCGGGGTTTACCAAGTTACGCTGGGGAGCAGATTGGTGGGAGAGAAGCCTCTTCTAGGCCCTCTCCCTCCATTTGCAAATTAAGGCCATTAACATCACTATCCCAGGCCTACCGCCACCCTCCAACAGGCAGTCCCTGACAGTGCCGGTAATAGGGGCAGACAGGAGGGAAATGGCACAGGATGCTGGGCCCTGCCTCCCCTTCTCTCCTTCCCCTGCTGGCATTTAACTGTGATGCGTGGGGAAGAGGTGACTAGAAATGCCCCAGGTGTAGCCGGAGATGGGAAATTTAGCTTGGGCAGGAATTCAGTGGTAGGCCTGTCCACCAGATTTTGCTCCCTTTTCTCCCACTATCCGATCCAATAGTGGAGGAAAATCCATCCATAGTCTCAAAGTGTTTACTAAATAGTCTGGTCTTACTATAGTTTCCACTCTAAAGGTTCCATGTGCACTAGTTTACTCAATAGAAATTGAAATGTACATTTTATCAGTTGAATTTTTATCACCATACTGGCTTATATAACACTACTGGCATTTCATTGAACTGCTGCCAGCACTGCACGTCGCTTGGGTGTATGTTATGAACACAGTAAAATTATCTTATAGTACTTACTGCAATATACACCCAGACTTTAAATTATATCCAAAAAGTACTGGTGTCCGAAGCCCTGCCAGCTGTAAACAATCCTGGTTGGTTGAACTCTTAATGACAGTCAGCTGCCCAAGTCTGTTTTTGCTCTGAATTATACCAAATGTGGAAAGAATCAATTAAGGGAAAGCTTCTGGATAAAGTACGGAAAGATTAGATTTCTGCAACAAATAACACAATGAATGTTGAACTAATTTGTAGCTTTTATATTATGCTGGTTTTGAGCCTATTTAGTAATTTCCCACTTTTATCCAGTTTCAAGATTGTTTTAATTTGCTCCTGGACTCTGGACATGGTAACAAGGATCCTCTCTCACCCCCCAAAAATGTAAATAACATCCCTTTTAGCAGTACATGTTACAAAAATACAGACCAAGTTAAATACAAAACTGAATCAACTCAATGGTCAAAAAGAAATGAGAGGTGACAATGAAAAACAAATTGAAAAAAAAAATGAGGTAGGAAAATATATCTCTAGGACAGAGCCTAGAAATTGTCATAAACCTGGAGAATGAAGCACAACTGCTTTATGACATCATCAGAACCTTGAAACACATTCCCATTCAGTTGCCATTTCTTGTAACACATACAATATTGAATCAGTACAGTGGAGATTTCCTGTTTGAGCAACAAATTTGGATGTCAAGCTGGTTAGCAATCATGTAGACAAGCAGCAGATTTTTGTGTATGCCAAGTGACTGAAAGAGATGCAAAGTTTTTACAACTTGACATTGAGAAATACATTGCTTTGAATGTAGTATGATGTGATTCTGTAGTTAAAAACGCCATTAATAGCATCACAGGGGACCGAGCAATGAGGAGTGACCAGAGATACATGGTCTTTTCATCCTTCAAAGATGACTGAGAGATGACTTTATAAAGGTATAGTAAACAGTATGGAAAAGATAGATTCAGAAAATTTCTTCAAACTTATTTCTTCAGAATATGACATGTAGACACAGGTTCAAATGAGTAAAAGGCAAATTTAGAACGTTGTTCTTCACACAAAGAATGATCAACACATGGAATAGTCTTCCAGGTAAGGCAAGGGAGGGGAAAACCCTGGAATCATTTAAGAAACAATTAGATGCCTTGATAAGGGGGGGGGGGAGGAATGTAGGGTCTTTTTGGAAGGATGTGCTAAGATGGACTGAAAGGCCACCATCACTCATATTTAACTTATGATCTGAAAGGAAATTTGTGAAGGATATGAGGCATTTGGTCCAAATCCAGCCACGAGAGGGAGTCCAACAACATAGCCTGGATTTCCGCTGAATGGAACAGCTGTTGTGGTTTCCTGGAAGTTAAAAAAGGACATTTATTAGTAGTGGATGAGTAGACGAAAAATGAGGATCCTTAAAAAAGATGAAACATTATTAAGTCTGGCGAGAAATAAAAATGACAATAAAAACATTACAGTAGTTTGGATGTTGGTCTATCAAAAGGATCAATACTGCTAAATGTGTGCAAATGTGTATATGTAGAGAGGGGAATACTTTCAAATTAAAAGGTGTCAGCCATCTGGCAGTTTCCCTCAGAGGGATCTTGTGCATGTCTTAGCTTTTGACTCAGTGTTATATTGGGGGAGCCCTGAGAGAAGGTCATTCCCAGCTTGATTGTTAACTTTTGCACTTTATGGTCATATTGTTATGGGTTTGAGCTCCACACCAGAACTTGGGCACATTTACAGGGAGAGAGGCATTGTTGGAGTTGCCGACCTGTTCAGTGCACTTTAGGAACCCCACAGCAGTACTTATAAAGAAGTAGGGTGTTTCCCCACTGTCCTAGTCAACATTCTTCCCTCAATCAATATCATAAAAGAAAAATAAATTTGTCATTCATTTCCTTGCTGTTTGTAGAATTTTGTTTTCACAATTTGGCTGCTATATTTTCCTACATAACAACAGTAACTCATTATATATAAAGTGCTTTGAGATATTTGAGAGAGGTGATAAAATCGCTATAATAATGCAAAACAGAGCTTTCCTGAGAGTATTTATTTTGGGATCAAAACATCTTTCAGCATATTTTATATTTATATATAAATTGCATTACAACTGAAAACAAAAAATAGAAAATTGTGTGTTTTTTGAAAAGTCTAAACCAAGTCTTTAGTAAAGGTCTAAGAATAACTCCACGTGGCTGCACTTCAAATGGGAGTCTATGGTGACCTTTCTGACATTGATGTATGAGGAGGCATAACCTTGGTGGAATAAGTCTTTGCTTTTTCTGCTGGCTCTCATCCTGACAGTTTATAACATAAAAGGCATGGAGAAACTCAAAATACTGCATAATAATGGGGATTAACTGAAGTCTTAATCAGAAAATGAAACTAGAAGTTCTCACAAAGCTACAGTAATCAAAATTCTTAAAATACACCTTCCTCATCACTCCCATAAAACAATGTGCCTACCCTAAGGAATGTAAAGAATTTTAAAAAAGAGAAAATAAGAGAAAAATGAAGTAAATGTAATATGTGTCAAACTGAACACTATGCCTTTTATGTATTTTGAGAATAATATTGCTGCTGCACTAGTCCCTGGGTTTCAATAATAACTGTGAACATTTACTCAAAAATTTATAATTTATAGAGTGGGTTAGATGGTTATCATTGATATAACTCACAGTTTTTCCACACAAAGAAAATTAATTTTGCAATTACCGTACCTGAGTGAAACTAATCTGGAAGCGTTGTTGTATGGGTACCATGCTAATGTTGATGGCTCCAAGAGTGAAAGCAGCAGAGGCATTTACAATCTGCCCTTCATCATTATATACAATGATATAATTCACCTATCAAGAAAAATACAGACCATGGCATTACAGAAAATCATATGGGCTTTCTATTGTGAAATTCAACATTCATAAACACTGAATTTGTTACAGTCTGCTCAACTTGGCAGCAGTGATAAGACTAAAAAAGTAAGATGATGCTTTCATAAGCAATCATGTAAAAGCCAACTTACCTCTAGCACAACATTTCTGCACACATCACCAACAAGAACAGGCTCCCTAACATCAGCAACAGAGTCATTTAGACGCATTAGTGTTCTATTCAGTGATCTCAAAATTATAGAGATAAGAAGGAACGGGATCTAGAAGAAAGGCAACACTAATTAGCAGGTGCATCTATCTACCCTTAATACATAGCACAAATTAAAATACTTTTAAAAACAAAATATACTTGTAACTATATAGACATAAACATAAGAAATAGGAGCAGGAGTAGGCCATGCGGCCCCATGAGCCTGCTCCGCCATTCAATAAGATCATAGCTGATCTTCAGCCTCAACTCCACTTTCCCGCCCGATCCCCATATCCCTTGATTTCCTTAGAGTCCAAAAATCTATCGATCTCAGTCTTGAATATACTCAACGACTGAGCATCCACAGCCCTCTGGGTTAGAAAATTCCGAAGATTCATCATTCTCTGAGTGAATAAATTCCTCCTCATCTCAGTCCTAAATGTCCGACCCCTTATCCTGAGACTATGCCCCCTCGTTCTAGACTCTCCAGCCAGAGGGAACAGCCTCTCAGCATCTAACCTGTCAAGCCCTCTCACAATCTTATATGTTTCAATGAGATCACCTCTCATTCTACTAAACGCCAGAGAGTAAAGGCCCATTCTACTCAATGTCTCCTCAAACCCTCGCATCCCGGGAATCAATCTAGTGAACCTTCATTGCACTGCCTCTAAGGCAAGTATATCCTTCCTTAGGTAAGGAGACCAAAACTGTACACAGTACTCCAAGTGTGGTCTCACCAAAGCCCTGTACAATTGCAGCAAGACTTCCTTACTCTTGCAATAAAGGCCAACATACCATTTGCCTTCCTAATTGCTTGCTGTACCTGCATGTTAACTTTCTGTGTTTCATGTACAAGGACACCCAAATCCCTCTAAACACCAACATTTAATAGTTTCTCACCATTTAAAAAATATTCTGTTTTTCTGTTCTTCCTACCAAAGTGAATAACCTCACACTTGCCGATGTTATAATCCATCTGCCACCTTCTTGCAACTCACTTAACCTGTCTATATCCCTTTGCAGACTCTTTGCGTCCTCCTCACAGCTTACTTTCCCATCTAGCTTTGTATCATCAGCAAACTTGGATACATTACACTCAGTCCCTTCATCTAAGTCATTAATATAGATTGTAAATAGCAGTGGCCCAAATCCTGATCCTTGCGACACCCAACTAGTTACAGCCAGTCAACCTGAGAATGACCCGTTTATTCCTACTCTCTGTTTTCTGTCCATTAACTAATCCTCTATCCATGCTAATATATTACCCACAACCCCATGAGCCCTTATCTTGTGTAATAATTTTGTGTGGCACCTTATCGAGTGCCTTTTGAAAATCCAAATATACTACATCCACTGGTTCCCTTTTATCTACCTTGCTAGTTATATCCTCAAAAAACTCCAGCAGATTTGTCAAACAAGATTTCACTTTCATAAAACCATGTTGTCTCTGCCTAATCATATTATGATTTCCTAAGTGCCCTGTTACCACGTCCTTAATAATAGATTCCAGCATTTTCCCGACTACTGATGTCAGGCTAACAGGCCTGTAGTTCCCTGTTTTCTCTCTCCCTCCTTTCTTGAATAGTGGTGTTAAATTTGCTACCTTCAAATCCACTGGGACCGTTCTAGAATCTAGGGAATTTTGGAAGATCACAACCAATGCATGCACTATTTCTGCAGCCACCTCTTTTAGAACCCTAGAATGTAAGCCATCAGGTCCAGGGATTTGTTGATTAACTATGTAGACTTGTTAGCAAAACATTTAGATTTAAAAATAAAATGCTGTAGTCTCTAAAATTGTAAAAGTCATAATTCAATTAGTTCTTTAACATGTACCTTTAAACAACTGAGATAGTTCAAATTCTAAAATGTATCTTAAGAATAAAGTATACTATGTCTGTGGTACTTTCATTAAAACCTGCCTTTTCCTGTTGTGCAGCCTTTTGGACAAATTCATAAACCTGTTAAAATTTTCACCAAAGGCTGATTGTTTTCAACATGGTGATGCTAAATGTAGAATATACTACAGCTTCCTTTCAGTGAACTGTAACAAACGGCACTCCTGATATGTAGATCACCAAGTAAATATTCCAACAAAATAGTTACAAATTCCAATAACAGCACCATTTTAGGTTCCATTGCTGCACCCTCTAAGCTGAAGCAGGAAGACAGAAGTATAGCTACAGACTAATATACAAAAAAAAACTTTCCAAATGATTTTCCCCCCCTACCCCGCCCACCAGAGTAGTTGCTTAAGTACAACAATCTATGAAACAATCGCTGCCATTTTATTTCTTATACAATAATTACTAGTCATTGCATTTCTTGTTAGCTGACTGCTGAATATCCCAATAAACATAGGAACAGGTGTAGACCATTCGGGCTTGTTATGTTTTTGGGTCAGCAGTTTAGTGGGAATGGGGTCAAGGGAGCAGGAAATGGATGTCATGGACAAGTGGAACTCAGAGGGGGCTTGAGATAGGCGAGAATCCAGAGAAAGACGCGGGTTCAGGGCTAAGAGAAGGTGGAAGCAGCTGAACAAGTGGTCTCAATCGTAGTCACAAATGGAGAACATGACGTTCTCATATCTGTTGTTGGAGGTGAGGATGGAGGGGGCAAGGAAGAGGGGTTTAAAGCGACAGTTGGTAGTGGAGAAAATAAGTCAGGGGTTATCTTTGTTCTCCAAGATGAGTGGTTTTGGTAGAAAAGAATGAGGTTTGATAACATTTAATGCGGTCCAGCCAGATCTAGCAATGGATGGCTAAACCAGATGTGTGCCAGATAAATTGCCTCTTAGACTTGAGGGAACCATACCAGGGGGAACGACCAGGATGGGAGAGAATAAAGGTTTTACTTGGACAAGGGTATCAAAAGGTAGAGGTCAGAAAGTAGTTGAGTAATTTGACAGCTGCAGAAGTATTATGGCAAATGGAGAGCCAATCCAGGCAGTTAGCAGCTTCTAAGTGCCTTGGGGGAGCTTTTTTTTCCACCATGAGTGAACGACTCACTCTGCTGATTTGCTGTAAGCAATGTCATGGGAGATCCGCTAGCAATATAGATAGACGTATGTTTACTACCTATTCTTTAAAAGCGTAACTGTCAAGGAATTGTTAGACTACCAACCAGTTCACAGTGAACAAATTGCAGAAGAGAAGCTATCATTTTCAGATTAATTATATACCTTAACCTCCACATTGTATTGAACAACAGAGTGACTCAGCCACAATTTATATTGGCCTTAATTTATATTTTAACAGCACTTTTTTACATTCATTTTAACTTGTGCCTATTATGAGCCAATAAAATCCACGCGTTAAAAGGAGTTAAATGGGATAAAGGAAATCTGAGATGTTCTCTATTGTCCCCCCGCCCCCAACACTTCTCAGTCAGATAGATTAACACTTAACTGCATTTTGATTGTACATTAAAGGAGTTTCAGTCTGTAATATATATATATTTTTTACCACAGTTCTTAGTCAGATGGAATTAAAATATTACTTATAGAGTATGAGTTAGTCAGTCATGTCTTAATAAGACCATAACATATTTTCAGAATAAAATGTTAGTAAAGAAAAATTAGATGGCACATTCCTAATTCACCAACAATTCCAACGAACCAAACAGTGATATAGAAGATGTCAGGAAAATGCTAAAGAGGCCTCAAAAATAACCGTCAATTTCTCCCAATCAGTTCCACATCAGTATCCCCACTTTCCTTCCAACAAGGTTTTGCTACTAGCATATGACTGAAACTATGCCAAGACTTGAGACAGATCTTGTTCTCTACTCTTAACCTAAATATGTAAAAACCCAAAATCAGGAATGGCAGTATTCTTGTAACCTATAAAGCAAGATTTGTAGGGCCAATAGTCTCTCCAAGACAACACTTATCAGCCACCAAAATAATGAACACAATTAACCTACTTTATCATCAGCAGGCTTCCCACATAATATAAGAATGCAGACCAATATATCTACACTTCTATAACAAATCTAAGATTTAAAAATTAAATACTTACACTACTGTTCAAGTTTGCATTAGGTCTCTGAAAAAAAATTGTATTTGCATATATTAATTTCTAGTATTTTAAAGGATGAGTTTTGAAAAGTTGGACAGAAAACATTATTTTATTAACTACAGCATATAAATATTTATACCACTAGTTTTCAAACTTTGACATGGAAACCCCCTACAAATTTGGGCACATTCCCAGGGACCTCCTGCCTTAATTTATGAAAGACAGAGTCAGCTACTCAATGCAAAATAGTGTTATCATTGCGGAAAATGTTTTTATTAAAATACAAATAAATTGCCCATGGCACAGCCCACGGTCAGTTGATGAATATAATTTTTTCATATTCAGGGTGCACTAATAAGTCAACAAATACAGAAATCTGATGACCTGACTTCAATTTGTAAACCTATGATTTGTAGTATTTGTCTTTAATTGTTACATTATAATTGGTGTTAATAAGGAATTAGGTAACTAGTTGATCATTATCTTGTACATTTTACTTTAGAACTACCAGTCAAAATAAATCTAATGGAGGCTTAGCATTCATAAAAGATCAAACTATGACAAACTTACTGGCAAGATAGTAAAATTGAGGTAGTTTTGCATGTTTAATGCTGGAAGTTCAATGCAGTCTGTTGCTATGTCAATCCTTCTACTGCAATGTGTTGCTTGATCTACTAAAAAGCCTACAATACAAAGAAACAAGTGTCAAAGGTCACTAAAATATAGCTCTACATATAATCAAAACCTTAGGTTTGAGGTCCTCCACCACTTACAGTTCTGGATCGTTATTAAATTAATATGGACTAGCAGTAAGATTGTAAAGGAGAAACTGCAATGATCCAAACAATAAAATAAGATAAAGTAATCACCCTAGTTTTATAATAACTGAATACGGTTTCAAATATGGAATTGTTTTCCACATTTCACATATCATCAGCAGCCTAGCAACATTGACGCAAGCATACATAACTGAAGGGAGTAAATGCAGGGTTTATTTCTGTAATGTATTCATTTGTATTTATAAATGAGCACAAGAGAAATATGCCTGGATTTTCCTCTGTGGCATTTTTCCTGGCAGAAGAGCAGCAGGACAGGACTGTCACACACCAATATAACCCTGACCCATTTTCTTGGATTGGGATCAATTATGTATGTAGGACAGGTTCCCAACAGTATATCCGCTCTTAAGATGGAGTTTGCCACTGCCAGGGAGAAAGTGTTATAGTGGTGAAGTGGAGCACTCATTGCAGCATCTAAAATGGGTGCGATAGCTGTGGAAGGGCCCAGAACTGGAAATTTTTACATGGGTCTAAGTGGACCTACCTGCAGAAAAGCCAGCAGTTGGAGGGAGTAGGATAGGGAAAGGTGGCTGGATTTAGTCATTTGCCTCCATTCCAAAGATCACTCCAGCATTCCACCGCAACAACCCACCGTACCATCTCGTTCTTACCTGTCTTCCTCACGATTAGCAGTAGAGGTGACAGCGCAAGAAAACTGGTTGGAGTCCAATGCCTGACCATCCTGTACATGCAGCAGGGCAGGCAATGGATGGGTGGCCAAGAAATGTCAATGGCTCATTTTAGGGGTAGAGATGTAATGGAGGCCTCCCATTCCATTTTCCTTAAAATAGCATTTTTGGACTGCCTGAAAACAGGTGGATTCCCTGAGGAAAATCCAGATGATAAAATTAAAATTAGTTCTGAGATTCAATCCAAAAATCACATTGTAACCAGGACTGAGACTGTTCTGGAGATTTAGTTGTTTGATCCACACTTTCAAGATAGTCATCCCTGGAAAGAAGCAAGAAGCTGCTCACAATTTCAGGAAGTATCTGCAATATTATGCTTTTTCTAGACTCATGCATCCCCCACGCTCTTCACCCCACCTTTGGCGGCTATGCTTTCAGCTGTTTAGGCCCTAAGCTCTGGAATTCTCTCCCTAAACCTCTCTGTCTCTTCACTTCTTTCTCCTTCTTTAAGACCCCTTCTTAAAACTTGCCTCTTTGATCAAGCTTTTTCTCTCCTGTCCTGATATTGCCTTCTTTGGCTCAGTCAATTTTTGTCTCATTACGCTCCTGTGAAACGCTGTGGAACGTTTTCCTTTGTTAAAGGCACTATATAAATGCAAGTTGTGTTGAAGTAACAGATAATTTTGTACTTCAATCCCCTCTCTTGACAATAAATTAACATACATTTATAACCAATTTGTTTTATTGAGCGTTAAAAAATAAAATGGGTACTGGGTTATACTATTTGATGTGCTTGTCTACTTGTAAACTGACCTTGCCAGTGAAGTATCTAAGTTATGCGGTCAGTTCAGCTCTATACAGAATTAAGTCATATGGCTGCTCATCTGTATAGTTCAGTTTTATCCTAAGCAGACACATGCTGTGCCCAGAGTAGTGGGATGCAGGTTCACGTACACAATTACATGACAAATTTCTGTTCTCAGCGAGACCTGGCATGGCTAGTCTGAGAGCTTTTCCAATGAAAGACGGTACATGAGCAGTGGTGTTCATTTAAGGAGTTATTTTACAACTTTCAAAAAATATATATTCCACTGAGGAAAAAAGGGTGTAAAAGAAATGACAGCCATCCGTGGCTAAGTTAAGAAATTAAGGATAGTATCCGACTAAAAACAAGGACATATAAGGTAGCCAAACTTAGTGGGAGGATAGAAGATTGGGAAGTCTTCAAAAGACAGCAAAAAGTAACTAAAGGATTGATTAAGAAAGGGAAGTTAGATGATGAAAATAAATTAGCAAAAAATATAAAAACAGATAGCAAGAGTTTCTATAGTTATATAAAAAGAAAAAGGGTGGCTAAGGCAAACGTAGGTCCCTTAGAGGATGAGACCGGGAAATTAATGGTGGGAAACATGGAGATGGCAAAAATGCTGAACAAATATTTTGTTTCAGTCTTTATGGTAGAGGACACTAAGAATATCCCAACACTGGACAAACAGGGGGCTCTGGGGGGGGGTGGGGGGGGAGGAGCTAAATACGATTAAAATCACTAAGGAATTGGTACTCAGTAAATTAATGGGACTCAAGGTGGATAAATCCCCTGGACCTGATGGGTTACATCCTAGGGTCTTGAGGGAAGTGGCAGTAGGGATTGTGGATGCTTTGGTAATAATTTTCCAAAATTCTCTGGACTCAGCAAAGGTCCCGGCAGATTGGAAAACTGCTAATGTAACACCCTTATTTAAAAAGGGTAGTAGGCAGAAGGCTGGAAATTATAGACCAGTTAGCCTAACATCTGTGGTGGGTAAAATTTTGGAGTCTATTATTAAGGAGACAGTAGCAGAACATTTGGATAAACATAATTTAATAGGACAAAGTCAGCATGGCTTTACGGAGGGGAAGTCATGTCTGACAAATTTGCTTGAGTTCTTTGAGGACATAACGTACAGGGTGGATAAAGGGGAACCAGTGGACGTAGTGTATTTAGACTTCCAGAAGGCATTCGACAAGGTGCCACATAAAAGATTATTGCTCAAGATAAAGAATCACTGGATTGGGGGTAATATTCTGGCATGGACGGAGGATTGGTTATCTAACAGGAAGCAGAGGGTTGGGATAAATGGTTCATTCTCGGACTGGCAACCAGTAGCCAGTGGTGTTCCGCAGGGGGCGGTGCTGGGTCCCCAACTCTTTACGATCTATAATAACGATTTGGAGGAGGGGACCGAGTGTAACATATCAAAGTTTGCAGATGATACAAAGATGGGAGGGAAAGTAGAGAGTGAGGAGGACATAAAAAAACCTACAAGGGGATATAGACAGGCTGGGTGAGTGGGCGGAGATTTGGCAGATGCAATACAATATTGGAAAATGTGAGGTTATGCACTTTGGCAGGAAAAATCAGACAGCAAGTTATTATCTTAATGGCAAGAAACTGGAAAGTACTGCAGTACAAAGGGATCTGGGGGTCCTAGTGCAAGAAAATCAAAAGGTTAGTGTGCAGATGCAGCAGGTGATCAAGGCGGCCAACGATGTGTTGGATTTTATTGCTCAGGGGATAGAATATAAAAACAGGGAGGTATTGCTGCAGTTATATAAGGTATTGGTGAGACCGCACCTGGAATACTGCATACAGTTTTGGTGTCCATACTTAAGAAGAGACATACTTGCTCTCGAGGCAGTACAAAGAAGGTTCACTCAGTTAATCCCGGGGATGAGGGGGTGGACATATGAGGAGAGGTTGAGTAGATTGGGACTCTACTCATTGGAGTTCAGAAGAATGAGAGGCGATCTTATTGAAACATATAAGATTGTGAAGGGGCTTGATCGGATGGATGCGGTAAGGATGTTCCCAAGGATGGGTAAAACTAGAACTAGGGGGCATAATCTTAGAATAAGGGGCTGCTCTTTCAAAACTGAGATGAGGAGAAACTTCTTCACTCAGAGGGTAGTAGGTCTGTGGAATTTGCCGCCCCAGGAAGCTACATCATTAAATAAATTTAAAACAAAAATAGACAGTTTCCTAGAAGTAAAGGGAATTAGGGGTTACGGGGAGCAGGCAAGAAATTGGACATGAATTTAGATTTGAGGTTAGGATCAGATCAGCCATGATCTTATTGAATGGCGGAGCAGGCTCGAGGGGCCGATTGGCCTACTCCTGCTCCTATTTCTTATGTTCTTATGAAAAGAAAGATAAAGTAAAATCTATGCAACAGGGTAATTCAGCACTCCTAACAGGAACCTTGCTTAACGGGATTTCAGGTTGAAGAATCAGCGCTACAGTGTTGTAGTTCTATCTTCCACTTGTGTTCCTGCAAATTAAGTTCTGCACTAGGAGCACAGGATTGATGAATTGATCCCCAATGGGTCAATTTGGTTCTCATGTCGTTTACATTGGCACATGTCACCCCTGGTTTGAGGTTGAGGTGGGGGGGAAAATTGTGTGCAGTTAAAAAAAAACAAAATAAAAATTTAGCATTTTAAATATTACATATTCTGTTGCCCTGCTCTAGTGAAATGAGTTAAATACCTCTTACCTGCAGGGTTGTTGTCAGTGCATGCAGATGTTGCCAGAGGAGCAGGAAGCCTCAGAAAACCATCAACAACTTTAATAGGAACACCATACTGAGTTTAAAAAAAAGTAGTGAGTGGATCAGTATTAGCAGATTTATTTTTAACTTTACTGTTTTGAGATACTTCTATATTTCACCATACTTTTTATACAATACATTTATTGTTATTTGCTAGTTTAGATTGAGAATTCAGCTTTGTCATCGACAATGCTGATAAACTATCGCCAAATCCCTCCATGACCTAGCCCCTCCCACCTTTGCAATCTCCCTCAGCCCTACTAATTCGCCCCACCCTCTGCTCTACTATTAGTGCCAGTCTTTGGTCATGTTGCCCCAAACTTAGGAATGCCCTCCCTAATGTCCTTCATCTTGCTATATCTCTCCCCATCTTCAAAAGTCTCCTTAAAACCTGCTTCTTCAATTACTTCCCATAAATGCCCCCCTTTTTAAAAAATAATCACTCTCAAAACATGGGCATCGCTGGCAAGGACAGCATTTATTGCCCATCCCTAGTTGACCTCGAGTAGGTGATGGTGGTCCTACTTCTTGAACCGCTGCAGTTAGTGTGGCGAAGGTGCTCCCACAATGCTGTTATGATAGGGAGTTCCAGGATTTTGACCCACCGACAATGAAGGAACGGCCATATATGTCCAAGTTAGGATGGTGTGTGACTTGGAGGTGATGGTGTTCCCATGCACTTGCTGCTCTTGTCCTTCTAGGTGGTGGAGTTTGTGGGTTTGGGAGGTGCTGCTGAAGAAACCTTGGCAAGATGCTGCAGTGCGTCTTGTAGATAGTACGCACTGCAGCCACAGTATGTTGATGGCACAGGGATTTGCTGTTTACCTCAGTGGACGGGATGCTGATCAAGTGGACTGCTTTGTCCTGGGTAGTGTTGAACTTCTTGAGTGTTGTTGGAACTGCACACACCCAGGCAAGTGGAGAGTATTCCATCACACTCCTGACATGCATTGTAGGTGAGAGAGGGGCTTTGGGAGTTAGGAGGTGCGCCACCCTGCCGCAGAGTATCCAGCCCCTGACCTGCTCTAGTATTCACGGCATATATGCAGCTGGTCTTGTTCAGTTACTGATCAATGGTGACCCCAGGATGTTGATGGTGGGGAACTCGGCAATGGTAATGCCATTGAATGTCACAGGCAGGTGGTTAGACTCTAAAATTACTCATAAATTAGCTACAAGGATAGCTGGTGTGGGAACTGGAAATGTTGCACTGGTTCAGTAGGGTGCTACTCTTCTAAGGTTGGAGTTAAGGCAAATTGTTGAAACAAAGGACAAGGAGCTTTACTCTGCAGCTGGTAGTAATATGCTTGACATGGCAGTACAGTACTTAATGCTGAAACTGGTGCCCAAAATGGGAAAAGTGTTCTATTCTCCAGTATAAACACCCCTCATCTTGGATCTTAGAAAAAATAATTAGATCTTAGCCTCAACTGCAGCTACAGTTCGGTTCCTGCTCCTGATTGCTGTCTAGCAGCTCTGGATCAGCTATGAGGCTCTGGGGTGAAATAGGTTGTAGTCATTCATTGTCAACATGTACATATGAATAATGGCCACTTGGGCATGGTGCATGTGAAACTCTACCCTTGTAATGAGTCAACAGGTTCAGGAGAAGGGGGGAAATCGGTGAGACAAAAAATATCAATTGTAAAATGTTCTTGTATTATCTGTTTTTTTATTGCTTAGTACAATACTGTAGTCAATCCTCTTCTCCCAAATTTCACCCTGGAGACAACTACACATTTGTGATGACTGATCAGTTCTATGGAAAAATGTATTTTAAATGCTTTTCTTTTTAAAAAAAGAATTAACAATTACAGATGAGTTCTAAAGTTCTCTATAGCATAAAGATTAGCAAATTGGTTTTTTGTTGCCAATTTATTACATAAATCATGATCCCATAATATTTAACAAATGAGATACATTTATATCAATCTCCAGCTTCTAGGTACTTTCAGAATTCTGGTGTCACAATACATGAATGTAAATTTTAATAAAGAACAAAATGATCTGAATAAACAATCCATGGGGTCAATATTCTGTATCTAGCATCAAAGAAAGGACATGAACAATTTCGAGGAGTCAATTTAAAAAAAACATGAAAAGTCTAGAGTCAAGGAGCCAACTGCGACTGAATTAGCACAGTAGGAGAGAACTCAAAAATCGGAGACTACAATGCTGGCAAAATTTAGACCTAATAAAATGTAATAAATCCAAGGTTCTTGTGATTACTACCTGATAGCCACTTGGTGTTGAACTTGTAGGTGGTGGATTAGGAGGTGGTTCATCAGTACTAAAGGAGAAACCACCAAACTGATTCATTAAACTGTCAAAATTACCCATGGTTGGCACTTCTGGAGCAAAAAAGGATGATCCTGCCCGGTCTGAGGATTAAAACACATGAGCACAAGAGGCAGAATAAACACATAAGAACAGAGGAAAAACTGTTAGATTGGAACAAATATTTGGAAACAAACTAGCTACTTATCAACAAGTGTTGCCAATTGGAAAGAAACCCTCTGCAATAGTCCACTGAAGGCTGTGAACATGTATATCTCATTCACAAAAACTGTAACCATTGCTTAGGTGTGATGTGTTTGTGTTTGTGTTTGAGCCTGGGATAACAAAACATATATTTTGTGGTATCACATTTATTTACGCTGCCATTAACTTTCACAAATAAATCAAATTCTCAGCCTGGTTCAGTCTTACCTCACAGACAGATAGCTTGATCTAAATGGTTTCATTCACCACATTTTATCAAATGACATGAAATGTACATAGTAAAGTATAAATTAGGTTAAAAAAAAATCCAGGTGTAGCCCCTCCCATGGCTAAATGGACAAATGCAATGTATGGTGTAAAAGTGAATCACAGAGATCAGGAAGGTACCAGTTTCTAACACGGGCCTGTGCAGAGTTACCTCATCTCAGCCAGAACACCACTAAAAACATCTGACTTCTGTTTTTTGAATTTTGTTTTTCAGAACCCTGACTGAAAAACAAAATCAATCAGGGTTCTCGCTCCCAATTGCTTTTGAAGACCCATGACAGAAAGTGTGCATGTGTGACTGTCGGGTGAGGAGGTGGCAGATTAGTCTACCATCGCTCACTGTCTATGCTCGCACATGAAGAATGGCCACTTGGATAAGGTACAGATATCCCAGCATCAATGGAATTGTGCTCCAACAGAAATCAGTACCCTCAGGAAAGGCAAGTCAGAAATTGGAGGGAAAACATCCAGGCATGTGCAGAAATGATTTTGCAAATTGCTACAAAATTCAATTTACATACGAACATATGAATTAAGAGCAGGAGGAGGTCATTCGGCCCCTCGAGCCTGCTCTACCACTCGATAAGATCATGGCTGATCTGATTGTGACCTCAACTCTACTTCCCCGTCTACCTACTATAACCTTTGACTCCCTTGTTATTCAGGAATCTATCTAACTCAGCCTTAAAAATATTCAATAACCCTGCCTCCACCACTCTCTGGGCAAGGGAATTCCACAGACTTGTGACCTTCTGAGAAAAAAAATTTCTCCTCATCTCCGTCTTAAATGGGAGACCCTTTATTTTTAAACTGTGTCCCCTAGTTCTAGTCTCTCCCACAAGAGGAAACATCCACTCAGCATTTACCCCTTCAAGACCCCTCAGGATGTTAAATGTTTCAATAAGATCACCTCTCATTCTTCTAAACTCCAATGTATACAGGCCCAACTTGTCCAACCTTTCCTCATAAGATAACCCCCTCATCCCAGGAATCAGAAATTTCATTTCAATTAGACAGATTGACTTAAAAAAGCTACAATTATGAATATCTATAAATGAGAGTTCAAGTGTGTAATTTTCAGAAACTAAGTAGATGACAATATTTTTCATAAACAAAGCATAAACTGATCAGGGATGCTGCTCCAACTTTTAGTTCCCTTCATGGATCTTTTCTTGGTAGAGAACCATTGCTTGTACAAGCTCGTGTGTCAAGTGTGCATGTGATTGGTTCTGTTTCATTATCACACAAGAAATACAAAGTTAATTTAGTTATATGTGCAACTAATAATAACTATTGTATATATTTTAATTTTGAATGTAAATGCAGTAATACATTGCATATAAAACAAAACATTTAAGAAAATACATCATATGCTGCCCTATAGTGCACTTACAGTTGTTTGTCTGAATACAAAAGATGCTGGGGTTGATCAAGGACACAGTTTCACTTTTGTTCATATTCAGAAAGTACTTTGTTGCCTCTTGATTGCAAAGTTTACGGTCGCCCCTGCATAAACATCAAGAAATTTTAATACATCAAAACAGACAGAATTAACAACTTATGTTTTAGCTCATGAGGAACAAATATGAGGACAAAAACATAAATAAAAATTATATAGATGCAGTATGAAAATACAAGTTAAAGGTAGTGATAAAGCTTCAAAATAATAATATTAGAAAGCACAACAGCTTGATCAATAGAGTACCAGGCTACCAAAGGGCCTGAGTTTGAATTGCAGCCCATTACAACATTCATACTCAACCACTCTCCCTGGTGGTGTTATTCCAGATTCCAGGCAGGCTGCTAGATGCTCAATGCACAGCATCAAAGCTTTCCACTTTCAGGAAAGTGAAGAAATTTGACCTTCCCAATCTTGCTTTGCAGAACCACAATACTTCATAAATCAATCTAACAGCTACATGGAGATTGATCACATGGAAAGCTCTGCATCTCAGGACTAGAAAACTTTGCCCTGCCTGAGGACTAGAAAACACATGCTTTAAGGTAGCACCAAATCTGACCAACAATGAAGATTAAGATTCTAATCTGTTAAATATCCTACACTCTTACATTATAGCTTCTATGATCACTTTTGTTTGTAAAAAAAAAATGTAGTTACTACTTTGAGGGCCATGTTAAACCCACGGGCACACAATATGACAGTTTTCTGCGTTTTGCATTGTGACTTTGGTCAAGTTCTGACAGAAATCTGTACAATAACACAATCCTCCTGACTGATACCAGAGGTCCAGCAGCAAAACCTTGTATTTATATACTGCCTTTAACATAGAAAAATGTCCCAAGGTGCTTCACAGTAGCGGAATTAGAGAAAAATTAACAATGAGAAAAAGAAGGAAATATTTGGAGGGGTGATTAAATGCTTGGTCAAAAAAGTAGGTTTTAAGGAGGGTCTTAAAGGAGGAGAGAGAGGTGGAAAGCAGAGGGGTTTAGGTAAGAAATTCCAGAGTGTAGGGCCTAGGCGGCTGAAGATGGCTACCAATTGTGAAGGGATTTTGGGATGTACAAGAAGTCAGATTCAGAGGAATGCAGACTTCTCAGAGGATTGTAGGGCTGGAGAAGATTACAGAGATAGGGAGGGGCGAGGCTATGAAGGGATTTGAACAGGAGAATGAGAATTTAAAATTTGAGGTATTGGGGACCGGGAGCTAATATAAGTCAGTGAGTACAAGGGTGATGGATGAGTGGGACTTGGTTCAGGATAGCATGCGAGCAGCAGAGTTTTTTTTTTAAACGAACTTAAGTTTATGGAGGGTGGGCGGCTGGCCAGGAGACCATTGGAATAGTCGAGTGTGGAGGCGACAATGGCAAAGATGAGCGTTTCGGCAGCAGATGGAAGAATGCAGGGCGGAGACGGGCAATGGAAGCAGGGTCAAATATGTCACAGAGGTTGCAAACAGTCTAGTTCGAACTGAGACAGTGGCTGGGCGGGGGAATGGAATCAGTGCCAGGGGTACGGAGTTTGTGGCGGGGTCCAAAGACAATGGCTTTGGTCTTCTCAATGTTTAACTGAGGGAAATTGCAGCTCATCCAGGTCTGGATGTCAGACAAGCAGACTGACAGCACCTAGGCAGTGGAGGGTCAAGAAAGGTTGTGGAGAGGTAGAGTTGGGTGTCGCAGCATACATGTGGATCCCAACCCCATCTCTTCGGATGATATCGCCAAAGGCAGCATGTAGATAAGGAAGAGGGGGCCAAGGATAGATCTCGGGGGGACACCAGAGTTAAAAGGTGCAAGAACAGGAAGAGCAGCCATTGCTGGAGATGCTCTGGCTATGGATAGGTAGGTAAGAGTGGAACCAAGTGAGGGCAGTCCCACTCAGCTGGACAATGGAGGAGAGGTGTTGGAGGAGGATGGTGTGGTCGATCTTGTCAAAGGACGTGGAGAGGTTGAGAATGACGGGGATGGATAGTGCATTATGGTCACAGTCACAGAGGATGTTATTTATGACTTTGAATAGGGTCTTTTCACTGCTGTGTCAAGGGCAGAAACCTGATTGGACAGATTTTAATATGGAGTGGCGGTAAAGATGGGCAAGGATTTGAGAGGCAACAACACATTCAAGAACTTCAGCAAAAAAAATGGACTTGAAGTCAAAGACGGTAAGCTTGGTCAATGAAGTCAGTTTCACGGAGATTCATAAAGGAGGTGCATGAGATGGAGAAGCAAAGGAGTTTAGGGAGACAATTCCAGAGCATCGGACCGAGGCAACTGAAGGCATGGCTGTCAATGGTGAGGCCAAAGAAGGGGGCAGACATACAGGAAGCCAGAGTCAGAAGTATGACTCTCTAACCTCTCAAAGCCAGCTTAAAAGTGAATACTGAAGCAAAGACACATAGGCACTGTGGTGGGTGGCCTTCATCAAAATAACATGTTGGAAATCACACATCACTGAAATCAATGAACCACAAAAAGGGTTATAGTTACAATTTGAGTGGGAAAGAAAATCTGCATTTACTGGATCTCAGTAGACATGCTGCTGTATCGATCAATTCAAGTTTAGGCAATGGATAAATTAACCCATTTTTCAGTTTAACTTACGTGACAATCTGAACATCACAAGTTGCAAAGGTAGAAAAATCAGATGCTTCACAGTCTGGATCACAGCAACAATTTATATCACACTGTTCCACCAGTAAGTTACAGACACACAAAGTGCAAACTGAAAAAGCAAAAATGTATAAAAGTGAACATTAAATTAACAGCAATAAGATAAATGACAATTTAATCAGTTCTGGTGGAGTTGGTTGAAGGATAAATATCGGCCAGGACACCAGATGAACTCCTCTGCAATGGGATCTTTTACATTCACCTGAGAGAACAGACGTGGCCCTGGTTTAACATCCCATCCAAAAAACAGGACCTCTGATAATGCAGCACTCCCTCAGTAATGCACTGAAGTGTCAGCCTAAATATATGCTTAAGTCTCTGGAGTGGGCCTTGAACCTATGATCTTCTCACTCAGAGGCAAAAGTGCTACCACTGAGCCAAAGTTAACACAAGAGAATCTTTTTTTAAAATTTGGATGCATAAAATTCCCTTTTTCCTTTTCCTTTTTGCCCATTACAATATTTTTTCTTGTGCAGTATATGTAGGCTACATAATAAGTTATTATCTCACAAAATGAAACACAGAATTTACTTAAGATAACGCAAGATAACAGCCCAATTAAAACCACTTTTCCACAAGCACCAGGGTTTAAAAATAAACAGGTGCCTCTGGGTGGTATGGAAACAAACAGACCAGGGAGATCAAAGTTTCAAACTCTGTCCTATCATAATTGTAAATTATATGTACTTCCTAATGTCAAAGAAAAACATCTCTTTCCCTTCAGAAACTGAAGTCAAAATCAATTTCCGTACAGGGAGACTCTTTTTCCTCATTTCAATTCAATCTGAATCAAACATCTATCTCCACACTGCAGATACTTCCTACATTTTTTTCTCTTTTCTTAATTTAATATTTAAAAGACTAAGAGCAGACACTTCCATACTCACTTTCTCCCTCTTCCTGAACTCAGCCTAGGCATTGGTGGAACAATTCAGTTGCCACAATGCTCATGATGAGTCAGTGGTCTCCATTCTGACCTAACATTACAATCTCAACAAGCAAAGAGGTGCCTGAAATATGCTCTGTTCCAGAGTTCAGTTCTCATGGTATCTCTCCATTTTTCCCTCTCTGATTCTTTAAGTTACTTAGAAGTCTTTGAAAAGTATTTTGAAACAAGATCCCTGTTAACTGAGTCAGTCACAATTTCCAAAGTGTCTGGTGCTACATATACACCTGTACACCAAATGACTGTATAGGAATCCATATCCAAGTTGATTAGTTGCTTCAGCACAGCAATTCATTTATTCATAAAAAAGAAAATAATGGAAATACACAGCAGCTCCATCAACAACAATAACTTGCATTTATATAGTGCCTATAATGTAGTAAATTGTCCCAAGGCGCTTCATAGGAGTGTTATCAAACAAAATTTGACACTGAGCCACATAAGGAGATAATAGGACAGGTGTCCAAAAGCTCGGTCAAAAAGGTAGGTTTTATGAAGCGTCGTAAAGGAGGAGAGAGAGGTAGAGAGGCGGAGAAGTTTAAGGAGGGAATTCCAGTGCTTAGGGCCTGGGCAACTGAAGGCACGGCCGCCAATGGTGGAGTGATTAAAATCGGGTATGCGCAAGAAGCAAGAGATCTTGGAGGGTTATTAGGTTGGAGAAGGAAACAGAGATAGGGAGGGGTGAGGCCATGGAGGGATTTGAAAACAAGGATGAGAATTTTAAAATCGAGGCATTCCCTGACCAAGAGCCAACGTAGGTCAGCGAGAACAGGGGTGATGGGTGAACGGGACATGGTGCGAGCTAGGATATGGGCAGCAGAGTTTTGGATGAGCTCAAGTTCATGGAGAGTGGGAGGCCAGCCAGGAGAACATTGGAATAATCAAGCATAGAGGTAACAAAGGCACGGATGAGAGTTTCAGCAGCAGATGAGCTGAGGCAGGGCTGGAGACGAGCAATGTTATGGAGGTGGAAATAGGCGGACTTGAAAAGTAGTTTCGTTTCAGGTATCATTGTAGATACAGCACAGGAAGAGGCCATTCGGCCCATCATGCCGGCTGTTTGAAAGAGCTATCTATTTAGTTCCATTTCCCCTGCTCTTTCCCCATAGCCCTGTAATTTTTTTCTCTTCAAGTATTCATCCAATTCCCTTTTGAAAGTTACTATTGAATCTGCTTCCACCACCCTTGCAGGCAGTGCATTCCAAATCATTATAACTTGCTGCACAAAAAGAAATGTTACCTCATTACCTCAAGATCAAGATCAAGATGTCGAATCAATTTGGGTGGAGGTAAGAAATAGCAAGGGAAAGAAATCACTGGTGGGAGTAGTACATAGGCCCCCTAACAGTAGCTACACTGTAGGACAAAATATTAATCAGGAAATAAGAGGGGCTTGTAAAAAAGATAATGCAATAATCATGGGCGATTTTAACTTTCACATAGATTGGACAAATCAAATTGGCAAAAATAGCCCTGAGGAGGAGTTCATAGAATGTATTAGGGACTTAGACCAATACGTTGGGGAACCAACCAGGGAACAGGTCATTTTGGATATGGTAATGGGTAACAAAACAGGATTAATTAATTATCTCAAAGTAAAGGATCCCTTGGGAAGCAGTGATCATAACATGATAGAATTTCACATCCCGTTTGAGAGGAGGATCTTGGGTCTGAAACTACTGTACTAAACTTAAATAAGGGCAATTATAAAGGAATGAGGGCGGAATTGGCTAAAGTGGACTGGGCAAACAGATTAGATGGTATGATGGTGGATAAGCAGTGGCAAACATTTAAAAAGATATTTTATGACTCGCAACAAAAATATATCCCTGTGAGGAGGAAAGACTCCATAAAAAGGGTGAACCAACCATAGCTAACTAAGGAAGTCAAGGATGGTATCAGGTTAAAAGAAAAAGCATACAACATGGCAAAGATTACTGGTAAGCCCGAAGATTGGGAAAACTTTAAAAACCAGCAAAGGATGACTAAAAGAATAATAAAGAGGGAGAAAATAAATTATGAGAGTAAACTAGCAAGAAATATAAAAACTGACAATAAAAGCTTCTACAAGTATATAAAAAAGAGGGTAGCTAAAGTAAACATTGGTCCCTTAGAGGATGAGACTGGGGAAATAATAATGGAAAACAAGGAAATGGCAGAGGAATTGAACAGATATTTTGTATCTGTCTTCACAGTAGAAGACACTAATAATATACCAATAATAGTAGAAAATCAAGGGGCAAAGGGGAGGGAGAAACTAAAAACAATCACTATCACTAGAGAAAAAGTACTAGGTAAACTAATGGGTCTAAAGGCTGACAAGTCCCCTGGACCTGATGGCTTGCATCCGAGGGTCTTAAAGGAAGTGACTACAGAGATAGTGGATACATTGGTTGTAATCTTCCAGAATTCACTAGATTCTGGAAAGGTCCCAGCGGATTGGAAAACCGCAAATGTAACACGCCTATTCAAGAAGGGAGTGAGACAGAAAGCAGGTAATTATAGACCAGTTAGCCTAACATCTGTCATTGGGAAAATGCTAGAATCCATTATTAAGAAAGTAGTAGCAGGACATTTGGAGACTCATAATACAATCAAGGAGAATCAACATGGTTTTATGAAGGGGAAATAGTGTCTAACAAATTTATTAGAGTTCCTTGAGGAAGTAACGGGCAGGGTGGATAAAGGGGAACCAATGGATGCAGTATATTTGGATTTCCAAAAGGCATTCGATAAGGTGCCATATAAAAGATTACTGCACAAGATAAGAGCTCATGGTGTGGGGGTAATATACTGGCATGCATAGAGGATTGGCTAACTAACAGAAAACAAAGAGTCAATCTGTAACTAGTGGGGTGCCGCAGGGCTCAGTGCTGGGGCCTCAACTATTTACAATATATATCAATGACTTGGATGAAGGAACAGAGTGTCTCGTGGCCAAATTTGCTGATGATACAAAGATAGGTGGAAAAGCAAGTTGCGATGAGGATACAAAGTGTCTGCAAAGGGATATTGACAGGTTAAGCAAATGGGTAAAAATTTGGCAGATGGAATATAATGTGGGAAAATGTGAAATCATCCACTTTGGGAGGAAAAATAAAAAAGCAAAGTATTATTTGAATGGAGAAATACTACAAAATGCTGCGGTAGAGGGATCTGGGTGTCCTCGTACATGAAACACAAAAAGTCAACATACAGGTGCAGCAGGTAATCCGGAAGGCAAATGGAATATTGGCCTTTATTTCTAGGGGGATGTAGTATAAAAGCAGGGAGGTCATGCTACAACTGTGCAGGGTGCTGGTGAAACCACACCTGGACTATTGTGTACAGTTCTGGTGCCCTTATTTAAGGAAGGACATACTTGCATTGGAGGCAGTTCAGAGAAGGTTCACTAGGTTGATTCCGGGTATGGAAGGGTTGTCTTATGAGGAAAGATTGAACAGGTTGGGTCTATACTCATTGTGGAGTTTAGAAGAATGAGAGGAGAGCTTATTGAAACATACAAGATTCTGAGGGGACTCGATAGGGTAGATGCTGAGAGGATGTTACCCCTCATGGGGGAATCTAAAACTAGGAGGCATAGTCTCAGAATAAGGGGTTGCCCGTTTAAGACGGAAATTAGGAGAAATTTCTTCTCCCAGAGGGTGGTGAATCTTTGGAATTCTTTACCCCAAAAAGCTGTGGAGGCTGAGTCATTGAATACATTCAAGGCTGAGTTAGACAAATTTTTGATCAGCAAGGGAGTCAAAGGATATGGGGAAAAAGGCAGGAAAGTGGAGTTGAGGTAAAAATCAGATCAGCCATGATCTCATTGAATGGCCTACTCCTGCTCCTATCTCTTATGGTCTTATGTCGCCTCTGGCTCTTTTGTTGATCACCTTGAATCTATGTCCTCTGGTTACTGACCCTTTCCAGTGACCCTTCTGCTACAGGAAACAGTTTCTTCTTATTTACTCTATCAAAACCGTTCATGATTTTGAACATTTCTATTAAATCTCCCCTTAACCTAGCTACTCTGTTCTAAGGTGCAGTCATTTCATCAGAATTCCGAAGCCATCTTTTCAGACACTGTGTATTTCCAGCATTTTCTGTTTTTATTTTAAATTTCCAGCATTTGCACTCTGTACTTTTTAATTCATCATGCTACCCCTTAACATTTGCTGAACTAAATCATTCGAAAGAATCAATTGGGGATACTGGCACCGGTGTTGAGCGCCTTCCCAAGGCTCCCTCGCGTGCTAAAAGCTAACTCCTTACATTTTCAGAACAAGAGGAAGCAAATTCTGCTCTTCGAATGCTGCCCTACGGTTTTTAAAAAGGGTCCTGATGATGATGCGACTCTCTTTCAAAGTAGGCAAGCAAAATAAGAACACAAACCTACCATTTATTTTAAGATCTGGCAGTCTACCTGCCCAGGGAAGAGTCACAACGGGAGTGACACCTGTACCGATCCGGATTGTTGACGTAGGAGTAGAGAAAGCCGTTATTGAATCTGTGGAATTCTCGAAAGGAAAGAACGTAATATTGTCAGAGGTAGGATCAGGGAGACTTGAAGTGCCGACACTTTTCGTGAAGTTATCGTCAGCGCGCACATTAACAATATTGATCTGCACGCTGAATAATAAGAGTCCCCAAACTGTCAATAGAGAAACGGACGAACCCATTGCTGTGGGCAACCATTAAACAACCGCCAGCATCCGCTTCCTGTTGGCTGATGGGAAATCATTCAAAAGCATACAGGTAAAATATTTAAAATAAAAAAAATTCAGTACCTCGATATCATTTCCGTTTTATGCACAAAAACAAAAATAAAAACAAAATATTAAAAATGCAGCATTTAGTATGATGTCACTGCGTCGGGAAATTCCGTCCGTAACAGTTCGTCGGGATATTTCGTGCGTTGCGCAGTTTAAAATTTACGTTAAAACGTAAATAAAGTTTATAAAAAATCTTAACGGTTCTTTCGAGCGAGTCATTTCAAACGGTCTCTTGGTGAAGGTGAAGGTGATGACCGGGATTGTTACGTAACAGCGGCGAATGACACATTGTCCGCCCCTGTGACGTTCCCAGGGAGTTACGAGCGCGGTTGAGCCCGAGATGTTGAACCTGACGTGCCGTGACGTTAGTGACAGTTTGTCTGCTTCGTGATGAGGGTGTGTTTTGTGCAGGGAAGATGGCGGTTATCAGGTTGCAGTTCGACGGAGCCGGCCGAGTCCACCTGAAACAGAGACTTTGAGTGACAGAGTAAAAGTACGAGAGAAAAAGAACAAGTCGGCTGCGTGTTTGTGTGTGGCGCTGGTCCGTGGGTGGGTGTGTGTGTGCGCGAGCGAGCGAGCGAAGTCCGCACCACCACCCCCCGCCAGTGTGGGGTATAAGGAGCCGGTGAGATCCCAAGGTGCAGTGATGTTCTCAGTTTTGTCCTATGGAAGACTGGTGGCCAGAGCGGTATTGGGAGGACTTTCCCAGACGGATTCTCGGGATTATAGTTTGGTTACAGCCAGTTGTGGCTTTGGGAAGGACTTCAGGAAAGGGATTTTAAAGAAAGGGATGTGTTACGGAGACGACGCTTGTTTCATAGCCAGGCATAGGAGCGCCGATGTTTTGGGTAAGTGGGTTACTTTATTATTTAACGTTTTGTTTATAGTTAGAAAACGGCAACATTTTAAATAAGAAAAGGAAATGTTGGTATGAAATGAAGCACATTGCGTTTGGAGAATCCAGTATTATGGCACACAAAAGGCCTGTTTAAGATCGACACGGATGAAATAACTAAATTCAGCGAGTTTCGATTATAAAGTGACGTTAGCAACATATTTAATATTGTGTTAAAGCATCGTTTTGCTTTTAGTACTTTTAATATGCTAACCCGCACTCTGACTATCGGCCAAGTCTTGGGCTTCTCTTTAGTCACACTTGCGAAGGTTTTATGTAATGTTTCAAATTCGCAAACTTTTTAGCTTCTTCCCACCCCACCCTCAATCAAATTTCTAACCAAGATTTTAAAATGGTTTCTAATTGGGATGAAATAATATATTTATCTCTCGGAGCACGAGGTTTTCTGTTCTGAGGAGCTATGAAAATTGAGGTGGGTGGTGAATGCTACTCATGCGTATTGCAAAAATATTTCACAAATCCCACGATTGTATAGAAAAGCATTGCGTACAGGCTCCTAATATTTTGTTAAAATTACTGTTCTGCAGTTTCAAACGTGCCTATGAACAAAGAAGGCACTCACTTCTGTGTTAGGACTAGAGTATTGAGCCTGACTTCCGCATTTGTAAGTCCGTAGGAAATATGAAACAGATCGCATGTTGCAATTAACAGTTGTATTCAACTTCAATGACACTGCTGCATACTTCAAAAAAAATCTCTCATAAACCTGAATTCGTGCAACTTGTGTAAACGTTATGAAACATAATTTGGAACAGCGTTGTGAATAATTGACTGCATTTGATCCATTTTGGTTTAATAAAATTATAATGGTAGAAAATTAGGAACATGTCAATAATGACGGACTGGAAAAGACCCTCTAGTCCATTCAGCCTGCCCCACACAATCGTGATACCTTGTGTATCACAATATATACACTCCCCACCCCACAACATGTGATCTCCTGGGAGAGGTGAAAAACCAGACACACAACCCTGGCCATTGGGGGAGTGGGGGGAATTCTGAGCAATTCCCCTCAATCCCTTTGGCGATCAAAACTAGTCCAGGCGAAAGCTCTGGCCCTGAATTCTATGCATTACATTACCTACCTTTTGTAAGAGTTCCAGCTCTCCCCTGAAGGAATTCAACGAATTGGCACCCACCGCACAAACCTCCTGTTTGAGGTCCACTCTTCTCTGCGAAAGGAACTGCCTCCTAACATCTAACCTAGATCTGAACTTGTACAACTTAAAATTGTGACTTCTGATCCTCCCTAATGTATTTAATTGTAACAAACTGTCAACTGGAATACAATCTATTCCATTCAACATCTTAAACCTCAATCAAATCCCAACTCTTTTAGCTTATCTTGATAACGAAGATGCTTTAAGCTGGGAATTAATCTAGCGACCCTCCTCTGCACCCTTTCTGAAGCCTCCATCACCCACCATGTGAGACGACCAAAACTGGACACAGTATTTCAAATGAGGCCTGTTCTCAAACTGCTAGCTACAGAACCAGTCCAGCCTGACAGATCTCGATTTATGTTACCTGACTGCAAATTGAGTTTTCAGGACCACAAGTGAGTTCTAAACACACATACTGTGACCTGAAGGACTGAGGAATCCCTGCAACTTCTAAATTATTCCAGTTGTACAGATATTCGATAGCACACATGAACATGCTCTTTAATTCGACAGGGTAACAAGCAAGACGCTTTTCTACAAGGACAAAATAGCATGCTTTGTCTTATAAATGCACTCCAACACCCTATTTGTTCTAGTTCTCACTTCACGACATTGCTCATGAACCTTTAGAGACCCATGCACTAGAACACCCAGATCTCTCCACCTGCTTTACTGGTTTTCCCTGAAGGTTGTATGTATGTTAAGCATTTGTCCCGCCCACATGCATAACACTGCACTTCTCTAAATTAAACATAATTTGCCAGTCACGAGTCCAGTCCGCCAACACATCAAGATCCGCCTGAAGCAGTCGAGCATCGTCTACAGCCCTGACACTCGCACAGATCTTGGTATCATCTCCAAATTTGCAGATTGTACCTCCAACACCTACATATAGATCATTAATAAAAATAGAAAAGAGCAATGGTCCCAACGCCAATCCCTGCGGGACACCGTTGGTGACCAGTCTCTAAACAGATCCAGATCCATCGATAACTACTTTCTGCTTACATCCTTCCAGTCAGTTCTCAATCCAGCTCAATATATTACCACTAATACCAGAGGCTTTGATCTTGTAGAGAAGCGTCTTGCATGTTACCCTGTTGAATTAAAGAGCATATTCGTGTGTGCTATCGAATATCTGTACAACTGGAATAATTTAGAAGTTGCAGGGATTCCTCAGTGCTTCAGGTCACAGTATGTGTGTTTAGAACTCACTTGTGGTCCTGAAAACTCAATTTGCAGTCAGGTAACATAAATCGAGATCTGTTAGGTTGGAATTGGTTCTGTAGCTAGCAGTTTGAGAACAGTAACTACTGTATAAATGTAGCTTTAAATCCATCAAGAACTTGTGCATATATCGTCTACGATGTGAAAACCAGCTGATTCATTATAGTCTTGTTCCTTAATTCAAAAATGCTCTAAAGAGGAAATGGCTTGTTTCTAAAAGAAATTAGATGGGGCATCAACTAGTTTAAATTTGAATTGGTTTGACAGTTTCATTGATATTAATTGAAGGGCCGTGATAAGTTAAGGAAATGCACAAGAATGGCATGGCAAAAATTCTAATTGTCAGCTACACAAATAACTATCCATTCCTTACGCTGACACTTAGGTAATTTTACTCGTGGCTCTCTGTCTATTGGTCATGATTTGTGCTGCCACTTCAGGGTGATCCTATGTTGCCATAATGTCAAAATCATGGACGCTGGAGTTTCTGTTTCTCTAGTGAGTCAGATCTTTAGCTGGAGAGAAATACTAATTTATATTTTAAAAAAAATCTTGTCTGCATATACTTCTTTTTCCATTATAAATTATGTCCCCATTTCTAATGGAAACTGCTTATGTAAATTTGTCACACTATAATTACTACCCCCTCCTCCAGTGGAGATGCTGCAGTGGCATCACTGGGAGGGTATAATTACATCATCATGGAGTCAACTTCCATTTTTATGCTGACAACCCAGCTCTACACCTCCGCCACCTCTCTCGACTCCTCGACTGCCTCTGTTGTCAGACTGCTTGGCTGACGTTCGGTCTTGGATGAGCCACAATTTCTTCCATTTTAAATAATGGGAAGACCAAAGCCATTGTCTTCAGCCCCCACCCCAAACTCCCTCCGTACCCTTCCCTGGCCATTGTCTCAGGTTGAACTAGACTGATGGCAACCTTGGTATCCTATTCGACCTAGAGCTGAGCTTCTGACCCTCTTTCTGCTCCATGACACAAACTGTCTACTTCCACATTTGTGACATTGCCTACCTCTGCCTCAGACCACCAGTTGCTGAAACCCTCATCGTTACCATTGTGACCTCAAGGCTCAATTATTCCAATCCTTTCCTGGCCAGCCTCCTATTCTCCGCTTTCCATAAACTTTGTCTGATTATGCCTCTGTGAAGCACCTCTACATTAAAGATGCTATGCAAGTACAAGTTGTTTTTCACTCTTTATACTCAGTATTTGTTGATTATGGATTAGATGCACGTACAGACCCTTCTACACTGATCAAACAACATGTTATTCCTCATCTTCTGCAATGACCCTATTTTCCACAACAGTGATTCTTGTAATCTCTGAATGAGACTGCCAGTTTTGTACCTTAAAGCCCACTTACATGAATACCCCATTAGTAGATAGCTTGCTTAAATTAATTTAATCTCATTATACATTTTTTGTGATTTCCCATCTTTTCCAGATTGAGAGTTGGACAGCCTATTTGTGAATTAAAATATTTCCAACTGCAGCTATTTAAAAGATGGTTTTCAACCCCATTTTATCAGCTTCAAATTAATATAAAAATATCTAATGGTGTTAAATGAGATGGTCAAACATTGCAGCTGACTAAAAAGCTGGTCCATTATTATACCCCTGTGCATTGTTCCTGCTTAGAGAACTTTCCTCCTGTCATTTTGTTTTGTATTTCAGTGGCATGTGCCAATAGCACATATAGCTGACTGATCGCCTGTGATGCTGTAATGTTGAAAACTGTTGTGCTGGATTAAAACCATTGCATTTTGTTAACACTACAGGCACTTTTAATAATTTTAAGCAACGAGAAAGAATACTGTTGAAAATAGTCCAAATAAGTGAACAAGTTAGCTGGTAAAGGGCCTATTCACTTAAATGGGCTCCATTTTCATGGGGCAGAAATAATGAAGACCAAAGCCATTGTCTTCTGCCCCCACCCCAAACTCCCTCCATACCCTTCCCTGGCCATTGTCTCAGTTGAACTAGACTGAGGTTAGTGGTCCCTGGAAAACAACTTTCTCTTCCCCCTTCTCCCTGACATCCCCCAAGCTGCCTCACAAATGCACTCCTAAACTCTCAACTCCTTTTCCTCTGTACCTCCACAACTGTTGATCTGCTCTCTGGCCTCTACAAAATGTCCTTGTTGCTACCAAATCACTCAGTTGTCTCATAATCCTGTCATTTTTCTGGTATAGTTCACATCTGCATTACCTTATGTCTGAGGGCTGGAAACTCACGTGAACTTGGGGTGTGGTTGCCCTTGTCGGTCATTGTCAGATCTCTTTTTAGAAATTCCTCTTATTACTCAGATCCACCCTTCACCGGTTCCTGGGGGGGCAAGAACCCTGCAGCTCTTATCGTCCAGTAGGAACCATAGCCTCAAACTGCTTTGCCCCACCCTAATCTCCTACACCTCGTTTGAATAGGATTTCTTCATCTGTCTCCTCCCCATATTTTTTATACCCTCCCCTGCTTCTAATCCATCTGTTACCACCTCTTCCCCCCCCCCCCCCCTCTCTCTCTCCCCTACCCCCTCTAAGCTCATCTCTTCTGTGAAACCCACCTCTTGTTCCATCAACCCCTCCACACCAATTTTCTGACCATTCAAGTGGCTTTACCTGGCCTCCATGCTTGTCTACACTGGCTATCTGACCCCCAATGCATACAAGATGAAATTCTCATCTCCCTCCATCGCTCTGCTTCACCTTACATTTGCAACCTCCATAAGCCTTGTGTTCTCCGACTCTGGTCTGTGCATCTCTCCTTTCCTCCCCTCCCCCATCATCGGTGGCAGAGCCTTCAGTTGCTATGGCCCCATTCTCTGAAATTCCCTCTGCCTCCTCTCTATCTTTTAAAATCCACCTTGAAATCCATCTTTTTGACCTAGCTTTTGGCTAACTCTCCCACTGGCTTAGTTCTGTAAAGCGCTTCGAGATATCTATCTACAATAAGGGTGCTATATAAAGACACGTTATCATCCAAGCACTATCCATTTGTTTGCTGTTTTTTCCCATCCATCTTCAACTTCATTTCCTTCTGTTTGGCTCCCCTTTTGTCTTTCTAATGCCTCTCCATTAACTGAGGTGATCTTTGTACATCAAATACTTCTTGAAATAAAAACAGAAAAAGCTGGAGAAGCTCAGCAAGTCGAGCAGCATCTGTGGAGAAAAACAGAGTTAACGTTTCAGATCGAAGACCTTTCATCAATACTTCTTGTCCTCTTTCCAGCTTTTTAAAAGAAAATCTTTTCACAAGCTTAGATTAGACTTACAGTATATCTAGCCCTTGACTTTTACCTGTTCTTCCTCCTTTTGTTTTGTTTAAGTCCAATAAAGGGGTCGGTTATCTTCCCGTTTCCAGTTTTAGTGAAGGGTTTGAATCTGAAATGCTTTCTTTTCAGATGCTATGTATTTCCAGTATTTTCTGTTTTACTGATACTCCCTTAAGTTAGGTTAAAGAACACTTCCACAGGGTGCTTGCCTTTGTCATTTGGCAGACTGTGTGTTATTAAGTATATCGTTTGGCTCTTCAGAGAGAATATTACTACAGTTTATCATTTATTTTAAAGGCATCTACAGAAGTAAAATAATCCTACGGTGCCTGTTTCCCTGACTGGTTCATTGATTTTAACCATTCATAAAATAGTTACTAACATATTGATCTTTTAGTGTTTGATGGAAAAATTGACCTGTTCCATGAGTATAGACAAGTTAAAATGACCTCTTCAGTGTGTCCTTAGCCAGATCTGGCAATTCAGTATCTGAGCCAAACAGTACTCTAGGGCACTGATGATTGACTAGTCAGCCTGGCTCATTAATGAAACCTGGTTGGGGGATGGTGGGTAGACCTGCCACTAAGGGTGGGATTCTTCCCACTCTGTTCTAGGAAGCTCTGCAGTCCAAAGCCGTGATGGGTAGGCTGGTCCTAGTTGAACAAGCAGTGGAAATCTTATCGGTGATGTGAAAGAGTTTAGTTGCCCAAACTCCAGCAGTACCCCGTGCATACTGGAGGGGAGGGGGAAAGATTCCTACGTCTGAGTTCTGCCGACTTACAGCTAACCTCTCTGTGAATGAAAGCAATAATGTTAAGAACAAACATATGTGAGTGTGTGTGTATATAGGGCCTTTCACAGTCTCCAGAAGTTCCAAAGTACTTCACAAAGAAGTATTTTTTGAAATGTAGTCACTGCAATGTTGGGAACTTTGAACACAGCAAGATTTCACAAACAGCATTGAGATAAATGACCAGATAATCTTTAGTGGTATTGGTTGAGGGATAAATGTTAGCCAGCAAATAGCAAATCTCTGGTCAGGAGCACAGTTGTGATGTTGAGTTTCTAACCTACACGGTGCCTTTAATGCCACTGATCTAAATAGGTGAATCTGTGTAACTGCTGTTACACTGCTGAGGTCAATCGGAGATGCTTGTAAATTTCAGGCTCCAGGTGATGACTAATTTTCAAGGACTCAAGGGGAACGACTGGAGACTCAGAATTCTAAGATGCTTTTGGGCAGTTAGGAGTGGGATTGGGGGCTGACGTGCAAAATGTTGTGAGGTTGGGCTGTGACATCAATAGAAAGTAGCTGGGGTATGGGAGTGTGTGATGGGTTGGGGTATGGAAGTACTGGAGGTCATTGTAGTGGAGGGCAGACTTCATTGTGGGAGCAGCGAGTTGGGGGGATGGGGGTGAGGAGAGGAGATAGATGGGTACTAGAAGCACTGAAGGGTTGATGGGAGTTGGAAGCAACCCAGGATTTAGACTCCGAAATAGAGCACACGTGCAGCAAAGTGGTGAGTGGCCAAGAAGTGCAAAGTTTGGGCAGGAGGCAAGAAATGCCACCGAGACATCACAACAGATAAGGCCATGGTGATGTTCTTGGATGGGGAGTGGACTTGATTTAAAGTGTGGCCTGTGGCCTCTTGGTTGCTTGGAGTGGGTATAGTAATTTCAATCAGATAAAATTCTAAAGTTCTGGAGTAAAATGTTATATTTTTAAGTCTGCCTTTGGACAGAGCTTGTTCACACAACTTGCTTGTCCTTGACAAATATCATATTATTTAGTTTAGTAGAACTTTTTCAGCCAAGATTTTCAGATTTTCATGCTCCTCCAGTTGAGAATAACTGATAAGGCTGAAAAAAGGTGAGCAAATTTCCAAGGAGAAGGAAAGCTGGAGTAGCAATAAGAGGTTGAAGCAACTGCATAGGCCTGGGGACAAAGGTCTTTGATAGTGGAAGGGGTATCATCAGAGCGAGAAGCCTCATCAGAGAGCAGAGAATCTGACTGATCTGGGAGAGGGGTAAAACTTGATGCTTGTCATAATGGTTTAACAGAAAGGAGCAATTAAGCAGTTCATTACCAAGAAGGTTGAGTTTGTGAGCTAGGGGAGAAAAAAAGAGCCAAAAACGGCTTCTTTTTTCTCTAGAGAAGTTAGCAAATGCAACATCAGAACAAAAGAAGGATAGATAGGTTTCCCAGAAGTTACAAGAGACAGCTTTGACAAGTGATGAGAAGGGTCAGCTACATTTCAATGGTCGCATTTAGTAGCTCTAATAATAGATCAACAGAAGTTGCAAGCAGAGATGTAGCAAGTTCGGAACATTGCAGACTAATCAAGACAGCAAAAAGACATGCGTGATATAAGTGCCCTCCTGCATCAATCCTCTGCAAGTTTAATTATCCAAAACGCTGCAGTCTGTGTCCTCGTCCGTGCTAAGTCCCATATTCCCATCACCTTGGTTCTCTGAGCTCCACTTGCTCCCTGTGCTCGAGTATTGATTTCAGAAATCTTGACCTTGTTTCAAATCACTCCATGGTCTTGCCCCACCCCTACCGAAGCAATCTTCTTCTGTCTTGATTCCCTGCATGCATTCTTCTGTAATAGACTTCTCTTTGCTCTTCCCACTCCTTTTGGAGGCCACTTGTTCAGCCATTATACACCATCCTCTGGAATTCTCTGCCGGATTCCCTCCACTTTACTTTCAACAATCTCTAGAATCGTACTGTCAATTTTGGTAGGACACCATTTGCGGCCCAACCAGAATCTAGTTCTTGGTTTATACAAAAGGCGCCAGCTAGTGTAACCTCGTGTGTATTCTTTTGTTTAATAGCTGAAACTAGGAAATTTGCATCTAGTGTTTATGCTAGTTTGAGAATCTGGTACACTAGAAGCTCCAGCCAAAACTTTGTGGATTAGAATTAAGTTTATTTTCACAGGCATTTATATACATGATTCTTGATCTTAACTGTGAATTTGCAGCTTTGATTCAGATGGGTACAAAGTACAGTTGTGCATATGCAGAAATCTATTTATAAATGTTTTTGCATACTAGAAGTATCCATGCTGCTGCTTGGTGTGTTTATTTACCCTAAATTGTAATGCAGAGTATTCACTGAATCATTAGTTTTGCTATGCTGTCTATCTTTTTAGTTTGTTGTAGTATTCCACAAAATGTTATTTTTCATTTAAAAATACAACAAAATTAATGCTAGACTACTAATACAGTACAATATAGATCAAGGCAGGTTTTCTTGTGGACAGTGTTCAGTAATGTTTGAGTACTGAACAATGTTATAGTAACCTGCTACACACCATTCGTGCATAGGCAGTTTGACCACAACCATTACATTTATTCTAATTAATGGGGCAATGAATTCTTCATATATGCATGGTTGCGGTTTTATAAATGATTTTTGTTTTCTCACCGGCCAATTTCCTCCTCTCTTCACTTTTCTGAGGTACAGTTCCACTGGTACTGGTTGCCATCTGGTATCTGCCCAACTGTCCATTATTCACCTGGAGTCTTACGGGAATTCAGTCATAAGAGGCATCACCATTGAGCTCTAGGCGCACTGAGGCTAATTGTAGCATTCCTGCTAGTACTACAGGTGAGATCAGCTAACTCCTCATGGAGCAGGGATTAAACCTAGAACCTTCTTGGCTTATATTGTTCAACAGCTCATTGAGCTATTGGGAGAATAAGTCTATCTCAAGGACAGTGACACTCCATTATAGGTGCAAACTATTTTTTTTTAAGTAATGTCATTTTATGCTGGGTTCCTTTGACCTGGAGCCAAAAATGTACAAGCAATAACAGTTAACCTCTAAATAACCTCAGCAATTTGCAAGTAGCTACAATTACCTTGAGTTGACTATTTAGACCACCTTCCTACAGACAGTACTTGAGCAGTGACTTTAAAGGGATAGCCAGGTTTAACACAGCTCCATCTTAGCAGTTAGATGCCACAACTTTGAAAATATTTAGTTCCGTCTTGTACTACATGGTCGAAATGGTGGTGGGGGGGGAGGTATTTTTCCTTAAGGGCAGGATTGTCACCGCAAGTGAGTTGGGGCAAAACTTCTGCCTACCTCTTCAACCCCGACCCGTGTTCCTGGGTTCCATGTTCCTACATGCAGGGCAGGCTCCCAGCTGTGGGGAAGTTCACCGCTGGTAGAGAGGAAAGAATCGTGGTGCTGTAGCTGGTCAGAGCTACATTTAAAGTGATTTTAATACTCATACTCGTACAGCGAAAGCACGTGTACTTTAACCTTTTTGTGCATTTGTTGGTAAAACGGTAAGACAAAAGCAGAGTGTGCAAGTGTTTTTTTGATCATTGTGAGTGCTTTACTTCCTTGGCGACTGCTTAGTTTTCTTTTAAAACGGTGAAAATGACGGCCTTCAGCACCATGGAAACACCAACCAAATTGTAGGAGAAGGGAGATGTCATCATTGTCAGCTCAACCAATTTGAATTACTGCAGAAAAAAAGCATGCCTAGCCAATAACGTGCCGCTTCAACATGGCACGTCTTGGCAAAGGGCAAGGAGCATCCAACCGTGTAATGTACAGAGAGCAGGGGCGGGTCTGACACGTCTTGTGAAAGCACAAATGAATAAAGGATTGAATAGGTTTGCAAATGGACAGATTTGTCACAAGAAAACTAGAAACAGTGACACTTCTGTGAATTGTAAACAATTTTACAACACCAAGTTATAGTCCAGCAATTTTATTTTAAATTCACAAGCTTTCGGAGGCTTCCTCCTTCGTCAGGTGAACGATGTGAAAATGACATTTTCACCTGACGAAGGAGGAAGCCTCCGAAAGCTTGTGAATTTAAAATAAAATTGCTGGACTATAACTTGGTGTTGTAAAATTGTTTACGATTGTCAACCCCAGTCCATCACCGGCATCTCCACATCACTTCTGTGAATAGTTCTTTTAGAGCGCTAGCTGACTGTGCCAGTGGAGCCTCTCGTCACAGAGTCGACATTAGGTGAAAGTTGGACAACATTTCACGATGAATGGGAAATTCAGTTTTCCGTTGTGAAAAGTTACAAGAGCCCACTTTGCCTTTTGTGCACAGTCATTTGCTGAGAATAAGGTGAATAATTTAAGAAACGTTTTTAACATTTGCATTCTGAATTTGACAAAATTTCTAATTGGTTGGCAGAAAATAGTGCATGAAGTTTTGTGACTGAAATCAATTCTCAACCAGCAGAAAACTGTTCTGAAACAATTTCCCTCGTCTTTAGAACTTGGATTCTGTGCGAAAAAAGAAACCGTTTTCTGATGGATAGATAGTGACATTTTATTGGAAAACTATGAACCAAAACTCAGAAACATCATTCTGCAGAAAAATCGAAAGCTACGGCTGAGTTATCAGTCCATTTATTGTTTGCTGGATCTGACTAGCAGCATCAAATCTCTGAAAGCTGAGCTGAAAGATTCTCTTGAATTTTCACTTGCACTGAATGGATCCTGAGGCATTCACGGCACTGCCCAATTGGTGTTCTGGGTACAATTTGCTAAGAAAGACTTCGAACTCGAGAATGGGACTGAAACACTGCACACGTGATTCTGACCTTTTGTCTGCTGTGAAACTTGTCATCGAAAGGTTTGAGCAAGTCCTGGACAATCCGTTCTCGGTCACCACTAGTGCATCGTTGAAACTCTAGCTTTGTTACATTGTGGAAAAAAGTATGAGATTAGAAGTACATAGCAGTCTCTGGTCTTTCACTGTATAATTTACCAAGAGCCGTATGCTCAGATTGCAGTTGGTGATTCGTTGAAACGTGCGATGGAAACTGTTGTAAACATTTTTATCCGCTCCAATGTGCTAAATCATCAGTTTGTCGAGTTGCTGAAAGAGACTGATGCCCTTTATTCAGAAATCGTGTACTTCACAAATATGCGCTGGCTGAGTTGGGGCAAACTGCTGCAACCAATTACAAAGTTTCTTGGGGGGGGGGGGGGGGGGGGAAAGATGAACTGGACAACTCTCAAATTGAATATGAAGCTAAGAAATCTGATTTGTTCTTTCTCACATATGTCAATAGTCATGAATGAACTGAACGTGAAACTGCAGGGAAATGGAAAGACTGTTTGTGACCTCGTGCACTGTGTGATTGAGTTTTAGGCAAAGCTGAAACTGTTTTTGCTAAATGGAAGAGCAAGATTTTACTACCCAAATATGCAGTAACATGCAGCTGAGCCTGATCTTGAGAGAGATCACAATGCTGCTTGGCTTCAAGGTGTGTTGGAAAAATTTGCGATTTGCTGATTTTAATGGTTTCAGTCTGGCCTTTCAGTTCATGAGAGATCCACTCCGCTTTGACAGCGAATTAGTGGAAGTGCTCTCAGTGCACGGAAGTGGACTGGAGATTGATCTGCTGACACTGCAAAGTAGATACATGACTGACACTGTTGAAAATATTGCCAAAAGTCCTGTCTGGAGGTGAATATCCAGTTTTCAAGAATTGCTGTCGCCAAACTGTGCTTCATGTTAGGCTGAACTTGGTTGTCCGAGTCAACATTCTCAGCAATTATTGATGAAATCAAACTACCACTCAAAGCTGCACTAAGATGAGCTGTGTCTGGTTAATTCGTGCCAAAATTCTAAACTTTGTTGAAAGGGAAAGATTCCAAAATTTCACATTGGTGATAGATGTTTGTTAAGTAAATATAAACATGTGAAGTATATTTACCTGTATTGTGTGAATATATGTAAGGCATTTTCTACTAAAATTAGTGCATGTGGCTAAAACAATGTCGCTGTAGCCACACTTCTGGCTAGTCAGCGATTTTTATTGGACAACACTGGGATAGTGGAAACAGAAGTAGAAGAATCATTTCGGTGCCATCTTCCAATTCAAAACCATCTTTGGTGAAGTGAAATTTAAGAAACCGAAAACAGTTAAATGCTGGAAACAGTCATTTTTGGCGAAGGGTCCGCTCCCAAAACTTTAATGTCCATTCTCTGCACACATGCTGTCTGATCTGAGTGTTTCCAACATTTCCTGTTTTTGGCTCAGATTTCCAACATTTCTGGGGTTTTTTTGATTTTTGCTTAAGTGAATATTAAGTCTTTGTAAACTAATTGCTTTTCTTTCAGGGGTGGCGGATGGGGTTGGAGGTTGGAGAGACTATGGAGTTGATCCTTCCCAATTCTCAGGGACCCTGATGCGAACGTGTGAGCGTCTGGTACGGGAAGGACTCTTTGTACCAACCAACCCTGTAGGAATCCTTACTGCAAGCTATTGTGAATTACTACAGAACAAAGTACCATTGCTAGGTAAGGACTGAAGGTTGACTAGATGTGTTTCTTTTGTATTCAAAAAGTTTTACTTCCTTTGTACCTTTCAGACTCAATTCTGCTAATTACTGACTTTTTACTTCTCTGTGTATTGTGTTAATAGAAATTTTGTTCCTTTGCATTATATTGCAGGAATTAGGAGCCAAATCTGTGACCAATTACTGAAACATTGCTTAAATTTCTTGCTGCCAGAATTTTTACTTTAACTCATCTTCATATGTGCTTATGGTTACCAACCATTGGAGCAGAAAAATGCATCTTGGCCCAGGCAGGATGGTGTTTGCACATGTACAGGCCCTCCCATTGTTTTATTGGAAAGGAAGTATTAACTCAAGCCAGCTCCTCAATTTATTCGCTTAGTTTAAGCTCTGAAATAAGTTACAGCTCATCTTGCAACCCTATCTACTCTCTTGCAGTTGATATTGCTCTACATTCATCAAACTGCTTTTATAGTGCATACCCTTGGTGTTCACAATCTTCCATTCTTTTCCTGTGCAATGGTGGAATCACATCTTTATGCTCTTCAAAGGGCATTAACATCTTGTTTTCTGTTCAAAGCCAATTTTTTCATGTCTCTTGTGCATCTAACCAATAGTTGCAGCCTCTTGAGCTTTGGTAAGCTGCACCTTTAGTTATAAAATCATAGCCAGTTCAGCACAGAAGAAGGCTATTAGGCCTCACTCCTTGGAGCTATCTACCATTCTACTGTCTACTTTCCCTACTCTTTTTGGATTCCCTCTTTAAATGTTGTGATTGTTGACTTTACTTGCCATATTCTAATAACCCTTTGCATGAAGAATTTCCTTTACCCTTCTAGTGCTCTATTTTGCACTTTTTCCTTGACTCCAATATCCTTTCAAATCTGCAGATAGTACTCCAAGCATGTTAAAGTATTGTTTTCTTTAAATGCATGCATATATTGATATTGCCTCTCCTATGGGGTTGAATACAGAAAAACCTCAGAATGCAAGACTTCAATGATGCCTACGTAGGAGAAAAACTTATTAAAAAAATATAAACTATACACATCCAGATTCAATAACAAAAAGCAAATTTGCTTCCAGTTTTGCTGATCTTACACTAAAGGGCATTGTTGTGCAAAAGGGATGCAAAGGAGGACAAGTTAAGAACTCAGATTATTCATGTTGAGTGAGATTGAGAGATATTATCTGTTGGGCCTTCTAGACAATGAAGGGCAGTTAGTAATATGGGTGAAAATAAATTCTTTACATTAAATTCTGAATCTAGGATGGTATTATGAGTTTGAAATGAGGAAAAATCATGATGAGTGGACTACAGGAACAAATTACTGTCCTGTTATGCTGTATTAATGACATAAGAACATAAGAAATAGGAGCAGGAGTAGGCCAATCGGCCCCTCGAGCCTGCTCCGCCATTCAATAAGATCATGGCTGATCTGATCCTAACCTCAAATCTAAATTCATGTCCAATTTCCTGCCCGCTCCCCGTAACTCCTAATTCCCTTTACTTCTAGGAAACTGTCTATTTCTGTTTTAAATTTATTTCACGATGTAGCGTCCACAGCTTCCTGGGGCAGCAAATTCCACAGACCTACCACCCTCTGAGTGAAGAAGTTTCTCCTCATCTCAGTTTTGAAAGAGCAGCCCTTTATTCTAAGATTATGCCCCCTAGTTCTAGTTTCACCCATCCTTGGGAACATCCTCACCGCATCCACCCGATCAAGCCCCTTCACAATCTTATATGTTTCAATAAGATCGCCTCTCATTCTTCTGAACTCCAATGAGTAGAGTCCCAATCTACTCAACCTCTCCTCATACGTCCGCCCCCTCATCCCCGGGATTAACCGAGTGAACCTTTGTACTGCCTCGAGAGCAAGTATGTCTTTTCTTAAGTATGGACACCAAAACTGTATGCAGTATTCCAGGTGCAGTCTCACCAATACCTTATATAACTGCAGCAATATCTCCCTGTTTTTATATTCTATCCCCCTACCAATAAAAGCCAACATTGCGTTGGCCTTCTTGATCACCTGCTGCACCTGCATACTAACCTTTTGATTTTCTTGCACGAGGACCCCCAGATCCCTTTGTACTGCAGTACTTTCCAGTTTCTCGCCATTAAGATAATAACTTGCTCTCTGATTTTTCCTGCCAAAGTGCATAACCTCACATTTTCCAATATTGTATTGCATCTGCCAAATCTCCGCCCACTCACCCAGCCTGTCTATATCCCCTTGTACGTTTTTTATGTCCTCCTCACTCTCCACTTTCCCTCCCATCTTTGTATCATCTGCAAACTTTGATATGTTACACTCAGTCCCCTCCTCTAAATCATTAATATAGATTGTAAAGAGTTGGGGACCCAGCACCGACCCCTGCGGAACACCACTGGCTATTGGTTGCCAGTCCGAGAATGAACCGTTTATCCCAACCCTCTGCTTCCTGTTAGATAACCAATCCTCCACCCATGCCAGAATATTACCCCCAATCCAGTGATTCTTTATCTTGAGCAATAATCTTTTATGTGGCACCTTGTCGAATGCCTTCTGGAAGTCTAAATACACTACGTCCACTGGTTCCCCTTTATCCACCCTGTACGTTATGTCCTCAAAGAACTCAAGCAAATTTGTCAGACATGACTTCCCCTTCGTAAAGCCATGCTGACTTTGTCCTATTAAATTATGTTTATCCAAATGTTCCGCTACTGTCTCCTTAATAATAGACTTCCAAATTTTACCCACCACAGATGTTAGGCTAACTGGTCTATAATTTCCAGCCTTCTGCCTACTACCCTTTTTAAATAAGGGTGTTACATTAGCAGTTTTCCAATCTGCCGGGACCTTTGCCGAGTCCAGAGAAGTTTGGAAAATTATTACCAAAGCATCCACAATCCCTACTGCCACTTCCCTCAAGACCCTAGGATGTAAGCCATCAGGTCCAGGGGATTTATCCACCTTGAGTCCCATTAATTTACTAAGTACCTTAGTAAATTCCTTAGTGATTTTAATCGTATTTAGCTCCTCCTCCCCCCCCCCCCCACCCAGAGCCCCCTGTTTGTCCAGTGTTGGGATATTCTTAGTGTCCTCTACCGTAAAGACTGAAACAAAATACTTGTTCAGCATTTTTGCCATCTCCATGTTTCCCACCATTAATTTCCCGGTCTCATCCTCTAAGGGACCTACGTTTGCCTTAGCCACCCTTTTTCTTTTTATATAACTGTAGAAACTCTTGCTATCTGTTTTTATATTTTTTGCTAGTTTATTTTCATAATCTATCTTCCCTTTCTTAATCAATCCTTTAGTTACTTTTTGCTGTCTTTTGAAGACTTCCCAATCTTCTATCCTCCCACTAAGTTTGACTACCTTATATGTCCTTGTTTTTAGTCGGATACTATCCTTAATTTCTTTACTTAGCCATGGATGGCTGTCATTTCTTTTACACCCTTTTATCCTCAGTGGAATATATTTTTTTTGAAAGTTGTAAAATAACTCCTTGAATGAACACCACTGCTCATGTACCGTCTTACCCTTTAATCTATTTTCCCAGTCCACTTTAATCAATTCCGCTCTCATACCATCATAGTCTCCTTTATTCAAGCTCAGTACGCTTGTTTGAGAACCAACATTCTCACCCACATTTTATCATGGTCAATAGTGATAATGTTTAAATATATAACTTTCATTTATATAGCGCCATTAACATAGGAGCATTATCAAACAAAATTTGACACCGAGCCACATCGAGATATTAGGACAGGTGACCAAAAGCTTGGTCAAAGTGGTAGGATTTTAGGAGCGTCTTAAAAGAGGTAGAGAGGCGGCGAGGTTTAGGGAGGGAATTCCAGAGCTTAGGACCTAGGCAGCTGAAGGCACGGCCGCCAATGGTGGAGCGATTAAAATCGGGGATGCGCAAGAGGCAAGAATTGGAGGAGCGCAGAGATCTCGGCAGGTTGTAGGGCTGGATATAGGGAGGGTTGAGGCCATGGAGAGATTTGAAACCAAGAATGAGAATTTTAAAATCGAGGTGTTCCCAGAGCATGGGTGAAGGGAGAACGGGACTTGGTGCGAGTTAGGATATGGGCAGCAAAGTTTTGGATGAGCTCAAGTTTATGGAGGGCGGAAGATAGGAGGCCAGCCAGGAGTGGTGATTGAATTTAGTTCTTAATGAGGGGTGATGTTGGTATTGTTTCAGAATAGTCATGCAGGTTTCTTTGGGTCGAATGGCCATTTCTCACTACTTTTTATATTCTGGCATATTAATTTTAAGAATTTAAAAGCTGTCATCCAAAACTGCATCGTATAGTAAATCTATAAAGGTTATAATGCACCTTATGCTTATGCAATAGTGTTCAAACAAATGCAGATTTGTGTTGAGGTAATAGTCCCATGCCATCTGTGCTACAGGGGGCAACTAGTAATTGCACTCGGACAAAAACTTTCTTGATTGTGTATTTGAAACCAATACATACTCTTCACATGGCTTTCTACTATTGGCTATTCTACTACTGGCTATCTAATGGTGGCTTTTTAATCTTTTGTTGACCGCAATAATCTCAGAATTGTTCATTTATAGTGAAGTTTTGCATTTGCTTTTTACCAGTACCTTGCTTCATTTCAGAACGCTGGTATAATTTTATCCATTATTCTATTGCAGGGAGTAGTACTGCTTGTTTGGTTATTCTGGATCGTAGTAGTCATCAGTTGCACACTGCAAACCTGGGAGACTCTGGCTTTCTGGTGGTTCGAGGCGGAGAAGTGGTTCACCGGTCAGATGAGCAACAGCATTATTTTAATACCCCCTTCCAACTGTCAATACCACCACCCGAAGCAGAAGGTGTTGTCCTGAATGACAGGTAAAATACTAGCCTTGATATAAACGCATATGATAAATCATGACTATATCAAGTGCTACATAGTAGAAGAGTACAATTAATGACATTCAAATCAAAAAATCTAGTGATGCTTAGAATAGGACCACTTATTTTTAAGATTCTCAATGGCAAACCTACTTGGACTTTTTTCTCTTTTTGCTGAATTTTCTTTCCTCGTTGTTTAATCTGCTGAATTATGGATCCATCGATATTTATCAGCCACAGTACTTTGCCCGAGTCAACCTTGTGTTAACCTAGATGGTGAGCGTTGGCAGACTATTGGACCTTTAGGGATTGCAGGCGAGCTACATCCTGATACTTAATAGAAATGCACTTCTGAATTGGGGGAATCACCTGGACCTGGCTGATTTTTTTCCCTCCTCCTTCCCCCCCCCCCCTCCCATACTAGGGATACAAATCCATTATAGTACCCCTAATGCCACCTTGCTGAAACCAGCTAACTCGGGACTGAGCAGGTGGTTGCTATGTGGCTTTCTTTACCAACTTGATTGTTGCCAGGATTTCAGTGAAGTGTAACAGGCATCACCACCCAGCATGTACCACGTGGCAGTACACGAGTTGTTTTAAAAATTAGATTACTTTTGCAGTCTGTCTTTCACATACAGTGGAAACTGCTTAATTGCAACTGCTTGGGTCACCCTGCTGCTGATGCAATCCATGCATCGGCAGCCAGTTTGTTGTCCGCATTTTTACCGCACAGCTTTTTGTAAACAAGGTTGTGCCTCACTTTCCAGTGGCACAGGGATCCATTTCATGCTTTCCATGCTGAGTTCTTTGGGCAATGTTGAGGAAGAAAGAGGCAGTCTTTGTGATGGAGAGGAAATGAGGTTGGAAGCTCAGCTCAGGCTCAAATAGGATGCTTGATGTCTTGAACAGTCCAGTTCAACCTGGGACAGGAGAATGGTGAGTGTATATATAGCTTCTGGTTGGGGACGAAGATAACTGCTTCAGTGCTCCCAACGTTTAGCTGGAGGAAATTGCACTCTTGACAGCATAGAGACAGTTGAGCGGTGAGACAAGTGGTAGCGAGGTTAATCTGCACATCCGCATACAGGTGGAAGCTGACCCAAGTATGTGGATGATGTTGCCAAGTGGCAGCATGTAAAGGAGGGGGCCTTGGGGGACTCTGGAGAAGATATTACAGGGTTGGGAAGAGAAGCTGTTACTATAGATGATCTGGCAATGACTGGATAGGTAAGTCCACATCGTCCACAGGTCATTTCCACATCGTTCACCTGAGGAAGGAGGTAGCCTCCGAAAGCTTGTGAATTTAAAATAAAATTGCTGGACTATAACTTGGTGTTGTAAAATTGTTTACAATTGGATAGGTAAGAGTTGAATCAAGTTGAGGAAATCCACCAAACTGGACAACAAGAGAGGCGTTGTAGGAAGATGGTTTAGTTGACCGTGCAAAGGTTGCAGAGGGGACGAGGAGGGATCATGTACTATGGTCACAATCATAGAAAATGCATTCAGTTGGTTAGGACAGTTTTGGTGCAGTGGGAGGGGCAGAATACCGATGGGAGAGATTCAATTAGAGTTAATGGAGAGATGGGTACGGATGTGGGAGGTAACGTGTTCAAGGACTTTGGACAGGAAAAGGATTTTGGAGATGGCATGGTAGCCTGGAAGGTCGGATGAGTTGGGAGTGTTTTTTTTTTAAGGGTGGGAGGGGACGGTTTTGAAAGGGACCGGGACTGTGCCTGAGGAAGTCAGTTAGTATGGGGGCCAGGAAGGGAAGTTGGGTGGTCAGCAGTTTGGTGGAAATGGAGTCTGTAGGGGGTGGTCGTGTGTGTCAGCTTCACCTCTGACTTCTGAGCGGTCCGAATCGCTCCCACTCCCTGGGTTCTAGACCTTGGACTTATTTGGGGGTTGTGACAAAGTGCAGCAGATTTTGGTGCAAGAAACTTTGACCTTTATTCAAGAGAGGAAATACAACACAACAATCTTAACACTCTAATAAAATGGGGAACACCAGTACACGCGAGGGAAATTACAGTAGAAAGATACCTCACCCCTCCCAAATCCCACTGTACTAGTTAGGTTGGACTCTAAAGGACCAGGGATAATGCTCACCAAACGAAACCTTGACAGTAATTCACCCAGAGGTAAGTCAGAAATTGATTGTAGAGTGGAAACTTTGCGGATCTTCGGTTTTCTCCCGAGTTGGTTTTTCTTTGGTCGCAGTGGCTCAATATTACCCGGTTGGTTGTTTCGTAAGGCCCTTGTTGCCGCGAGGTGTCTGATGGTCACTGGGACTGTTGCTCTGGTTTCTTGTGTGTCGGCCTGCTTCTAGAGCTGCTGTCCTTCCCTGTCGAACTGCTTTCCTTGTTGTCTGCTGGAAACTGCTCTTCTTTCCAGACACAGGCAGAACCAAGACAAGCAGCCCACCACAGCCAGCAAGACAGACAGACAGACAGAGAGAGAGAGAGCTTTCGCCTTGTCGATGTCTCTCTTACAATGGTCTGTTTAAACAGTTTTTACAAAGTTCTTTGATGGCTTTTTGATGGTCCCAATCATATTGCAAATTGCTTCTCCCAATGGGTCATTGTTTTAATTCTGATTTAGAGCTTGTCACGTAAGGCTTCCTTTTGTATCCAACGTCCTAGGTGTTGGTGGTTTTGCTTTAAAAACAAAGGCATGGCCCCACGATGTCTGGAACAGTTACCTCTTTCAATGGGGGTGATTGTCGACCCCCTGCTGTCCGTTTTGCATTAAAACAGAGACATGTATGAAGCTCCACGGTGTGTGTTGATTTCGTCTGGTGACCTCTCACCTATCCTTCCATCTTAGGATTTTAGTCAGGGTCCACAGTTTTTCCATACTCAGGGAAAAGGTGAATTTCTATAGGGTTTTTCTCTGAGTTTATTGGGGGATCTGTGAATTTTGAGAATCTTACAGTCAAGGGAGCAGGAGATGTGTTGCATAGGCAAGATAAGGTCAGAGCATGTGGAGGAGATGGAAGAAAAACTAGAGACAGTTGTACACGGCTAGGGTGGGGCAGCTGTGGGAAAGTTCACTTGGGCAAGCTGAAGAGGTTGGGGGGGGCGGGGGAAGCAGCTGGACGGATGGTCTCTATTTTGGTGACAAAGAAATCCATGAACTTCATGATGTGAAGGTGGAAGGGACAGGAGACTATTGATCTTTTCTCTAAGATATTTTGATGGCATTCCATTCAACACATTTCCTAGTGCATGGACATGGGACACTTGTGGAGAAATGCTAGTTACTAAACAGCACATTACAACAGAAAATCTAGTGACTGAAAGGGACCCCACAATTTTAAGAGTTTAGTTAAGTTATTGAATATGATTAAGTCAGCCCACTTCACTGCAGCTGCTTTTTTTAAAAAAAAGGGTTTAAAAACAAGAGAAGGGTATTATGGATAACTCATCTGGTAATCTTATTTTGCTTTAACACCTGGCTTTGTGCTGTTCTGTAAAGTTGGAAAGACATACGTAGTCTCTAGCTCTTTCTGTCAACTTCTCCCCATTTGAATCAATATAGCCCTCCCCTTGAGCAGAGAATTAAACATTGGCCTTTCACCTCTAGGACAAGTTCAAATTCTGCCACTTTGTTGTTGGAATTGTCACACCCTATTTACATTGGAGGGGCTGAAAAGAAATCGATTGGACTTGAGCAAGCGAAGATAGGGGCTGTATCAGGGAGAGGGTGAAGGTTTTGAATGCCATCAGAATAGTTTGTTGTATTAACTTTTTTTTTTAAAAAGCAAACTGGATACTTGCCTAAGAGAATTGAAGATGATTAAATACTCCATGAAACCTTTTATAGCCTGGTGAATAAGTGGTTTCAGGTGAATAATGCAGATTTTAAATTGTGGATGAATATGCTGGACTTGCCTTCAGGAGCTTGGGAGAATTTTTTTTTAAATTCTCACCTGTTACAATGCTTTTCTTTCAGAATAAATGGCTGGGTAGAGTTCACATTTCCTTTGAAGGACTGGGCTCTAGCCTACTTTTGCAATATCTTCGTTATAGATCCAGCAATTATATTAGCATCTTACTGCATAAAAGATTATTACCCCTTCCCCTTAAGTACAGTTCTCAAGTGAACAAGAAAAAGATTACATTATAACACCAGGGTTGCTAAGCATTTTTTTAAAAACAAAATCACTGAGAAGTCAGAAATCATGGCTCTTCACAAATGAGACCATGTGATCCCCAGTTCACATTCCAGTCACTACTGAAATTTGCCAGCAGCACATAGTGTACAGCCAGGGAAAGTAAAACTGTATCTGGCACTGTTCCTGGTATGTAGCTGGGGGAAATCTAAAGGAGTGTGACACTGGAGAGTCTCCATATGGCGCCATTGATTATACAACAGAAATGGGCAAAATGTGCCAAAAAATAGTGGTTTACCAGACTGCAATTTAATTCACATAAGCAAACTAAATTTGTATGATGCTTATGAAGAAAGATAAATTGAATTAGCCTTCTGCTAGGGAATTAAGTCACTGTTCCCATGACAATTGATTGAAAATGCTTTTTCTGGCACACAAATTACTTGAATTGTATTTGCATTATTTCACTGAAGTATTTATGGAAAAAGATTTCGAAGTATTTATGGAAAAAGATTTCCAAGCATTTAAGCACCAGTAAGCACTACAACTTCAATGAATTCAAAGTTCAAGCCTAACCACTATTCCTGGTAGCCCATTCCTGCTGATAATCTGTTTTAAGAAATCATTCCTCAACTTGTTCTTCAACTTTTGTCTGCTGTCCTGGTGTATCTGAACATATTGTTTCAGATTTACTTTACCCTATCTTGTTAAGTATCTTTCATTCCTGTATAAGATCCCTAGCTTTTCAAGTTGTTCCTCAGAGTTCGTCCCTTTAGACGTCAAGGATCATTCTTGTTGCTCTCCTCTGCGTTGTCTCCAGGGTCTGGATCGTTCCCTGTTTCATGGCAACCAGACGTGTGCAGTACTCCATAGGACATCTTACAACTTCAGTATGATTTCCTGGGATTTGGACTCAACTGATTTGCCAAAAAGTTCTGCATCCTATTTGCTTTATTGCCTTTAGTTAGAAAATCTCCAATAAATCAGCAATTCCAAATTTTCATTTCTTTATAAATGAAAACACTTCACTGTTTTCAATGACTTGCACAGGAAATTTGAACTGTTGTAATTTTGACCATTATGTTGCATTTGGGTTCCAACAATAGTTGGAATATAATTTAGCTGCATAGCCATTTATTCTTGAGAATCTAACAACTTGAGAACTTGAATTATATTACTTCAGACATATTGATCTAATAAGGTATCTGTCTTCACAGCCCTGATGCTGCTGATAGCACCTCCTTTGATGTCCAACTAGGAGATATCATCTTGACAGCAACTGATGGTTTATTTGATAACATGCCTGACTACATGATCTTACAGGAGTTAAAGAAATTGAAGGTATTTTGCCATAAGTTTAGCCTGCTTTAAAAACTGTCAATTCATATTTAATGTAATCAGTGCAAAGTAAAAAATCCCTTAAAGTAGACCCCTACTCCATGCTAGAATTGACCATTTTGCAAGAAACTTATGTAGTGAACTGTAATTTTTCCACTGAGTCACTTGAAGTCCTGTGAAATCTAAGAGGACCCAGTATATTTCATATGAAAACTGTATGTAGAACAGTTCTAATTCATTTGTATAATCACCAACATAAATTCTTCCACGAACAGGACAATCAGGCAGCGTAATAGAATGTAATTGTTTCTCTCTTTTTCTTTCCATTAAAATTATTCCTTGATGTATTTAAGAGTGGTAACCTGGTGCAGTTTTATTAATACAGCTGAAACTGGATTTATCACCAAAAATGAGCATTTTTAATAAGGGTGTCCAATCCTCCAGCTGTGAGTACTGATTTAAAATCACTGAAAATGACTTTTTTAACAAAACAATACCGAACCATTTAATAGTATCAGTGGTGTACACTAGTCAGTTTCTTAGTAAATTAAATAATTTTTTATGTGAAAAAACTTTTAAAATGTGCCTACTAGTGCTTGTGCACCTAAGAAAATTAGTGCAATTTGAAGAGCCTTCCTGAACTAGCACAATCTCGCAATTTCAACCTGGGGGTAAGGCCAGTTTTGTTTGAGGGGCCTGATTTTGATTAATTGAATCTTGAACCAGTGTAAAAGATCATGGAAAACATGAATGTAAGTGGTTATGGGTGTAATTCACTAACGTTTAAAATTCCCCGATCTTTTGCGTTGGTTCAGCCAATTCTATCCAGATTGTGTTGATATAATCAGCGGAAACTTGACCAAGTTCTATTAATGTGATTTTCTTGTTTTTGTTAGGCATCACTCAGCTCAATTTACTAACTGGATCTCTTATCCCCAAACAGCTTCCAAACACAAAAATGCTTTTACTGTATTTTATGTATTCATGTCAGGGAATTACCTTGTTTGATACTGACTGGCAATCATGAAATTTTCAGTTATCGGATTTTCGGTTTAATGACCAGAGGACAGATTGTTTAACGTCAAAATACATCCTTACTACAGTTGTTCACCTGATGTGAAGCATGCGTTTACATACTTGTGCCTCTAAAGTATTTGATTTTACAGTATTTAAATGTAAAATGGAGCTGCTTGTAGAACAGTCTGGAATATATTGAGTACTGTACAGCAAAAATGCTTTCTGCCATTTGTTGAGGTGCTAGTTATTTGGTGCTTATTTGACATTCAGCATAAAGTTGTGATGGGAAATGGGACAAGAGCCAAATCAAGCTACAACTTGCATTTAAATAGCGTCTTTAATGTAGAAAAATGTTCCAATGTGTTTGAGATTTAAATTCTTTTTAAATGGATGTTTATCCAAAGGATATATTGGGTGAGGTGACTAAAAGCTTGGTCATAGAGGTTTATTTTAAGGAGGGCCTTGAGGTAGGCAGAAGACTTTAAGGAGGGAATTCCAGAGGGTGGGGCCTAAGCAGCTGAACGCATGGCTGCCAATTGTGGGACAAAAGGAAGTGGATGCACAGGAAGCCAGGGCCAGAACGGTTTTTCTAGGGCTTTGTAGTGTTGCCGGAGTTAAGGAGGGGGGGGGGAAAGTCATAGAGGGATTTAAACATGTAGATGAGAACTTTATATTTGAGGCATTGGGAAAGCAGGAGCCACTTAGTCAGTGAGGAGAGGGGTGATGGGCAAGCAGGACATGGTGCAGGATACGATACAGATAGCAGAGTTTTAAATGAGCTGATGTTTACAGAGGGTGGAAGATGCAAAGCTGGCCAGGAAAGCGTTGGAGTAATTGCCTGCAGACTCAATCAGGGCATGGATGAGGAGATCAGCTAAGGTTGGGGCAGAGATGGGTGGAGTTGTGGCGGTAGAAGCAGGCAGGCTTTGTGATGGAGAGGATGTAGGTTCTGCTGGATTATTTTATGAATAAATAACCATTACCAAATCTCATCACGTGTTCAATAAAAATGAAAATTGTTATTAGAATGACATCATCTTGCATTAGTGCCTTTAACGTACAAAAACGTCCCAAGAAATTTCAGGGATGTAATCAGACAAAAATGGACGTCAAGCCAAAGGATGAGATATTTGGAGGGGTGACCATTAGCTTAGTCAGCGGTGGGTTTTAAGGAGGGTCGTAAAGGACGAGAGTGAGATGGAGAAGGCAGGAGGATTAGGGAGGAAATCCTGGACCATTGGGCCTAGACGTCTGAAGGCACGACCACCAACAGTGGGATGAAGGGTGGGGGGGATGCATAAAAGACCAGAGTCAGCACATTGGAAAGTTTTTTTTGGAAGTGGGGTGTTGTAGGGCTGGAGGAGGTTAGCGATAGGGAGGGTTGTGGCTGTGAAGGGATAAACACAACGATGAGAATTTTAAATTTGAGGCGTTGGAGGATCTGGGAGCCAATGTAGGTCAGCAAATACAGGGGTGATTAGATGAGTTCGGCCTGATGCAGGATAGGATACAGGCAGCAGGCTTTTGGACGAGCTGAAGTTTAGAAGGTGGAGGATGTGAGGCTGGCCAGCAGAGTATTAGAATAGTCAACCTATTGAGGTGACAGTCATGAACAATATGGCATGAATATTTCACACATGCTAGACTGATGAACCCTGATTTCAGTACCAGTAATGGCAGTGTTCTTGTTGTTTAGCATGATCTTGATGGCTAAACTGAAACTTGCCTTCTGTACATTATTCCTATTATACAATTGGTTACAATATGAAAAGTAATATGGCTGTCTTTATTTTAATTGTTCACTTTATTATTCAAGTTGACTGCGGAAGAGCAGAGACAAAGTCGTACCATCTGACGTGAAAGCCATTCCTCCCATCCATCGACCTAGTTTTGTCTCGCAACCATCACTTTTTTTTAAAAAAACTTCCCCTTTCTTGAAGGCAGTGACTCGCATTGAGTGTCGTGGTTTGGACTTTTTAAAAACTTCTCAGAAGTACCAAGCTACCCACGAACAGGTGTCTCATTCCATTTCAGCAAGGTCTGTTAGCTTGTATAGCTCAGAGTTAACCATTACCCGATTTAGCAGAAATGGTGTGCATTGGGATTCATTATCTCACCGCGCCTCAATCTGGAAAATGTGAAACACTAGACACACTTCATACAGGCTAGATCAACGAATCCACTATCTACAATGTACAGGAAAGGATAGGGAAATGCTGTACATCAAAATAGTAACTTGTATATCTTTGGGACAATACAGAGTTGGTTGTAATCTCTTTTTGGCCGACACATTCTTGAAATCAGTCTCGTAATATGTAAGTCACATGCTAATAGAGTTCATGTCTAGCTGCTCTAGAGATCTAGCAGAGGCTGGTCAAACCTCTGGTTTTATACTTTTAATTACTTGCAAGATGGGACAGTTAATAATTCCTAATCAAAAACGGTTGCATAGATCCCCTTAAGAATATTATAGACAATCCCATAATCTAATGGGAAAATAAATGCAAACTCCGATCTAAGCATATTCAGTCTTTGTAGCTATATTAAGTTGATCTAGGAGCACATCATCTGGCTGCTTTCATGCAACTGGCTAGCCAATATTGGCCTGAAATTTCACCAGATTGATTCGTCTGACATAAAACAATTAACAAATTACGAACAAATCTCCAAATTGTCTAGTTTTTATTGAGTGTTAACTGTTTATCAGATGGCCCCTCTTGAGTATAGCCCATAGTTTGAAAGACCCAGACATTTAACCCCTGGTAGAACATAGCTGGTGTTTGTTTGGGGGGTAGGGGAGAGGTACAATGCTCAAGTGGCCATTCTTTGTGTGAGCTCATACTTGGTGCTAGTGACCTATTTCATCTTGAGCTTCACAGTCAACCCATACTGTCATCAGCTGGTACCATAACTCTGCACTTTCTAGAATGGGATCACTGGAGAATGATGAAGGGTGGGAACCCTCTTTTCCAGTCCAGGGTCACTGAGGCTAATTGTAGCACCCTTGCAGCTGTTCAGTTTGGCTAACTAAGAAGGCTGCAGTGTGCAGCACTGAAGAGACTTTGGAAGTGAAATTTGAAAATCAAACAGCATCCATTATATTATTGGGTAGGAATCTATCTCTGATGTGGGCCAAAATCTTATATAAATAATTGTATTTAAGGAGGAAATATTCTACTGTAAATCCTGTTTTTTTTTACATTTTGTGTAAAATATCTTTCTGCAATCTGAATGGTGAATGCTACCCAAACATTGCTGTCTACATTCATAATGTCATAGGAAGGGCAGTTGTACATGCATGCCTGTTTTGAGGGCATTAAGTTAGCTTATACACTAAGTGTATAGGTGCCTTTTTTTGTTTAGGATTTGGAGGAAGTTCTACTGAATTTCCTTTAGCAAGTTGGATTTCCACAAACAAGGGCTCTGTGTAATAAAGCATTGAGCAAAATTTAACTTTCTGTACACCTGGACTCTAAATGATTTTACTTGAGCCTTATTTACCATTGTATTCTGTTGATCACTGAAATTGATTTACATGGCACCATTTTGCTTCACCAGAATGTGCCAGACAGTATAAAATGCAGCATCAGTACTAGCTAGTGGGTTCTTTGGAGTGATTGTGTTCTTTTTAAATTACTTAATTAAATCTAATTATAACTGATTGCAGAAGACCAATTACGAGAGTATTCAGCAAACAGCAAGGAGCATTGCAGAACAGGCTCATGAACTCGCATATGATCCAAACTATATGTCGCCATTTGCACAGTTTGCTTGTGACAATGGACTGAATGTACGAGGTAAGGTCCCAGTAGTCATTACTATATAAGTACTTGGGTAGAAAATATTAATTGATATACATTGAACAGTTGGAGTGATTATTTCAAAATGATTTCTTGTACTCAGGGTGAAAAACTTTAATGTTGAGGACCTTGTACCAAATAGGAGTATCAAGTATATATTGATTAGGTATAAACTTAGCCTCAGAACAGGACCATTGCTGCACCATTATGGCGTTTCATGTCATACACCAGCTTTCTCTTTGACCTCTTAAGATTGAAATACCAATGGAAATAAGTCTGACACAATTATTTTTAGAACACACAAAATTATTCCCTGATTTTGTATCAATTGACAGTCTCACTCAAGATAATGGCTATTTGTAATTCAACAAATCACAAAGGCCTAAAAACTGTAATTTGTTGTAATTCCAGTACTGGACACTCGGCTAGCGATCTAGTTTATGTGTCAGTGACTAATTTTAACTTGTTTTATCAGTTCTTGAGTCAGTAGAGGATCACTTCATGGTGCTTTTTCTTTGTTTTTTTGGGAGTGTGGTAAGAAATGAAACTTGATCTGGTCATATCAGACATGGATAAGACAACAACTTAGAAGTCTACAGTCCATATATTCACTTGGTTCTTGCTGAAGAAGAAAATATAGTTTCTCAAATAGGGGACCCAGAAAGAAAAAACAAGGGATGTAAAGAGCCTGCTTCCAGAAGTTTAATATATTGTGCCATGGTATGGTTACAATTTTGCATCTTGTCTTTCCTGTGATCCTTCTGATTTTGGCAGAAGCCATTATATATGGAGAGGGGTCAAAATCTGAAGAAGTTTATGGTCTGTTGTTTAAAGGGGAAGAATATACTTCATCTGGTGAAGATAAAAGCCTTGCTTATATGAAAATTTGACTTGTATTGCAAATGACTGACCAGTTTTTTTTTTGTGTTCCAGGAGGTAAACCAGATGACATCACTGTTCTGCTATCAATAGTAGCAGAATATACAGACTAATTATTTCAAAGGCATGGACACTTTAACCTAAATATCCTATTCCACTGTTTCCTGCTGGCAGGACCTTGTTTTCCCGACTATAAAGGCTAGTCATTCCCACAACACAATTCCACTTCTGTTCCTACAAAAGTTTAATACTAAAAACCACTATTTTATCTATTTACTGCCAGCAAGGTTTTCTAAATTACCTTATAAATGTTCTTTACACAGGGAAAAAAAAATTGCAAAAAAAACCTCTTCCAGTAATGCTTCAATAGGTCAGTAGTTCAGAAGGAATGGTGGTCTGTTACGTTCTGAGTGTTGATGCCTAGTTTGTCAGTGTATGGTGGTGGTTGAATAATTTCTTGCTCGTCATTAAATTAGGTGCCACACACAAATTGGCACCAGCACTACTGCTTTAAAATCTTCAGTATTCCTTTCTGATGAGAAATGTAAAAATATTGAGAATCATTGCTGGTATATTTACACCCACCATAATGTAAAATTCAGCCCCCTAAGGAACTATCTGGGTGTATGACTTAATTTCTTGCCTCTAATAGTTAACTGATTAATTTTGTTGACAGCAGAAGGGCACAGAAAACTATTTTTGGGTGGACTAGCTTAGCTGCTCTGAATAGTTTTGTGTAGCGAACAATTGGCTATCAGATGTTTTGATGTGCAACCCATGGAGTGATTAAAGCCATGTTTAACTTTTTACATGATAAAATCAGGTAACTTGAGAAAGATGTCTTCAATGTAACTTGTTTTAATATTTTTCCTGTAGTCACGTTTGTTTCATTGTAGCTGTGCTGTATATAGTATAACTGTTCATTTAAGTCATTTATATGTACCATGTACATGTCATTTTACTATTTAAATAGATATGCTTGTAACAGGCATTTCATTTTATATTTTGTTAGTCACATGTAAACCAGAATGATTTGTACTCTATTCCTGGTTTTGCACAAATTGTTTGCATTTGTGTTCGGAGGTTGGATCTGAATTGTGGTTTTGTTTTCAGTTTTGCTGTCTGAATGCTTTGAACAGAATTGCTTTTTTTCTTAAATCCAGTATTTTGGTGAACGGCAGACAGTACAGATGCTTCAAGTTTCTTGTCCATTTCTGATGATTATACCATTATTGCTTAAAATTATTCAAGAAACTTTCTGGTTATCAAAACTTGCAAGTTTGACTGGGAAGGAGATGGTTTCTCTACTAAATTTTTGGCAGTTATTTGTTCTACAATATTGAAGTACAGAAATGCATTTGCCCAGATTGGAAAATGAAGCAACACTATCTGCAAAAATTTGTTTATTTATGTATGTCTTGTAAATACTGCATTAAATTAGGATAATAGTTCAATTATTTTTCCAAAGAAAAATTCTCCCTTTTAAAAACTTATGTTGTGATATACAAAATAGTTAATTTTCACACAAAAGCCAGAATAGAGCTTCAAAACAATTCAATAGTAGTCTTCCTTTTATTTCTAATTTGAATTTGTCTGTGGAATTATTGGAGTTGTCTGTATGCACTGAATCTTGTTTTGAACTTTCCTAATTGTGGAACATAAGTTTTGTACAGATTTACCCAACTTGATGCAAAAATGAAGGTAGCTTACTTTAAGTTTCAACAGTCAATCTTCTTTAGGTTAATATGCTTGCTTATAGATTATGCGCATTGACCACATTCTTGGTAGGAAATTAAAGTTACTTTGACATGAGGCCTTACATTTTACCAAAAAAAACACGTGGTGGCAGAATCCACCAGATGTTTGGTCTACTTAGAGCTTTAGTTCCTGTTTTTTTTTTAAGAGGGTATTTTTGTATGAATAGATCCAAGTATAAAGATTTTTTGTAAGTGTGAAGATCAAATAAACTGTTTGCCACACTTCAATGCTGGATTGCAAAATAAAATTGAAGCATGATTGTATTATTCCTATTGGGAATATTCCCTTCACGTCCCTTTCTCTTGGTCCCGAGTACACACCAAAGACCAGAATGCATTTTTCTCTTCCTTTTCCCCCCACAAAAAACCTATACTGTGTTTAAGCAATACTGTGCTGAAACATTTTTTTAAAATCTGCTTTGGGCTAGTGTTTTAATTTTAGACTCTTCTATAATGCACTATATTTGTAGGAGATTATGCTCTACTAGAGCCAAGTCTCTCTCTTCCTTTTAAAAAAAACTATTGCTCCTTGCGCACAAATAAATATAATTGGACAGTCTTGTTTACATGCCTTTGACAATATTCTTCAAGGCAAGCTAACTTTTTTGAAGGATAATTCACACAATTAGCAGTGAAAATTCACATCTTGTGTCCTTCATCAAGTTGGTTTGTTTTGGAGAAAGCACAGAAGAATAATGTGTGTGTGTGTGTATACATATGAAGTATATAACTTGGCAAGAAAAGGGTACACTCCCCCTCTCAATGAAAGGGGATGTTTTTGATCACCTAAGTAACTGTAGCTAGCATATGCTTCAACTGTAACGTAAATATAAATGCAGGAATAGGTGTGTACATATGTTGGAAAGCTGTACAAATGATATATTTAATAAAAGTATAGTATTTATACTAAAGTGTTGATTTTATTTCTTCCAATATGTGTGAATATTAAGAAATGGTAAGATTTCTCTCCAGAGTATATTTAAAAGCAACACATCGTGTATAGCTCAAAATTATAACCTAATTTTTCAGTCTCGAGTACAATTTTATTACACTACTATAAACACACATCTATATAGGTAAATATGTACTTATCTCTTGCATAAACAATCATTTTATTGCCTTAATAACTTACAATTTTTTAAAAAGTACTAATATTAAAGCAAATATTAACTTTTAAACACCATTGGATTTTGTTTATTGAAAAGTATCATGTAGTATCTTTCATCAATGAGACACCATATAGTGGAATATCATTCTCAAAGTGACATACTGATATGAATACAATTTAGAGAACCTGTATTAATTTCTGTTGGTGCTACTTCAAATTTAAATACAAAGCAAACCTCTGTTGGTTTGAATTCCAAATTGTGCAGCCTATAAATAAAATGCCACTTGTTATCTGGTCTGGACAGATGTGCAATACATTGTTACCTTTTGAAACCTTTAGTGAACTGGAACAGAAACATATAGCCTATATATCAAACACCTGAACAAACTGAAAATTAAGAAGTTTGTATCACATTGGTTAAAATTAGTAAATCATCTAGATATATTTGTCAGGTATTGAAAGGAAAATCAACTTCTCACTTCTGGTCCAAGGGATGAACCCTGTTACCCCATGGCAAGTTATCGATAATGTGTGTCCCCAGCAAGGCAATGTCCTGACCCTATCCCTCTCATTTTATTTATATCTTTTCTCCCCTCTGTCTCTGTACAACAACAACAAAAAACAGAAGGACAAGATGCTTTTAGTTACTTGTTTTTTCTAGTGACTAGTTACAAAGCACTAGTAGAATTTATCTACCATCCTTCTTGGCTAGAGAGTGGCACTGGGATATTTTAAACAGGATAATTTGATTTTTTTTTTAATGCTTGTTTTCTTTCAAAATGAACATGTTGTCAAAAATGATCAAATTGGAATATTTTCACACTTGTAATCTTGACCTTGGGAGCAAAAATGCTGTGGAATAAACCTAGCTAGTTTCCAGGGATGCCTTATAGAATTGGTGTTGATTAAAATCCAAGACAAAATGTCATACCAGTGTAAGAAAATCCTCCTCCCCATGTTTTCTTAAATTACTAAGATAACACAACCCAGTTCAAACTGACCACCTGCATTACACAGCCATTACAAACCCGTTTGCAGTATAAATAAACATGCTGCACAGTACAACCATTGCACATCATCTTGGATTTCTGTTATTTAATTTTAAATGCTATGTTCTCAAGGTCAACATTCAGTAAGCTTTACTGCTGATTGAATTTCAAAAGAAGGGATTTACATTCCCATAATTTAATTTGTTCCAATTTCAACTCAAAACACATTCATCTCTTCAGCCAACTGGTGGTTCTAAATGTCAAATCTACACATGTATTAAGCTTGAAAAATTGAAGTTTCAAGGTTATGTACTGGTTATCTTTTTGTCCTACATGTTCCATTTGCTGTCTAATACTCAGCACTTCGCTGCCAACTTGCACCATATTTACAGGAACTTTTCACAAACTTGATTGTGTAGAATATACATGTTTACAGTAGGTACTGAATATCCAAATACTTAGCTGGAAACAACTTTGACATTTTTCCAGAATTAATCATTCACACAAGCAAATGTAGAATGGTGTTACAGCATGCCCAACTGTGCTGCTGTATGTATGCAGTTTTTAAGGGCTAAGTCAGTAATAGACTGTTTGAATTCCAAATTAGTTGAATGCAGTCTATTAGCAGTAATCTTTTCTGCTATGCTGTTCCTATGCTACAAAGTTTCTACTGCTGTGAATAGCAAAACACAATGCTCCAGTGGCAGTGCAAGATATCACGTGAGTCTTATTTTAGTTGTACAGGCTGTGGAGCTTCAATTTTGCTCTAGCAAAGCCTGCACACATAATGGGCCAAATGGCATCATTCTCTGCTGTAAGCATCTATGGTTCTAATTTTAAGTGCTCAGTTATAGGAACCATTCTAAGTCAGTTGCTAGAATTTTTCACAGCCACATACTAATTATTTATATTTTGTCACCTGCTCAAAGCATACATGTTGCATTCCTCACCTCTTCCAAAAGTTTTGGATAATGCCACAAGGTATCCTTATTCTAATCATGACTAAGGATTCTTAACCTATTAACTACAGTACATTATATTTTTAAATAAGTTGAAATGTAATGTTGGAACCATTGGCAATTAAACTTATTTTAAAAACCTGTACTTGTCTTTCCTTGAAGTGTATACAGCTCAAATATCCCACAAATCTAATACTCCCATTTATAATAGCAACTGGATAACTGATTAGACCTGAGTCTGCCAAGGTTACTTTTACCTGAATGGTTTTCTCAAAAAATTACATTTGTTACACCACTTTGTAAATGTCTCAAACTGATTGCACTTCAAAATTTTATTTTGTGAATGAGTCCTGTAAACATAAGCAGAAAATGCTCACAAACTCCAGATTCTTCATTCTGCATTTGTCTTGGCTTCAACTATACCTATAGATTTAACGGTGGGACCAATTAAGAGGTAGTACAGTATAAACAGTTGCTGTCTTTGTTACCACTGTATCTGCCCCATAATTCCTTTCCCTAAAAACCATATGCACACAAACTTTAATACAAAAACTGAGATTGTTTCAATAACTGCTGTACACCAACCATTGGGGCATAAAATACCTAATGAGGAATATGTAGTGAAAATACTGGTTACTACTGAAATCTTGGGTGGGAGCTAGTATGTTTTGAAAGCTTTTCAGTCTAAACTATAATGTTGCTCTGCTAAATACACAGCCTTGGGGCAATGAAAATACTATTGCTCATTTGTGGCAGAGTGGCAAATCTTAACAAAAAGCACAATTACTGTAATAAGTCAAAAAGTAATAGTTGTTTTAAAGCTCTCATCCATTTTTTCCCCTTTCTCCCTGCCCCCCCACCCCCCAAAAAAAAATTGCAGTTTAGAGTATCACAAGTTTTCCCTTTTGGAAGATAGCTAATGTATAAATACACCTATAATTAGAAAATTTGTGCTAAATTGGTGAAAGCATTTGCCTGACACTGATTTGTTTCTTTGTGATATAGGTTTGATTTTGGTTAAATTTGGATCATAAACTTTTTTTAATTTGTGAAATGTTGAAATTTGAATGCTCAGTGAGAGTGGTGATTCAGATTTCAAGGCTTTAAAAGAAAAATGAACTAAAAATACAAAGTGATGTCTAAATGCTCTTCTGTGAGCTGAGTTTAAGGATCCAGAACTTGTGTGACCAGTTTACATGCTGTAGCTCTCCTATAAGGCATTATTTAATCTCATAGAATGACTTTCTCACGACTCTTGATGTTAGAGTCCATAAGTTCAATATCATGTGAATGGTTGTGATGTTTAACAATAACATTTCAACTTAAAATGCATACAGTCTTTGCTATGTGCCCTTTTGTACTTCTCTGGAAAAAGTGTACCAGGCTAATAAGGAAGTTTGGATTCCATAGCTGCAATTATTGAAGCGCTACAAGATTTCTCCTTCAGTAAGCTTTTTTTCCTCTAAAACTGCCCTTCAGTTTTCCAGATCCTGAAGCTGTTTAGTAAGAATACTCTCAGGCTTCCACTCTTGCAGCCTTAGAATTTCTGCATAGATTCTCCTTCCTTTATATCATCCTCTTCACTGCCGGCTGCTAGGCTCACTAATGTTTGATAGCAGTTTTTCTGATGTTTGGACAACACAGCACTGAAGAACAGTGAGCACAACTGCTCAATTTTTTGGAGAGAACAGAAATGTCAATACATATCAGAGAAATATCAACTGAGCCTGTAAATTTATGTAAAATGATTTACTAGAAAAGACTTGCATTTATATAGCACCTAATTGCTTTTCTCAAAACATATATATGAATGTTCTGAATATGAACAATAAGGGCACAATATCAAAATTTGCAGGTGACAGGAATAAGGAGCATGGTTAACAGAACAGGATTAAGGTTACTAGATTGAAAAAATAATGGATAGATGAAATTTAATGTGGAGAAATGTGATGCATTTTGGAAGAAAGTGAGAGAAAATACACTACATGGTAAAACTTTTAATGGAGTAGAAGAGCAGAGACTTGGGGGTTCAGATACATAAATCTCTGCAAGTGGGAGGACAAGTTGATTTAAAAAAAATAAAATCAGCATATGTGATCCTAGGTTTTATAAGTAGGAGCATAGAGTACAAAAGCAGAGAGATAGTGAAAAACCTATACAAATCATTAGTTAGGCTGCAGTTAGAATATTGTGTACAGTTTTGAGTGCCCTACTTCAACATCACAAAGGGTACGGAAGAGATTTACTAACCAGATACTCGGGATGAGAGGCTTTTGTTATGAGGAGGGACAGAGAAACAGAGGTTCTATTCACTAGAACAGAGGAGATTAAGAGGGGGTCTGATAAGTTATTCAAAGCCCATCAATTTTGATATGGTACATAGGAGGAAAACTATTTCCATTGATTAATGAGTCAATAACTAGAGGACATAAATTTAGGATCATCAAAAGAATGAAGGTAGAGGTTAGGAGAGTTCTTTCCAATGCAAAGGAATGTTGTTATGGAATTCCCTAGCAGAAACAGTGCTGGAAGCAGAATCCATAATAGTTTTCAGAAAGAAAATTGATAAATATTTGAAAAAGGAAAATTTAAAAAGGTAATAGGGTCAGGGGAATGGGACTAAAGGGATAGCTCCTGTGTTGTGATATTTTATGTATCTAATCAATCTCTCAAGCATGGCTAAGCACTTCACCTATAAATGACTTTGAAGTGCAGTGACTGTGATATAGACAAGGGGAGCAGCCATTTTCTGCACAACATCCTTAGAAACAGGAATGATGAGAATGACCAGTTATCTTTTTTTGGGTGTTTATGTCTGGAGAGAAATGTTGGCCAGACACCAGCAGAACTTCTTGCTCTTCGTGTAGTGCTATGAGATCTTTAACAGTCATATGAACCACCAGATGGGTTTAATGTCTCATCCTCGGCACTTCTTTCGCACTATTGGCTTGAATCCATAACCTTTCCAGTCAAGCTGATACTAGGAATTTTCCATAAACATACAAGTCTAATATTTTTTGAAGTTGTTTTTCTGTCCCATTTCTCTGCTGAAGGAACCAACTCTTTGTAGGGCATATTTCCACAGGCCTAGGAAGCACTCTGGTCAGTTGTTGAAATGCAACCCTGGGAGTTTCCATCTTTCTCTCCAGTTGCCATGAATTCTCAGTTTCAGATCAAATAAGGCATGGAAACTTCCTGCTGATCACCACTTACCACTCTTCTAACTGACAATCAGTACTTCTCCATATTGAAGATCATTTGGAGGAAGCATTTCTGAAAACAAGGGCACATAATTTACTCTGGGTAGGGGACTTCAATGTCCAAGAGCGGGTTGGTAGTATTACCAATGGCTGTTAGCTGAGTCCTTAAGGACGCAGGTGCCAGACTGAGAATATGTCTGGTGGTGAGGGAACTAACTTGATTTTGTCCTCAGCAACTTACCTGTTTCAGACATACCTGCCTATGATAGCATCAGCAGGCGTGACCACCACACAATCCTTAAGAAGATACGGTCTCATCTCCACAGTGAGGATACTCTCCATTGTGTAGTGTGGCACTAGCACTGTGCTGAGTGAAACAAACTATGGACAGATCTAGCAGCCCAAAAGTGGGCATCCATGAGGTGCTGTTGGCCATTAACAGCAACAGAATTATATACCAACACAATCATTAACCTAATGGCTCTGACTCTCCCTCACAGTTCAATCACCATTACACTGGGAGACCAACCCTGGTTCAATGGGTAGTGTAGAAGGGTATGTCAGGAGCAGCAACAGGCATACCTTAGAATGAGATATCAACCTAGTGAAGCTACTAATTAGACTACCTGCACACTAAACACCAAAAGCAGACAAGAGTTAAGCAGTCTCATAACAAACAGATTATATCAAAGCTCTGTAACAATACCACATCCAATTTAGAATTGTAGTGGACTAACATGAGGCTCCACAAACATCCCCATCCTCAACCATAATGGAGTTCAGCATGTGAATGCAAGAGACAAGGCTGAAGTGTTCCAAGCATTTTAAGCCTAAATGACAAGTGAATTATCCTTATTCAGCTTCCTTCCAAGATCCCCACATCATAGATGACAGTATCTAGCCAATTCAGTTCACTCAACATGACATTAAGAAATGAGTTCACAGGACATAATGAAGTCAATGGGCCCTGACAACATCCTAGTTGTAGTGTTGAAAACCTGTGCACCAGAACTAGCTGTCCCTCTCCCCTGCCAAGCAGTTCCAGTGCAGCTGTATGATTGGCATCTAACAAGATGATGTGGAAAACTGCCCAGGTATTTACTATCCACAAAATAACAGGAAAAATCTAACCTAACTATTTGCTGCCCTATCAGACTCCTCCCAATCATCAGTAAAGTGATGGAAGGAGTCATCAATGGTGCCATCAACATCCCCCTATTCATCAATAACTTGCTCATCAATGCTCAATCCAGGTTCCACCTGGATCATGTGGAAGTGCATGAAGGGATACTTGACCATATTAACTCTCTATTAATTCACTTAACTCACATAATAAAGTTTCTCACGAAAACACACAGACGCACAATTGTGTAATTACTTTGAGTTTCTCACGTTGATAGCTGTCCTCCCTTTAGATAGGGAGGTAGCTGACTACAGGAATAACTGACCATATTGCCTTGAGACTAGCTACAGACCTACTGATAATAAAAGACAGAAATGTAGGGGAAAGCACTTTCCCAGGCCTGCGTCCAAGGTATCAAGATGGCTATGGGAACTCGAGGGTGGGTTCCCTATTTTGATTGACCAACTACCTGAGCCAATAAAGAATGTACGTGTACGCCCATATTCTGTGACAGGTGGGCGTTGTTACTGAGTTGTATAAATGTGAGCTGTTTCTTGAACGGCATTGAATAGTAATAAGTAATATTAAGATTCTACAGTTTCTTGGAGGTTCCACCGAGATCACTTGTGATCCCCGGTAAGTACGGACACAGGTTGTTATTACAACTAGGTGTTCTGCGCAAGCCGCGGACGCACTGCGATTAGTAAATGTATGCATTAACTGACGTGACTAATTCTTCTGTTTGCCTTTAGGAATCGAAAGGCGATCATAGGAAATGTGTTTCGTATAGACAAGGGAAAAAAAAGGAAAAGGAACTTGTCAGATTACTCAATATTGTCAGCTGCGGTGTTGTAGTAACGGGCTGAGAGAGAACAATAACGGAGTAGATCTGTGAAACCGGTAAGGTAACTAGAGTGACGTTGAGGCTGCTGTATAGAGCCGACAGACGAGCACTACTGGAGAGGCGCCAGAGAAAAGGTAACAAAGTTACAGATTTTTAGAGTAAAATTAATATTCGGAACTGAGTGAAATTATAATTTGAACAAGTCTGTAGTGGCGATAAATGCAGACTGGTGTTAATGTCACGTAGTGTTAAAGAATACAAGAATCTTGTATAAGTCAGCTGATCCAAACAATTGCAGATGTTTCTCTCACGCACCTAGCCTGAGCTGGTTATTAAGAGGGTTTTAACCCCACTTGAAGGCCAGGACCCTAAAGTAGGTGTAGAGAACACATGACGTCTTGTCCGATCAGCAGAATTATCAAGTATAGAATTGTGATAGAGTTAAGATAGGCCTTGATTGTTGTGTAATTACAGTGTGAAGGATTGTATGAACTATAAGCCATGGGCACCAGCGCAAGCAAAATCCCTCCAAAGGGAACACCTGCTGCTTACATGTACAAAAACTTTGGAAAAGAAACAACTGAAGAGTTAATAGTTTGGTCAAAATGGACCAAGACTAGGAAATATCCCTTTCCCGAAGATGGTACATTTAATATGGATAGAATTAAGTGTTTAGAAGAATGTTTAGAGGACAGAGACCCGAGAAAGAAAGGTGAAAAAGGGGTTAAGTGGGCGGCATTCTCAGATTGGAAGAAAGAGGCCGAATCGAGGCACGAACAAAGTAAGGCGGCCAGTAAAGCCAATACTAAACAAGATATAAAAATTAAACAAATGTTAATAAAGAAACAGCTGCCGTTAGCTGTGCCATTATATCCTGCCATACCCACTGCCCCAGACGAAGATGACGATTATTTCATAGGACAGATGCGAGCCCCGCGAAACCCTCCAGCTTATCAAGAGCAGGCACCCACACTGCCTGAGAACGAAGGGAACCCCGTTAACTCTTCAAATCCCCCACCTCCACTTAATCTTGAGGGCGGCGCTACTGGTGGGACAGCTGCCCAGACACCCTCCCAGACTGCGGGCCCAAGTCAGGGTACCCGGGGTGCCAGAAGTCGTAGAGAGGCGAAGGAGGGAGATGAAGGGGAATTTAAGCCCACCTCAGCCAAAACACAACTGCCTTAAGTCGTTTCCCCAATGTCCATGCTGCAGACGGAGACCCAGTTTCCGTCCACCGTCCATGGGATAGCCACCGAATTGAGAGGAATCATTTAGGACTTACCGGACCCCTCCAAAGACTTAGAAAAATCTAATGACCAATTGAAAACGATAGTCATTTGTCACCAACCAACCATAGTAGATATGGATCAGTTGTTACGCGCATGGTTGAAAGATAATAAATATAAAAGACTGTGTGAGGGCGATGAAAGTTTTGCCCTTATCCGAAACCATAGGGCAGCTAACGGATCGGACGAGACAGTGGCAGATAATGCATTCTGCCAAAATTTGTATGAAGTAATGCACGTAAAATTCCCAAAGAAAACAAATTGGACTAAGATTACAGAAACCAGTCAAAGGAAAGATGAGGATATTGAGGATTATATAGAAAGAATGGAGAATATTTTTGACCAGTGTTCTGGTATGGCTAAAGATGCATACCAAGTACCACTCGTTAACTCCCTCATTAATGGACTCAGACCAGAATTAAAAGACCCACTGACTTTGATATGCCTAGATTGGAGACACAAAACTGTGCCCCAATTGACGTCCATTCTAAGGAATGTCCAGGATCGTAGTAGAGAAAGCAAAGAAAATAAAAGTAAAACTTCAATGTACGCAGAAACAAAAATGACTCCAAATGACCCGCTCACCTTGTATTATATGGGACGTAATAGAGGGAGGGGACGCCCACAACGCGGACGCAGATCAGGCCCACCACAAACAGGAGGTTTTGGGCCTTCCGGTGTTGGAAATCCTCAAAAACCTTTTTATGGTCTGTGTTTTAATTGTGGGAAAAGTGGACATTGGCAATCGAATTGTCCTCAGCCCGACAAAAGGTCTGCTAATGGTCCACCGCAAAATTATGCTGATCAACCCACCACTCGACCCAAGCCCAATTTTCGACTGGGAATCCATGGGGTAATTCAAATCGTAATGATCCCGGAAATGATCCCGCATGACGCCCTCGAACCCCCGTGTCAGAAACCTGATTGTCAAATGCCGATAGTCTCAGTGAACGCTGGTCAAGAACCATCCCTCTATCTACACATGGGGGGAAAACAAGTGCCCTTCCTTGTTGGTACGGGTGCTACTAACTCTTTATTGTCCAAAGAAATGGCAAAAGCCCCCAAAACGGATAAAAGTGTACAATGTGTTGGCCTGTCAGGAGTTACACAAACCATGCAATGGTCAGAACCATTAGACATAAAATCAGAAGTATTCCACGGACAACATGCATTCCTCCTATCAGAGGACGCACCCGTTAATTTACTCGGACGTGATCTCTTATGCAAAATGAGAGCCACCATCATATGTACGGATAGGGGATTAGAAGTGTCTATCCCCGAAGAAAGTTATGGAATGTACTCCCTTCGAGAATTTGAGTCACCTGTTATTTATAAATGGTTAATGAACAACAGTGGCTCTCTGGCCACAAAACTTCGAAGATTGGTGGGGTCCCTGCAGTACGTATCTAGGGCGGCATCTGATTACCTAGCATTTCTTAATTTAACCTCTTGGAAATACAATTTACACTGTACAGCCTACTTTGATAAAACTGGACACGATATTTGTGGAAAATGTTTTTATCAAACATTTGAAGAACGCGAATTTAATCTCACATGCGATGCCATCCTGATTGACACAGCTATGCCAGCCGGACCTATCATACTACCCAGCGAGGTAAAACCCTTATTTAGAGTAGCCGATAGTGCACCCCACTGCACTCTGGCAGTTGCAGAAGGCCATAGTCAAAAGGACCTTGAACCCATGGTCAAATGCTTAAACCATTTAACATGGACCGAAATCGCAGGTATCGGGGGAGGTACCGTAATACGGCTGGATGAAGGAGCTGGCTTTGCCATTTTCTTATCCCCTTATAAACAAACATGCAACCTTTGAACGAAAAGTGTTAGACAGAGACCTGCTCGAAAACCGAAGTGAGTAAGTGTGTACCACAGAAGCAGCGAATCTGTTAGAAAGGGTCCCAGAGCAACACTGGTCCCAACATGCGAATGAAGTGGGAAAAATGCTAACTGCTCAGCCATACAAGGTTACTATGAAACCTGGAGTGCCCTTCCCTAGAGTGTCTCAATACCCCATGTCGGCAGAGGCAGAAGAAGGCATCTCCATGGTGGTCTCGGACTTGTTAAATCAGGGAATCATTATACCAACTAAAAGTCCTTGCAACACTCCTATTTTGCCTGTTCAAAATAGGCAAACCGGCAAATGGCAGCTCGTACAAGATTTACGGGAAGTGAATTCTTCTGTTCTCCCTGTTTACCCTGTTGTGCCCTACCCTGCTGTAATTCTCACCAGTATACCTTGCGGCTCCACCCATTACACAGTGATTGACTTATGTTCAGCGTTTTTCAGTGTCCCAATTCATCACGACTCCCAATTTCTTTTCGCTTTCACGTTTAAGGGAAGACAATATACATGGACACGATTGCCTCAAGGCTACACTGAGAGCCCAACCATATTTTCACAGTGTTTAAAGGCAGACTTGCAGGACATTGTCTTAGAAGCAGGTTCCACTCTGGTCCAGTATATAGACGATCTGTTAGTAGCCTCACCTAATTCTTCTGCCTGTCAGGCTGACTCTATTACCATGTTATGTGCCCTCGTTAAAAAGGGACACTAAGGTCTCTAGGTCTAAACTCCAGTTTGTTTCGGAAACTGTACAGTATTTGGGATACGAATTACATAAAGACACTTGACGATTATCAAAGAAAAGAGTCACAGCCATTTGTGAGGCTCCCATCCCACAGACCCAATTGAAACATTTTCTTGGAATGACAGGATACTGTAGGCAATGGATAATGGGTTATTCTGAAATAACAAGACCTTTACTGGACATGATAGACTGGCTTGTCGTCACCTATCTTATATGGAACGATAAAACACGAGGCCACTTCAAGCAGATGAAACAGGCATTAATATCTGCACCTGCGCTTGGACTCCCCAATTATGAACTACCATTCCACCTGTATGTCCATCATAAAGCTGGGTTTGCACAAGCAGTCCTCACCCAATCTCATGGTGATCATGAGACACCGTTAGCATATTATAGTGTCCAGTTGGACCCAGTTGCTAGGGGATTACCTGGGTGCCTTCCAGCATTGGCTGCTGCCTCATATGCGGTGCAGAAAGCACAAACCATTACCCTTAATCATTGCACCACCTTGTATGTGCCCCATTCGCTGGAAATCCTGTTAACACGATGCGCTACCCAACACATCACTACTGCTAGAAGCAGCAGGTACGAAGTTGAACTGCTGTCAAATCCTAATCTTACCATACAACGCTGTACTACCCTGAATCCAGCTACTCTACTGCCTACTGAAGAAGACGGCTCACCACACTGTTGCAAGGCAGTAACTCAGCTAGTAACCAAGCCGCGAATTGACCTTTTCGAACAACCTATTTTGAACTGTGAATTAAACCTCTATGTCGATGGGTCAGCATTGCGAGACGAAGAAGGGTCCCCTCGTGCAGGCTACATGATTGTTGATGACCATTCTGCTATAGAAGCCTATTCACTACCACCCACCTTTTCAGTGCAACAGGCAGAACTATTCGCCCTAACACGAGCCTGTATTGTTGCTACGGGAAAAACAGCCACCATTTACACAGACTCACGATATGCATTCGGCGTTGCACATGATTATGGACAGATTTGGAAATTGCGTGAATTCCTGACATCAAATGGAACAACTATTAAAAATGCTGAACAGATCAACCATCTCTTGCTAGCACTAATGGAACCTGTTTTAGTGGCTGTGGTAAAATGTAAAGCCCATACCGGAGGACGAGACCAAGTCTCCTTGGGCAATGAAAGAGCTGATTTGGCAGCAAAACAAGCTGCACTTTCTGACACAGGACCTCTGGTTTCCCTTATGGTTTCCAGAAAGATCCAGAATCGGTACCCCCATCATTAAAAGATGTCATTGAACATCAGTCCAGGGCGAAAAAAAAACAAGGTGGTGGAATGGGTTAATCATAATTGTACAAAGAACCAGGAAGGTTTATGGGTCCACCACGACGGCCGCGTGGTGGCCCCTCGCCAACTTTTATCCTGGCTCGCTAGATGTGTTCATACCTTTACGCATGCTGGTAAGACCGGAATGACCAACTATGTGAATCAAACATGGTTTGCGCCAGGTCTAACCAAGGCTCTCACACAAATTAGCGACCAATGTACCATCTGTCACCGAATGAATCCTGGTGAAACTGAAAAGACAGTACGTTCTGTGCATCCGGGTCCTGAAGGACCCTTTACACACTTGCAAATGGATTTTATTGAATTATCCCCATGCATGGGATATAAATATGTGTTAGTAATAATTGACATTTTCTAGATGGATTGAAGCTTTTCCTTGTAGGAAGAATGATACTACAGCTGTTGCTAAATGTCTGCTTAGAGAAGTTATACCGCGCTTCGGTATACCCCATAAGTTGTCAAGCGACAACGGGGCACATTTTACAGGGATTGTTGTAAAGGAACTGTGTAAAGGACTACAGATTGATCAACACTTTCACTGTAGTTATCACCCACAGTCATCAGGCACAGTTGAGCGATACAACGGCATGTTAAAAAACAAATTGTCTAAACTTTGTGAGGAAACGGGGCTTAAGTGGGTAGATGCATTACCTTTAGCCCTCATGGTCATGAGGTCCTCAACCAGCAGGGTGACAGGACTGTCACCACATGAGGTTGTGATGGGACGGCCACAATGCCTGCCATTCTCAGCACCCCTGTCTGTAAAACAGATGGATATACATACAATGGAGGAGGACATGCTACAGTATTGTGTCACGTTAACTAACTGTATTTCTAGTTTTCACCGATAGGTCAAACAAGCACAGCTTGAACCCACAGGAGAGAGGTGTCACAGTATCAAGCCGGGAGATACTGTCTACATAAAGATCTTTAAGCGAAAGAATGGACTCCAGCCCCGGTTTGAAGGACCTTATCAAGTGCTCCTCACAACGAACACCGCCGAGAAAGTGAAGGAACGACCTACGTGGATACACGTGTCCCACTGTAAGAAATCCCCATACAAGGACCCCGGCAGCGGCGAACCAGCCGAACCAAAGGAAAAGACTGATTAATCAAACTATCATAAGAGACTGTTGCAGCATGGCATGTCCTAAACTGTTGAATCATTTGGGAATGATTGGCTTAGCATGCCTGATCCTATGGGTGGGAATTAACATAGAACCTGCTACAACCTCTGCTGCAAATAGAACCAATCGCATTTCAAGGGAACTGCACACCAATACTTTCTTACACATGTCCTATATGTATGCAAAACATCAAGGTATCTCTAGTTGCTGGGTGTGCTCCCACTCCAAGGGAGGCATTCCCCTCAGACCAGTCCCCTTAACTTCCCCAGAAATAGCGGAATGGGTAATAAATCAAAATGAAACTGACGGGAACGGAATGCGAGATAACGGCTGGGTGAACACGGAGACAAATAAGGTAATACCTGTGGGAGAACAATGGAAGGAGTATACAAACACAACAAAATGTGAAACCAAATTTCAGGGGTGGTACCAACCCAATTATAATCGGACCCATAAACCCCCGTTTTTAATCCTCACAAATACATCAAGACCTAATGGAACAATATGTTTGAGTAAGAACTCAACAGGGGGAGATATGGTAGGATGGAGCAATTGCACTCAGTATATAAATATGACAGAAACCAGTGTCGGTAGTACCATCAGATGGAAGCCTTGCACAGGCGGCCAAATTTACATGGACAGAATACATGTAGAGAGTTTTCCTCCAATAACTGCGTATAATGAAACTTACTTTATTTGTGGCCACAAGGCATACCCATGGTTGCCTCAAAATTGGACAGGATCATGTTACTTGGGATATGTAATACCATATGTCCGACACTCATCATCCCCGCCCCAACGTCCCACTGGGCAACGAGTGAAAAGGGTAATTACTGAAGCCGACCGGTTCTGGGCCATTGCTTTTCCTAGGTGGGGAGCGGGTAAGGCCACCAGAGAAATCATTAATTTGGCCGAAATCTGGGAAGTAGTTGCTAATGATACAGCAGAAGCCTTAAAGGAAATGAGCGCAGAGATGATAGCCATTCGAACGGTCACTTTACAGAACCGTATGGCCCTTGATTTCCTATTGGCAGAGAAAGGGGGAGCATGCGCACTAATTAGATCTGAATGTTGTACCTACATACCTGATAGTTCAGAGAAGATTACTAACTTGGCCGATCACATCCAAAAGGAAATTGAGAAACTCAAGCAGCCCCCTTCATTCACTCTTTGGGGCTGGGTAACAGGGTGGCTGGGTTCTATTGGGACTTCTCTAGTTCAAGGGTTAGTCATATTCGTTGTTATAGTTCTTATAGCTTTTGCTTGTTCAAATGTTGCTGTGTTATGATGTCTAATTTGGGTACACATACAACGCCCACAAATTTAATGGTGCAAGTAGGGACGGCAAGAGATGAGGTGCAGGAAGAGTTTGAACGCCTGGCTAGGGTAATGTTCTACTAGGATATTGTCCTTTATGAAGGACAAAAGGGGGAAATGTGGAAGTGCATGAAGGGATACTTGACCATATTAACTCTCTATTAATTCACTTAACTCGCATAATAAAGTTTCTCACGAAAACACATAGAAGCACAATTGAGTTTCTCACGTTGATAGCTGTCCTCCCTTTAGATAGAGAGGTAACTGACTACAGGAATAAATGACCATATAACCTTGAGACTAGCTACAGACCTACTGATAATAAAAGGCAGAAATGTAGGGAAAAGCACTTTCCCAGGCCTGCGTCCAAGGTATCAAGATGGCTATGGGAACTCGAGGGTAGGTTCCCTATTTTGATTGACCAACTACCTGAGCCAATAAAGAATGTACGTGTACGCCCATATTCTGTGACAGGTGGGCGTTGTTACTGAGTTGTATAAACGTGAGCTGTTTCTTGAACTCGGCGAAATTGTACCCTCAACCATTGTTTTGAGGTGCTCTTCCACTTGTATACAAGTTGGGGTTCAATAAAGTTTCTCTTTGTACTACTTGTTTGGGTGTTAATGCATTGTATAGTAATAAGTAATATTAAGATTCTACAACCACTCCTCTCCAGGCCATGTCACAGCCTTGATCCGAGCATGGGCATAAGAGCTAAAAGCCAGAGAAGAGGTGACAGCAACAGCCCTCGACATCAAGGCAGCATTCAACCCAGTATAGCACCAAGGAGACTTATCAAAAGTGGTCAATGGGAGTCGAGGGAAACGCTCCAGTGGCTGAATTCATACCTGACACAGCCATGGTTGTTAGAGTTCAATCATCACAACCCCAAGTCATTGCAGCAGGAGTTCTTCAGGGCAGCATCCTCAGCCCTACCGTCTTCAGCAGCTTCATCAATGATCATCCCTGCAACAAAAGATATGGGATGGGGCCATTCGCTGACAATTCCACAGTGTTTAGCTCTGTTTGTAACTCTTCAAATAATGGAGCAGCCCATGCCAGCCTACAGCTGAATTTGGACAGCATCCAGCCTTGGGTTGACAAGTGGCACACAACAGGCAGGTAATGGCCATCTCCAACAAAAAAAACAAATCACACTCACCAACCTTCAACGGCACCACTACTGCCAAGTCTCTCACCATCAACATCTTGAGGGTCACCACTAACCAGAAGCTTAACTGGAGTAGCTATGTCAACACTGTGGCTACAAGAGCAGAGCACAGGCTGTGCACTTTGCAACAAGTGGCTCATCTCCTGACTCCCAAAAGCCTCTCCACCATCTACAAGGCTCAAGTCAGAAGTGTGATGGAATATTCAACACTCACTTAGATGTTTGCAGCCTCAACAACACTCAAAAAACTCAAAACCATCCAAGATGATTAACTTGATCAACGTTCATGCTACTGTTCTCAATATACACCATTCAAACACCAGCACACTGTGGCTCTGGTGTGTACTATTTACAGGATACACTGTAACAACTCACCCAAGTTTGTTTTGACAGCAGTTTGCTGTCACCAAGAAGGACCACAGCAGCAATTATCATGGCAACACTGTTACCTCCAAGTCACACACCATCCTTACTTGGTCTTCACTGGATCAAAATCCTGGAATTCCCTACCTAACACCATGATGGGAGCACCATCACCACAAGGAATGCAACAGCTCTATAAGGTCCACCATCACTTTCTCAAGGCAACTAGGGATGAGCAATAAATGTGGCATTGCAAGCATCACCCACATACTGTGAACAAATAAGAAAATCTAGACAATGAGTGTAGGTAAGCTATTTTATCATGGGAAGGCATTAGTTCAGCCTGCCCCAATATCCAGATACATCTTTCCAGCAAAAGTTGCAGCACAGTGATCAGGAGTGAGAACCCTGCCTCTTTTTCCCCTTCCTTAGCCCCAGAACTCTGATGTCAATTGTAGCAGCCCAGCTGCTACCCCATCTGCAATCAGGAAATTCAGAAAAGACCAGGAATTAATCCTGAGGCTATCTGGGCTGTATCACTAAATGCTACACCAAGCAGTATATTTCTTACTGGGCCATTGAGAGTACCTTAACGTTAGTGAATTTTACATTTTGGAAAAATGTGTAAAACTCTCTTCTATTGCACTTCGTCTACAATTCTATATTATGCAATTCCAGTTAAGTTCCAATTTAAAAGGAGCTAGAGGGAGTTCCACCAGTGGCTCAGTTGCTAAGTGTAATGCCTTCTACAGAACAGAGCCACACATGAAGGTTCCAGGTTTAATTCCCAGTCTTTGCTGAGTTAATTGATATCAGCCAGGATAGTAGTGGCGATACTACAGTTAGCCTCACTGCCCTTGTGCCAGTGTTGGAAAATATCAGCCAGCGCTCTAATTCACTATCCAATGATTCCTGCTGTAAAGTGTGTGTGGATTTGGGTGGGAAAAGGATTGGGGTTGATTGCAGTGTCACCCCTTATAGTCTGGAGGTTTTTTGAGCTGGTGGCCACATTCTATTTCAGTATAATTCAGCATCTTCATGAGAAAGGTAGAAAAAACTGGAAAGGGAAGGTATGAGTTAGTAGTAAAATACTGATCTGAGACAAGTCACTTAGGAGAAGTTATAAATAGGCATTAATGGAAGTGTGGGGATCTACCTGTCTACTCTTTCGCCAGGGAATGATGCAGACAAAGGAAAAGAAATATGAAATAACTTGCAAAAAATACCAATTTGGGTAATCTAACAGGAATTCACATTTATTGTAGTAACAGTATTAAATGATCTATGAAGTACTCACAGGCACACCTTGCTCAGTAATCCACACATAGTACATAAGAATTTCCTTCAAATTTTTCTAATATTCAGATGAACATTTCCTCTCAAGCTTTTTGAGCACTGAAGTGAGATATCAGATGCACATTTTAATAAAATGAGTGCCTCTTAGCCAAGGAGAAATGCTCGAATACTGACAAGTGATTTCTCTTATTATAAGTCCTTCATCAAAATATAGTCCACTTAAGTAACTTTTAATGAAAAGAATGAAAAAACTTCTGGAAAAAAACTGAAGGGAACTCCTATCTTGGGAACACTGTGCTAAGAGCTGAGATGTAACACTTCACTGTGCCAGTCTGCCTAGATGGGTAATCGTCATAAAACAGCTTCTCTCAGGTCAGGGTTAGAAATAGATTTTCTATGCTCAAAATAACACTTTTAAAAAGGGAAACTATTTGGGAAACTTTATACTAAGAAAATTATAGAGACTTGACCGGCAGTATGAATTTATGGTGCCCGATATATATTACTTCTTAAAAATCTATTATATTTAACAAGAGAATTTTATTTCAATACGAGTGCAAAAATATTTTGTATACTATAAAACAATATTCTAACTTATGTAATATCACCTCTACCTTTTTATTTGGTGGAGTTCCAGGCACCATCTCATTTTCCAATGCGTCCTCTAAATCATTGTTTAACACAGAGGAAGCCTGGACATTTTTTGTCAGGTTTTCATTAAATATGGGGCTTCTGCAGTCTTCCTCAACTTCCTGAATTCTGAACTGTACATCTTTTTGTGAAGTGGTTCCTATGGCTACTGCAGGTAAATTCATCTCTTCATTAATCAATTCATTCATATCTTCTTCAGTTTGATTATTTGTCAGATTTGCACTGTTGGTAAATTAATACTTTTAAGTTACTGATAGTTATGAACTACTATTAATATTAATACACACATTTGTATGATTTCATATAACATGCATTAAAGTGAATATTTCATGATAATACATTATGTAAAGAATAATGAGGGCTCCTCAATGGCTTAGCAAGTTTATCCAGTAAGTTCTTGAACCATACAGACAGGAAGATCCCAGGTTTGTTCTGAGCTAGTTAATCTCACCTGGAGTGGCAGTAGGAGTAGCTACAACTGCTTTTGCCATTCCTGAGTTAAGGACAGGAAAATTACCTCAGGCTCCTGCTTCTTGCTATACAGAAATTGATAAGAGCTGACATGTAATACTTCATTGTCCCAGCCTGCTTAGAATGGGGAATCATCACAAAACAGCTCCTATTAGGTCAGGGTTCAAAATACCCCTGTCCTTGCTGACCTTCCCTGGCTCCCCATAACCCAACACACTGAACTTAAAATTCTTCACCTAGTCTATACATCTCTCCACAGCCTTGCCACATACCATGTCTGCCAGATCATCCAGCCCAATAACTTCTCCCTAGCAGTCCGTTTCTCCGATTCCGGCCTTCTATTTATCCATCCCTCCCTCCCCTCCTTCACTTCACCTTTGGTGGTACAACCTTCAGCCACTTCAGTCCCCATCCTGGAACTTTCTCTAGAAATTAAAACAAAATACTGCAAATTTGAAATAAAAACAAAATGCTAGAAATATTCAGCAGGTATCAACTTGCCTTATTCTTCCACCACACTGCCAGGCCAGTGGAGCCTTCTCCGATTTGCCAGATGTTCCAAGCTTCCCTCCCCTTCTGCTGTTCTGCTGCAATCATTCATGCATCCGTATGGATCTCGGATATGTCTTTTATTTCTCTAATTTCTCTCGTTATTGCCTCCTTTTGTCTTACACCATTATCACTTCTGTCATTTAATCATCTCCTGTCCTCCACCTAATAACAGACCATTTTCCCCGGCTCCGTTCCTCCTGACAAGCTGTTCATCTGTAACATCTTACAGTTCTGACAAAGCATCATAAAACATGAAACAATAACTCTACCCTCCTCTCTCCACAGATGCTGCTCAACCTGCTGAGTGTTTCCAGCATTTTGTTTTTATTTCCCTAGACCTCTCGGCCTCTCGCTCCATTTTTAAAAGCCTTTTTAAAACCCATTCCCATGCTCCTCGGTGGAACACGTTGGGACATTCTTTACATTAAAGGTGCTATGTAAATTCAAGTTGTTGTAGTGCTCACCAGAAAACCCACGCCATTGTCAGTTCCACTTTCCTGATAGAGAGTGCATGGCAATGAGCAGCCTTATGGAAAAAATCAAAATGAGGAAATAAATAGCTGACAGTAGAATGAATGTGTGAACCTTCAGCAAAGTGAAAAAGAGGGCTGAGTTTTACATATTTATATAAATTTCTATACAAAGTTTATTCCTCAGTCTTAATCCAGCTGTCAGCTCCTAACAGAATTACACTTGACACACAATTTCTTTTTAACGAATCAATTTTACGAATTATTATTTTAACCGTATATGGACAAGAATTTCACTGGTCAATATAGTGAGGTGAAACAAATCCAATAATAATGAATTAATTGCACCTGGTTCAAAAATATTGAGAAAAAATCATAAGTATTTCTAGTTTTACTATTACTCTTAAAAATTGAAAAAAAATATAGGGTTAACAATAATCAGGTGGTGGTTTACTAGAAAATAAAGCCTAGTGATGTTGCAATTACATAACAGGATGACAAGGAATGTAGATTTTTAGCTAAATTCCTGCTTAAAAATTGAACGATAAAGGATACAAGTCAGGAACTTGTGGACTGTGAAAATCAAACAAGTCATGCTGTCTATGTCATCAGTAGTTTATTTTTCATAATTTAATATTACCCAGATATACATTTTGTTGATTCTGCATGACCGGATAGCAGCCTTAAATGATTATTACGGTATTTTATGTTGCATATAGGTGGGATGTCAATACCATTGGAACTGCAAATTATCCAGAGTTACTATCATTAGAAGCTCAGTCTGTGATTATATGACTAGCTATTTACAATAGGGAGAATGAAAGTTGAATGTTAAATGGCAGGATAGAAGCAGCATCATGAACGATAGATGTGCTTGAGTCATAAAGGAACAGATCAGATTAAAAGCAAATTCACGCATGAAAAGGAGCGTGGAAGAAAAAAAAACACACAACTGTCATCTACCAGGCCAGCAGGGGAAGGAGTGTTGGATAATTTCTTCCTTATCCTTTTTAATAACTGATTCAAAAAGCTAGAGGCAGTAATATGTCTAACAATTAATTTCATTTATTATTGTTTCAAAACATTCATCTTAAGACTTCATACAGAGCAGTACATGCCAGCTTTACTAAAACTTACATGTTAGGATCTTAGTGGGAATCGTGAGCGCTGCTTATCCAAGCCTGTTCACGCTACCTTGCCTTGAAGGTAGTCAAAGTTCCTAGAGAGCTTTGCTTCGTATCTGTCTTATAGTTCTTGTTGGGTTCAACTTACTGGGTGTTTTATGACCTTTAGATAATTGAACAGATTTCTGGACAATGATGGGGGCCATATGTCCTGTTACATTGTACCTTTGCTTCCTATCTTTGCTCTTCCCGAATTATAGCCGTGTTGTACAAGCCTTTGATGTCTTATCTCTTTCAATCTCCATAGTAAAAGGAACCCATTCCCTCACTTATACTACAGTAATTTCCTTCTATTACACTCTCCCCAGCTATAATAAAAAACCTGTCTTTTAAAAGCCAATGTGTTTTAACCTAACAACCCTTTTAGGTCCGTATTATATAATTAATGTCAATTAGCATATTTCTTTAATAATCTAAATGTACCTATCCTTAACAGTACAATGTCTTCGGCCCTGAAATTCATCCTTCTCCAATGTTATCAGTGTCATTATGATCAAAGGATAGGATTTGCAAGAACAATTTAAACCAACTCTGCCTATACTAGCTGATCTGTATTAGAATAATGTAAAAACATATCTATATTCTTACAAGGAGGTTTGAATGAACCTCTGCAATATAGTTCCAGCAGTGGTCCACAAGACTTGTTAAACACTGCTCTACCTATATGGTATATTTTAAATAAGACACTTGCATAATACTGAACACTAAATAATTACATTTTAAAGTTCTATGACACTTCGAAAACCAGTGGAGTTTAGTTGAATGGATGTCACTGAAATCACTTCAGATAATCTCTGGTTTATAATTAAGCAAGGGTGTACATGTCTCCTTTAAACAGAGGGTATTGTGAAAATTATAGGAATTAAAGAAGTGCAGGAATCAGAGAGAGAATAAATGTTTAAATTAACAGGTTAAAGAAACATTCAAAAGTGTATTTGCTATACTGCACCTCTTATTGGTAAAAGTCTTTAAATTCTGAGTATGTTGTGATGACGAGTGGCTCCCTGTGTCAGCTAATGTAGCCAGCACAAAAATAGCTTCAAGCATCAGATCATCAATGCTAAATGCAACTGGCCTGTAAATAACATGAATAAAAATGACTGCAATTTCATGAAAATAAGCTTTGCAATGCATCTGACCTTTTGAAAAAAAATCTGGCTGCATTTGGGCTTATAAACAATCCTTTTAGAAAAAGCAATTCACCCATGGAGAAATTATGTTTAACTAGATGCCATGATAGGAGAGTTAATATACTAGAGGGATAAACTTAGATGGGTTGAGTGGCCTTTTCTCATCCCCAACTTTTATGGTCTTAAGCATGTGAAAATGGACATTTTCAGCTAAATTAGCTAATTTTTTTCTAAATTAGCATAGTGACGTTAGTGTCGACGATATAGAGATATAAAGTATATTCGTATGCAGCAGAGCTTAGGAACTTTTTTCACAACCTTTAAAAAGAACAAAATAATGAAAAAGCAGCTTATTTTCTTTAAAGTTTAGGAAGTATTTATACATTAATTAAAAAATATTTATCTTAGAAACACTCATTACAATTATTTCCTTGTTTTCTTAGAAGTATCTGATTTCAGATAGGCCAGCAGCACTGCTTGGTTCAGGGACTGACCTGTTAGTAAAGAGTTATGAGTGACAGGGTTGCCTGGAATTGGAACTAAACTTGTGTTAATTACCAGCCAGATTCCTAGATCTCAGGTTGCATGATGGCAAGACACCTCTCCTCAGAAGAGAAGATTGCTACAGTCTACTTGCCCTGATGCAAGTGTTGTTGAAGCAGTGAGGTGGCTTTAAGATTGCCATTTCTTGATTAAATCACAGAGCAGTCATAATTACTAACCCACTCCAATTTAAATAAAATTTTCACAAGAATGTTTCTTCTCATCCTTCTCGACCTCCCTACAGTCGACCACAATATCCTCCTCCAAGCCCTCTCCTCCGTTGTCTAGCTCAGTGGGACTGCCCTCACTTGGATCCAGTGGACTTCTCCCCCGTGCCTTGACCAATATTTGTCCCTCAATCAACGCCACCAAAAACAGATGATCTGGTCATTAACACACTGCTGTTTGTCTACTCCTCCACCACCTCTCTTAACCACTCCACTGCCTCTGAGTTGTCAGACTGCTTGTCCAACAATCAGTTTTGGATGAACTGCAATTTCCTCCAACTCAGCATTAGAAAGACCAAAGCCAACATCTTTGGCCCCCTGACAAACACCATACCTTACCACCAATTCCATCCCCCTCTCGAACAGTTTCAGACTGCCAACTTCCACCTCCATAATGTCATCCACCTCTGCCTCTACTGCAGCTCATCTGCCACTGAAAACCTCATCCATGCGTTGGTCACCTCCAATCTCAACTATTGCAATGCTCTCCTAACCAAGTCTTATTCTCCACCCTCTGTAAACTTCAGCCCGGATCCTTTCCTGCACCAAGTCCTGCTCACTCATCACCTGTCTTTACTGGTCTACATTGGCTCCCAGTCCCCCAACACCTCCAATTTAAAATTCTCATCCTCATGTTTAGATTCCTTAATGGCCTCACCTCTTCCTATCTCTGTAACCTCCTCCGCCCTACAGCCACTCTGCTGAACTCTCCATTCCTCCAACCCTGGCCCCTTGTGCAATCCCCCTCCCTTCACCCCCACCATTTGTGCTGTGCCTTCAGCTGCCTGGGTCCCATGCTCTGGAGTTGGCTCTCTAAGCCTGTCCGCCTCCCCATCTGCTTTAAGACTCTCCTTAAAACCCACCTCTTTGACCAAGCTTTTGGTCACCCGTCCTAATAGCTCCTTCTTTGGCTTCACTTCCATTTTTTTTCTGATTATACTTCTGTGAAGTGCCTTAGAACATTTTTCTACATGAAAGGTGTTACATAAATGTAAGTTGTTGTTAAGCTCTGTGGGCACAAATGCAAAATGGTCTAGTACTAATGGAATGCCAAGTTCATGATTCAATGACCACCTGCAAATCAGCACCGACATGCTTTACAGTTTCTTTGTTACAATAAATCTGCTGTCTGTAGAAAACAAACTTACCTCCCAGCTGTTCCAAAATGGACTGAAACAGAAAGGCTCATAGATTCTGCAAATGCTAGAAGACCCTAAGAATACAGAAAATTAATATATGTACAGCAAAACTCAGTAGCATACAAGTCTGAAAAATAAAAAAGCTCTCCTTAGCAGTACAATGTAGAGTAATAAGATTTAAAAGAACAGAAAAACATCTTAAACCAAATGGGTGAGTTATATCATTCACATATTTTTCAACTACATCAGTTACATAGCTCCATCCTCCCAGCCATGGATTAGCAAGTCGCTGGAGGACCAAATATAAATTTTGACAAGTGGAAATCCATTTCAAGATAAACCCGATGTCTGCAGGGTTAATTACAAGGTATAATGCAGTAGTGGTAAATGTCCCGAGTGAAATAGACCAATCACTTATTCTCTAATCCTTTTTCTATGGTAGGAGTTTTTTTTTATTCATTCATGGGATGTGGGCGTCGCTGGCAAGGCCAGCATTTACTGTCCATCCCTAATTGCTCGAGAAGGTAGTGGTGAGCCGCCTTCTTGAACCGCTGCAGTCCATGTGGTAAAGGTACTCCCACAGCGCTGTTAGGTAGGGAGTTTCAGGATTTTGACCCAGCGACGATGAAGGAACGGCGATATATTTCCAAGTCAAGATGGTGTGTGACTTGGAGGGGAACGTGCAGGTGGTGGTGTTCCCATACGCCTGCTGCCCTTGTCCTTCTAGGTGGTAGGGATCGTGAGTTTGGGAGGTGCTGTCGAAGAAGCCTTAGCATGTTACTGCAGAGCATCTTGTAGATGGTACACACTGCAGCCACGGTGCGCCGGTGGTGGAGGGAGCGAATGTTTAAGGTTGTGGATGGGGTGCCAATCAAGTGGGCTGGTTTGTCGTGGATGGTGTCGAGCATCTTGAGTATTGTTGGAACTGCACTCATCCAGGCAAGTGGAGAGTATTCCATCACACTCCTGACTTGTGCCTGCAGATGGTGGAAAAGCTGTGGGGAGTCAGGAGTGAGTCACTTCATCAGTTTAACTGATAAAACCCTAATGATTAGGAAATTTTGAAGTCGCAGTATTTACTTTAATAACACTTATAAAACATCAAAAATTATGCAAAAAATAACCTATTCTCACCATCTATCAGATTTTAAAAATTGAAAGTTAATTCCCGCCTGTATGATTATGCTGAGAAACTCACAACCGAGTGGTCCATGCTGATATTTATTTTTCCGGGTTAATTGCCTGTCCATTGTTTCTAGCCTTTGACACTACAGTGGCAGACTCATTACAGTTTTGTGCCTGCAGAAGTCTATGGAGATTTCTGTGGGTTGAACAGGTCAGTTCTCCTGATCAGAAAACATAAAAATGATGCAAAGAGCCAATGTTGGGGCATACGGGGCAATAAAAATAGACAGAGGTGCTGAATGAGGGAATTCGATATGTGCATTTCAAACACCCACGCATAAAAGTAAGTTTCTATAAGAAATACAAAATATAACAATTATACTCTTATATTTTGTGCTACTCACTTAGGTGGCAACATCCAATGTGCTGAAAATTGCAAACATGAACTGGCAGAAATTGTTGTGCATGAATCAGAATTATGGGTCTGAAATTCCACGGGGATCTGCCACTCTCCCACCATAACTTTGGCAAGCGACTAGCAGAACCCCTGGAGAAACAACATAAACAGCTGTTTATGGTTGTGGGGTCCACTGGTCTCCCGAAGTTACAGCAGGAGACTGGTAGAACCCCCGCAGAACTTCAGGGCCTATATATTTAGAATTATATCTAATACCCCTGAGGTGCAGTGGTTCAGAAACCATGGGGTGTGAGGCCTGTCCAGGTAGGGCATGGTGAGAAGACTCTAAATTCAAATTGAATGATGCTAGTGCCTTGGCATTGTTCTTTCAGTGGACTGAAGTCTTTATCAATCACAATAAGCTCCTACCCTCAGCAAAGCTCCAGAGGCCGAAGCACAAAGTCTAAGCTGACACTCAAGTGCAGCATTGAGGAAGTACTGCACTGTCAGAGGTGCCGTCTTTCGGATGAGACATTAAATCAAGGCACCATCTGCGCTCTCAGATCCAATGGCACTATTCAAAGAAGAGCAGGGGAGTTCTCCCCGGTGTCATGGCCAATATTTATCCCTCAACCAAAATCACTAAAATAGATGATCTGGTCATTTATCTCATTGCTGTTTGCGGGACCTTGCTATTCGCAAACTGGCTGCCGCGTTACCCTACATTACAACAATGACTACATTTCAAAAGTACTTAATTGGCTGTAAAGCGCTTTGGGACATCCGGAGGTCATGAAAAGTATTATATAAATGCAAGTTCTTTCTTTATAAGCACAAGGTTTTCTTTTTCCTTTTCCTTTAGAGTTCCACTGCTGATTACTGCTGCTTCCAAAGTTCAACAGCCCTCTCCACATGCTGATTCAGCTTGTTCCCTCTTGTTTCAGCTCCTTCCCGTGGCCCGCTCACTGCTGCAGTTACTGCTCCTCCCCATTCACTGGGTTTTCTGTCCACCAGTCTACTCTATATCATTCTCAGAGTTCATTGTTCAGCAGCCTGCTCCTTCTCTTACCACATGGAAGCAAGAATGCTGCAGCGTTGCGGAGACAATAGGAGAGAGATATAAACAGAAGAAAAAGGGGAACAAAAAAGGAAATTGAAAATAATTAAGAGAAGCAGAAATGAAGGGGAATGGGAAAAAAGGGAGAAGCAAGTGAAGGAGAAGTGGTGAGAGAGAAATAAAGAAAACGGGGACAGAGAAACAAAAGTGAAGGAGCAAAAGAGTGAGCGGAGAATCAGAAGTGAAGAAGGGGAATGCAAGCAAACTAGAAACAAAGGAGGGGGAAAACAGAAATGAAAGAGAAATGAAGGAGAAACAGAAGTGAAAAAGAAAAGCAAGAGTTTTGTTTTTTGTAGATTTGCCGGTATCAGTATCCTAAGCTAGCGGCACAAGAATAGGAAGAGAATATTTAGGTGGAGCTTGGCTCGAAAGATTTGAGGAACACTGCCCAAGTTGATAAAGATACTGCCATACCATAGCACTAAATCATACAGACCAAAAGATCCCATGTACCATCTACAGTCAGTGCTAAATTGACTAATCTCAGTCAGGCAGCAACTGGGATGCTACAATTGGTCTCAGGATCGCTGGGCTAAGGAGGGAAATGTCAACCAGAGTTCCCATTCCTGATTGCTATCCAGTGACTTCTACTGGAAAGTGCATGAATGCAGACAGCAAGTGAGCAAAGCATCAAGCTTGGCTATGATCCCCTCCAAAGTCAAATATCCTACTCATTCTCACTGTGTAGGCCTATACATGAATTACAGGTGCTTGAAGAAGTTACTGGAGGGCTGTGGATACTTTTGGAACCAAATTATAGCAAGAGTCAGCATCTTTGGGAGACAAGGGGAGAAATGACAAGATATTGTCATAACCAAAGAATTACAGTACCTCTCAAGCTACAACTTGTCACAACAGGACCAATGAGGTTGTTTTGCATATTTAAGAAAGGTGCACATTACTAGGCAGTTCAATAGCAAATGGATTTAAGAAGGAGAGATTTTTAAGAAATGAATAATAAACAAAATAACAATTAGTGCTGACAATCAAAATTTTAAAATAGGTTTTCTATGTAATATACAACTTAGTTCACATAAATTCAGTTAAGGCAGGATTTATGTAGAAACTGTGAAACAAATATAAACGTGGAAATTATGGCCCGGAATTTGCTCCAAAAATATCAGAGAGCTGAACAGCGCTCACCGTTAATTGAGGGCAAATGGAAGAGCAACTTCCGGCGAGTGTGCATGCGCAAACGTGCAAATCCGGAAGTTGCTCTACCAGATGCCCTGCTCCTCCGAAAGCTGCGCGGGAAGGACAGCTCGTTGGTGAAATGAATGGACCAGTGTGAAGTTGCTGCACTGCCTAGCTCGAAACGAACTGATATACACAGAAAAGGGTACACTGGATTTTTTAGGTCTTAGGTTTAACAGCGTGGTAAGACTTAATGACTGCCAAACAACCTTTCTAGCACTGAAAATTAACTTTTAAAAATGTGGAATCTCTTTCCTTCCAATTTTAATTGTTATTGGGACATTTAAAAATAATATATATTTTTATTTTTTTACTTTTTCTTTCTGTCTCTTTTATCTCTTCTTTTAATTCAATATTTCTTACCCTCTCTTTAGTTCAGTTTCTCTAATTGATTTTACATTGAATTATCTGTCGTAGCTTTTACTTCCTGGTTCTGACTGCACGGCTTGTCAAGAATGCTTCAATCTGATTGGTTGAGGGGACAGAGATCCTTTCCCCGCTCACACAGCCCACAGATTCCTGGGAGAGGATGCTGCACTTTTTGCAGCTCACCATTAGAGGAAGTTCCCACACTAAACACCTAGTTCGTTTGTGGGCAAGTTTGAATCTAATGAGCGGCGGGCGCCATTCGTTTGCCGCTCAGAGCGTATTCTGGGCCATTAACTAAGTACTCTATCACCATGTGTAGATATCAGAAAGATGTCATGACTTGGAATTGTAAAAATACTACATATAGGATATATTAATCTAAATAAATATTGTTAGTACTTAAAATAACTTTACAAGCAAAGTAGAAATGTTGATAAAGCAGTTTTCCTTGCATTACTGAAAGAGCAAATAAGCAATATTGTAGAAGAGCTGTGCTCTAAATGGATATTAAATGATATAGTTTAATGAGAGTACTCTTTGCTGAAGCTCTGCTGAAATACTGAATGCTCCTACTCCAATCTATCATTAGTCAAGAGACTTCAGTAACATTTGCCATCCCACTAGCTAACTTTAAAGCGATCTTTGGCATCTTGTTTGTATCACATGAAGTTATAACCACGGTAGAATCATAGAATGGTTACAGCACAGGAGGCCAATCACCCCATCGAGCCCATGCCAGCTCTTTGTAAGAGCAATCCAGTTAGTCCCATTCCCCTGCTCTTTTCCCATAGCCCTGCAAATTTTTTCCCTTCAAGTATTTATCCAATTCCTTTTTGAAAACCATGACTGAATCTGCTTCCACCACCCTTTCAGGCAGCGCATTCCAGATCATAACTACTTGCTACGTAAAAAAGCTTTTCCTCATGTCGCCTTTGGATCTTTTGCCAATCACCTTAATTCTGTGTCCTCTGGTTCTTGACCCTTCCACCAATGGGAACAGTTTCTCTTTATTTGCTTCATCTAAACCCTTCATGATTTTGAACACTTCTATCAAATCTCCTCTTAACCTTCTTTGCTCTAAGAAGGACAACCCCAGCGTTTCCAGTCTATCCATGTAACTGAAGTCCCTCATCCCTGGAAACATTCTAGCAAATCTTTTCTGCACCCTCTCTAAGGCCTTCACATCCTTGTGAAGTGCGGTGCCCAGAATTGGACACAATACTTCAGTTGTGACCAAAATAGTGTTTTATAAACAATTCAACATAACTTCCTTGCTGACTTATTTTTCTTCAAAAAAAAATATAGACTATACTCTAGTCTAGGATCATCACACCTATTACAACAATGTTACCCAAGACTGGATAAGCTGCATTCTTTGCTGGTAATGTATGTTCCATGGATGGAAAGCTCCAGATTAGCTGCAAAACTAGTCTGAAGTTTTGGCCCCCTTTAAAATGAATGGAGCCAATCAGGAATACAGACAGCTCCTCCATGTCAACAATATCACCATAGAGGCATTGGAGGAATAGAAACTCAAAACAACAGGTCTCTGTTCAGCTGGGACATTTGATTTCATTCTCCTAAAATTTAAGGAATATCTTTGCAAATGTATTTTTTACATATACATTAGGAAGTATGTTAAACAAACACCTAGATTCCATTGAATAGTCAAGTCACACTTGAGCTGTGTTTGACTAAACTACTCAGTGGAGTAAGATGAAGTGAAAAAAATACATCAAGATCTATCCCAGGCAGCAAAACTTGCCGTTAAAGGAATTCTATTAAATATTTTAACCATACAAAAACCAACATGGGACTACATGAAAACTCAAGGACTAGAAAAGGTCATTCAGTCCATTAAAGCTCATCCCTCAAGTACCATAACATTTTCATCTTAGCATCCAGCTGCATTTTGAACAATGCTAATGTTTTTGCTTCCACAATCCTGCATGGCTGATTATTCCAAACATTTATCACTCTTTCAGAAAAAAAGTTCCTCCTAAGATGTTTTAAATGTACATTTCATTAATTTTATTTGATGCGCTCTGCTCATTTCATGGCTTAATTTGAAGTAACAGTCTGTGTTTATCTTATCTATATATCATTTAATATTGTATATACCTCAATGAAGCTCCTCACCCACAAACCTTCTCTCTAGTAGAGCTTGAACTTCTCTAATCTTTCCTCACAGATCATCCCCCTTACAATTGGGAATAGTGTTTGTGATCTGTAAGTAGATTCTATTTGCTGAACTTAAATTTTATATAGTAGTAAAATAATCAGACTTCAAATTAGCCATAATAGGTCAGAAAATATTTAGGTCAAATAGACAGAAAAGAAAAATAGTAACTGATTGGCACAGTTCTTCTCTAGCAAAAAAACATTTACCAACTGAAAATTTCAATATGGTTTAATTTCCATTTTTAGCTCAATTTTGTAAATTTTTGCCTATTCATGAGTTAACACTGGCAGTGCTGTGGGGCTGAGTGCTGGAATAATAACGGTCAGTTCCACAGAGTGGGAGAATGTAAGTTTGATCTCCCACTCTGCTCATTTCCCAATTTAAGTCACACCAAGATAACAGTATGACAAGCAGGATTGTGGCATCTCATAGGAGGGAGTAGGTTACACAGATGGGGTAGTGCAGCTGGTGATACTCATGCCTCCTAATAGCCAAAGAGAATACTGCCCACCCGCTCAGCAAGAGGCTTTAGTTCAGGCAGACTCAAGAATGTCGAAAACTACTTACTATGGGAAAATTACCAATAAAAAGATGAATAAAAAGTTTACATTTGCTTTCTATGATTGTCTTAAAACCAAAATAATGCTGTGGAAATGCTTCATTCTGCACACTCCCAGATTTTCATGGGTATATGTATTTGAATTATCAAGATAGTACTTTCAATACAACTGAACTAAATGAAAATAAAATGAATGTCTCCTTTCTTAAAGATTAACTAATTTTGGAGGTTGGAGTGCTAAATTATATAATCTATATGACTGCATCATATATACAGGGGTAACAGAAATCAGGCTAAACAGATTGCATCAAATACTGAAACAGTAATATGAATTGATTTGGAAGAATATTTGTTCAGGACAGAAGTACTTTTGGCACAATAATATACAAAGCAAAAGATACTGATCGTATTCTTGACTGCTTTCTCACAAGGACGACTTACAACAAAAATTACACTTCTGAACGTAAAAGGGTTCAAACAAGACATCAGCAGTATCATTAAGTTCATGATTAAGCAGAAAAGTAGCTAAATAGAAAAAGATAGTGGGTCTGATTTTCCAGTTTGCCACAACGATGGTGGATTTTCGGCAGGATGGGACTTCTGTCCATCACTTGCCTGCACTCTGGATTCAGCCCATTTCCTGGGGTGTGGCTCATTTACATACTGAGAGGAGACATTAATGGCATTACTGTGGCACTTGCCTCAGATTGGGGGGGGGGGGGCGCAGAGGGTTGGATTGCTGTTACACCTTACTAAAGTGGGGGTGCTGGCCAAAGATTTTTAAAAGTTTTTTTAAAATTCAAACTTTTGGATTTGGCACACTGCATAATGTAATTGATTGTTCTGAGATCGAATGCACTAAGCAATCAAGCCATTAAATTTTAATTCTCCCACATCCTTCCCTTTTGCCAATAGCAGCACTGACTGCAAGAATGCACAGGCATCTCTTTCACTGAGTATTCCCAGTGTGGAAATGACAGGAAATACATTATATACAATCATAGAAAGGTTACAGCACGGAAGGAGGTCATTCGGCCCATCAAGTCCGCACCGGCTTTATGCAAGAGCAATCCAGCTAGTCCCTCTCCCCCACCTTATCCCCATAGCCCTGCAAATTTTGTCCTTTCAAGTATATATCCAGTTCCCTTTTGAAGGCCATGATTGAATCTGCCTCCACCACCTCCTCAGGCAGTGCATTCCAGATCGTAACCACTCGCTATGTAAAAAAGTTTTTCCTCATGTCACCTTTTGTTCTTTTGCCAATCACCTTAAATCTATGTCCTCTGGTCCTTGACCCTTCCGCCAATGGGAACAGTTTCTCTCTATCTACTCTGTCTAGATCCTTCATGATTTGGAATACCTCTATCAAATCTCCTCACAACCAAATCTGTTCCAAGGAGAACAATCCCAGCTTCTCCAGTCTATCCACGTAACTAAAGTCCCTCATTCCTGGAATCATTCTAGTAAATCTCTTCTGCACCCTCTCTAAGGTCTTCACATCTTTCCTAAAATGCGGTGCCCAGAACTGGACGCAATACTCCAGTTGTGGCCGAACCAGTGTTTTATAAAAGTTCATCGGGGGGGGGCGGGGGGGGGGGGGGGGGAGGTGGCAGTATTGATTAAGGAGAATATTGCAGTGCTGGAGAGGATGTCCTGGAGGGGTCAAGGACAGAATCTATTTGACTAGAGTTAAGGAACAATAGAGGTGCCATTACACTACTGGGAATATTCTATAGGCCACCATCTAGTGGGAAGGATATAGAGCAGCAAATTTGCAGGGAAATTACAGAGAGGTGCAAAAGCCATAGAGCAGTGATAACGGGGGATTTCAACTATCCTAATATAGACTGGGTTAGTAATAATATAAGGGGCAAAGAGGGGGAAGAATTTTTGAAATGTGTTCAGGATAACTTTCTTGACCAGTACATTTCCGGCCCAACGAGGAAGGACACATTGCTGGACTTGCTTCTAAGGAATGAGACAGGCCATGTGGAACAAGTGTCAGTGGGAGAGCATTTGGGGAGCAGCGATCATAGTATCATAGGGTTTAGAATAGCTATGGAAAAGGACTCTGTCCACTTTAAAGTAAAAATACTCAATTGAAGGAGGGCCAATTTCAGTGGGATGAGAACAGATCTGGCCCGGGTAAATTGGAATCATAGATTGGCAGGCAAAACTGTAATTGAACAGTGGGCAGCCTTCAAAGAGGAGATGATTCAGGTACAGACAAGGTACTTTCCAACGAGGGAGAAAGGTAGGGCAACTAAAGCCAGAGCTCCCTGGATGACAAAGGAAATAGAGAATAAGATGAAGCAGAAAAAAAGCGGCATATGACAGGTGTCAGGTTGATAACACAAGTGAGAACCAGGCAGAATATAGAAAGTTCAGAGGCAAAGTGAAAAAGGAAATAAGAGGGGCAAAGAGAGAGTGTGAGGATAGACTAGCAACCAACATAAAAGGGAATCCAAAAGTCTTCTACAGACATGTTAACAGTAAACGGTAGTAAGAGGAGGGGTGGGGCCGATTAGGGACCGTAAAGGAGATCTGCTCATGGAGGCAGTGGGCATGGCTGAGGTATTAAATGAGTACTTTGCATCGGTCTTTTCCAAGGAAGAGGATGCTGCCAGAATCTCGGTAAAGGAAGATATAGTTAAAATACTGGATGGGCTAAAAATTGAGAAACAAGAGGTATCAGAAAGGCTAGCTGTACTTAAAATAGATAAGTCACCTGGTCCATATGGGATGCACCCTAGGATGCTGAGGGAAGTAAGCGGGGAAATTGCGGAGGTACTGGCCACAATCTTCCAGACATCCTTAGATACGGGGTTGGTGCCAGAGGACTGGTGAATTGCAAATGTTACACCATTGTTCAAAAAAGGGTGTAAAGATAAACCCAGCAACTATAGGCCAGTCAGTTTAACGTTGGTGGTGGGGAAACTTTTGGAAACAATAATCTAGGACAGAATTAACAGTCACTTAGACGAGTGTGAATTGACTAGGGAAAGCCAAACGGATTTGTTAAAGGCAATCGTGTCTAATCAACTTGATAGAGTTTTTTGATGAGGTAACAGAGAGGGTAGATGAGGGCAATGCAGTAAATGTGGCGTTTATGGATTTTCAAAAAGCGTTTGATAAAGTGCCACATGGTAGGCTTGCTATTAAGATTGCGGCCCATGGAATAAAGGGGACAATAGCAACATGGATACAGAATTGGCTAAGGGACAGGAAACAGAGTAGTGGTGAACGGTTGTTTTTCGGACTGGAAGGAGGTGTGCAGTGGTGTTCCCCAGGGGTCGGTGCTGGGACCACTGCTTTTCTTGATATATATTAATGACTTGGACTTGGGAGTACAGGGCACAATTTCAAAATTTGCGGATGACACAAAACTTGGAAGGGTAGTGAACAGTGAGGAGGATAGCGATAGACTTCAAGAGGATATAGACACTCTGGTGGCATGGGCGGACACGCGGCAGATGTAGTTTAACGTGGAAAAATGCAAGGTGATGTATCTCAGTAGGAAAAATTAGGGGAGGCAATATAAACTAGAGAGCACAATTCTAAAAGGGGTGAAGGAACAGAGGGATCTGAGGGTATATGTGCACAAATCGTTGAAGGTGGCAGGACAGGTTGAGAAAGCAGTTAAAAATGCATACAGGCTCCTAGGCTTTATAAATAGAGGCATAGAGTACAAAAGCAAGGAAGTCATGATGAACCTTTATAAACTGCTGGTTCGTCCACAGTTGGAGTATTGTGTCCAGTTCTGGGCACCGCACTTTAGGAAGGATGTGAAGGCCTTGGAGAGGGTGCAGAGGAGATTTACTAGAATGATTCCAGGGATGAGGGACTTAAATTACTGGATAGACTGGAGAGGCTGGGATTGTTCTCCTTGGAACAGAGAAGGTTGAGAGGAGATTTGATATTGGTGTTCAAAATCATGAAGGGTCCAGACAGAGTGGATAAAGAGAAACTGTTCCCAATGGTGGAAGGTCAAGAACCAGAGGGCATAGATTTAAGGTGATTGGCAAAAGAACCAAAAGTGATGAGGAAAAACTTTTTTGCACTGCGAGTGCTTAGGATCTGGAATACACTGCCTGAGGAAGTGGTGGCGGCAGATTCGATCATGGCCTTCAAAAGGGAACTGGATAAGTTTGAAACGAAAAAATGTGCAGGGCTACGGGGATAGGGCGGGGCAGTGAGACTTGCTGGATTGCTTGTGCATAGAACCGGTGCGGACTCGATGGGCCGAATGGCCTCCTTCTATGATTCTACGATCATGACTTCCATACTTTTGTACTCTATGCCTCTATTTATAAAGCCCAGGATCCCGTTTGCTTTTTTTAACAGTTTTCTCAACCTGCCATGCCACCTTCAATGATTTGTGCACATATACCCCCAGATCTCTGTTCCTGTACCCCTTTTAGAGTTGTGCCCTCTAGTTTATATTGCCTCTCCTCGTTCTTCCTACCAAAATGTATCAGTTCACATTTTGCTGCGTTAAATCTCATCTGCCATGTGTCCACCCATGCCGCCAGCCTGTCTACATCCTCTTGAAGTCTATTGCTATCCTCCTCAATGTTTACTAGCCTTCCAAGTTTTGTGTCATCTTCAAATTTTGAAATTGTGTCCTGTACTCCCAAGTCCAAGTCATTAGTATATATCAAGAAAAGCAGTGGTCCCAGCTCCGACCCCTGGGGAACACCACTGTACACCTCCCTTTGGTCCGAAAAACAACCGTTCACCACTACTCTCTGTTTCTGTCCCTTAGCCAATTCTGTATCCATGTTGCTACTACCCCCTTTATTCCATGGGCCGCAATCTTGATGATAAGCCTACCAGGCAGCACTTTATCAAACACCTTTTGAAAGTCCATATACATCACATCTACCCTCTCTGTTACCTCATCAAAAACTCTATCAAGTTAGTTAAACACGATTTGCCTTTAACAAATCTGTGCTGCCTTTTCCTAATCAATTCACACTCATCCAAGTGACTGTTAATTCTGTCCCGGATTATCATGTCTAAAAGTTTTCCCACCACTGAGGTTAAACTGACTGGCCTATAGTTGCTGCATTTATCCTTACACCCTTTTTTGAACAAGGGTGTAACATTTGCAATTCTCCAGTCCTCTGGCACCACCCCCGTATTTAAGGATGTTTGAAAGATTATGGCCAGTACCTCCACCCTTACTTCCCTCAGCAACCTAGGATGCATCCCATCTGGACCAGGTGACTTACCTACTTTAAGTACAGCTGACATATGATGTTATCCCATCATTTATATCCCATTATAATATATCTATCCATATTTGGGCAGATATATTATACACCTGATGTCACTTCCAGCAGAAAATCCTGGACATCAGGTGGTGGGGAGTAGGTGGAGCAACTCCCACCCAATTTTCTTTCTCCACCTGGCCAGGTTATACTGGCAAAACTGCCGAGGAAATTCAGGGCCAGTGTCTTTAAAAGCAAATCCACAATTTGCAAGAGTTACAAAGAGCAAACTTTTAAATTGTGACAAGTTATGCCTCTGATTACAGTATTACTGTCTGTAGTTTAAAATTGTTAAAGGGATAATTATCCAACTTCACAGTGCCAGTAGTGGAGACTCACAGGCTGGCAGCCCAAACTCATAATATTACCACTTTAATATGGACCTTAAGGGTTTTCTTTTTTCTGCTAGATTTAGGTTACTCTTCCTTTCAGTGGCGTGTCCCTATGATGAATTAAAAGGCTGAAATAATGCTTACCTGATTAACTCTTGCTTTCAGCTTTGACATTATTCTGTGCAAACAGTTCATTTGAAAAGAGAAGCAACACTAATAATCATATTCAAAAGTATAGATTCAGTTTTGAATGCTGTTTTAATCCATAGATTGTTGACTGGTGCAGGAAATTAAATGCTCCCTGATCCAGATACAATGTGACACTGAAACAAACATTAATAGTTGCACTAATAAAGCAACACAGAGTCAAGAGTAACTTTATTACTGTAATATTGATATTAAACTACAAAAACAAAACATTGGGAACATTTTTGCTGTTCACTATTAACAGCAAAATCATAAATGCACTCTCTGCAGAAATCTTCTCCCTTAGCAATAATTTTAAATAAAAATAAACAGTACTTCTGATTGCATTTGTCCCTCTACCTTCACCATTTTCCTTCTAAAACTTTTGTTTTAAATAAACTAAAATATTTTGCCTACCCATTTTCTTCATCCTGACTTCTGCCATTCATTTTGGAGGTAGGGGCCTCCGAATATTGAAAAATGGACGTAAATGCCATTTTTTCAGCTAAATACTAAGAGTGTACAGATGGTTACATTAATGGTTACTTATTGATGTGGCCAGATGAATCACTGAAAGTTACACCTAGAAGAGGTAACTTTTCCCATAGCAAAGGAAGGGTTACTAAGGAATCCATTACTGTTGGGTCTATGATTTATTTTAGACATACTAAGTGTAATTTTCACCAGCTCAAAAAGTGTGCAAAGTCAGCAGTGCATCCACAGGGTCCATCCAAAGTCATCATAAGGGGGCCAGAACTACTTTCAAATTTGGGCCACGTTTGAATTTAACCTGCAAGCTGTGGGCACCAAACAGGCACTCTGCTGCAGCTCGCTGGTTTTGGAAGGCTGAAATTCGGCTGTCTTCTGCACAGCTGGCGAGCAGGATGGCTCTTTTAGGGGTGAGGGGGATGCAATCCCAGGGGGCAAGAATGGGCCAGCAGCAAGCAGCTGTAGTTTAGTGGGGCCTGGAGGAGGCGTACAAAAAATCTCCCCCCAAAATTTCCCACGCCGTTTTTGGAGTGACCTCCAGCAGTCCGTTAGGCTGCTAAACACCCATGCCTACCACGCATAGCACACACTCAGCCAATTTGTACATGAAAATGGTAATTGGGGTCCTACAACTGGCAATTTTCATATTTAAACAGTGTTATCCAACACATTGGCCACTAGCCACATGTGGCGAATTAGGAATCCAGATGTGACAAATTGCACTGCCGATTAGTAAATAAATAAATGAGTAATAGACAACATTGTTGTCATCATTAAGTCGCATGGCGTATTTTAACCTTTTTGCATATTTATTGGTAAAATGATAAGACAGAAAGCAGACTGTGCAAATGTTTTTGATCATTGAGACCTTTACTTCCTTGCTTACTGGGCGGTGATAGATGTTTGTTAAGTAAATATACACGTGAAGTATCTTTACCTGTATTGTGAGTGTATGCAAGTCGTTTTCTACTAAAAATGAGTGCATATGGCTACAAACGGTGTCACCATAGATTTACATGTGGCTAGTCAGTGATTTCTATTCAACAACACTGAGCTAAAGGCCTGCATGAAAATTGAATCAGGCAGGCCTTGGTCGTCAAAGGGATGTCCAAGGTGCCCACCCAATTTTCCTCTGCCCATCTCCCATTTTTTAAGTGAGAAACGGGAGAACGGCAGTTGAAAATTGCCCCCACTGATTTAATTTTGAAATCTAGAATATAGTTATAAACAACCTTGTTCAATTAGGAATCTGCAAAGAAATCTGATAAAAATGTAGGAGTTTTAGCACTGCTGACAATCTGTTATTTTATTCCTATGGGTATTAATTAAATCCAGAGTGACAAAGACTACATAATTAAAAGTAATTGCACAGAGTGGCACTCTCAGTGTAAAGTATACTTCCTCTTTATCAAAAAGTCTCCTACCTTGTAAGACAAAGCCTAATTTTAATCTTATTCACAAAGCCTCCTGGAGACTCTCTATTTCAGACTTCTATCTCACCAGGGAACCGCTCAGCAGACATCAGTAAGCAGCTCCATACAGTCAGCAATAATTAGCATCCTTTTCAATCCTGGATTCAGTACTAGCTGACACTACTGTGTAGCCAGCTGGTTCTGAACTTTCAAGTTGCTGCTACCTCCTGAACCAAAAGATGAAATCTGTTTTTTCCCTGTATCTGCCTTCAACACCATGGAGGAAGCACATATCCTCCATCTGGTGGCTCTCCACAACAGTAATGGGAACTCAACAGTGTGGGAAAATTGAACATGCTCTCCCTTCTCCCAACTGCCAAGGCACAAAAAAGGCTGTTCCAAAATGTCAGAACCCACCATGCCAACACTTTTAACTAAAATATCAGCTTGTTAATTTTCTCATTTGTCAAAAGTTACCTTCTCTGAGAAGGGGAATGATTATGCGCTATTTTGTTTATAATTGTTTTTTTTTCCCTTTCAGATTCCGAGGGCACTGGGTCGAGTTCTGGGAACACAAGAACAGGAGTAGGCCATTCAGCCCCTTGATCCTGTTCCACCATTCAATTTGATGTTGGTTGATCTGTATCTCAACTTCATTTACCTGCCTTTGTTCCATATCCCTCAATACCCTTACCTAACAAAAATTTATCGTTCTCAGTCTCAAACATTTCAATTCACCCAGCATCCACAGCCACAAGCTGCTAGGGAATATGACTTCTTGCTGCTAGGCCTGGGGGGCGGGAGGATGATCGGGTTACCCCCAGAAACACTGGAAAATGGAATTCATAAAATGGAAATGATAATCAGGCAGCTTCTATAATGAGCGGCCGATCCACAACACCAGTTTTACACCCGGTCAGCAAGTCGAAAATCTACCCCATTGTGTCCAATGGAATTATGTGAACTTTACAGAGAAACAATCCCTTCATAGGCTCAAATTTACCAGGAAGGCTGTGACTGAGTTGAGTAACTTGCTGCAGCAGGACCTGTAGCTGAGCAGCAGGGCAGCTAAAATTTCAAGGATTATCATGGTCTGCTGCATTCTCCATGACCTTACCACTGAAGAATATATCCACATGGGATCCCTGGAGCAAGAGCCCTCTGACAAACTGGGGAGGACCTGAAGAAACAAAGGATGCAGCAGTATAGTACCTTTGGCAACTGAAAGAATTATTCAGCAGACTTTGATAGAGATATTACTTCCTATGTATCCCCCTGCATATCTGCCATTTCAAGTCCTCCCTACACCTTTCCTTTTGAATAAATAAAAATTCTTAGTTTTCCCCAATACCACCATCTTTACCTGTAAGTCCAGATCACTCCTCTGTAATGCACATGTTATTTTCCAGTCACCAACAACAAATTGCACAGGAAGGCTGCGCATGCAAAGCAAACAGCTTTATAGTTTCCAATATGTACTCTGAATTTAATATCACTGCCTGCCAGTAGCGTGTGTATGTGTTGCAATTTGAATGCACTTTTGTGCTTTGTCAAAGTGCTACCGCCATGCTTGGAGCCTATCAAATGGCTGGCAGCTGAGCTTATGTGACAGACACCTGGGATCCAGGTGGGTCTTAATCTCCAAAAGCATGGCCACCAGATAACTGTGCTTCAGAATGCAGCACTTCCACACCTGCGAGGGTAGTCCAGCCTTGCCCACTTTCTGATGCATTGTTGGTCATTTGAGGTGGAGATCGGAATGGTCTGGATGTGGTGCCATCAGGAGAAAGAACACCATCATTCTCAGCCACTTGAGCTCTGCACTTGCTTGTAGCCTCCATATCATTGTGCCCTGCTGACAAGTCTTCCATACTAGCCATCACATGATAGAACCTATAAGGCAGATCCCACAATGACTCAAGCAATTTGTCTTGCTCCATAGGCACTCCGGTTTTAAAAGCTGGCCTCATAGATCAGGATTACTATGCTCATCAGCTGTGAGTGGATGCAGCATAACCATCCACAGTTGCTTCATGCTCCTTCTGTGCCACCTCCATCTGCTCCTGCGCATGTGTGCTGCACCTATTGTGCTGCCGTCATCCCAACTTGCTAAATTTCTTCTGCGAATGTACATGAACTTTTTCCTATTAATTCTCGGGATGTGGTCGTCACTGGCAAGGCCGGCATTTGTTGCCCATCCTAGTTGCTCTGAGAAGGTGGTGGTGGGCTCTTTTCTTGAACTAGTAGCAGTTTGATACAACTGAGTGGCTTGCTAGGTCACTTCAGATGGCAGTTAAGAGTCAACCACGTTGGTGTGGGACTAGTCATATATAGGCCAGACTGGTAAGGCTGGCAGGTTTCCTTCTAAATGAAGGAAATTAGTAAACCAGTGGGTTTTTATGACAATCCGAAAGCTTCATGGTCACTGTTACTGATACCAGCTTTTTATTTCCTTATTTTTTAAACTGAATTCAAATTCACAAACAGCCAAGGTGGGTTTTGAACTCACATTCTCTGGATTATTAGTCCCAGCCTCTGGATTACTAGTCCAGTAATATTATCACTGCACTACCGTACCCTCCCAAGTTGTTGCTTGCCAGAGTGAGACTGCGTGATGGGATGCAACATGAAATCCCTGACGACTCCAGGTCCCAACTCTGGTTCTTCTTGTATGCCTGCAGAGACAAAAAGGAAAAACAGTGTTAGCCACAGTTCTTCATTTCTATTTTTGGTCAGACAGCCATCACCCAAGTGCTGTCATGAGCAACTGGTGGATTCAAACTGTGGGATAAGTACTGGTGTTATGAATAGCAGATAGAATGAAGGAATGTTAAGTGTTTCATGAAACTTGAAATAGAGCCATGTGTTCTACTTCCCTATCTCCTCCCTCCTCATCCAAGTCATGGCTCAGTATTTGTGGAGCAAGTTCCTCCAAGCCGATGCGAAGATGCAGTGTGCAGGCCTACTCCTATCCCTCTTGTTATATGCACTTTTCCTACAGAGGCTTAGATGTGTATCCTTTAGATGCCATTAATAGCATCTCTTTACAGGTGACTCATATACCAGGGTGCTATCTGTTGGCAAAGATCTTACAAAATCATGCAGCATGCAAGTGCTAGGTATAGAGGAATCAGAAGAGGTAAATGAAGGAGGTGGTGCTGCAAAAGTAAGGTTGAAAAGATAACGAACGCATTGTGATGGACACCTAAGGGAAGCTAAAGCATCCATTAAGGAATGCTTGGGATAGGAGGGAACAGTTCTACAGAGGTGCAGTGTAGTACTATGATACTGAAGTGCATGCATCTACCTTGCCATCCTTGGTGAGGTTATTGAGTTTTTTTTCCCCAGTGCTGTGCCCAGGCCGTCTGTACAATGCTGCTGACATCTGCCACCTCCTGCCAGGTTCTCTGGAATCGCCCTCCTCAGCGACACCAGCTGGAGCATTATCTCAGCAGCATCCTCCTGTACAGGGACTCCTGTACTTCCTCTGTTGCTGGCCATTTTCCACAGACAATTTTTCCTTTAAGACCAGCAGCAGTGCAACAAATTCCTGCCCCTACTGGTCAAGCACCAATAATCTTGTGGAAGTTTCATCCAGCGCTGATCAACCTCATACAAATAGCCTGAATGCAGAAACACACAGGCACTTTCAGGTACTTCTGATGTGGGTAGCGTGCTCAGGCGATCGGAAGGGAGGAGGATCTGGGCCTGTCTCAGTCTTTGTCTCAACAATAACTGACTTTTGGACTTGGTAACTCTCTATGAAAATGTTTCATATCCAGGCCACTTTATGGAAAGCCTCAATGTATGAGCATGTGACAATTTAAAAACAATTTTAAAAAAAAAATTCAGATGGGACATTATGGCACCACACAGTGTTTCTCCTGTCAGCTGATATGAAGCAGCATCAACAGAAATTGTACAGAAGACTGTGGGTCAGACCCTCCCAGTTAACAGGAAACATTTAAAAAAGAGATTTTTTTTTGTGAACCAAATCATATTATTGGCAATATGACTAAGAAGAAATACCTAAAATATGTAGAGTAAGAAAAACAATAAAATGTAAACCTTTCGGTCAAGCCTAGAATTGTACTTTTCCTTGAAATAAATCAATACTGGTCAAACACTATGAACAATTTTTAAATCTGTGGACTGTTATAAATCATTACTTCAACCATGGAAAGGTGACACATGCATTGCTTACATACAACATCACAGAACAGTAAAATGCAGATTCAACTTTTCCCTTCTCCATTTGAGTTCCCAATTCTTCAAATGCTACGCCACTGTGGGAAACACAAAGTGCTTCCTAGCAGGGGGAAAGATAATGAGGTGGAAATTGGCTATGGCCTGTTTTTGGATCCATAACCAGTCGCACACCAACAGCACATGCCACAACCAGTAGGTCTGAGTCAAACATGAAATTGGCCCTTGGGCCTCATTTACATTTTTTGAACAAGCTGCCAGTACCTATTGTACCTCCAGAGGCAGCTTGTGGATTTGAAGGGAATGAATGTCAGGCCGCCTGCCTCATCAGCAGTGGCCTGAAGATAAGACTGGGGAGGGGTGGTTGCAGCGGGCAATTGTGGGAGGTGGTGGGGGGGGGGGGGGGGGTGGGGGAGGAATGTGGAGCTCATTGGAAACTATTTTCCCATAGGAGTCCCTAAACAGGCATTAGGCCCCTCAATAACCTATGCATGTGGTCTAACGCCTATTTTAGGTGGCTGCCTGGGATGCACAAAAAATGGGCCCGGCAAATTTAGCATTGGCCTGAATACACATGCAGATGGGGCACAGGCCGTCCCACTGCTAAATTTGCCAGCATTGCACCCTTTTTACGCCTGAAAAATGCCTTTTCAGCCACAAAAGACGAATGGCCCAATGATAAAATGGGGTAAATATATAGATTTCATATATATACTTATTAAAAATACTTCAGACAAGCAAAAATGCAGACTAGTTTTGTGCATTAATTGTCCTAAAATGTTTTTTGTGGTTCTGTGACACACTGCGCATTCAGAAACATCAATCTACTACAGTAATATAAATTTCCGTACCCTAAGCTCCTTCAAGCAAAATGTAATCTCAGAATCAACTCCAATCTGAAGATATTCAAACTCGTTGGGTTTTAAGCTCACTTCAGTTTGCATTACCGTTGTAAAATCTGTATATTAACAAGAAAGGTATACAGTAAATTAAAAACCACAAGTTTGTGTAAAAGATACATAATAAAGCACAGAATGAAAAGGCTATTATCTCTTACTTGATAGAAATAAATTGCACTCTATTCACTTTACGTAGCATGTGACAACTAATTTAAATTGACTTGCCTTTGTCTTCATCTACATAACTCTTGAAGAAAGCTTTCAAAGGAGTCACAACCAAAGTAATTTCCTCTTGAGACATTGGAAAATGAATGGCTATATCAGTCAGAAGCCTTTAAGAAAATTAAATTACACACCTCATCATTTTGTTTCAAAAAATGTCTATTGCTTCTCAAGATACATTCTTTCCCTTACATTATTCTCCTTCTATTAATGTTCCCATATTTCTGTAGCTCTCACCTATTTGCCAACAGCATCTCTGTTGTTTTCAAAATCATGCATTCCCACATTTCATTAGAGGTTCATTATTAGTGAATAAAGGGTGCCCCTCTTACATATTTAGTGAAAAACTTGACCCCAACTCAAGATTAATCAGCAAAAAACTGCAAATGATGGAAATCTGAAATAAAGACAGAAAATGCTGAAAACACCCAGCAGGTCATTCAGCATCTATAGAGAACAGATAAGTTAACGTTTCTGATGTAACCCTTCAACAGAACTGGACAGCATTGTCGGTTTTTGTTTTGAGACAAGATGTTTATATATATTATAAAATATATATTCCCACTGAAATAAGTGCATAAATGCCCTTACCTTGCCTGGGTTTTCAATACATTTGGGCTCAAGTGCTTCGAAAACACAGCCTGAAGGGACTCACACTCCTGAAATATCAGATTGTGAGCTTTAGTAATTCCTGTAAGAAGTAATAAAAGGGAAAATAATTTGCAATGAAAACCATAGTGAAAAAATAAAATCAAATGTATCAACAGCACTGTTTGAAACACTGACACGTTCTAGGGGACTATATAGCACAGCGCTGTCCTTTGATCCCTGGGACAGTTACAGAAAGAACTTGCAATTAAAAAGCATCTTTCTTGACCTCAGAATGTCCCAAAGCACTTTGCAGCCAATTAAGTATTTTTGAACTATAGTCAGAAGGTCATGAGTTTAGCAGCACTCCATGGACCTGAGCACGTAATCTAGGCTGGCATTTCAGTGTATTACTGAGGGAGTGGTACACTGTCCATAGTGCCATCTTTCGGATGGGATGTTAATCTGAATTCTCAGGGTTTCCTAGCCAATATTTATTCTTCAACCAACATCACCTAAAAAAAGATTATCTGGCCATTTATCCCATTGCTGTTTGTGGGACCTTGCTAAGCATAAATTGTCTACCACGTTTCCCTACATTTCATAAAAAATTAGGACTATTTCAGGATAAAAAGGAATGCTTCAAGAAAGACAAACTGAATCATCAGAGCAAGAACCATAAGCCCACTACTGTTTTATATATTAGTGATTTCCTTAAAGTCCTGCAAAAGAAGCGTGTACATGCATTGCTCGGATACCATTAAATTATTAATTTCTTAGCAAACAGCACTTTTTTTTAAAAGGTTAAATTCAGTCCTAGAACTGGTTAGGAGTAAAATTGTGTGATAGACCCAATAAATTATTTTCCTACCATGCTTGCAGCAGAACTGAAAAACAACGTGACAGTCCTGTGAATTCACATAAATCTTGCATTTCTCCACACTCCTCTCTAATGTAGTTAGGCATCGAAACATAGGAAGAACATACTGAAAAAAAAGAATATATTAAAAAAACAGGACAGCCAGTTAGCACAAGAAACAGGAGTCTGCCAGCCAAGTGGTTCAGTGGTACAAGTGGCAGATATCTACCTCAACCATCCAGCCAAGTGATACACACAGTGGATGTCTGCCATTTAACAAACAGGTCACAAGCTCTAGTTCCACTGATACCATTAAGGCTTGATGTGGAGATGCCGGTGATGGACTGGGGTGGACAAATGTAAGGAATCTTACACCACCAGGTTATAGTCCAACAAATTTATTTTAAAATCACAAGCTTTCGGAGATTATCCCCTTCGTCAGGTGAATGAGTGAAAAGGTTCTCAAATCGCATATCTTATACTAGGCTGGGACAGCATCACACCAATCAAAAGGTGTCGTTGTTATTCAAACAGGCCAGTCACGGAGAACAGCACGTCCCAGTACACTGGATATACATTGTGTCAATTACACAGACAGACAGAAAGAACCCCAAATGGCACAGAGAGAGAATATTAAAAACATAACTTTTTTTTCCCCTTTTTGCTGGTGGGGTTACGTGTAGCGTGACATGAACCCAAGATCCCGGTTGAGGCCGTCCTCATGGGTGTGGAACTTGGCTATCAACTTCTGCTCGACGATTTTGCGTTGTCGTGTGTCTCGAAGGCCGCCTTGGAGAACGCTGACCCGAAGATCGGTGGCTGAATGTCCTTGACTGCTAAAGTGTTTCCCGACTGGGAGGGAACCCTCCTGTCTGGCGATTGTTGCGCGGTGTCCGTTCATCCGTTGTCGCAGTGTCTGCATGGTCTCGCCAATGTACCATGCTCTGGGGCATCCTTTCCTGCAACGTATGAGGTAGACAACGTTGGCCGAGTCACAGGAGTATGAACCATGTACCTGGTGGGTGGTGTCCTCTCGTGTGATGGTGGTATCCGTGTCGATGATCTGGCATGTCTTGCAGAGGTTGCCGTGGCAGGGTTGTGTGGTGTCGTGGACGCTGTTCTCCTGAAAACTGGGTAACTTGCTGCGAACGATGGTCTGTTTGAGGTTGGGTGGCTGTTTAAAGGTGAGTAGTGGAGGCGTGGGGATGGCCTTAGCGAGGTGTTCGTCGTCATCGATGACATGTTGAAGGCTGCGGAGAACATGGTGTAGTTTCTCCGCTCCGGGGAAGTACTGGACGACGAAGGGTACTCTGTTGGTTGCGTCCCGTGTTTGTCTTCTGAGGAGGTCTATGCGATTCTTCGCTGTGGCCAGTCAGAACTGTCGATCGACAAGTCGAGCGTCATATCCCGTTCTTACGAGGGCGTCTTTCAGCGTCTGTAGGTGTCCATCGCGTTCCTCCTCGTCTGAGCAGATCCTGTGTATTCGTAGGGCCTGTCCATAGGGGATGGCCTCTTTGACGTGGTTGGGGTGGAAGCTGGAAAAGTGGAGCATCGTGAGGTTGTCCGTGGGCTTGCGGTAGAGTGAGGTGCTGAGGTGCCCGTCTTTGATGGAGATTTGTGTGTCCAAGAAAGAAACCGATTCTGAGGAGTAGTCCATGGTGAGTTTGATGGTGGGATGGAACTTGTTGATGTTATCGTGTAGTCTCTTCAGTGATTCTTCGCCGTGGGTCCATAGGAAGAAAATGTCGTCGATGTATCTGGTGTATAGCGTTGGTTGGAGGTCCTGTGCAGTGAAGAAGTCGTGCTCGAACTTGTGCATGAAAATGTTGGCGTATTGGGGTGCGAATTTGGTCTCCATGGCTGTTCCGTGTGTTTGGGTAAAGAACTGGTTATCGAAGGTGAAGACATTGTGATCCAGGATGAAGCGGATGAGTTGTAGGATGGCGTCTGGAGATTGGCTGTTGTTAGTGTTGAGTACTGAGGCTGTCGCAGCGATGCCGTCATCGTGGGGGATACTGGTGTAGAGTGCCGAGACGTCCATCGTGGTGAGAAGTGTTCCTGGTTCAACTGGTCCGTGGGTGCTGAGTTTTTGTAGGAAGTCTGTAGTGTCGCGACAGAAGCTGGGGGTTCCCTGTACGATGGGTTTCAGGATGCCCTCGACGTATCCAGAGAGGTTCTCACACAGGGTTCCGTTGCCTGATACGATAGGACGTCCGGGTGTGTTGGCTTTGTGTATCTTTGGGAGGCAGTAGAAGTCTCCCACGCGGGGAGTACCATTAAGGCTAACTAGACACTGGTGGGAATTAGTTAATCAATTCTCAGTTCTTGTTGTACATGGAGCATCTGCATTAGCACAACATTCAGCGTATGAGGGATAAAACAGCAAATTGATAAAAACATTTTAACCAGAGACAAGTATGGTTCCTACCAACCAATTCAAGTTGCCTGCAACACAAAACATCTCACTCAAAGCTTTAGAAGGTTTCATGTTACTAAATAGGTTCCATGGGGAACAGAATTTGTAATGTCCAGTAAGTCACAAATATGCTTTTTTCATTGTGTAATTGCTTTAAAAATCCTGTTTTGGTTAGAGTTTGGAGTTCAACAACCACTAAGATGTCAAGTTTGAATATATACATAAAAATAGAGGAATAAAGATCAAAAAGTTTATTTTTAAATTCTAAAAGTAAATTATTTCAGACAATGCCATACCATAGAGCTGGCACAGTAGTAATACTGTCATGTTGAACTATAATGGGATTCTAACAACGTGCATAAAGTAACACATAATACAAATCCAAGCCATGTAATAAGTCCAACATTAAAATTTCAGACTTCCAGTAAATAACATTTACACTGGTTCTTCTCCTGGGGAAGGATTTAGGGATTCGCCAGATTCCACTCTCTGTGCATCAACACATCTAAAGAAGGGAAGAGACAGATTTTCTGGAAGTCCTTCAAAAAGCAGTGTTGACCCCATCTATCAAAAAGTTCTAATGTTGACCATTCTGCCCTTCAGTCAGAAGATGGATGGATGCAGAAAAATAAAGTTAAAGCCAAAACTGAAGAAATCTAAAAGATACCAATATTAACATGGTTAAAACATACTGTTGTTATGCAGTGTACCAACTGACATAACTCAGCACTAAAGAAATTTTACACACATGCTGTACTAATATAAAGTAATACAATTTATTGCTGTTTAAAATTTATTTCAACAGAAATACTATCTAGTGTTTTTGTCCAATGTTTCAGCCTGTAGCTCCTGAGAAACCAAACTATACCTTAATTGCCATCTTACAGTTGAGGGGTACAACTTCAGCCTCACGAGTGTCTTGCTGATGCCTGTTCCCCCTGCTGTAATGCAGGAAGAAGAGTGGAGAGAACAAGAAGCAAGCATACGCTGATCCAGAAGAATTAACTGATCTCAAAGCAAGCTGCAAGAAAAGGGAACCATAAATATTATCTATAGTAATGTGCTGGAATACAACTGATAAATTTGTAATCATTTTAGTATATTAAGATTGAAAAACTATTCCAGTATTTAAAGTGATTCATGCTGTCTTTTGGCTAGTGTATAGAATTTTAAAGGAATTCCCCATTCTATAATTTGATTTAACTATCTTCTTCAAAATTGATGGGAACCCTTTCTTTTAGAGGAAATGCCTTATTTTGTTAATAAAGCAAAATCTATTTTTTTTTCTAGTTTTTAAAAAACATTTTGGTCTCTCCAATTTTCTCCCCTCCTCCCTTGAAAGCCCTCATTCGTGGTGGAGTACTGTTCAACAGATGCCAGCCATCTTTTGTTACATTGATATAAGTAGCCATTCCCCATCCATAATCCTAACCAGTGAATGTTTGCAGGTCAATGCTGGGGGACATCAAAACTGAGCCATAGTCTGTCCTCATCCAAAAGTTATATATGCACAGTTTGCAGGACTCCCGAACTTGGCAGTGTGAGGCCCAGAAAACTTTAACTCGCAGGCCTCATCTACATAATCCCAGTCAGGTTCCTGCGTGAAACCAAAAGGAAGCAGCAGCTGATCGGCAGGTGGGAGCGGAATGTCAGGCAGCAGGAGGCCATCACAAGGGATCCAAGGAACAGACCCAGTGCTCAGGTAAGTCATCGGCAGAAAGCACTCCTGCTCCTCCTGGCCCCACAAGGAAAGTCCAATAAAAGGTTTTAAACTTATTTATTTGGGCCTATTCTGGCCGCAACTCCTCTACCCACTAGATTGGCCCGGTAAGAAAGCCACAACAGCTTCCCCACGCAGGCCTCTGGCTAAAAAAGTAGCCTGGCCCCCGATGATGTATTAAAGTCTAATCTCCACATTTAAAAAAGAATCCCACCAGTTTTCGACAAGTGTCAATCCCACCTGCTCAGAAGAACAGGTTAAAATCAGAACCTGAGGGAATTGAACAGAATCTCATCGGATAAGTCCCACGTGCGGCTTTAACTGCCCACCCGATTTCTGCCGAGTGGGCAGGGTTAAAGTCGCCCTTAAGTGTTACAAAGGAAATGCTAATGTAAATGACTTACCCCCTTCTCTAAAGGATCAAACCATAACTCATCACCAATTCGGGACAGGGCATGAATTGCCTTTCCAAAAACTGTAAAGTACAAATACCATGTTTTACACTTATGCATTACTTAAAATGGAATATGAGTTTCAATTTCCTACACTGTTTTCCAATCTCAGTTGTGGCATTCTGGGGAGACACTAATCTGAAGCAGGGCAACAGGACATTTTAACACAAGGGAAAAATGGGGAAAATCAATTGTCACAACTACCAGCTGATCGTAAAGCAGATTGTCTGCTCGCCTCTTGGTTAAGAATATTGTATAGAATGGAGAATTTTTTTTTTAAAGTATTGAGTCATCGAAAGTTACTTTGGACAGGACATTAATTCTACGTCAAGTCGGATTTCAAACAATAAAAGTATGGAAGGGTAAGAGGAAAAGAAGAAAAAAAGCTGAAGACATAGCTAGTGATGAAGCTGCAAGGGGATTAAAAATGATGGAAATCCTACTTTAACAAAAGATCATATTCATGAATCCTGAGATGTCAAAATCTAGAGGGGCAAACTTGATAGGCACCTTGTTTAAAATATCAGCTTGATTAATGCAAAATATCAGAGAAAGGAAAGCAAAGATCATCTTAAAACAAAATTAAATCACTGTCAAATCCAAACTGCTATTTGAATATGTGTGGACTGTGTAAACCTGCCCTGAAATTTGTTATCCTCGATAATCATCTCAAACGCAAAGAAATATGTAATTGTTTGTGATAATTTGTAAATCTTTTCATGAATTGCACATGACTGTTAAGTAACCATCAGCGTTTTGGAAACTACCTCTCACGTTGTTTGCAGGTATGATGCACTTCATTGTGCCTCAAGTACTTTTCACACCGACAACAGGCCAATTGCCCGGCTCTCGTTTCACTTGCTACCAACACAAACATTAAATTTACTTTTAACAGTAAAGTTACTTCAAAATTAAGTTTCAAAAAAGCGGAATAAAGTATTTTTTCTATGAAGCACTTTTCAATATAATCTGGACTCCGCAGGTTGTCGAGCCCTCTCCACTTTCGGCGCCACTTGGTCCTCGGCCGTGGCTTCTCCCAGGACGTTGGCGCGAGCGGTGACGGTTGCACAGGACGTGTCTCCGCGAGCCCGGGTTTAAATATCGTTAACATTCTGACAGTAATAATCCCACGGGTGTAGCCGGGCAGCCAGAGCTCGCCAGGTCACTGACATGGCGGGTCCACATTATTATGATCACCCCTGAGGGTCTCCCCCCAACTCCTGCATGGCCACATTTCAATCTCTGGCATACGCCTGAGTGACCACAGAATGTGAACTCGCCGTGCCCCACTTCTTCACGCTTTTTTCCTGACTGGTGGGCACCACAGCCTATCAACTTTTTTTTCTTAGTTTGGACAGGCTGTCTCTTTTATTAGCAGTATCCTCATTCTAGGAGGTAGATGTCATGGTGGCATTGGACTTGCCCAATGCCTCCCCATTGGCCTGGACAGAAGACATCGGGCAAGCAGGGCAGTACCATCTAGTAACCCTTGCCCCAGAATCAGTCTTTGGGATCATCCACAACTCAAGCCACTCAATAAAGCTCACTTACTACCTCATGACCAATATAGCATGTACACCAAATACTACGAATGTAATGTATGTATTGTAACCACAGAAATAATTGCAATAAAATAAAATGAAAAAAAATCTGACAGGCGTTAGTGGTAGAAACAAAATATGCAGGAAACAGCATCTGAAAAGACGAAGAGTCCACACCCAAAACATTAACCCATGTTTTCTCTTTTCAGATGCTGATGGACCTGATGTGTATTGCCAGTATTTTTTTTATTTCAGATTTGGACTTTTTTCTTTTTATCTCTAGGAATTAGCATTAATTGGGAAGGCACACTGCAGCTAGTAATTTTTTCAGAGATTTCCAGATTTTGTAGTGACTTGATTGATTTTAACATATCTATTAATACATTAAAAATTCATCATTTAGCACACACTTCCTGTAAGTGTGACAGTTATTTCCTTTAACACTTTCCTATCACATTATTTCTGTCATATCTGTCGATCACAATTAAACTTACCTATTCATTTTACCTTTGATTAAGTCCTCTAAGCTTGTTCTCCAATGTAGGCAGTGCTATTGTGCACAGCACCATTACATCGGAGGTTCTAAAATTGGGCCAATGGCAAGGAGCTGCGTCACTAGGATTGAGACCATCCATTCAGCTGCCTCTGCCACATCCCTGCCTTTCCCTTCCCCATGTAGCTAAACCTACCCAAGGCTGCCCTCTGCACTAGTCCTCAATCCGCATATTTCTCTAGTTTCTCTTTTATCTCCCCCATGGCCTCTCTGAGCTTATCTTGTTAAAAGTAACCACCTCCTGCTCCCTTGACCCAATTCCCAAAAAACTGCTGACCACCCAACTTCCTTTCCTGACCCCCATGCTAGATAACATTATAAATGGTTCCCTCTCCTCAGGTACTGTTCTATTCCCTTTCAAAACCACTTTCATCACCCCTCTGTCCTTGCAAACTACTGCACCATCTCCAACCTCCCTTTTCTCTCCAAAGTCCTTGAACATGTTGTCACCTCCCAAAACCATTCCCATCTTTCCTGCAACTCCATGTTGGTTTCAATCTTACCTATCCAATTGTAGCCAGAGCATCTTTACCAGTGGTTTCTCTTCCCACTCCCACACCATTACCTCTGGAGTCCCCCAAGGATCTATCCTTGGTCCCCACTTCTTCCTCATCTGTGTGCTGCCCCTTGACGACATCATCCAAAGAAAAACATAGGGTCAAGTTCCACACACCTGATGTCACCCAGCTCTGCTTCTCCACCACCTCTCTTGATCCCTCCAGTGTCTCTGTGTTATCAGACTGCTTGTCCAAAATCCAGTCCTGGATGAGCCGCAATTTCCTTCAGCCAAACAATGGGAAGCCCCTGCCATGATCAGATGTTATACTAAGGACCTATCTGCCTAATTAGATGGATGTAAAAAAAAATCACATGACATTATTTGCAATAGAGTAGGGGAGTCTCATTGCCAATATACGGGTATGGTAGCATAGTGGTTATGTTACTGGACTAGTAATCCAGAGGCCCGGACTAATAATCCAGAGTCACAAGTTCAAATCCCGCCACGGCAGCTGGGGAATTTAAATTCAATTAATTAAATAAAAAATCTAGACTTAAAATACTAGTAAGAGTAATGGTGGCTATGAAACTAACGGATTGTCGTAAAAATCCATTTGGTTCACTACTGCCCTTTAGGAAAGGAAACCTGCCGTCCTTACCCGGTCTGGCCTATATGTGACTCCAGACCCATAGCAATGTGGTTGATTCTTAACTGCCCTCTGAAATGGCCCAGCAAGCCACTCAGTTGTAAAATCTCACTACAAAAAGTCATAATAAGAATAAAACCAGACACGACAACAGAAAACCAAGCCCAGTCAACCCTGCAAAGTCCTCCTCACTAACATCTGGGGACTTGTGCCAAAATTGTGAGAGCTGTCCCACAGACTAGTCAAGCAACAGCCTAACATAGCCATACTCACAGAATCATACCTTTCAGCCAATGTCTCAGACTCTTCCATCACCATCCACCAGAGGTGGTGGTACAGTGATATACAGTTAGGAGGAAGTGGCCCTGGGAGTCCTCAACATTGACTCCGGACCCCATGAAATCTCATAGCATCAGGTCAAACATGGGCAAGGAAACCTCCTGCTGATTACCACTGACTGTCCTCCTCCATGTTGAGCACCACTTGGAGGAAGCACTGAGGGTAGCAAGGGCACAAAATGTACTCTGGGTGGGGGACTTCAATGTCCATCACCAAGAAGTGGCTCGGTAGCACCACTACTGACCGAGCTGGCCAAGTCCTGAAGGACATAGCTGCCAGACTGGGCCTGTGGTAGGTGGTGAGGGAAAAACTTGCTTGACCTCGTCCTCACCAATCCACCTGTCGCAGATTCATCTGTCCATGACAGTATTGGTAGGAGTGACCACCGCACAGTCCTCGTGGAAATGAAGTCCCATCCAACGTGTTGCGTGGCACTACCACCGTGCTAAATGGGATAGATTCAGAACAGATCTAGCAGTTCAAAACTGGGCATTCCATGAGGCACTGTGGGCCATCAGCAGAATTGTATTCCAGCACAATCTGCAACCTCATGATCCGGCATATTCCTCACTCTACCATTACCAACAAACCAGGGGATCAACCCTGGTTCAATGAGGAGTGTAGAAGAGCATGCCAGGAGCAGCACCAGGTGTACTTAAAAATGAGGTGCCAACCTGGTGAAGCTACAACTCAGGACTACATAAATGCTAAACAGCGGAAGCAACATGCTATAGTCAGAGCTAAGCGATTCCACAAACAACGGATCAGATCAAAGCTCTGCAGTCCTGCCACATCCAGTCGTGAATGGTGGTGGACAATTAAACAACTAACGGGAGGAGGAGTCTCTGCAAACATCCCTCATCCTCAATGATGGCAGAGTCCAGCACGTGAGTGCAAAAGACAAGGCTGAAGCGTTTGCAACCATCTTCAGCCAGAAGTGCCGAGTGGATGATCCATCTCGGCCTCCTCCCGATATCCCCACCATCACAGAAGCCAGTCTTCAGCCAATTCGATTCACTCCACGTGGTATCAAGAAACGGCTGAGTGCACTGGACACAGCAAAGGCCATGGGCCCCGACAACATCCCAGCTGTAGTGCTGAAGTCTTGTGCTCCAGAACTAGCTGCGCCTCTAGTCCAAGCTGTTCCACTACAGCTACATCACTGGCATCTACCCGACAATGTGGATAATTGCCCAGGTGGTCCTGTCCACAAAAAGCAGGACAAATCCAATCCAGCCAATTACCGCCCCATCAGTCTACTCTCAATCATCAGCAAAGTGATGGAAGGTGTCGTCGACAGTGCTATCAAGCGGCACCTGCTCACCGATGCTCAGTTTGGGTTCCGCCAGGACCACTCGGCTCCAGACCTCATTACAGCCTTGGTCCAAACATGGACAAAAGAGCTGAATTCCAGAGGTGAGGTGAGAGTGACTGCCCTTGACATCAAGGCAGCATTTGACCGAGTGTGGCACCAAGGAGCCCTAGTAAAATTGAAGTCAATCGGAATCAGGGGGAAAACTCTCTAGCGGCTGGAGTCATACCTAGCGTAAAGGAAGATGGTAGTGGTTGTTGGAGGCCAATCATCTCAGCCCCAGGATATTGCTGCAGGAGTTCCTCAGGGTAGTGTCCTAGGCCCAACCATCTTCAGCTGCTTCATCAATGACCTTCCCTCCATCATAAGGTCAGAAATGGGCATGTTCGCTGCTGATTGCACAGTGTTCAGTTCCATTCGCAACCCCTCAAATAATGAAGCAGTCCGAGCCCACATGCAGCAAGACCTGGACAACATCCAGGCTTGGGCTGATAAGTGGCAAGTAACATTCGCGCCAGATAAGTGCCAAGCAATGACCATCTCCAACAAGAGAGAGTCTAACCACCTCCCCTTGACATTCAACGGCATTACCATCACCGAAACCCCCACCATCAACATCCTGGGGGTCACCATTGACCAGAAATTTAACTGGACCAGCCATATAAATACTGTGGCTACGAGAGCAGATCAGAGGCTGGGTATTCTGCAGCGAGTGACTCACCTCCTGACTTCCCAAAGCCTTTCCACCATCTACAAGGCACAAGTCAGGAGTGTGATGGAATACTCTCCACTTGCTTGGATGAGTGCAGCTCCAACAACACTCAAGAAGCTCGACACCATCCAGGACAAAGCAGCCCACTTGATTGGCACCCTATCCACCACCCTAAACATTCACTCCCTTCACCACCGGCGCACAGTGGCTGCAGTGTGTACCATCCACAGGATGTACTGCAGCAACTCGCCTAGGCTTCTTCGACAGCTCCTCCCAAACCCACGACCTCTACCACCTAGCAGGACAAGAGCAGCAGGCACATGGGAACAACATCACCTGCACGTTCCCCTCCAAGTCACACACCATCCCGACTTGGAAATATATCGCCGTTCCTTCATCGTCGCTGGGTCAAAATCCTGGAACTCCCTTCCTAACAGCACTGTGGGAGAACCTTCACCACACGGACTGCAGCGGTTCAAGAAGGCGGCTCACCACCACCTTCTCAAGGGCAATTAGGGATGGGCAATAAATGCTGGCCTCGCCAGCGACGCCAACATCCCATGAACGAATTTTTAAAAAATTTATCCCTCAACCAATACTACCAAAAACAGATTAACTGGCTCATTGCTGATTATGGGGCCTTGCTGTTAGCAAACTAGCTGCCACATTTGCCTATATAACAGTAACTACACTTCAAAAATAATTAATTCGCTGTGAAGCACTTTGGAACGTCCCATGGACTTGAAAGGCGCTATGTAAATACACGTTCTTTCTTCTATATGGACAAGTTATTTTTTTGTTTTTTTTCTTGAATATAATGGATTATCCTTGTACTCAAAACAAAAAGTCAACGGGAGCTACAAGTTGTAAACATTACTGCTTAAGAGACGGCAGAAAGTTTAGAAAACACAATTATAACCAGCCCAAGTGCCACTCATTGGAAGTTAAAATCGCTCATTTTGGTTTTAAATTACCTATTTTCTATATATGTTATTAAAAAAAACACAGGTCCTTATCTTTAAATGAGTTTTCAATCGTGTTATTCTCGCCCATTAGAAATGTGACTCTTAGCAGTTGCTTGATATTAACAGCTGACATGAGCACGGGGCATTTAAAATTCGAAGCAAAGAATTTTCCAATTCTCGTTGTTCTAAGATTGGCCAATTGACTGCGCCGTAGGGACCTGTTTCTAAACTGAAAACGGATTGGCTGCGTTTTTGCTGGGTGCTGAGTCTCTTCACTGAGGAGCTGTTTTCCGTTTCGCCGATTGGAAAATGGTGAGTTTATAGACTCGGGCTCCCGCGATCATGTTGCTGTCGCCTGCTTTAGGCCACCTTGCCCTTACTGCAAGTGTACGTCAGTTTTAATTCACCGTGGCTGATGTCTTAGCAGTGGGTTCGAGAACCCGGGCCTGCGGTTGGTATCTGGGGCCTGCGGTGGGATTGGGAAACTATCACATGACGTCCGTCAGCTGGCTGATCCTGAATAGAAGCCGTGCAGGGTGCTGGAAGGGGGAAACGTTTTTCGATCATGTTGATAACCGAAATTAAGAAAATATCATCAACGTTCCTGACTTAGTTGCCGTATGCAGTGCGTATATTCCAATTTCAGCATTCAGCCACCAAAATGTCCCGATATATCTGCTTTCAATGAAAGACCATTTGCCTTCTGGAAAGGTGATTGTACTGACGTGACCTCTATCGTACTTTTTAGTAATCCAGAGCTTCCATAAAATCTAATCAGTTCTATACGTTTGAATTTTTGCAGTCGTTTGCCACTTCTCTGAAATTATTACTCGCGTTTTCTTCTGACCACGGAGCAGTGGTACAAAACCTCCCACAGTAGGCCATCTTAAACTACAGGAAGTGGTGTTTAGCCTAATTTTAAATCTCCTAGGCACTTTTTAAATTGAAGCAGGGTTTATTTAAATGTTTTGAGAAAGTGAGCTTTCCTGTTTGCTTTCAATATACATTTAAAATTTACAGGCAAGGAATGGATGGATGCATGCATAGGCAAAGCAGTCTCCTTGCTTGGAGAATTGAATTTGGAGACAGGCAACATAAATGAGGTGGTGCTGGTTGCAAATGGATACTATAGCTGCTGTTCTGAGTCAGTGGTCACTGTAACTGCAGTCTTAATGTGCAAACAAAAAAGTGTTTTTGCTGTGTAATCTTTTAAACCTATTGGGATTTAAATGTGCTTTAAAATTCTTAGATTGGTTCATTTACATTTTTGTTAATTACTGTTTGACGTTTAAACAACATATAAGAACATAAGAACATAAGAAATTGGAGCAGGAGTAGGCCAATCGGCCCCTCGAGCCTGCTCCGCCATTCAATAAGATCATGGCTGATCTGATCCCAACCACAAATCTAAAGAACACAAGAAGTCGGAGCAGGACCCGGCCACATAGCCCCTGGGCCCTCTCCGCCACCCACAGGGCATTGACCGATCCGAACTCAGCTTCATGTCCAATTTCCTGCCCGCTCCCCATAACCCCTAATTCCCTTTACTTCTAGGAAACTGTCTATTTCTGTTTTAAATTTATCTAATGATGTAGCTTCCACAGCTTCCTGGGGCAGCAAATTCCACAGACCTACCACCCTCTGAGTGAAGAAGTTTCTCCTCATCTCAGTTTTGAAAGAGCAGCCCCTTATTCTAAGATTATGCCCCCTAGTTCTAGTTTCACCCATCTTTGGGAACATCCTTACTGCATCCACCCGATCAAGACCCTTCACAATCTTATATGTTTCAATAAGATCGCCTCTCATTCTTCTGAACTCCAATGAGTAGAGTCCCAATCTACTCAACCTCTCCTCATATGTCCGCCCCCTCATCCCCGGGATTAACCGAGTGAACCTTCTTTGTACTGCCTCGAGAGCAAGTATGTCTTTTCTTAAGTATGGAGACCAAAACTGTATGCAGTATTCCAGGTGCGGTCTCACCAATACCTTATACAACTGCAGCAATACCTCCTTGTTTTTATATTCTATCCCCCTAGCAATAAAAGCCAACATTCCGTTGGCTTTCTTGATCACCTGCTGCACCTGCATACCAACTTTTTGATTTTCTTACACTAGGACCCCCAGATCCCTTTGTACTGCAGTACTTTCCAGTCTCTCGCCATTAAGAAAATAACTTGCTCTCTGATTTTTCCTGCCAAAGTGCATAACCTCACATTTTCCAATATTATATTGCATCTGCCAAATCTCCGCCCACTCACCCAGCCTGTCTATATCCCCTTGCAGGTTTTTTATGTCCTCCTCACTCTGTACTTTCCCTCCCATCTTTGTATCATCTGCAAATTTTGATATGTTGCACTCGGTCCCCTCCTCCAAATCGTTAATATAGATTGTAAAGAGTTGGGGACCCAGCACCGACCCCTGTGGAATACCACTGGTTACTGGTTGCCAGTCCGAAAATGAACCATTTATCCCAACTCTCTGCTTCCTGTTCGATAACCAATCCTCCACCCATGCCAGAATATTACCCCCAATCCCGTGATTTTTTATCTTAAGTAATAATCTTTTATGTGGCACCTTGTCGAATGCCTTCTGGAAGTCTAAATACACTATGTCCACTGGTTCCCCTTTATCCACCCTATACGTTATATCCTCGAAGAACTCAAGCAAATTTGTCAGACATGACTTCCCCTTCATAAAGCCATGCTGACTTTGTCCTATTAAATTATGCTTATCTAAATGTTCCGTTACTGTCTCCTTAATAATAGACTCCAAAATTTTACCCACCACAGATGTTAAGCTAACTGGCCTATAATTTCCAGCCTTCTGCCTACTACCCTTTTTAAATAACGGTGTTACATTAGCAGTTTTCCAATCTGCCGGGACCTCTCCTGAGTCCAGGGAATTTTGGAAAACTATCACCAAAGCATCCACAATCCCTACTGCCACTTCCCTCAAGACCCTAGGATGGAAGCCATCAGGTCCAGGGGATTTATCCGCCTTGAGTCCCATTATTTTACTGAGTACCATCTCCTGAGTGATTTTAATCGTATTTAGCTCCTCCCCCCCCGAGAGTCCCCTGTTTGTCCAGTGTTGGGATATTCTTAGTGTCCTCTACTGTAAAGACTGAAACAAAATATTTGTTCAGCATTTTTGCCATCTCCATGTTTCCCACCATTAATTTCCCCGTCTCATCCTCTAAGGGACCTATGTTTGCCTTAGCCACCCTTTTTCTTTTTATATAACTATAGAAACTCTTGCTATCTGTTTTTATATTTTTTGCTAATTTCTTTTCATAATCTAACTTCCCTTTCTTAATCAATCCTTTAGTTACTTTTTGCTGTCTTTTGAAGAATTCCCAATCCTCTATCCTCCCACTAAGTTTGGCTACCTTATATGTCCTTGTTTTTAGTCGGATACTATCCTTGATTTCTTTACTTAGCCACGGATGGCTGTCATTTCTTTTACACCCTTTTTTCCTCAGTGGAATATATTTATTTTGAAAGTTGTAAAATAACTCCCTAAATGAACACCACTGCTCATGTACCGTCTTACCCTTTAATCTATTTTCCCAGTCCACTTTAATCAATTCCGCTCTCATACCATCATAGTCTCCTTTATTCAAGCTCAGTACGCTTGTTTGAGAATCAACCTTCTCACCCTCTAATTGGATATGGAATTCAACCATGTTGTGGTCGCTCGTTCCAAGGGGATCCTTAACTAGGACATTATTAATTAATCCTGACTCATTACACAGGACCAGGTCCAAGGTTGCCTGCCCCCTTGTAGGATCAGTTACATACTGCTCAAGAAATCCATCCCTGATGCTCTCAATGAACTCGTCCTCAAGGCTGCTCTGCCCAATTTGATTTGTCCAGTTAATATGATAATTAAAATCCCCCATAATTATGGCTGTTCCCTTATTACATGCCCCGACTATCTCCTGATTAATACTTCTTCCAGCAGAGTTGCAACTATTAGGAGGCCTATATACTACGCCCACTAATGTTTTTTTTCCCTTATTATTCCTTATCTCCACCCAAACTGTTTCATTATCTTGATGCTTTGTCCCAATATCATTTCTCTGTATTACAGTGATTCCTTCCTTTATTAACATAGCCACCCCACCTCCCCTTCCTTCCTGCCTGTCCTTCCTGATTGTTAAATACCCTGGCATATTTAATTCCCAGTCGTTGTCACCCTGCAGCCATGTTTCTGTAATGGCCACAAGATCATACCCATACGTAGTTATTTGTGCCGTTAACTCGTCCATTTTATTACGAATGCTACGTGCATTCAGATAAAGAACTTTCAAATCTGTTTTGTGACGCTTAGTTCCTGCTTTTTCCTTTTTTAACACTTTACCTATTACTCCATACCTTCTGTCCCTTCCTGTTACGCTTTCCTCTCTCTCCCTGCTCAGGTTCCCAACCCCCTGCCACTTTAGTTTAAACCCTCCCCAACAGCACTAGCAAACATTCCTTTAACGTAGTAAAATGTCCCAAGATGTTCACAGGAGCATTATCAAACAAAATTTGATGCTGAGCCACATAAGGATCTGTTAGGACAGAGGGTCAAAGAGGTAGGTTTTAAGGAGCATCTTAAAGGAGGAGAGAGAGGTGGAGAGGATTAGGGAGGGAATTCCACAGTTTAGGGCCTAGGCAGCTGAAGGCACGGCCGCCAATGGTGGAGCGATTAAAATCGGGGATGCAAGAATTGGAGGAGTACAGAGATCTTGGAGGGTTGTAGGGCTGGAGGGGATTACAGAGATAGGGAAGGGCAAGGCCATGGAGGGATTTGAAAACAAGAATGAGAATTTTAAAATCGAATCATTCCCAGACGGGAGCCAATGTAGGGACAGCGAGCACGGGTGTCGGGTGAACGGGACTTGATGCGAGTTAGGATATGGGTGGTAGTGCAAGTTAGGATGTGGACAGCAGAGTTTTGGATGAGCTCAAGTTTATGGAGGGTGAAAGATGGGAGGCCAGCCAGGAGAGCATTGGAATAGTCACGTCTAGAGGTAACAAAAGCATGGATGAGGGTTTCAGCAGCAGATGAGCTGAGGCAGGAGCAGAGACGGGCGACGTTACGGAGGTGGAAGTAGGCGGTCTCGGTGATGGAGTGGATATGTGGTCGGAAGCTCATTTCGGTCAAATAGGACGCCAAGGTTGTGAACGGTCTGGTTCAGCCTCAGACAGTGGCCAGGGAGAGATTAGTTAAATAATCCATGAAATTAAGGATTTTACAGTAATGTAACTGAGTAACTTAATTTAATAGTTTTAGTAGCTGTGGCAGAATCTGGTTTCATTTAGAAGATCAACAGTATTGGCTAGTGTAGTAAAGACCATTCAGTTAATTGTACGTAAACATGGTACTATATATGCCGATTAATAGGCTCCCCGTTTAGGAAGCTTATTTATGGGGCCTATTTACATGGAAACTGTTATATTCTCCATCTACAGAAGAATTACATAGAATATACAGCACATTCAGCCCAACTGGTCTATGCCAGTGTTTATACTCCACATTAGCCTCCTCTCACTCTATTTACTACTTCCCACCCTGCCTCCATATCTCTCTATTCCCATCTCCCTGATGTATGCATCAAGCTTCCCCTTAAATGTATCAATGCTATCTGCTTCAACCACTCCATGTGGCAGTGAGTTCCACACACTCACTACTTTTGTGTAAAGAAATTCCTTGTAATTTATTTGATCTGTTAGTGGCTATCTGCTATTTATGCCCCCTTGTCCTGGACTCGCCTACAAGTTGAAACAGTTTCTTTACATCCACTCCATTGAACAATAATGCCCAATGTGAGAAATGGAAGTTGCATATTAATACGCCGGGGTGCATTTGAGTTTGGGGTCAAGGTACATTTTTGAGACAGAGTAGATGAAGCTTTATCAGCATCTAGTAGTCGGCATATCCTACCTGGTTGCTTGATGCTGACACGATGAAAAAAATTCTTTTAAAAAAATCAATTTTTGCATCACCGAGGAGCAGAAGAGCCCCTCCTCTCCGAGAAAACTGTTACAAATTAGAAACGGGGATGAATTGAATTCATGCATGTGATCGCTAATTAGTTTGAGCTTTTTCTGTGCAGAAGCAAGAACCTGAGACTCGTGTATGCCCAAAACCAATAACAGGCTATGTATACATCTCTGGAAATCATTGATTTTATAATGCATAAATATACCTGTTCTTTCTTTGTTATCCCCTCCACCAATCAAGAAAAATGTCACTTCATCACTTAACTTCACCATATAGGTGTGGAATCTGTTGGTGAAGGAACAAATAATGGTCTTCAAGGTTGGTTCATGGGTATCTGTGGTGTAAAAATATAAACATATTTACAGATTCAAATATACAAGCACAGATTACAAGGGAATTTTGAAAAATAACTGGAGCAAAAAGTACCATGTTTGCAACAATTTTAGAAAGTGTTTAGAAGATCATAATGTTTAAGCAATCATAAAGTTGTTTTTCCTGGTGACTTTTGATTTTTTTTTCCTCTGATGACTTGTTTCATTTTGTTTATTTTAACTTTGATCGTATCCCCAACTTCCATCTCATGCCTACAATTGACCTTCATTTCGTTAAGGCCTGTCACAGAGTAAGTTACACTTTCAGTGGTGGTGGTGAAAATTGTTTGTGCCAATAATGTTGGTAGTGTGCACTAACAGTCTGTTGCAGTATATGGTATTTAACTTGCAGGCCTAATTCAAGCAGTTTGTGGACTGATATTTTCTTTTATGCTGTTGTTACAATGATTTTGCAGCAGTCTATTGCAGTATTACAGGGGTTCCCTAATCTTTTTTGCTTGGCCCCCTTTCGGAGATTAATGTCCTATTCACGCCTCCTTTTTCTAAGAAACAATATTTTGTAGCCCCCAGAGTACAATTCGATTGGTTTCAAAAACTGGGAACAAAATTGAGAGTTCAAAATGCTCACCCTGCCTTCAGTCATGTAGGGATTGTGTGCCTCAAATAGCCAACTGCTTCAAGGATCTCTACTTTCACGCAGCAATCAGGAGATGCCACAGAAATGTCATTCGCTTTTAAGTGATGCAGCCAATAGTTGCATTATGGGGCGATCTCAGCATTGCATGGAATGTTTGAATCACACTCATTTCTAGAGGTGGACGTTGGCCCTATCAGAGCTGCTTCTGGTTTAATATTAATCCGTTACTATGCACCAGAAACTGCTCTACTCGGCCCACTGTCCACTGACTTCTAGAAATCAGCGGGGATTCAAACATCCCATGCTGTGATGAGATTGCCCCATAATGCCCTCTGGTTATGGGAGGTTGCATCACTGGCTCTCGTTCTTGGGTAGCCTGTCCTCCTCGCACCCCCTGATAACTTCACCCTCCCCCATCCAGTTTGGGAACCTCTGCAGTATTTTGATCAATGTTTATCAGTAACCATACAGGTTTAAGACAGTTTTATTTCCATGATCAGATTGAGAAATTTACTAATTTAATAAGATTACCAGTTGAAGTGGAAAAGCATTCATCTTCCATCCAACGGGCCTGTATTCAAAACTCCATTACCCCCATTCATGTGCAGCTACCCTTGGAACAAGCTTCAACATTCTCACCCAGCCAATAGATTAAGCGTTCTTGTAGTAATAAGTACTTCCTCGCAGGAGTGGTAATAACTCAAAAGGGTTAACCTTTACATTGACATGTACCTCTTGCTGGTCAATGAAGAGCTACATTGGCAGTGACAATAGAAATATCCACAGTTGAGCTGGCCTGGGAAGGATAGCAGTAAAACAAATTCTTAGTTTATGAAGGCAAATACCAACTGTTTACATTTTTGTCCTAGAGAAATGTCTGAGGTTACATTAATAAAAGTATGTGTGTGAGATGTTGCAGCTATTGTAGCATTACAGTTGTTTTGGAAAATAAACTGACAATTTGCAGGATTGCTTTCTGTGGCTGTCAGGATGGCGAAGTAATACATTTGTTCTCTAATCTATTCTGTCATAGGACTGAGTGGTTTTGATAAAGGTTAAGCAGCTCAAAAGTGGGGAGTCTGAAGTTGTTGTAGAAGTAAAGGCACTTGCTCTATAAAATTGCAGTTTTTGGATTCCATTACATTGACAATTAAAACTTCATCTTTGAGTTTGGATTTATTAATCAACAGATAGTTTAGTTACTATTATGGCAGACATCTTCGCATCATCTTTTATTCTTGCCCTCCCCTTCTTCCTGCCCCCAACCAGAAATAGTTTGTCATACTAACTGGATAATATCTAGCAGAGTCAGTCAGCTTGTTCAGTTTTTAAAATTTAGTTTTTGACTCTTTCATGAGTTCTGTTTGAATTATTGCCTGAAAAGTTAATTTTGAGCTTTCAACCAGTAGTTAAATGTGAGAGTTGCAATATGCCAAGAGCTGTTGTACTTTCAGTTGTACTGTGGTACTGGGGATTTTGCAATCAAATTCTCTCCACCAACTTGCAATTATTCCACCTAACTTTGTGCATGTGTTTGGTTTGCTTAAACTAACAATCGCAATGAAAATTTTAGCTTGGCCCATCTTTTCCCTCCTGTACTTGCTGGGTTAAGGTTCTACACAGCCAGTTCCCATACAGTACTTTTCCCAAGTTGTAATTATTCATATGTGAGCCTTGATAGTAAGTGTCAGCAGGATATTTTACCATCACTAGAGCCTGATCCTGCCTTTGTTTGAAGTCCAAATACATGCACACCCAGCAAGAGTTGCTGGATATTGATTAGAAGTAGGAATCCTGGCCAATCTTCCCCTTCCTAACCCAGGGCTGATAAGGCAAATTGTATGCCTCACCCCTCTCTTACTGGCACCCAGCTGAGAGCCATCTCCATGCAAACCACTTAAAACTTTCCTGACCTCTGTGGCCTAGCTACTCATTGGATCAACTTCCTGAGCCACTAGAAGTCTAATAGCTTGACTTTTGTGATTACATTTCAATATTGTCAAAAGTTAAGTCATTAACAAAAAATAGTATTTCAAATTTTGAGTGATACATAATTTCCTTCCTGGATGGTGGAAATATTACTGCAAAAGTGCAGTATTTTTATGGGTTGTGTATAAGCTTAGTCCAGGAATAAATGAATATTTCAGGGAAAAAAATGAAGCTGCACCCTAAAATGGAAGTATATTTCAGAGCTGTTTGTCTCTTTTACCAACTTAAATATGTAAGCTTCACAAAAAAAACAGTGCATGAGATAACTTTATTTACCTCGCTAGGGTTAGGTTTTTCAACTACTTTTTTGTTGGTTTAAATTGATAAATGCCAAAAACCTCAATTTAGCATTCTTTCTCCAAATTACCACTTGGGTTGGGGATTTTTTTTTTCATATGCAGTACAGAGCTTATGTTGAATTCTGATCTGCTAGACCAAAAACTAGTGCATTGAATCACAGATTGGGAATGTGACTGGTTCATTAGGACCACAGAATACACTCCAAAGCCACTTTCACTATACTTCACACAAAATGGCATTCTGGAGCCACCTCCAAACACACAAGTGTATGTAAGTAGGTTTTAATTTATGTTGAACTGGTGTTGTCTCTTGTTTCTAAATAAGAAATCAGCTAGCAATGATGAGGCCATTGATCAGCTGCCTCAGTGTGGCATAAATGCTTTTCCTTGCAAAAGAACCTACTATTTTGGAGACTGCAACAGCCATCCGGCTCTCTCAAATGAGAAGACACCTGGTTCTGATACTGTCCCAGATGAGACATACAAAGCCGGTGGTGACTACTTAATCAAACGCCTCAACAAACTTTCAATCTACATGACATTCAGACAAGATCCCCCAGAAGTTCAAAGATGCTTCAATTGTCCACCCCTACAAGGGAAAGGGAAATCGTTTTTAATCTGTGATAATCACCGGGGAATTTCTTTACTCATCACTGTTGGAAAGATCCTTGCAAGAGTGATGCTACCAGACAATTAATATGGGTTCAAAAAGGGAAGAGGCACAACTGATATGATCTTCACAGCTAGACAGCTCCAAGAAAGACGCAGAGAGCAAAATGTAGATCTCTCTGTTTTTGTTGACCTGACAGGCATTTGATACTGTCAATAGAGAAGGTCTCTGGAAAATCCACACTCGAGTTTGGGTGTCCAGATAAATTTATTGAAATGGTCAAACAATTCCATGATGGCCAGAGTGATGAAGATGGGGACAAGTCCCTCTCCTTCCCCGTTACAAACGATGTCAAGCAGGGATGTGTCCTTGTACCATCACTCTTCAGTGTTGTTTGTTGCTATGCTTCTCGTGGCTTTCAGTAATCTCAAAATAGGAGTCAAGATCAGATTCAGAACAGTTCTTCAACCTTAGACTATAAGCTAAAACAAAGTTGCTGGAAGAACTTGTTTGTAAACTCCTATTTGCTGATGACTGTGCTCTCATGGCCCACTCCCAGGATGATATGCAAATAATCATGAACCACCTTGCAACAGCTTGCCTGTAATTTGGCATGACTATTAGCCTTAAAAAGATGGTGGTACTCTTCCAACCAGCCCCAGGCAAGGATTACACTCTGCCTATCATAACGTGCTTTAGGCTGTGGATAGATTCACCTAGCTGTGTAGCACCCTATATAAAGAAGTCCGTATTGATGCAAAGGCATCCTGCAGATCGCCAAAGCCAGCTTAGCTTTTGGCAAACTCCATGAGCACCTCTGGGACAAGAGTCATCAGCCTGCAGACCAAGCTCAAAGTATACAGGGCTGCTTTATGGCTGTGAAACTTGGCCAACATTCACACCACATTAAGAAATTGAATCACTTTCACCTAAGCTGCCTGAAACGACAAATGAAGGTTAGATGGCAAGACATGATCCCTGACACTGAAGTTCTTTTTTTAAAAAAAGAAGCTGACATGCCAAGCATAAATGCTGTGATCATGAAGGCACGGTTATGATGGCCAGGTCAAGTGGTGTGTCTGTCTGATGAATGATTCCCGAAGATATTTTAAAGCAATTTCATGGTGGTCAGCCAAAAAGATATAAAGACTGTTTAAAAGCTAATCTGAAACAGTGCCAAATAGACGTCCATAAGTGGGAACAACTTCTTCAAGATGAAAAAGCATGGCGAAAAATCCATTCATGAAGGCATCTCCCACTATGAGGCCCGTTGCATTGCTGATGCTGAATGTAAACGCCAGCTGAGGAAGTCTGACTTGAAAAATCAAGATTCCCAACCTGGTATATCCGAGATCCACTGTTCAATCTGCGGACACTCATTCCAAGCAAAAATAGCTCTCATCAGTCGCTACAAAAGAACTCACTACAGAAAATGAGCTGATGTTCTGGCTGTTGTCTTCGTTATCAAAGGACGAACAATGAGTCTTGGCTTTGAGCTTGGCTGCGTTGACTACCAATAGTGGCCTCTTGTGTATTTCACACTATTTCAATCCTCATAATGGCAGGATGTTACAGGATTCTAGTTCTGAATTATCTTTGAGCCAGTGTATTTAGTTGATTATAGGTGTTGCACTATTAGTAAATAAAACTTAAGCCCTACTGATATAATAATTTGATGGGTGATAAAAGTCCTTGAGATACAGCATATTTCCCTGGGGATTTAAGTGTGGAGTACAATCCATGTAAACTTATTTTATTTCCTTCTGTTCCTAAAGTTGGTGCTGGTATTGGGAGACCTTCACATTCCTCACCGCTGTAATACATTGCCAGCCAAGTTCAAGAAGCTGTTGGTACCTGGTAAGATCCAGCACATCTTATGTACAGGCAATCTTTGCACCAAAGAGAGCTATGATTACCTTAAAACACTGGCTGGAGATGTCCACATTGTCAGAGGAGACTTTGATGAGGTAAGGGATACTTTGTTTTAAAAATGTTGTACTTTTAGTAGAAATCAATATTTTGATTAGCTAATAATGAAATCTGAAAAAGAAAAAAAATGCTGATTACCAGTGCTCTCATGTATGTTAAAGTTTTTTTTTCAAACCTCCCATGAAGGAATTGACTCCTTGCTAGAATAGTGTATCACAGGAACACGTTTCCCACCATCATCTTGTCAAAAGAGCATTCATGTGTGAACCTTGGTAGTGAGTGTTGGCTATTTGACCACGGGGGGTTTATCGCGATCCTGTCCTCGCCTCGTATCCATAGACCTCCAACAGGGATTACTGTATAGCAACCAGGAGCAGGAATCTTAGTAGCTTTAGTCTCTCTAACAGTGACTACACTTTAAAATAGTACTTGATTGGCTGTAAAGCGCTTTGGGTCATCCTGAGGTTGTGAAAGGCGATATATAAATGCCATGGCTGAGATCAGCTAACTCAGCACAGGCCAGTGATTGAGTTTTGAACGTTCTTGATCTACATGGCTCAACTACTTATTGGATAAATTTGTTTTGTTATCAGAGGGGCGGTTGAAATGTTCTCAAGTTATAGAGCAGTTTCACCTATGCTAAACAGAACACCGGGTACAGCTCCATTATTAAATCCCAATTTCCTCTGTACCAAACCCTACTTTTCCCCTTAACAGCTCCTGCATCTCTAGAAAGTCCAAGATTAGAATACTGATACTACATCTAGGAGCCTTTTTTTTAAAAAACACTTATCACATTCCTTAGCAGGATAGAAGAAAATGTGTAACAGGCAAATCTCGCCTCTAGCTGCACTTGCTTCCCTTCGCAACACTTATTATTGCGCTTTCTCTTATGGATACCGCTAAGGCTCGCACGATTATAGCAAACCATTGCATTAGCTTACACATGGCTGGTCTGCGGATAGAAAACAGGCTCAGCGAACCCGTGGAATCTCTGTACTCAAACTCATAACATTTTAACAATGTGGTCTAAACGGAAGCAGACCGACCGATTCCTGCTGCGATTAGTGCTTTGGATGAGTCCCATACTTCGGCTTCACATAAAAGCCATTTTTAAGTCTTTACATTGCCACCCTATTTAATGTATACATCTGATCTCTGGAAAATGTGGCCATGCCACTGCTGATTTGCTGCCGTGTTCGCTGCACCGTATTCTAATTATAAATTCAGGAAAATATGGAGGATGTTACTGACTGTGAGCTAGACAATTTACCGTATACGTTACCAATCTTGCCGTTGCAGGAAAATCTGGGCCATTGTATCCATTTCCAATAAGAGGCAATTTTATGGGCAAGCTGAAAATACTTTCAAATTATTTGCTTTTACATGTTATAAATTTTATTTTAGCTATATATAGTCAGCTGGCTAAGGAAACAAGATGGTGGCCAAAATAATTTTGAGCAATTTCTTTGGCTTCCCTTATGCTCCTTGCTAATTGTTTTAATGGTAGCCATTAAATTCTTCTGGCCGTGATTAAGAACTCGCAATGAGGCAAATTGCAAACTCGAAATCTGTATGCGTTGATCTGGCACAATGTGTTGCAAAGCCAACTCTCTATCACCAAACTAATCTGATCTTATATTTTGCTGCTTTCAATTCTCTTTCTCTTCGCCCCCGCCCCCCCCCCCCCCCACCCCCCGGCAGTAATGGGAAGCACTTAGTATCCAATTGACTGTACAGCAGGAATGAGATGAGGATCACAGTTGGTGATCATTACAGCATTCATCTTTTCACATTTTATTGAAGGTTGATCGACCGATTAAATTTGTTCCTTGAATATATAACCAGCCTTCTCTTCATTTCAGAACCTGAATTACCCAGAGCAGAAAGTGGTAACGGTGGGGCAATTCAAAATTGGTTTGATCCATGGTCACCAGGTAATTCCCTGGGGTGATATGACCAGCTTGGCACTACTGCAACGACAACTGGATGTAGATATCCTTATCTCTGGGCACACACACAAGTTTGAGGCCTTTGAGCAGGAGAGCAAATTCTATATCAACCCTGGCTCAGCCACCGGTGCATGCAATGCATTGGAAGGGTAAGTACTTTGGAATATCTATTAAACTCTAGACACATTGGTGACAACTCAACATTTAGTGAGTGGAAAGAAATCCTAACAGCATGAAAATTATTTTGAAAAGTGAAGCTCATTGGAGTACCATCTCACCACAGAATGGGGCAGCATGAGTTCACAACCAAAATCCTCTCTATTCACTGCAGTGTGGAAGTGTTCAGTGGATGCTAGGAATTTTCTTTCTGGCAGGGAAAATCACTTCTGCATTGGGAGAGGGTTTGAAAACTTGTTCCCTTGGCTGCAGTTGAAGGAAAATAATGATTCTAGCTTTAAACCCCCACCCCCCGCCCAAAAAAAAAATTAGCTCACGATCAAACTTATTGAACATAATATTGCAGGATACTATTTAGCTAAACATGGATACCATTCATCCAAATGTGGTTTCCTCTGTGCCATTCAACTTTCTGAAGTCCAGATTACTGGATCTCACAGTTGACTGAAAACATTTTTCAAACAACTCAAGTTGTGATACCAAAGTTTAGGTTATGGTCAGTTAGTAGCGCACTCACCTCCTAAGTCAGAAGGCTGTGAGAGTTCAAGTCCTATACTAAGACTTAAATATACAAAACTCCAATGCAGTACTGAGGGCTACTGTATTGTCAGATGCTGTCTTTTCAAGTGGATATTAAAGATTCCATGACTTTTTTGAAGGGCAGGGAGTTCTGGTGTCCTGGCCAACATTCTTCCCTCAACCAATGCCACCAAAACAGAATTAACTGGTCATTCATCTCAGTTGTTTATGGCACATTGCTATATTAAAATGACTACCACATTTGCCTACTTTTCACTGCACTTCAAAGCAGTTCAGTGTATGTGAAGGGCTTTTGAATGTTCAACGATGCAATAAGGCACAATATAAATACGTCCCGTTCCCTGGTCGGATGAAGTAAATATGTTTAGCTAAAACAAAAAAAATTGCCATTTGAATACTTGACTGCTTTCACATTATAGCAAAAGCCAACAATGAAATCTTGAAAAATTCTCCTCTTACCCCTTTCTGCTCCTAGAAGGTGCAGATAGATTAGTGCATTCATTCAAGCTACAGAAGTTCGTACTGATTGGATAAATGTAGTCATGAATGAGCATTTTAGTCTGTTCATTAAATTCTAACCCAAAAACTAAATTTAAATATATGCTAAATGTTCACATTCAGTTAGTGTAATGAGGTGTAAAGTTAATTATTCATGAATATTTTTATTCAGTATTTCTGTTTATAAAGAATGGCCTTGTGTAGAATTTAACAGGAAACTTTATTTTTAGTTTGCAGCTAGGGGTGTTTAAAGTGAGGTTTGATTTAATTGGCCACGGACGCTACTATGGTACTAAGAACTTGTGTAAAAAAGAGCAATTTTGTTGTATAGTGGCCGCACGTGTAAGCACAAGAAACTAAAGCTATAATTCCTTTATGTAGAAACTAACCAGCTTGTTCTCTCTCTCTTTCCAGTAATATCATCCCTTCATTCGTATTGATGGACATTCAGGCATCCACAGTAGTCACTTATGTTTATCAGTTGATTTGTGATGATGTAAAAGTAGAACGAATTGAATACAAAAAATCCTAAATTTGTCATGGCTGCTTTTTTACAGTTTCATTCCTTTTTCCTTTTGAGTCCTTTTCCTTTTGAACCTTGATCAAGTTAACACGTCTTTAAATGTATTATATACGTGAATTGTAAGTTTTATTTCCACTAGTACTAGTCATTAACTATTCCAGCAATATGAGAGGAACTTTATTGCACACACTGATGTAAAGTTAGTTTAGATCCTTGCTGAAAAAAGTGCCACATTCTTGAATTACTGAGAGTTTTCAGTCCTGTAAATATTTCCTTTCACTGCTTACAGTAATGCAGTAGTGTATCATGTAATTAATATGCATGAAATTCTCAGCCATAGGTTTTTGTTTCTGCCTTTGAAGCCCCACTGTTCCATGTAAAATGTTTGTCTACCTCCCCATAAACTCAATAATAAATGTTATTTCAAGTGCTTAACATTATGTAATTGTGTTTTCTATTTTACTGAAGAGAATGAATGAATTGAAATGTAATTGGATACTTGTGCATGTCTCAATCTTTTTGTGACAGGTACTTCATGAATTGGTTTATGTTCTGTTTGTATTTTCCTGTTAACTATTTTTGGCTAATCTATATCTTGGATTCTAATTATCTGTATCCAAGTATGGATTAATTTATAGTTCTGTGTAATTAACTAAACCTGTTGATCTAAATTAAATTGCTCTGGTCCTTGGTAGAGGTTCAAGGTTGAAAGTTACTTTTAGGGTTTAACACTCTGGAACTTGTCTATTATAATAGACAATATTGGTCTCCCCGTCCATTGTTGACTTTGATTTAAAGTAATGGTTTTACTGCATTGACAAGTAGGACTTAGAATGAAGGATTTGAAGTGCATGTTTTCACTTCTATTTTCTTGACAGTTTTCCCTCCCTTGTAGGTGTTGACTCTGCAAGGATGTGGTACCATGGCCACTGGTCATCCTCTGGTACCTTGCCCTGATGGCCATTATTCATGTGTGAGCCTTTACAGCGAGTGTCGGGAGGCATTACGGCTGAGCCAAGTCCTGCTCTCTTGTACTGCTCGATAATGATCAAAAGCAGGAACCATGGCTAACTTTTTTAGGCCCGCCCCACCTCAGCAGAGACCAGGGATCACACCTGGGTCCTTCCTGATTTGTACAGCTCAGCTCACTAGTTAAAATCACTGAACCATTGGAGGATCATACATCTTCATTCACTTTCAGCTTTTGAAAAAATCTTTTACTTTTTCCCCCAACTAACAATCTTGAAATTTGTGGAAAAATATTGACATTGAAATTTAATGTTTACTGTTCCATCAGTTTGACTAGAAGGGTCTGAAAATTGGTCAGCTAGCGTTGGGGCTATGAATGGAAGTTGATTGGTCAGTTCAGTGGGAACGGGGTTAAGGGAGCAGGAGGTGGGTCTTGTGGATGAGATGAGCACGGAGACAGCATGAAACGAAATGGTAGAGAAAACAGTGAGCGGAGTGGGTTCAGGGTTAGGACGAGAGGAGGTTTTGATTGAAAAGTAAATTTAAAATTGATCTTGATTATCATCCTTTGAGTAAAAAAAAATTATTTGAAATAATCTACCTAGTAAGGTGATTAAGTAGAGTATTAAAAATGTAGTTAGATGCTAGGCTTCAGTTGGGGCGCTAGAAAGAGAGGCTGTCTGGGCCAAATGCCCTTTACTCACCCTTGATTTATTTTTGTTCTATGACCATTTCCATGGCAGCATTGATGGTGCTTCTGGAACAATTGCTTGAAACTAATGTAATGATGCATCAGTTTGATGACCATGACCCTAACTCATTAACAGGTCCAAATAGGAACATTTTTTCCAAGAGATTGGTTATTTTGCTTACTTCCAAATTTAAAGAAACCAACTGAAAAGATCAGTTTAAGTGGTAATTTCGCCAAAAAAAAGTTGAGAAAGGTACCCTAAAGAAAATATTTCACCTGTAATAATCCAATTACCAAGGTAGTCTACATACCGATTCTGTTGCTCCAACACACTCTCATCTACATGCTGCCCCTTGGCGACATCACCCAAAAACACATCAGATTCCACATGTACACTGACTACTCCCAGCTCTACCTCACCACCACTTCTCTCGACTGCTCCGCTTACTCTCATTTGTCACGCTGCTTTTCCGACATCCAGTACTGGATGAGCAAAAATATCCTCTAACTAAATATTGGGAAGATCATTGTCTTTAGTCCCAGCCGCAAACTCCGTTCCCTAGCCACCGACTCCATCTCTCTCCCTGGCCGCTGTCTAAGGCTGAACCAGACCGTTCGCAACCTTGGTGCCCTATTTGACCCTGAGATGAGCTTCCGACCATATATCCGCTCTATCGCCAAGACTGCCTACTTCCACCTCCTTAACATTGCGCATCTCTGTCCCTGCCTCAGTTCCTCTGCTGCTGAAGCCCTCATCCATGCCTTTGTTACCTCTAGACTTGACTATTCCAATACTCTCCTGGCTGGCCTCCCAGCTTCCACCCTCCATAAACTTGAGCTCATCCAAAACTCTGCTGCCCATATCCTAACTCGCACAAGTGCCGGTCACCCATCACCCCTGTGCTTGCTGACTTACATTGGCTCCTGGTCCGGGAACACCTTGATTTTAAAATTCTCATCCTTGTTTTCAAATTCCTCCATGGCCTTCTCCCTCCCTTTCTAACCTCCTCCAGCCCTACAACCCTCCCAAGATCTCTGCGCTCCTTCGATTTTTGCCTCTTGCACATCCCCGATTTTAATCACTCCACCGTTGGCGGCTGTGCCTTCAGCTGCCTAGGCCCCAAGCTCTAAAATTACTTCCCTAAACCTCTCTGCCTCTCTCTCCTTTTTAAGACATTCCTTAAAACCTACCTCTTTGACCAAGCTTTGGTCACCTGTCCTAATATCTCCTTATGTCGCTCGGTGTCAAATTTTGTTTGAAAATCGCTCCTGTGAAGCATCTTGGGTCGTTTTACTATGTTAAACGCGCTGTATAACTGCAGGTTGTTATTGCGGCTTCTACCACACCAATTGGGCCTATTGATGTTGCTAGGAGAAGCCAGATGGTGACCCAGGATTGCTAATGCTCATTTTCTTTCCCTTCCTGTGAGGAATGTGTTTCTGAATGTATTTAATGCTGCACCAGACAATTGCCTAAGATCAAGAACTCTCCATCTGGGAGAATTACAAAGTGCAAATACCAATAGAGACTGGGATTTGAACTTGCTTTTTATTGATTATCTGTGCTGTGATATCAATTAACTTTTAATGTGAAAAAGAATACCTTAAATTATACAAGTGGTAGTACATTTCAAATATAGAATCAGAATGCCAGTTGCATAGAAACCCTGTGGCTTAAAAATATTTTAATAATGTTTGGACTCAGCAAGTCAATTGTACAAAGTAACTACTGAATTCTGCAAACTTAGACAACCTGCTCTAAAACTTAGTGGATGTTGCTGAATTTCTATAAAGCTTATATTTTTAGTATATTGTATTTAAGTAGTTCCAAGTCTACATGCAGCACTTCTTTCTGACCAATATATTTAGATTAGCATATATTTAGAAAATGTGACTGGAAACATGATCAATATTTTACTCCTATGTTCAGTCAAGCTTATATGGTCTGATTTCTTGTGAAAATATTCCCAATGAACCACTTTACAAACTTTTTTGTTCTGACATTTAATGTGTAAAATAACAGCTATTTCCATTAAAATAAGGCTCCAGAGCTCTGAGGTAATATTTTGGGAACTTGATTATTCAATTTTCTTTCTTCTTTGTACTCTGTTGGTTTTTTCCCTCATTTGATTCCTGGCCAGCATGTTCTGATTTTGTCTTCTGATATGGAACTTGTAGAATCCACCAGTTGTTCTTCATCCTCTTCTGTTGCATCATGAATAGACTCCATAGTAATCATTTCTAAGGACACACTATAATTTAAATTTTGAAATTCTTGCAAAACAAAACTATGTGTTCAAGCTGTGTATACTAAAGTTGTAACATTAAAACTAAATGTATGTACAATTTATTGTAAGAACTAACCTTTTGATCAGTGAACTTAGCAAAACGGTGTGCTTAGCATATAAGCCATGACTATATGCAACATGAAGGCTGAATCTGTTAAATAGCATAGACTTCAAATTACTGCACCACCTTTTTGCTGAGATTTTACTGACCTTTGCTAGATGTAAAAGAACTATTAATTTGATTACTGACCTTAAAGTCTAAACAGGTCCAAATAGAAGAAACAGGAAAAAGTTCACATTGGAATGTGTAGTCTTCCCCACTTAAACTCCCAAACTCAAAGAAACCAACTTAACATTAAAACTGTCCTAAGCAGTAATTTGGCAAAACATGTGAAGGTAAGTACCTTAAAGAAAATGCCTGCTATAAGCCAGTCCAGTTACCAGATGCTGACTCTTGCTTCAATGTAACAGTGTGGTTCTCCTGCAAGCCACATGTCATTACCAGCTGAAGATTTTGCTAGGTTAGAGTAGTGTGGGATGGCAGGTGCACTTATTTTCTCTTACTTCATGCAAGAAAATTGCTCCTGCTTCTGCTCAGCATTCCTGTTTTTTCCCCTTTTCCCCCATCCCAAACTCCTTGCTGAGATACAGAACTTGCAATGTTGGGACTTGAGGTCCATTGCATTGGTACACCACTTGCAGTGCCAGTAGGCAGCTTTATTTCTATTTTATTCTGGAAGGGAAGCCAACAGTTAAGGCAGGTCTACATGTTAACAAGAATAGAATTTCTGCAAATTAAATTTAATGTTCTTGGGAGGGGAGGATTCAAGTCAGACTAACTTTATTATGTTCACTATTTAGTGAAATATTACATAAAAGCAACATTTTAAATCTTTGCTAAAATATTTTCAGACCTACTTTTTGATATAGGAGGTTCATTGTGTTATACAAGAAAAATTGTATACCCAAATATAGCTTTAAGGGAAGATGACTGGGCATTTTGCCAACCCCATGGTCTGTGCAAGAAGCACTAACACTGGTACTGTTAGCCACTTAGACAAGAGATCTGCCATTTTATATGGCAATTATAACATAAAGCAAATGAACAGAGTTTATCCTGCATTCAAGTATCATCTCTGCCATGTACATATGGATCTTGTGGAGTTTGCGTTATACACAAGCAATGATTTTGAGATTTATATAAGACAGATGGTACCAGATTTGAGCGAATTCTCACCTTTTACCTAGTGTGTAGTGCATCGATTTGTGCTAGTAAGATAGATAGTGTTGACATTTTGGACAATTTTATACATTTTCTTGCTTAAACAGCATTTTCTTTTAAATGACTACTTACCTTTTTGGATTTGTTCACTTTGTTTGAACTGAATTGACATGGGCTCTTAAAGTTTATTTTGTTTGGGGCTCCAGAATGCAACCTGTAGCATTACAAAAATGTAATTTCTTACTTTTGAAAGAAAGACTTGCATTTATACAGCGCCTCATCACATCTTCCTGAAAAGTCTATGCTTCCATTACAATGAATTACTTTGATGTACAGTGGCTATTATGTAGTCAATTCTTGCTTTTAAAAATAGGAACTGTGAAGACAGCATCATAGAGCCATAGAAATTTACAGCATAGGAGGAGGCCATTCAATCCATAGTGTCTGTGCTGGCTTTTTGCTACAGCAATCCAAAACCAATCCCACTGATTAAATATTTTGGTCCCTACTATTTCGGTACTTCTGGGTTCTATAAGATTTTACTAGTTGGATGTTGACTGATTCTAATGTCTGTTAAGTGGTTATTTACCTAGATCTCACATTTTGCCAAGTTTATGGCTCAGATTATATACTCTGTCATTTGTTGCATAACTCCTATTTCTACAATCCAAAAAGCTACAGTAAGTGAAAGGTAATATGATTAAGCTGTTTCAAAATTTAAAGTGTAACAAAAATTCACTACTGTTGCTGTGAATTCCTAACAAGTACATTGCTTCTATTGGTGGTAAAGTTAATAATCCAACAAGTATTGAATTGACTAGTTTTAAACACCTGCATCTTGTGCGATATATTTGCTCAACTATAAAAAGAGTTCTTGCATCTTGGACTGCTTGTGGATCTTCACAGCTCCCTGTAAACGTTAAAATTAAATGATTTAATGAGGCAACTCGTAATACTGGTGGAGGGGGAGTGACAGACCTGAGTGCAAATGTGGACCTATGTATTTCAAGCCTCCACAGGTTTGAGAATCAAATGCACACGAACCTTTGCGTTTAACTCATTGCTTGTATTCGGTTCACCACAGCTTCAGGTGATAAGAAAATGTTATGATATTTACAAAAAATGTATTTCCATTGCTATACTGAGCATCGCATTATGTTTAAGTAGTTTGTAAGACTGTTTGTTTAAAAGGGGATGGATATGGACCATTGACTGATTTCTCACAAACTCTTATTGGGATATTTGATCACTTTTTCCTGCACGAAGAGGATTTGGGAATGAATTATGTTTGTGTTGTGTTTTAAAACAATGTTTTAAAAAATCATTGAGATGGGGGATGGGCGTGGGGACTGATGTAATGAGCCAACTATCCTTAATGTTGTCCATATAGGCTTTGGACTTTAAGCAATTTATCGTTTCTCAGATGATTTAACAAAGCACCACAAATTATGGTGGGGATATTTCTATTCACATGAGCCCAGCAGGAGGTGTCTGCTGAGAATATGCTCTTGGGAGAGGAGATAGCTTGGTTGACAGACCTATACAAGGACATGTATGAAAGATACTGTCTCTAGTTCAGAACATAAGGGTCCTAAGTTTACAAGTCTGGGCTCTATTATATAACTGGATATTGGGCAGTACGGGTACACTTCTGAGTATAAGACAGAGAAGAGAGAATATCAAAGGCAAGCTGAAACCTGAAATGATCTCGCTTTCGACCTAGTGGACGCTCAGAAATCATATTCTAGGCTAACAGGCCAATGCTATGTAAAATAATTACTCTAAACATTTCAACCACTAGTTCTTAGTTGTTCCAAATCCAAGGAATGTTACACAACAGAAGAGGAATGACAATAGAGAAGGGAAATGAATTGTAAAATACACAAACCTCTGGCTGCGGTCCCCTATCATGGGGAGGGAAATTGTTCCTCCAGGCTGTAATGTTGGAGACTGCTTTACAGAGCTTTGAGATGTTGATGACCTGCTACTGCTTTGCACCCATGTTTTGGTTTTTATTTGAGACTGTTTTAAGAGATAATCGGTGTACTTCTGACATTCACATGGGGTCATATATCCTGATATAGATAAATGAGAATACAAGGTCAAACTAATTTGGTATTCAAGTTATTAAAATTACATTAAGTTGTACTCCTAGCTCCACTTCCATGCTACAATGTTATTCTACATCAATTGAAAGATCAAAACTCAGGGCTTATCCTAGCTACTTCACTATAGATGATAATTCTTCCAGTCTTCCTATCCTTAGCCAAGTTGGAGTGCTCCACTTCAGTGACATGCTCAAACTATGAGCATAGTTGTGCAATTCACCCATTGTGTAGCAGTTTAATGGTGAACATTTATCACAGACAATTCACTTTCCATCTACCAAACTCAATCCTTCCATAACTAAGATTTTCTTAAATTATGTTCAAATATTACTCAGTCTTCATCCCTTCTTACTAAAATTGGAATCTTCCTTGCTTTCCACTCCCTCCTCTAACTTTTAGTTTTTTGTTTCTCGCACTCTCTTCAAACTCAAATTGTGTTTGCTTGCACAAATGTCAGATAACAGTACACTATGCATTAGAGACAGTAAAGGCCAATATGTAAGCTACCTCAAATCATTTTGTTCAAACTTTGACATTTATTATCTTTTTAAGTTTTTATATCAGGAAGTGTTTGCTAATTATGAAATGTTTGCTACTTACCAAGCTGGGTACGATGTTGCAACATGCTTAAGTACTGTCTCTGCATCAGCCTGTGCATGTGATTTGTGCTGTAGATGTTAGCAATACTGTATAGATATCGCTTCTGCCCTGTTTTCAAGCCTGGATGCTGGAATACAGATATATATGTTAATGGTTTTACCTTCTAAGTATCAAAGGGCCCTGTAACCCCTTTTAGTGTGTCTGTAAATTGTTATTGAAATGAGTACATAATAAACCAGTAGTACCCAAATTAGCCCATGTTGAATTAATACACAACAAATGTGCAAATGCTGTTCAATTTGGATCAGTTCAGATTGCTTTGTCCATTAACAATAAGTAAAATAGTGGTGAACATGCAGAAGGAACATTTCCTCCTGTGAGTGCATTCTCTCACTCACTTACCTCACACACTAGCACCTTACCCCTCTGTGATATCTAAAAGTGTTTCACATCCAATGAATTACTTCTGAAGTGCAGTGATTATTATATAAGCAAATGTGGAAGCCATTTTCTGCACAGCAAGCTGCCACAAACAGCAGTAAGAATGCATGACCAATTAATCTGTTTTTAGTGGTATTAGCTGAAGGAAGAACATTGACCTAGACACTGGAAGAACTGCCTTCTGTTCTATGCATAGTGCCATGAAAGAGAGACTTACATTTATACAGCACTTTTCACTACCTCTTTACAGCCAATGAAGTATTTTTGAAGTGTAGTCTCTGTTGTATTGTAGGAAAGGCGGCAGACAATTTGCACACGGCAAGGTCTCACAAACAGCAATTTGATAATGACCAGATAATCTGTTCTAGTGATGTTGGTTGAGGGATAAATAGTCTCCAGGACACCGGGGATAACTCCACAGCTCATCTTTGAAATAGTGCCATGGGCTCTTTTAGTCCACCTGAGCAGGCAGACAGGGCCTTGGTTTAACGTCTCAGCTGAAAGATGGGGATTTTTAATCATGAACCTGAGTCACTAGAGCAGGCAGGTGTATTTAATCACCTCATCTGAAGGACCACACTTTCAATAGTGCTTCACTGCCTCAGTGCTACAATGGAGTGTCAGCTTAGACTGAAAGTTCATACCACCAGCAGTTTCTCTGTCATGGTGGATAATTTCCACATCGTTCACCTGAGGAAGGAGGTAGCCTCCGAAAGCTTGTGAATTTAAAATAAAATTGCTGGACTATAACTTGGTGTTGTAAAATTGTTTACAATGGTGGATAAAGGATGAGAAGGAAGCTGTTGTCTGTAGCTTAGTGTCACCAACCTACAAAATAAAATTGACTTGTCTTCTGTCCTGTGGTGTTGGTCCATCTTGAGGTGAACCAAACCAAAAATGATATAAAACATTGGTGGTAGAAAATATGAAATGAACAGTAAAAGTGGAAGACTATTATAGACTTTAAATCCTTGAGGTGTTAACTCTTGTCAGCCTCCACCAATGGGTAATGTCTGTTATGCTTACCTGATCCAGAGGTGGCATTATCACCTCACAACTTGCTACAAAAAATACAGCTAAAAGATGTACCGTTTCTTCCACTAGCTGAGAACTGCCACAGGAAATTCACTAGTTTACACGAATGTTTTGCGAGCACCCGTTACACTCTGGATATTGCATAGCATCAGACAACAACAAATCATCAACTGAACAATTCTTATTTTTAAAAAATCAGTTATCTCCTGTTTTTTTCTGACTTTGAGATACAATAGTGTGCAGAGGTTGTTGAGATAACAAGGAGAGGAACTAAGCAGCTGCCAATCCAAACAAACTTTCAACAGAAACAATAGTTTCCAATTGACCTCAGGACCTATTTAGACAACTTCGCCACAAGAGTACTTGAACAATGGTCTTGAAAGGGATAGGCTGGGTCAGTAACTAAACATTACAACTATACACCACACCTCAGCAATAACTGGATGCTTGGTATGGAAATCTACTCCACAAGTGTTACTACTTGTACTACAGCTGTTTTACAGCTTTTTCACAAACTCCAAACTAATAATTTATATATAAAAATTGGGCAAAATTAAAATATATAAAGAAAGCTTGCATTTATATAGCACTTTTCACGTTCTCTGGCATCTCCACATTTTAGGATGGACTGGGGTTGACAATTGTAAACAATTTTACAACACCAAGTTATAGTCCAACAATTTTATTTGAAATTCACAAGCTTTTGGAGGCTTCCTCCTTCCTCAGGTGAATGAGAGGAAGCCTCCGAAAGCTTGTGAATTTCAAATAAAATTGTTGGACTATAACTTGGTGTTGTAAAATTGTTTACAATCATCCTAAAATGCTTCATAGCCAATTAATTACTTTTGAAGTGTTGTGACTGTTACGTAGACAAAAACAGCAGCCAATGAATGAACAGCAAGGTCACATAAACAGCAATGATATAAAGAATCAGTTAATCTATTTTTGCGGTACTGGTTGAGGGATAATTTTTGACAAGATAACTCACTATTGTTTGAATAATGCAATGGGATCTTTTATATCCACCTGAACAAGCAAGCAGGGCCTCGGTTTAATATCGCATCTGAAAGATGCACCTCCAACAATGTAGCACTCCCTCTGCACTACTCTGAAGACTCAGCCTAGATTATATGTTCACATTCTGGAATGGGATTATGAATCCACATCCTTCTGTAAGATTATACCATCACCTGTTGAATCTGTATCGAATATGTAGTTTGTGTAATTCACCTTTTGTATTAATCAAACATATATCTGATGATTGAAACCAATGTATTGCTGTAATCACACATGTACCTTGACTCATTGTACCACATGTATTTGCGATATGTACCTTTTGCTATCCTTATAGGAGAACATTTCTCTCTTTGGTACAAATTAAGCAAGTATATAGTAATCAACCATGTTAGAATCTATCAAGCTTTACAAAAACCCTTAAAAATCCCTTAATAAAACTAATGAAAATATGAAATTGCCAGCATAGCAAACAAGCTGTAACCATAGCTACATTAACAAGTTACTCAGTCATGCCCACGAGATAAGAACCCATCTGTCCAACTGAGACAATGGAGTCGTGGAGTTACCAGCCTGGGATCCAGACAGGAGTATAAGATAATAGACCTAGAAGTTGCTAAAAGTAGCCTTGAGAGAAACACAACAGGATAAGATGAGGGCCAGTCCTGTGGGAATGGTAGCAACTGGTGATTGGACAAACAGAGGGTTATGGCATTGGGGGGTGGGGCTACTCCATTACCTCCCGTCCATCAAAGAAAGAGATCAGGAGTAAGCCGACTCCTCTTCCTTTGTCTGGAAGATACTCGATACCCAATTGGCCACCATGCCTTTTGGAAAGACCCCCATAGGGTCAAACACCTGTGTCTATAATAGCCCATGTAACCACCCTCAACAGTGGCATAAACAAGACACCCTGTACAAGGGTCAGGTTGCAGAGAACATAGACGGGAGTATAGGTTAACCCTGGAGTGAAACCAGGCATCCCTGAGGTGAAGAGGATCCGGATCCATAAAGGTCAGCGGCCTACGAGTCGGAGAAGTACAAAGGGAACCTTGTCACGATTAAGGGACAGGAAGAGGGGAAACCTCAGGCGGGATAAGAGGAAACCCCGGGTGGGGCAAGGCCAAGAGCCTACAACGGTATCAATGGAAGAGACCCCAGGCAGGGTGACTATCAAGACTCCTGTACAAAGTAGGCACGACCTCTACCTGATGCAGGACGGGTGATATAGCTGTTGTTCTGCACTGTTGACTACTGCTTAAGCGCACGTATTGCTGAACCTTGTGTGAAACTTAATAAAACTAAAGTTACCCTACACTTCTGACTCTGAGACGCAAGTGTTACCACTGAGCCAAGACTGACACTTTCAACATAAATATGAATTTGTGAAAATAGTGCAACCATTTGACTTCACCGGAGCTGTTGTGCTGTTCTGAAAGCACCCACAAATAATTTTAAAAGTATTGAACAACACATATCCGTTAGCCGATAAAATTGTAGGACATTAACTGTTTCTTTTATAACTTGCAGTATATTTTAAAAGAACGCACATAATATGAGAACATATGGAATTTACACAAAAGACCATCAATAGTCACTGGATTTAGAAAATGTTGCCCAAATCAATCTGAATACATCAAGGCTACTTGGCACAGGCCATGCAATCTATTTTGTTTACCAAGAATGCTGAAGATTGGCACTTTCACAGACATAGCATTGAATGGGTTGCTAGGCTAGTGGAGTTACTCGTGTTAAAAGTAAGCTCATTAGAATGGATGAAGTCATTCTGCAAGCTTAGAAAGTTAATAATGCCAAAAAACTGAAAAGCAGTGTTTCTTATACTCCAGCTTCCTCTACTCCCAGGTCCTTCAGATTTTCCTCTGTCTTTTCTAGGAATACGTTTCTGTTTTCTAATTAGGTATCCACTGCATTGCAGTACATGGTCTTCACAAGTTATAAGCAGTCAGCCACTGCAGAAACTGACAGTCTTTGTTTTTTTAATGGACTAATAGAACAGAAAAAGAGGCAGCTGTTGATAAAGGAGAGAAACTATTGTTGCACAAAAGTAAGAAGGTTTGGAGTTTTATGTTTCACATCTGCCAATTCTACTTTTTTTGGATCTTTGTAACCTTTTAAAAATAATTTTATTATTTTAGACTAGCTTGGTTGAAACTGAAATACTGTGCTTCAAATCAGAAACCTGGGTACAGTAGCATAGTGGTTATGTAACCGGACTAGTAATCCAGAGGCCTGGACTAAAAATCCGGGGTCATGAGTTCAAATCCTGCTATGGCAGCTGGTGAATTTAAATTCAATTAATTAAATAAAAATCTGGAATTAAAATACTAGTATCAGTAATGATGGCCATGAAACTACCGGGTTGTTGTAAAAACCCATCTGGTTCACTAATGCCCTTTAGGAAAAGAAACCTGCCGTCCTTACCCGGTCTGGCCTATATGTGACTCCAGACCCACAGCAATGTGGTTGATTCTTAATTGCCCTCTGAAATGGCCTAACAAGCCACTCAGTTGTAAAATCTTGCTACGAAAAGTCATAATAAGAATAAAACTGGACGGACCACTAGGTACCGGACACGACAACGGCAAACCAAGCCCAGTCGACCCTGCAAAGTCCTCCTCACTAACATCTGGGGACCTGTGCCGAAATTGGGAGAGCTGTCCCACAGACTCGTCAAGCAACAGCCTGACATAGCCATACTCACAGAATCATACCTTTCAGCCAACGTCCCAGACTCTTCCATCACCATCCCTGGGTATGTCCTGTCCCACCGGCAGGACAGACCCACCAGAGGTGGCGGTACAGTGATATACAGTCAGGAGGGAGTGGCCCTGGGAGTCCTCAACATTGACTCTGGACCCCATGAAATCTCATGGCATCAGGTCAAACATGGGCAAGGAAACTTCCTGCTGATTACCACCTACTGTTCCTCAGCTGATGTATCAGTCCTCCTCCATGTTGAGCACCACTTGGAGGAAGCACTGAGGGTAGCAAGGGCACAGAATGTACTCTGGGTGGGGGACTTCAATGTCCATCACCAAGAGTGGCTCGGTAGCACCACTAAACTACTGACCGATCTGGTCGAGTCCTGAAGGACATTAGCTGCTAGACTGGGCCTGCGGCAGGTGGTGAGCAAACCAACACGGGGGAAAAACTTATTTGACCTCGTCCTCACCAATCTACCTGTCGCAAATGCATCTGTCCATGACAGTATTGGTAGGAGTGACCATCGCACAGTCCTCGTGGAGATGAAGTCCCGTCCTCGCACTGAGGACACCATCCAACGTGTTGTGTGGCACTACCACCGTGCTAAATGGGATAGATTCAGAACAGATCTAGCAGCTCAAAACTGGGCATCCATGAGGAACTGTGGGCCAGCAGCAGCAGAATTGTATTCCAGCACAATCTGTAACCTCATGGCCCGGCATATTCCTCACTCTACCAACAAGCCAGGGGATCAACCTTGGTTCAATGAGGAGTGTAGAAGAGCATGCCAGGAGCAGCACCAGGCATACCCAAAAATGAGGTGCCAACTACAACTCAGGACTACATGCATGCTAAACAGCGGAAGCAACATGCTATAGACAGAGCTAAGCGATTCCACAACCAACGGATCAGATCAAAGCTCTGCAGTCCTGCCACATCCAGTCGTGAATGGTGGTGGACAATTAAACAACTAACGGGAGGAGGAGACTCTGCCAACATCCCCATCCTCAATGATGGCGGAGTCCAGCACGTGAGTGCAAAAGACAAGTCTGAAGCGTTTGCAACCATCTTCAGCCAGAAGTGCCGAGTGGATGATCCATCTCGGCCTCCTCCCGATATCCCCACCATCAAAGAAGCCAGTCTTCAGCCAATTCGATTCACTCCACGTGATATCAAGAAACCGCTGAGTGCACTGGATACAGCAAAGGCTATGGGCCCCGACAACACCCCAGCTGTAATGCTGAAGACTTGTGCTCCAGAACTAGCTGCGCCTCTAGCCAAGCTGTTCCAGTACAGCGACAACACTGGCATCTACCCGACAATGTGGAAAATTGCCCAGGTATGTCCTGTCCACAAAAAGCAGGACAAATCCAATCCGGCCAATTACCGCCCCAACAGTCTACTCTCAATCATCAGCAAAGTGATAGAAGGTGTCGTCGACAGTGCTAACAAGCGGCACTTACTCACCAATAACCTGCTCACCGATGCTCAGTTTGGGTTCCGCCAGGACCACTCAGCTCCAGACCTCATTACAGCCTTGGTCCAAACATGAACAAAAGAGCTGAATTCCAGAGGTGAGGTGAGAGTGACTGCCTTTGACATCAAGGCAGCAATTGACCGAGTGTGGCACCAAGGAGCCCTAGTAAAATTGAAGTCAATGGGAATCAGGGGGAAAACTCTCCAGTGGCTGGAGTCATACCTAGCACAAAGGAAGATGGTAGTGGTTGTTGGAGGCCAATCATCTCAGCCCCAGGACATTGCTGCAGGAGTTCCTCAGGGCAGTGTCCTAGGCCCAACCATCGTCATCAATGACCTTCCCTCCATCATAAGGTCATAAACGGGCATGTTCGCTGATGATTGCACAGTGTTCGGTTCCATTCGCAACCCTTCAAATAATGAAGCAGTCCGAGCCCGCATGCAGCAAAACATCCAGGCTTGGGCTGATAAGTGGCAAGTAACATTCGCGCCAGATAAGTGCCAGGCAATGACCATCTCCAACGAGAGAGAGTCTAACCACCTCCCCTAGACATTCAATGGCATTACCATCACCGAATCCCCCACCATCAACATCCTGGGGGTCACCATTGACCAGAAACTTAACTGCACCAGCCATATAAATACTGTGGCTACGAGAGCAGGTCAGAGGCTGGGTATTCTGCAGTGAATGACTCACCTCCTGACTCCCCAAAGCCTTTCCACCATCTACAAGGCACAAGTCAGGAGTGTGATGGAATACTCTCCACTTGCTTGGATGAGTGCAGCTCCAACAACACTCAAGAAGCTCAACACCATCCAGGACAAAGCAGCCCACTTGATTGGCACCCCATCCACCACCCTAAACATTCACTCCCTTCACCACTGGCGCACAGTGGCTGCAGTGTGTACCATCCACAGGATGCACTGCAGCAACTCGCCAAAGCTTCTTCGACAGCACCTCCCAAACCCGCAACCTCTACCACCTAGAAGGACAAGGGCAGCAGGCACATGGGAACAACACCTGCACGTTCCCCTCCAAGTCACACACCATCCCAACTTGGAAATATATCGCCGTTCCTTCATCGTCGCTGGTTCAAAATCCTGGAACTCCCTTCCTAACAGCACTGTGGGAGAACCGTCACCACACGGACTGCAGCGGTTCAAGAAGGCGGCTCACCACCACCTTCTCAAGGGCAATTAGGGATGGGCAATAAATGCCAGCCTCGCCAGCGACGCCCACATCCCATGAACGAATAAAAAAAAGTTAAATGAACTGAGTTTAAATGCATTTGTTTTGTAAGCACTGAAGTCTGTATTTCCCATAGGACTAATAGCATTGCTAACCGTGTAAATTAAGGATCCTACTAATGGCTCACTGAGTTTATCCAGTGAGTGGCTGAACCATTCAGATCAACAAGATTCTAGTTTTGATTCCTGATGTGTTGGGTTAGCTGATCTCAGCCAGGACAATGGTAGGGGTGGTACAATTGACCTCAGTGACCCAGGGTTGGGAGAGAGAGGGGGGAAAATCAGCCACAGTTCTGCCACTGTTATCTAGTGACCCGTGCTAGAAGTGAGCATGTGAGTAGATGTTGGGCAAGGACAGGATTAAGGTTGACTGAGATGCTTCCCATGATCAAACAGCCTGCTGACAGTCACTGTCCAAAAATTAATATCGTCACTTGGCTGAAGGTGACCAGTGACCAAGCAACTGTGCCCTAACAAGGAGCCAATACTTTCAGAAAAAGAGAGAACATTGGTCAGTAAAAAACCCACAATGTACACAGTAGGGAAAATGAAGCAATGATGCCATAAAGTAGAAACATCACCTTTTCCACCACAACCTACTCATATAGAAAATAAAAGTAGTTTATTGTTTTAAACATATACTGCTTTTGTAAAATCCCAAATTTTCCACAACAATTTATTATATATTTTTTCCCAACCCATTCCCTGCAGCATACACCATTGTCCAGCTGGAAAAGGTGAGGAAATGCCATACCCAATGCTCTGCCAGTGCTTCCCAGGAAATATTTGCTGGAATGTGCTTTAATTTTCCCTAGTTTTGCCCACAGACTGCCCAATCAAAACTGTTAACTTGTCCTATATGAAATCACTGACACTCAGTGATAGAGCTGGTTGATATACCAATAGTAACATGTGAGTTAATGCCCTACACAATGAATTCCCAAGTATGACTGAGACGCTGGAAAAGACACCAAGTGGAGTTGAGGGGACTTTCCGCGGGCAGGTAAATTTAGTGTGTGGTCATCCTAAGTTCTTTCACACACTTTCTAGTAATCGTTATAAAGTATAATGTCTTTCAGGTGAGATGTTAAACCAAGGCCCCATCTACTCTCTCAGGTGGATGTAAAAGATCCCACGTCAGGGGAGTTCTCCCGGTGTTCTGGCCAACATTTATCCGTTAACTAACACCTAAAATAGATGATATGGTCATTTATTTCATTGCTGTTTGTGGGAGCTTGCCGTGCGCAAATTGGGTTCTGCGTTTCCTACATTACAACAGTGACTACACTTCATACGTACTTCATTGGTTGTAAAGCGCTTTAGGACGTCTCGAGGTTTTGAAAGGTGTTATATAACTGCAAGTCTTTCTTTCTATAAATGTGAAGAGGTGTGGCATTAGGTTGCCTGTTTATCCTTTTACATGGGGCAGGTGGATCTAAAAAGGGAAGAAAATAACACCTCTTCTGCCTGCATTGTACCAAGCAAAAAACACCAATGCTTCCATCAGCAGCATGAGGACCCAGCAGGACGAAAGCTAGGCCGTTCCCCACAATCTTAATACCTAGCTCTTATTGTGTTAGCAAAACTCAGATCTTTCATTAACATGACTTTCATTTATTTCTCCTGAATTTCTAAATGAGTAATCTGATCTGATGGAGATATTTGTACAATCATACATCCTATACTACTCATTCTTGTATAATTGGAAAACAGCATTTTTCTAAACTAATTTTAGATCCTATAGAACAGAATGCCAAATATCTGCTACTTTCAAGTATATGCCTGGGATAATGGGATTGAAAAAATGTTAAATCAGTTAGTTTTAAGAGGATATTGTAGGAATGTGGTGCAGACACCTGCAGAAATGGTGAGCTCTCCACTGATCTGGGGATGTGTATGGTTTTCAGCTGTGGACTAAGTGACAGTTGCTGCAGCATGACTCGATACTCCCTGGCTTTCTGTTCCTTCATTTCAGCTATTTTCTCCATCAGTGAACAGGCTAGAGGACAGAACAGAAGCAGAAACATTAGACAGAAAAACATACTTGATTCTAACTCAATAAGAAAGTGTTTCATATATGTTCTAAACTTTACAATGCTGCTTCTGTCATTATAAAGCATGAGGCTTAATTGCTATGCTATCTTATGCTACTTGTTCTCAGGATGCGAATGACACTGGTGAGCCCACATTTAGTGCCCTGCCCTAGTTCTCCAAGAAGATAGTGGCATGCCTTTTTCACATCCCTCAACCTTCTAAAGTCAAGGGAATACAAACCAAGTTAATGTAACCTGTCTGAATAATTTAACCCTATAAGCCCCAGTATCATTCTGGTGAATCTGCGTTGTACTCCCTCCAAGACCAATATATCTTTCCTGAGGAGCAGTTCCTAAAACTGAATGCAGTACTCCAAATGGGATCTGACCAAGGCTCTGTATAACTGGAGCATTACTTCCTCATTTTGTATTCCCGCCCTTGCGATGAAGGCCAACATTCCATTAGCCTTTTTGATTGCTTTTTATACCTCTGCACTAGCTTTTAGTGATTTGTGTACATGGACCCCCAAATCCCTATGCTCCTCCACAGCTCCTAGTTTCTCACAATTAAAGAAAATATTCCAATTTTTCTTTCTCAGATCCAAAGTGGAAGACCTCATTTTGAACTCCATCTGCCATAATTTTGCCCATTCACTTTATCTGTCTGTGTCTCTTTGTAACAGCCTGCTCCCATCTACACAACTTACTATGTCTCCTAATTTAGTGTAATCTACAAACTTGGATATACATATATATCATAGTATTGCAGTATGGTACAGCGCAGGAGGAAACCATTCGGCCCATCGTGCCTGTGCTGGCTCTTTGAAAGAGCTATCCAATTAGTCCCACTCCCCTGCTCTTTTCCCATAATCCTGTAAATTTTTTCCCTTCAAGTATTTAGCCAATTTGCTTTTGAAAGTTACTATTGAATCTGCTTCCTCCACCCTTTCAGGCAATGCATTCCCGATCATCATAACTCACTCCATAAAAAAATGTTTCCTCATTTCGTCTCTAGTTCTTTTGTCGATCACTTTAAATCTGTGTCCTCTGGTTACCGACCCTTCTGCCACTAGAAACAGTTTCTCTTTATTTACTCTAACAAGACCATTCATGATTTTGAACACCTCTATCAAATCTCCTCTTAACCTACACTGCTCTAAGGAAAACAACCCCAGCTTCACCAGTCTCTCCGCATTACTAAAGTCCCTTATCCTTGGTACCATTCTAGTAACTCTCTTCTGCACTCTCTCTATAGGGCCTTGACATCCTTTCTAAAGTATGGTGCCCAGAATTGAACAAAATACTCCAGCTAAGGCCTAACCAGTGTTTTACAAAGGTTTAGCAAAACTTCCTTTCTTTTGTACTCTATGCGTCTATTAATAAAGCCCAGGATCCCATATGCTTTTCAAGCAGCCTTCTCAACTTGTCCTGCCACCTTCAAAGATTTGTGTACATACATCCCCAGGTCTCTCTGTTCCTGTACTCCCTTTAAAATTGTACCATTTAGTTTATATTGCCTCTCCTCATTCTTCCTACCAAAATGTATCACTTCACACTTCTCTCCATTAAATTTCATCTGCCATGTGTCTGCCCATTTCACCAGTCTGTCCTCCTGAAGTCTGTTACTATCCTCCACATTGTTTACTACATCTCCAAGTTTTATGTTATCTGTGCTCTTTGAAATTATACCCTCTGTACTCATGTCCAGGTTATTAATATATATCAAAAAGAGCAAAGGTCCTAATATCCCCTGGGGAACACCACTAGTCTCTGCTTTTGGTCCGAGCCAATTTTGTATCCATGCTACCACTGTTTCTTTCATCCCAAGGCTTTAATTTTGCTTACAAGTCTATTATGTGGTACTTTATCAAATGCCTTTTGAAAGTCCATATACATATCATCAACCGCACTACCCTCATCAACCCTCCCTGTTACTTCATCAAATAACTCAATCAAGTTAGGTTTTCATTTAATAAATCCATGTTGACTTTCATTTATTAGCCCATACTTTTCCAAGTGCCAATTAATTTTGTCCCGGATTATTGTCTAAAAGTTCCCCCACCACCAACATTAGGCTAACTGACCTGTAATTGCCGGGTTTATCTCTCTCCCCTTTAATGAACAGGGTGTAACATTTGCAATCATCCAGTCCTCCGGCACCACCCCCATATCTAAGGACAATTGGAAGATTATGGCCAGAGCCTCCACAATTTCCATCTTTACTTCCCTCAGTAACCTAGTATGCATCCATCTGGATCGGGTGACTTTTCTACTTTGAGTACACATATATATATATATATATATATATATATATATATATATATATTTGTTCCCATACACAAATCTTTGAAGGTGGCAGGACAAGTTGATAAGGATGTTAAAAAAGTATATGGGATGCTTGGCTTAAGAAATTGAGGCATAGAGTACAAAAGCAAGGAAGTTATGCTATACCAATGTAAATCACTGGATGTGGAGTCTGTAGTGGAATGAAGTCTGTTACACTCATTGTCGCTTGAGAATTTACTGTAAATCGCGGTATAGTTGCTGTTCTGATAAAGCCTTATACAATCCATGTCTGTATAAATTACATTCTTATATTTGAAGGACATGCAGAAGGATATAATACACCAGGTTTTACAGTGGATACAGGAGGAGGAGGCTATACCCTCCTGAGCAGATCTACTCTCCTTGCAGTAACTAGCTAACACTCTGATCAACAGTGCGTCAGAAGGTTTGGAATTAGCAGAAATGCCAGTACCCCATCTGCCACAACATACAGAAGCATCTAGAAGCTGTTTCAGAAGCTTTTGCAGGCTTTCCTGCAAAAACTAACCGCAGCAAACACCCTCTACGCAACTGCCACTTCTGAATCTTTCCAGCGGTTTTTCCTGACACCCACTTTGTGAAAAGATGTATATAGCAAGTTACAGCTGCACTGGTAAAGAGAGCAGATAGACATATCTGCTTCCCTAGAAACCAGTAACAGGAAAAACAACACTTCTGTGACATTTGTTGGATTTTCCAGGATTCTGGGGCTATTGACTGTGCATATGGTGACAAGTATGTATCTTCACCGAATTAGGTCGCTTACAGCAAGCAAGGGCATCGCTCTACAAAATTGCAACTGCTACATGAAAGCAAAAATATTAGTACAAGATTCTACTTTTGCCCATTCCTCCCTCAAAGAAATTAGCAAGTGGCAGGAGATTACATGATCAGCCTGCATTTATAGATCACATCTCTCAGATATAGCGCAAATTGCTTCACATACATTCAATGTCTTTGAAATGTAGCAACCCTCTTACTTGTGGTACTAGATGGTGCAGTGGGCTTATCCAATGGCCTTTTATCTCTAGGACCTGAGTTCAAATCTAGCTTAGGGTAATAAGATGAAAATTTCCCTTGTATGCTGGTTGTAAGGGTCTTAATCCAGTTCCAAGTGGGCACTGGTCCACAGCACAAAATTGTCTATAATTTGAAACTAAATTAGTAATCTTACTCAAATAAATGACAGAATTGCTGGTGTGAAAATGGAAAACTGTCACACTGGTTCATTAAAGAGCTCTCTTTTGAGGTTGGCCCGGAGTGGAGTGATCTTTGATCTGCATTTAACTGTGAAATATCTAATCTGAAAATGCTAAATGAAAAGTATTCAATTTCCCAACACTAACCATCCTTTAGTTTGATGAGCACAAAATTCCCATTTTAAATTTTTTTTAAATTTCCCACCCACTTAATTTTTCCACCTCAGAACATCTGAGCAACTTGTAAAAGATTGAACTTCCAGGCCAAGCAAGAATATACTAACGTTCCCACCTTCCGAGGTAGCAACATATAAATGACAACTGTTGTTGCCTGACATCCCATACTAAATTAGGGAACAGAACCTGGAGTTTGGCCCATAAAAAGAGACATATGTTGTGACATGCAACAAACAGCAAGGTTTATTATCCAGGCACCTAAATGAACTGTCTTGTTGGTCATTTGTTGTTAACGGTCCCATAATGAGCTTGTGCCACTAAACCAAGATAAAAGGTGCTTCTTGACTAGTAGAGTCCCTGTTAGTCATATTCTTCTTGGGGCATAAGCACTGGCCTAAATTTTATCACAGAGCTGGGAAGGCGTGGTGGGGGGGGGTCGTCGGAGAGCGTGGTGGGGGTGGGGGGTCGGAGAGCGTGGTGGTGGGGGGGGGGGGTCGGAGAGCGTGGTGGTGGGGGGGGGGGGTCGGAGAGCGTGGTGGTGGGGGGGGGGGGTCGGAGAGCGTGGTGGTGGGGGGGGGGGGTCGGAGAGCGTGGTGGTGGGGGGGGGGTCGGAGAGCGTGGTGGTGGGGGGGGGGGGTCGGAGAGCGTGGTGGTGGGGGGGGGGTCGGAGAGCGTGGTGGTGGGGGGGGGGGGTCGGAGAGCGTGGTGGTGGGGGGGGGGGGTCGGAGAGCGTGGTGGTGGGGGGGGGGGTCGGAGAGCGTGGTGGTGGGGGGGGGGGGGTCGGAGAGCGTGGTGGTGGGGGGGGGGGGTCGGAGAGCGTGGTGGTGGGGGGGGGGGGTCGGAGAGCGTGGTGGTGGGGGGGGGGGGTCGGAGAGCGTGGTGGTGGGGGGGGGGGTCGGAGAGCGTGGTGGTGGGGGGGGGGGTCGGAGAGCGTGGTGGTGGGGGGGGGGGTCGGAGAGCGTGGTGGTGGGGGGGGGGGTCGGAGAGCGTGGTGGTGGGGGGGGGGTCGGAGAGCGTGGTGGTGGGGGGGGGGGGTCGGAGAGCGTGGTGGTGGGGGGGGGGGGTCGGAGAGCGTGGTGGGGGGGGGGGTCGGAGAGCGTGGTGGTGGGGGGGGGGTCGGAGAGCGTGGTGGTGGTGGGGGGGGTCGGAGAGCGTGGTGGTGGGGGGGGGGGTCGGAGAGCGTGGTGGTGGGGGGGGGGGTCGGAGAGCGTGGTGGTGGGGGGGGGGGTCGGAGAGCGTGGTGGTGGGGGGGGGGGTCGGAGAGCGTGGTGGTGGGGGGGGGGGTCGGAGAGCGTGGTGGTGGGGGGGGGGGTCGGAGAGCGTGGTGGTGGGGGGGGGGGTCGGAGAGCGTGGTGGTGGGGGGGGGGGTCGGAGAGCGTGGTGGTGGGGGGGGGGGTCGGAGAGCGTGGTGGTGGGGGGGGGGGGTCGGAGAGCGTGGTGGTGGGGGGGGGGGTCGGAGAGCGTGGTGGTGGGGGGGGGGTCGGAGAGCGTGGTGGTGGGGGGGGGGGTCGGAGAGCGTGGTGGTGGGGGGGGGTCGGAGAGCGTGGTGGTGGGGGGGGGGGTCGGAGAGCGTGGTGGTGGGGGGGGGGGTCGGAGAGCGTGGTGGTGGGGGGGGGGGTCGGAGAGCGTGGTGGTGGGGGGGGGGGTCGGAGAGCGTGGTGGTGGGGGGGGGTCGGAGAGCGTGGTGGTGGGGGGGGGGGGTCGGAGAGCGTGGTGGTGGGGGGGGGGGTCGGAGAGCGTGGTGGTGGGGGGGGGTCGGAGAGCGTGGTGGTGGGGGGGGGGGTCGGAGAGCGTGGTGGTGGGGGGGGGGGTCGGAGAGCGTGGTGGTGGGGGGGGGGGTCGGAGAGCGTGGTGGTGGGGGGGGGGTCGGAGAGCGTGGTGGTGGGGGGGGGGTCGGAGAGCGTGGTGGTGGGGGGGGGGTCGGAGAGCGTGGTGGTGGGGGGGGGGTCGGAGAGCGTGGTGCGGGGGGGGGGTCGGAGAGCGTGGTGGGGGGGGGGGTCGGAGAGCGTGGTGGGGGGGGGGGGTCGGAGAGCGTGGTGGGGGGGGGGGTCGGAGAGCGTGGTGGGGGGGCGGGGGTCGGAGAGCGTGGTGGGGGGGGGTCGGAGAGCGTGGTGGGGGGGGGTCGGAGAGCGTGGTGGGGGGGGGGGTCGGAGAGCGTGGTGGGGGGGGGGGTCGGAGAGCGTGGTGGGGGGGGGGGTCGGAGAGCGTGGTGGGGGGGGGTCGGAGAGCGTGGTGGGGGGGGGTCAGAGAGCGCGGTGGGGGGGGGTCAGAGAGCGCGGTGGGGGGGGGGTCGGAGAGCGCGGTGGGGGGGGGGGTCGGAGAGCGCGGTGGGGGGGGGGTCGGAGAGCGCGGTGGGGGGGGGGTCGGAGAGCGCGGTGGGGGGGGGGTCGGAGAGCGCGGTGGGGGGGGGTCGGAGAGCGCGGTGGGGGGGGGTCGGAGTGCACGGTGGGGGGGGGGGGTCGGAGTGCACGGTGGGGGGGGTCGGAGTGCGCGGTGGGGGGGGTCGGAGTGCGCGGTCGGGGGGGCAGCGGGGGGTGGTTCGGAGATCCCGGGTGGGGGGTTTCGGAGATGTTGTGGGGGAGGGGGCGGTTGCTGCAGGTAGGCTTGTTAGGCCTGGCGGAAGCACTCCTGCTCCTCTAGGCCCACAAGCAGTGCAATAAAGGCACCTACCTGCTTTTTCGGAACGTCTCGACTCCTCTCACGTGAAGTAGAAGGCCCGGGAATCTCAGCTAAAAAACAGCTGTAAAAATGGAGGCCCACAGCCTCCTTGAAAGCTTTCAGTGATCAACCCTCCTCCTGAGAGTGGATTGGTCGCCCGCCACTCGTCCCGCCTCCGTTAAAACTGGAAGTGGGCGGGTTGGAGTCGGGTTTTGCATTCTTAACATTTTTACTGGCCCCCCACCCCCAACCCACTTGTTTTTCTGGGTTAAAATCTAGGCCATTTAGTGGGTCCTACTATCTACATAGGACCTAGGCAGTCCTGATGAAGGCTTTGATTGGCTGATTCTCTACAGGTATAGCACTCAGGTTCTGGTACAGCCATCTAACCAGAGAACCAATTTCCTTGGTGAGCTCTTTGAAACCAGATTCAACAGTTTCTTGAGGTTGTAACAGGTTGGAGTTAATTGTGGCTAGGCTGGAACCCATGTTCTGTGGAGTAGTCTCGACTGAGCTCACAGTGGAACTCACCTGCCCCACTGCTGATTCAATCTGACTGTTACTAGACTTGATCACACTTTGAAGCAGATTTACCCCAGTCTGGAAACTGACTTGCATCCCATCTAGTCTAGACTGGCAGTTCTTTTTCATTTCCCCCATCTGGTTCAATCCATCTGTCTGTAACGTTACCAAATTGGCCGGAAGGTCAGCATCTGTCTGTTCTTTGAGTTTTTCATTCCTTTCTTCCTCCTACCCCTACTTTGCACTCAGCCAATGTATTATCTTGCTCGGTTCCCTGTTTGGTAGCTCCAATCCCCAACTCCTGCTGCTTTGGAGGTTCTTTCTGAATCAGACAATGGTCTGAGGTAGAGGTTGCCACCAGTTTATGTTCTTCCTTTGGCTCCTCTCACCCTGTGATTGTTGGTTGGAACATTCTGGGATTGCTGTCTGTACAGTACCTTCAGTATCAAATGGGGAAGGAATTGGTAAAATAACTTTTCTGCTGATCATCTTTTGGAATGTTTCCAGAGCATCTGCAACAAAATTGTGAATCATGATGATTGGCATTTCATGAACTGTTGTATGTTGCTCAATTAATAGCTGATTCTTATCTAGCACATTACAACACACTAAGCAGAATTACCGCATATCTATAATATTTTTAAAATCTTACATCTGCACACATTTGCTGTCACCTTTTTCTATTACAAATTCTTATGTTCGTGTAGGTCTGCAGCACCACTGGCAAGTGGGTGTAATTACAGTGTGAAATGTTTACATGGACAGTTTCCTATTTAAATGTGGACATATGAGTTTATAATGGAAATATAAAAATAAGGACTGAATGACTTTGATCCCACTTCACCTGAAGACTACACTTGGTTTCGACTCCCTGTATGCGATGCTACAGGATATTGACAAGTATATAAGTGAGGTGTTTGCCTTTTTGTTTCATGTATTATATAAGCCATGTAATTGGTTTGTCCTCATAACAGAAAATATAAGGACATAATAATTATATTGCACAAATATGAACATGGTAACAGAATGGCTTCTGCTCTTATCCCAAATCCTCCCCTTCACCAATGCTTGCCAGTCTTATCTCCAGTTCTTCAGTTCTCTCATGAAGAAAGAGACTGCAATCTATTCCCCACCTAATGCAAGGGTAAGGAATCTTGGTAAACAACTAACTGTAGTCCTCCCTGTTGTCCAGTCTGCAGTAATATTTTCCTTCAGTGTTTTCATTAAAACATTTGCACTACCCCTTTCCACGTAAAACTTGTGTGAGACATTGTATTGATTTTAGCTGATTTTTGATGAAGCCAATGGAATTCTGTGGCGCATGGCCATATTTCACAACTGTCATTTTCTACCATTTGAACATTTTATCAATCAGATTCGCTTTGCTCTATTTTTTCAATCTTTTGCTCTTCTCAGTAGACATTCGGTTTGGTCCTTCATCGTCGACAAGCCAAATGACCATTTAATACGGCCTCACACACTGTTAGTGTATATTTATGTATAATTCAAGCTACACTGTTAAATGTATGAGATTCCAAACATTAGCAAAATCCTATGCGATGTATCCACCATAATTCTATTATATTCTTAAAATTCATCAATATTGAAGTACAACTGGCATTGTACACATGCAATAGTTTAAGCTTGATTAAATAGCAAATTAATGGCTCTTTTACGTGACATACAAAGTATACATAAATTCCAAACTTGACATGAATATGAAACAAAACAGCTAAAACAGAAAAATTAAACACAATATCAATATTCCTGCCAGGTCTTACTTGCCTCACCCACGAAGTGAGTCAGCTCTTAAAAAGGTAATTGAATCACCTTCATACATTATTAAATTACCGAGATGCATCCAAGAAACTCGAAAAGCAGAAGCTTCTCCTTACCAGTTGAATCATGTCTTTTTGGAAAATGGTGTCCTAATGTCCTAAAAAGAATAATACATGAAGAAGATACTATTACATGTAAGCAAATGTACAGTGGTTTCATGAAAAATGTGAATGTAAACTCTTGAAATTTCAATAATACATTTTAAAAAGACAGTATTCATTTTATCATGTGCTGCTTATAAATTCATTACATTGAAAAATTCGATGTGTACATCCCATTGAAAGAAAATGGCACCAATGGGAAAATAAAAATAGGGCACTGGTACCAGTTTAAACTGAGGCCTTATGCTTGATAAATCAATTCTGTATCATTCAGCAGAACAAAGCTGATCATTTTATGGAAGTCAATTTTTTTCTCTGCCAATTTTAAAATTCTCTTCCCCTTTATTAGGTCCTCACAATTTCCTGACTAATTGGGTACAGCTGCTCTCCTTGCAGGATTCTGTCACTGTGAACTTACTCAAGTGTGGAAATTGAAGAGCATGTTAATCCTTTCTAAAGTTTTTTCCTCTTCCATCAATTACCACAAGATCACATGATACTGATTAGGAAGGTCATTTGATCCATCCTAGCTCCTCCATCCAGAACAAACTTACAGTCTCCCATCACAGCATTCAGCTGTTCATTAAATGATTCCAAGGTACTTGCTTCCATTAATCTAACCAGAAGTCCATTGTATGTGTTAGTCACTCTGAAGCAAAGAAGAACTTCCTGATGAGTTGTAAATTTGCCTTTCACCAGTTTGAAACATCCACTGGACCAGCCACATAAATGCTGTGGCTACAAGAGCAGGTCAGAGGCTGGGTATTCTGCAGTGAATGAGTCACCTCCTGACTCCCCAAAGCCTTTCCAACATCTACAAGGCACAAGGCAGGAGTGTGATGGAATACTCTCCACTCGCCTGGATGAGTGCAGCTCTAACAACACTCAAGGAGCTCGACACCATCCAGGACAAAGCAACCATTTGATTGGCACCCCATCAACCACCCTAATCATTCACTCCCTTCACCATTGGCGCACTGTGGCTGCAGTGTGTACCATCTACAGGATGCACTGCAGCAACTCGCCAAGGCTTCTTCGACAGCACCCCCCAAACCCACGACCTCTACCACCTAGAAGGACAAGGGCAGCAGGTACATGGGAACAACACCACCTGCACATTCCCCTCCAAGTCACACACCATCCCGACTTGGAAATATATCGCCATTCCTTCATCGTCGCTGGGTCAAAATCCTGGAACTCCCTACCTAACAGCACTGTGGGAGAACCTTCACCACACGGACTGCAGCGGTTCAAGAAGGTGGCTCACCACCACCTTCTCAAGGGCAATTAGGAATGGGCAATAAATGCCGGCCTTACCAGCGACGCTCACATCCCATGAATGAATAAAAAAAATCTGAACCCCTTTGTCCTACTGCCATGGTTTATCTTATGGAAATTTACCTTTCCGATTCATGAATGAATGACTACTGTTATAAAAAAATAAGGAATATTGCCCATTCTTTTATGGGACTGATATTTGAATGCATCCCAGACTGTTAGAATGAGTGTCTCCTCATTTTGTTGGGATCCTGGCAGGGGTGACTGACTTCCCCTACAGGGAATGGGATTCTTTGGGATTCTCACAGAAAAAAAGGGGCACCGATAACACTGCATTATGGAACCATTCATGGGGCACTCAGGAACTCTCCTCATTTCCCATATGGCCAGTTCATCCCTGGATCCTGGTAAATTGAGTTCAGGTAGTCTCACTCAGTTATTACTGGGGAGTGGTCCACAACATAAAACTATCCATAATTCGGCGCAAAATTGGCAATAAGTTGACATACTTGCTCAGAGAGGACACAAAGATGAGTGGAATGGGAAATTTAAAAAAATACTAGTACAGGACAGTTTAGTGCGTTTCTGATGTTAGGGTTAAGGCACATTGTTTTTAATATAATGGGTCATTTGCTGGCTCTCTCTGCCTTCCGGATGTTTCTGCCTCTCTCTGTGTTTTTTTTTCTCTGTTTTTTTTCCCTGTTTGTTTTTTTGTTGAATGTGTATTCGGAGGTTCTGCAGGTAACACCTCTCTGTCTGAACACGGTGATTGCCTTGGCAACGGGCAGTTGCAGGGGCAGTCTGTAAACACCATGTATTATTGTTCAATATGTATAAATGCGTAGGCTTCAAGGAGATCTTGAAACATTTGCCTGAGGAAGGAGAAAATCTCCAAAAGCTTGTGAATTTAAAATAAAATTGCTGGACTATAACTTGGTGTTGTAAAATTGTTTGCACATTGTTGGAGCAGAGCAAAAGGGGCTTTACATCCATCTATACCTTACTTGAAAGTGCTTAATGTTAATACAGGGTGCATAAAGTGAAAACATTTTCCTTTCACAGAAGTTAAATCTTGAGGTTCTGATGATAAGCAAACACTCTCTAGCTTTCTATTCTTATATATGAAATTATCTCTTGATTAATTAGTTACCCATGTAATTTACTTTAGTTATCTATTATCTTTGACATGATAATGAAAGAATATTTGTGGAAATAGGCTGCTACAAGTTCTAAAGCAGAACAAGAAATAAAATCAAATGAATGCATGAAAATTACAATCCAGATACAAAACTGAGGCAAGATTTAAACTTACAAAAATGAGCCAACGATTAAACTAGAAAGAGGTGCTTTAGAATTCAAACTCCATTGTGCTGAATGACCCGCCAAAATACTTGGATTAAAAATGAATGTTTGAACGTGAAAACTAATGTGACGCCAGAAAATGGATGGAAGGTTTTTAAAAAGTTGTGTGGTGTCCGATTTACTAGTCTGGGAATAACTCCACTCCAAAACAGGTCTTCAAATAAAAAGATATATTTTCTCCTCAAATCCTAATTTAATGATGTTGATGAGGCATTTGAAGAAATGAGAGAAGCCTTGACAATGACAGTGGACAACAGCAGCTGATAACTTCATTTGCATTACTGCAGCAACAGTAAACATCATTATCCATTTTAATGTCCCTCCCCCCCGCCGCCGCCAGTATCCTTTCTTTTTAATTGTAAATAGTCTCAGTGGCCGAGGGGAAGAGGGAGGCTCCATCTCCTATGGGTGAGAATCATTATCAAGGATAAACATTATCCTTTTCACTTAGTATAGAAGGCAAAAGCAAGCCAAACACATTAAAATATAATCAGCCATTTAAGAAAGTGTAAACTGATTTCCCTTTTAAAATAATGAAACGCCTTTTACATCCCTTTAAAATCTATGCCATGCAAAAGAGGTCAATAGCAAATAACATGCAGGACCCATGTCTAAATATAAAGAAATTAATATAGTTACAGGGATTCCAGTAACTATTGCCAAACAGATATAATGACAGAAAAGATGCTACGGGAATGAGAACTGACGAAAGAGTACGGCAAAATTGAAGCAACAGGTGCAAAATGCAACCAGAATAACATAAAGTTAGTCAACATGAAACATTTCGTGTTTTTTCTTTTAAGAAACTTCAAGATTGTGGAGGTGGAGGGAATTTCAGCATAATTCCTCTTGAATACAAAAATAATTGGGTCACAGAAATAAAATTAAAATTCAAGGAAATCTTGTGAAAAGAAAAAAAAGTACATAAGGCACCAATAGTCTCCCAAAAGCTTAATTCGTAGATGTGTACTGCAAATGGGCAACAACTAACGTTTGATTCCTTGCCCTTGTCTATCTTGGCAGAACTCCTCGCAGCTCAGAGCCAGGAGAGGAGAATGAAAGCATCATAAATTATAAGTGTTCTTCTTACCTTACTGTTATGCTTGTCCTGCATGGTTGCTGCAGATCTTGGCAAATGGAATCTCGTTCGAGAAAGGTAACCTGTTTCCGTGTCTCCATGATGAAAGATCTGTGCCTCTTTTTTTTCCCTACTTCAAACCCACCACAGCCGAGTACCTGAGGCACTGAGCATCAGCTGCTGGCTCGGCGGGAGCTCCCGGGGCTGCTGAGTTAGCAGTCAACGTGCGCACGCGCACAATGCAAGCCTCTAGAAGCAGAATCTAAAGTAAATGTTTATATGCAGAATGTAACTGCGTCAGGTCAGTGAGGTTTAAACAAATGTAGGTTATGCCAATGAAGCTACGCATTTCTTAAAGGCTCTGCTTTACAACGATTTGTCAAATACTGCCAGTGCCGTTTGTGATATAATTGGTTTAATAACTACGTCTCAAGCAATTGTTAAGTGTTTTTGACTGGGTCCGTTTTAAATGTTATTTTCAGTAATTATTACAAAAGCTCGCTAATAGTTTTCTTTGGTTTTATCGGTGGTGAGTGAGAATGTACTAACGAATTTACAATATCAAATGATGAACTTCATGCAAGTCAGCAGCTGTTATGTTGCAGCAGGTGTTCATGAACTGCAATGTACACTTGCAGTGAAGTCGCTTTTATGTAGCTTCGCAGGATCTCTGCAGGAAGCTTCCAGGTGTAGGAAGGAGCTCTAACTTCAATGAGATGCATTTACCCACACATCGCACGTATAGCTCCCCCATAAGAAGGTCACAGATATCCCCATGGAAAGTAAACCTCCATTGAGATGTTGGCTGATTATAGGTGATCGCGTATGCCTCCATTGGGATGTAGATTGCATATACACCCTCATGGGAAGTGTATTTCATATACACCCATTGGAAAATCGATCTCAAATACATCCTAATGGGAAGTAGATCATATTTACCGTCACTGAGATGTTGATTGCACATTATAATTCATATATAGCTCCATGGGAAGTAGATTGCATTTCTCCTTTGAAATGTTGATTGAATGTAATAGATTGCAAATATGCCCATGGAAAATAGGTTGCAAATATCCACATTACAATATGGATCACACATGGTGGATTACATATTCCCCATGGGAAGTAATTTAAATATTGGGATGTAGATATCTCCTTTACCCTCATTAGGACATTGATCATGCATATATATCCTTAAGCAAGGTAAATCCCATATGCTCCCATTAGAAGGCAGATCACACATAAATCTCGTGGGAAAATAAATCACATGTATCCCCATTGTGATCTAGATTACACATATATTGTATCTAAGTAAATCAGATATATCCTCTGCTATGTAGGTCACACATATATCCCATGGGAAGTAGACCTCTGGGATGCAGTTTACACATATACCTCCATGGCAAGTAAAGTATATATTTATGTCTGAACCTGTACAATAAAACTGAATGTAAGTCTTGCTTATAAAAGGAACAGCATATTGTTGTTAGCAGATTTTCCAATTGAAATGAAGGAGAAACCTGTCCATGGAAGTAAAGTTATCTTTTATAATCAACGTTATTGTTGGTAAGGGGATGGGCAAAAAAATCTCCAAAATGTTCATATTCTTCTTCATTGGAAATTGTAATGTAATGAATTTATAGTTATTATAAATGCCACATATCTTTCTGAGAATGATGGGTGAAGAGCTGCCATCTTCATTTTCACTTCAATACCTGGGTAATCTTGTTACTGTTTGGGCTTTTCTCAACACCTTACAGCTTGGTGACAGTTTGTAGTTCTTTTGAACCTAAACTTGTGTTCCTTACTTTTTGCTGCAGTTGGTTAGCAAGCCCAGGTCTAATAATTAACCCTAATTATGGTAAATTGCTTCCTGGAGAGTATTTAGGATGCTCATTCAGTCTCCTGTCAATTTGGAAGCCAGAAAATATTCACCACACATCACTTTGTACAGGCTAACCTACTGACCAGATTTATTTATAATTAAAAATAATTCACAGAAACACAGGAAACTCATATAGAACACATTTTGGGAGATTCTACACTATAAGATTACTGGTGGTGCGAAGCAGTTTCAACTTTGCATCAACTGCCCATCCCCTTACCAACAATAACGTTGATTATAAAAGATAACTTTATTTCCATGGACAGGTTTCTCCTTCATTTCAATTGGAAAATTTGCTAACAACAATATGCTGTTCCTTTTATAAGCAAGACTTATGTTCAGTTTTATTGTACAGGTTCAGAAACAAACATATATTTTACTTCCATGGAGGTATATGTGTAAACATATTGACAGGAGACTGAATGAGCAACCTAAAGTTTTTTTTGTTCAATTCATGGGATGAGGGCGTCGTTGGCAAGGCCAGCATTTATTGCCCCTCCCTAATTGCCTTTGAGAAGGTGGTGGTGAGCTGTCTTCTTGAACCGCTGCAGTCCATGTGGTGAAAGTACTCATGTACTGTAATCAGATTTTAAGGCCCGAACTGAATCCAAGGGGAGGCAGAGAGAGACTCCAGTGAGTTCTATTCCATTTCACTCCGGTGTCATGTCAGGTTTTGACTCCGGGTTCTGGCTGTATTCATACTATAACTGCAGCACCATTGATTTATTTAAGCATGATACTAGCAGATGCTCTGCCAGATTTTGCAAAGATTATTCTTTTGACAGCCTTGCTTAAATTAATTCACAAGATGCTGTTAGTGTAACAAATTAATTCAGCCTAACCACAAGAGGCACCTGTTGGATACATTGTTGCTTTGACAACCAAAATGTACTGCTCTTAGTAAACACAGAATGACACTTAAGAACAACATTTTGAATTTCTCAATGAATAGCACAGCAATAATATTAATAGACAATGATAATTATCATTTAATTTTTTTTGCTCTTTATGAATATCACATTCAAAATATTAATGAGAATAGCATTTAATATCAAGGTATTACATGAAATAGTTTTACAAAGTCATGTATATCTCTCCTCTCTCTATCTTCTCTGGTCTGGAGGTTTGCAACCAGTGCATTCTATACATTCTGGCCTATGCACAAATGGCTTATTTTAGCCTTTTATATTCTATTTTCACATTCTATCACAACAACTGGCCATATTCTTCTTTGCATGTCTCTTGATCTATTATGATTAACTTTTCCAGACAGTAACAATCACATCAACTTTCCTCGCAACTCCCAGATAATCTGTTCACAGTTTGTCATTTTTCGCATCATATGGAGCCTCCTCTCTGCTCTCTCTCCTTGTATAGTTCAAGACCTTTTCATTTGTCATTCAACTTGTCCAACTAATTTTCAGGATATGTCTGTAACACTGCCATTCAAATGCTTCTAGACTTTTGCTCATTTAACTGTTCAAAATCCAATTATAAAATTACAGTAAAACAAATGCAACTGTTGAACAAATAGTACGCATCATAGTTGCTCTGGAAACCAACAACTATTTAATTGTTTTGTTTTAATTGTTTAACTCTATGACAAAATTAGTGAATTGCTAATGGAAACTTTTGCAAAACACATTATTAAAAGACAGAACAGTGTTCCAATAAATTCATAAACCACAACAGCAAAATTTGAGCACTTTACATCATTACTGAATTTGATTTATAGCACTCTCCTAGACAGCAGCTAGTCACATTTTACATATGAGCCAGTGAATACTTCTAATTGTTGATAACCGTGTACCTAATATTCTCCAGAGATAACTTAGGCCTTAGGTGGTAATCGTAGTCACAGTCCCTTGAAATGATTCACCACCTGTTTAAAAGCTCGATGATAGTTGATGGGCTGAATGATTAGTTTCCAGTGAAGATCACACTTCTTGACAGTCTTCTTCCACCAGCAGTAACACCGAACCAGTTAATGTAAAATTGCAACACAATCCTGCTGAAGAATTTGGTCCATTGTTGAATGAACTCCAGCACAGTAGTTGAGATATGGTTATTTTAATTTCCCCAACAGAAAAGTGTGTTAATAACTTCTAAACTTATATTACAAGGAACAAAAATGTTCAGAGATAAACTTCTTTAAAGGTTCACTGTTTTCGTGAAGTGTTGAAGGACTTCTATTTTGATTTGTATTGCACTGTTGGAGGTGCTGTCTTTCGGATGAGACGTTAAACCAAGCCCCGTCTGCCCTCTCAGGTGAACGTAAATGAGCCCACGACACTATTTCGCAGGAGAGTTCTCCCCAGTGTCCTGGCCAATATTTATCCCTCAACCAACATTACCAAAACAGATTATCTGGTCATTATCACATTGCTACATTGCTGTTTCTCTTTAGATTTAACCCATTAGGAGGCACTGGGTTGCCCCAGTGTCATCAACCTTTAAAGAAGTTAGGTCGATGGTCAAAATCTTCTCCCAAAGGTAGGGGAGTCTATAACGAGGGGGCACAGATTTAAGGTGAGAGGGGAGAGATACAAAAGGATCCAGAGGGGCAATTTTTTCACTCAAAGGGTGGTGAGTGTCTGGAACGAGCTGCCAGAGGCAGTAGTAGAGGCGGGTACAATTTTGTCTTTTAAAAAGCATTTGGACAGTTACATGGGGAAGATGGGTATCGAGGGATATGGGCCAAGTGCAGGCAATTGGGACTAGCTTAGTGGTATAAACTGGGCGACATGGACATGTTGGGCCGAAGGGCCTGTTTCCATGTTGTAACTTCTATGATTCTATGATTCTATAAGTTTATCTCTGAACATTTTTGTTCCTTGTAATATAAGTTTAGAAGTTATTAACACACTTTTCTGTTGGTGAACTTAACTTAAGTGCCCCCTTTTTAGAGGGGCACAAACAATAAACACCCAAATCACAAAAATAGAAGACAAAGGAAACTTATCAAATTAAATTGTAATATTACTTCCATTATCAAGCATGCAGTCCAGTCCCTGCGGTGCCCAAGGCCTCAAGTGTATCGGCGGACACCACATGCTCTCTCTCCAGGGCCACCTGGGTGCGGATAAGACTGCTGATTGTTGGAGCTTGCTGTGCACAAATTGGCTGCTGCATTTCCTATATTTCAACAATGTCTACAGTTCAAAACGTAGTCAATTGGCTGTAAAGCGCATTGGGACTACCCGAGGTCATGAAAGGCGCGATATAAATGCAAGTTCTTTTCTTTCTAGGGAGGAGGAAGACACCTATGATGTGTTTCAGTGTGATTTAAATAATATTTTGTATGTTTATAAACAAAGAAAAATGTTTTGTCAAATCTCATGAAGACACTAGCCTTTCAGAATTTAGTTGGGGAAATATAATTTTATATAGACAACCCTTGGGTGCACTACTTTAAAGTTAATTTTATTTTTCTATAACTGAAATGGACCGACTTTTCCTGTTTGCTGTCTGCGTTAACCAGTCTTTGGCTGTTTAACCTCTTTAGTTACAATATAATTTTCTGTATATTCGTTATCTGGGATCCTGTTGGAAAAATATGATTTCCAGTATAAAATTCAAATACTCAGGTTTTTAACCATTAACATAAGAAGCAGACTGAAGCATACTTGGTTTAAACAGGAGTAAAACACAATAATAACAGAATGCAAAGGGGAGCTATATTATTTTCTTATTAAAAACATCAGCGTTTGGGACTTTCCTCCGTTAAAGACGCGATGTCAACGCAAGTTGTTGTTTGAAGGACACTCTTCATGCGGGCATTTCGAAATGTGCGTTTGGGTCAACGTTCTTACAAAGGAGCTGCCGTAGGCGGAAGTTGTAGTTTGGGATGTGGCGCTCCGACCCCCTGATATTCGGTTGATGCCGCTCGCGGGTTACCGGCGGCGAGATGCCTCGATTCGCGCAGCTAGTGATGGGCCCTGCCGGCAGCGGGAAGGTAGTTAACACGTTACAGACTCCGGCAGCAGCAGCAGCAGCAACATCATTATCATCGTGCTTTTATGTAGTACCGTTGGGGTGGTAAACAAGGTGGTTCACAGAGGATGTTGGGCAGTGGGAGAGATGGGCCAAAGCATGGTCACAAGTTAGATTGTCAGAAGGTGGGGAGAAGAGGCTTTAAGGGAATGAGTTCAAGATAGTGGGGAAGAGGGCGGGCGATTCCGCCACTGGACAGAAGGGGATTGGGGGGGGGGGGGGGGGATACACAGGCGGCTAGAGTCAGAGGGCCGAAAGGCACAGGCTGAGATGTAGGGCTGGAGGAAGTTGTAGAGTCAGGGTGGGTGGGATGAGACCATGGAGAAGTTTGTGAATGAGCAGGAAGATTTTGAATGCTATGCTTTCCTGGAATTACATAGAACCTACAGCACAGAAACAGACTATTCGGCCCAACTGGTCTTTGCCAGTGTTTATACTCCACACGAGCCTCCCCCACCCCCCCCTTCACTCTTAGGGACAAGGAGCTAATAGAAGGCAGAAAAGATGGATGTGGTGGGTGAACAGGGCTTAGCGCAGGATGAAGGATGAGGGGAGCAGAGTCCTGGATGAGCTTTGAAAACGTGGAGTTTGGAGGTAACGGAATTCCAACTTGTACCCAAAAAATGCACTCTTCAAACACATAAATGTTGGGGTGCCCAGTGCTGCAGTTATTGATATTCTGGTTTGTTTATTTTAGGGTGCAGTTAAACTATCTTCACGTCAGTGTGAACTAGTTTCAGGAGTGCATCAATGAGATAAGTGACAGTAAAATCAATTGTCCAGTCTCTATCTGACCTGGAAAAATAGTAAACCCAAGTGTTGTGAGCCCTCCTTTGCCCTTTTTCAAAAAACCATCTTTTACTGCTGCAGTATAATTTTGATCTTTGGGTTTTGTTACCCATTACATTATTACCAAATTTAAAGAAAGGAAAGAACTTGGATGTCCCTAAGTGCTTTACAGCTAATGAAATACTTGTGTAATGTAGGGAAATGTGGCTGCCAATTTGCGCTCAGCAAGATCGTACAAACAGCAATGAAATAGTGATCAGATAATCTGTTTTAGTGATGTTGGTTGAAGGATAAATATTGGCCAAGACATAGGGAGAACTCCCCTGCTCTTTTTCCAATAATACCATAGTATCTTTTGTGTCCACCTGAGAAGGCAGGCGGGACCTCAGATTAAAGTCTCATCCGAAAGATGACACCTCTGACATTGCAGTGCTTCCTTAGTACTGCAGTGACGTGTCAGCCTACATTATGTCCTCAAGTTTCTGGAGTGGGACTTAAACCTGTGACCTTGGCTTTATTATAAAAAAAAATACTATAACAATATTGTCAGGAGAACTCCCACAGCCTCTGGTAAAACTTTTTTGTTATAATTAAAATGTTTTTCATTATATGGACATAATAGGTGGTTGAGATGTAAAATATTCCTTGCTTATTATTAAACTAAAGAGGCTTTCACACAGTCTGTAGCATTGATGCAACATAGAACCATAAAAGTTTGCAGCACAGAAGCAGGCCATTCAGCCTTGTCTGTTCTGACTTTTTACTAGAGCAATCCAAAACTAATCCCATTATCTTGCTCTCTCCCCATAGCCCCATAACATTCTCTGCTTCAAAGATTTATCCACTTTTTCCTTAAAAGATGCAATGGTCCCTACCTCAACACACTCTGTAGCAAAGGATTCCATATGTCAACAACTGTGTTATGAAATTTCTTTTTACTCCCTGCTCACTCTCATTGACAATTTTAAATTGATGACCCTTCGTCAATGACTCCACAATCTTTATTCTATCAAAATCCTCCATAATTTCAAAAGCCTCTGTTAAATCTCTTCTCTGCTCCAGGGGAATTAGTCCCAGCATCTCAAGTCTCTCCCCTTAACTGTAACTTCCCACCCCGGCATCATTCTGATGAATCTATGCTGTACACTCGCTAGGGCTTTTATGTCTTTTCTATAATGGGGTACTTAAAACTGCTCTTGCGATTCTAACTGTGGCCTAACCAATGTTTTGTACAAATTATTAATTCTTTTCCATTGTACTCCATGTCCCTATTTATGCGACTTCATTAGTAATAAACTTTAAAGAAAATTGTATCTAGTGAACCATATTGTGCAATTTTTTTTTTAGGTTATATGGTTTTCAGTAACCTTCAAAGGATACTAAAACTTCATTACAAACCTGTTATTTTACAAAAACACCAGTGATTACAGTAATCTTATTTTGGATTTTATTCTTTGTAGTTTACAAAATCATCTGAATCCTTTGATAAAATTACTTTGTTATACTGTGCTATGTCAAATATTCATTATGCTCTTTCCCCAAAAAGATTAGATGGTGGATAGTAGAGTCTTCACTGCAGTAATTATATGGGAAAATAATGCCTGCAGAGCCTTTAAAACTCTTTTTATGAGCTCTTATTCTGACTAAACTAAACATAATTAGATTGATGAATGTCACTAGGTTCAGAAGTGACATTTGCACACTTCTAGAGTGACAGAATGTTGCAAATCTGTAGTCATCAAACTAGGAATTGTTTTACTATAAGTGAACAGGTTTGGGAGATTTTTTTTGTGTGTTTCAGCTGTATATTTAGAACGAGATGTTTAAATTAGAAGCTCGATTTGCTGTCTTTCATTTCAGAGCACTTACTGTTCCACTATGCAGCAGCACTGTGAGGTGTTGAATCGATCTGTGCAGGTGGTGAACCTTGACCCTGCTGCAGAATACTTTGACTATCCTGTCTTGGCAGGTGGGTTGACTTATGACTTTGCAGTTCATTGTTTAACCTGTTACATAGAATGCACAGCACAGAAACAGGCCATTTGGCCCAACAGGTCCATACCGGTGTTTATGCTCCACATGAACCTCCTCCCTCCCTACTTCATCTAACCCTTTCAGCATACCCTTTTATTCCTTTCCCCCTCATGTGTTTATCTAGCTTCCCCTTAAATGCATCTATGCTATTCGCCTCAAGTACTCCTTGTGGTAGCGAGTTCCACATTCTAACCACTCTCTGGGTAAAGAAGTTTCTCCTGAATTCCCTATTGGATTTATTAGTGACTATCTTATATTTATGGCCCCTAGTTCTGGTCTTTCCCGCAAGTGGAAACGTCTTCTCTATGTCTACCCTATCAAATTCTTTCATGATCTTAAAGACCTCTATCGGGTCATCCCTCAGCCTTCTCTTTTCTAGAGAAAAGAGCCCCGGCCTGTTCAGCCTTTCCTGATAAGTATATTCTCTCATTTCTGGTATCATCCTATTAAATCTTTTTTGCACCTTCTCCAGTGCCTCTATATTCTTTTTATAATATGGACACCAGAACTGTTCACAGTATTCCAAGTGTGATCTAACTGAGGTTCTTTGCAAGTTTACATAATTTCTCTGCTTTTCAATTCTATCCCTCTAGAAATGAACCCCACTGCTGGTTTGCTTTTTTTTATTGTCCTATTAACTTGTGTCGCTACTTTTAGTGATTTGCGTATCTGTACCCCCAGATCCCTCTGCTCCTTTACCCCATTTAGACTCTTGTTATCCAAATAGTATGTGGCCCTCTTATTCTTCCGACCAAAATGTAAGACCTCACACATCTATATTGAAATTGATTAGCCAACTACATGCCCATTCTGTAAGTTTATTAATGTCTTCCTGTATTTTGTCACAGTCGTCCTCGGTATTAATTATACCCCCCAATTTGGTGTCGTCTGCAAATTTTGAAATTATACTCCGATTCCCGAGTCCAAATCGTTTATGGAAATAGTGAACAATAGTGGTCCCAGCACCGATCCTTGTGGAACACCACTTCCCACCTTTTGCCAGTTTGAGTACCCTTAACCCCTACTCTTTGTTTTCTGTTTTGTAGCCAGCTTGTTATCCATTCTGCTACCTGTCCCCTGACTCCACATGCTCTGACCTTAGTCATAAGTCTACTATGCGATACCTTATGGAAGGCCTTTTGAAAATCCAGATTTATTATATCTACTGCATTACCCTTGTCTACCCTTTCTGTTACTTTTTCAAAGAATTCAGTAAGGCTGGTCAAGCATGACTTTCCCTTTTGAAATTCGTGCTTTATTATATTTTTGGTTTCTAGATGTTTTTCTATTACATCTTTGAGTAAAGATCCCATTATCTTTCCTACTACTGACGTTAAGCTAATTGGTCTATAATTTCCCTGGACTGGTTCTGTGTCTCTTTTTAAATATAGGAATCAAATTAGCTGTCCGCCAGTCCTCTGGCACTATTCCCTTTTCTAAAGAATTTTTTTATATATATATATATATAATAGTGCCTCTGCTATCTCCTCCCTAACTTATTTTAATATGTGCGGATGCAGTCCATCCGGACCAGGGCTTTTATCCTCTCTAGGTTTGATTAGTTTATCAATTATCTACCTCCCCCCCCCCCCCCCCCCCCTTTCTATCTTAAATGTCTTTATATATTTTTTGATCGCTTCTTCTAATGTCATGCCCACCTTGTTAAATACTGAGGCAAAGTAATTATTTAATATTTCTGCCATTTTGCTGTACCTGTGAGTTTATGGTGTGTATCCCTTAGTGGTCCCATCCCTATCCTTATTTTTCTTTTGTTATTTATGTGCCTGTAGAATACTTCACTCTTTTTATATTCCTTGATAATTTTAATTTCATAGTTTCTCTTTGCCTTCCTAATTGTTTTTTTTAAACTTCTTTCCTAATCTTTTTGTATTCACTTTTATCATTCTCTCCTTTGTTGTCTATGTACTCAATGTTTGCTTTTTCTTTAGTTTCAATTTTGTCTTTACTTCTTTATTCATCCATGACATATCATTACTGGCTAGCTTGTTCTTGCTTTTTATTTCTCCTGGACTCTCTTGATCACCATTTTAAATGTTCTTTTGAAAACATAAACAAAACAAGTGGTTTAGTAATTTGACTTTCCAGCATAAGTGTACAGACCTTGAACATGGTACATTGTGTATGTATATTCTGCATAAAACTGGTAATGTAGTGACATTTTGTCATTGCAAACAAAATTTCTTTGTGATGGTAAACTCTTACAAAGATCTACTGGAATGTAATAAAACAATTTCTGGAATAGAAAATTCTCTTAGAATATCACTGGAGTTGCTGATAAGTGAATAATATTTAATAGAAAGCCATTTCACATTACCCTGTAACAAGAATTGATATACCAGTAACCCCATTTTACCACCATATCCCTCGATCCTTTTTCCTTTTCCAAAACTTAGCTAGTTGCCTCTTCAACCCATTTATGCTTTTCCTTAATTACCTTCCCATGTGACTTATTTCACAAGTCTGATGCAAAAAAAATCTGCCTGAGTTCCTTAATTACTTTTTAATTTCCTGATTTTTTTAAAAACTAAATGCCTGTTTTGTCAGTCCCCTTCATAATCTTAAAATGGATGAGAGCCTGTTTTTTTTTGTTTTGCTGAGTATTGTTCGACTGCTAATATGAAATGCATAAAAATCCTTTTTACATTTGGGGTATGTTATGAGTTTTAATAAAAGCATTGAAGTTAGATGAACAAAAATGTCTCCTGTACCCTAATAGTTTGCACACAAGTCTGTTCTTTGGGTCAAAGTCACTTCTGCAGGCTAAACTATGCCAGTGTGCACTACTTGCCTACTTATGTGTTCTTCATTTACTGAGCTGAAAACTACAATAAATCATAACCAACACTTTATACATAGATGGTTATCCCTGCTCTCACAAGGACTCACTCGATAACTGTAAGGTAATTGGAAATGATGTACAGCCAATGTCAACTCCTCTTAAGTAGAACTTAAGGTTATATTCCATAGAATAAATTCCATAAATAGAATCATAGAATGATACAGTACAGAAGGCGGCCATTTGACCCATCATGCCTGTGCCAGCTATTTAAAAGAGCTATCCAATTAGTCCCACTCCCCTGCTCTTTCCCCATAGCCCTGTAAATTTTTCCCCTTCAAGTATTTATCCAATTCCCTTTTGAAAGTTATTATTGAATCTGCTTCCACCACTCGTTCAGACAGTGCATCCCAGATCATAAGTTGCTGCGTTTTAAAAAAAAAATCTCCTCATCGTGCCTCTGGTTCTTTTGCCAATTACCTTAAATCTGTGTCCTCTGGTTACCGACCCTCCTACCACTGGAAACAATGTCTCCTCACTTACTCTACCAAAACCTTTCATGATTTTGAACAGCTGTATTAATAAATAAATTACTGTTGTAGCAAATTATCTTTTCTGTCAACAGTTTTATTCCAGAATAATACTTCGGTATGGTGGATATACTTGAGTTGTTTTTAAATGATGATTTTGATAAGATGTCCAGTTTTAAAACTGGATTTTCCTAACTGAGTTACACTTTCTACTATTATTGGACACAGATATCCGGGAGCTCATCCAAGTGGACGATGTAATGGAAGATGACTCTTTGAGGTTCGGCCCAAATGGTGGACTCATTTTCTGTATGGAATACTTTGCTAACAACTTTGATTGGCTGGCAGATTGCCTAGGTCATGTGGAGGATGACTATATACTTTTTGATTGTCCAGGTAGGTAGAAATTGATTTGTTTCCTACAGTATTCTGGTAATGAAGTAATAAGATGAGGCAGAACATAGACTTTTGGCTGATTTTTCTAGTCATGGCTCATCAGTCCAGAGCAGGAAACCAAAAAATGGAGGGAATGTTGACAAATGCATGATTACACCACCCAGTAGCTGTTTTGGAAAAGAAACCAAAAGAAAAGGAGAATTTTTTTAAGGGGCAGGGGAAAAATCAACCCTAAAGAGCTGTTTACCTCCTGATGAGAATTTTGTTTGTTTAAACTTTGTGTTCATTTTTGTCAATGCAATTAAGTTCTAACAACATTCAGCTTAGCATTGTATATTGATAATGTGCAGCAAAATGCATACTATATTACAATCCTGACACGATGGTAGTTGCCAATTTAAAAAAAAAATCTGGTCAAAGGAGCGGATTACTGAAGTGCATTATTGAGTTACTAGGTTATCAATTTTGGGCTCTCCCCAATTATTTCCCCCCCTCTCCTGAAGGTGCTGACTCTTGAGATGCAAGTGTCAACAGCCCCTGATACATTTCCCGAAAGCCATTACGTGATAGAGTTTGGACAGTGAGCATCATTGGCCAATTCAATCGTGTGACCTGACTGTCAAGAGAAAGCAGGAAAAGCCAACCCTGATTATTCCATCAATCAATATTCACATCTGCACTTTCTAGCCACAGTTTCAGGCTTGGATGCGCTCTGCTTGGTCTGTCTGGCTTGGTGGTATGCCATACTGTTTCTTTTACCACTATACCATCAGGTGATTTTGGTTTGGGCTTTGAGCCTGCAGTGGTTGTGATAGTATTACATATCCTGGTCCAAAACCAACTTAAACTGTGTGCACTTTTGTAATTCAGCCCTTTATTTGATATGTAATAACGTGCTATGATATTTGATTGCTGGATCTGCAAATGATTTGTACATTAATGTGTCTTTAATTCCTTCTTTACAGGTCAGATTGAGTTATACACTCACCTTCCAATAATGAAGCAGCTGGTGGATCAGTTACAGCAGTGGGAGTTTCGTGTTTGTGGAGTATTTCTTGTTGACTCTCAATTTATGGTGGAGTCTTTTAAGGTAGTTATCACCACTTGATCAGAATGCCATAGTAACCCTGTACCGTTGCATTTGAAGTCTTTGTAACCATCAAATTATTACATAACTGAGATGTTTTCATATGTTATTTTTATTAAATGGAGTGATATGCAAAAGGGTAAAACCTTTGGTCCAAACTTTTTTCCCCTCAGTTTTACTTCCTTTTTCTCGCATCCTGTTTCTTCTGAAGGCAGTGACTCGTGTTGGAGTACAATTCCTCAGGATCTTCAACCTTGCCGTTCTTCATGTGAACCTAGATCACGAGTATCAACAAGCTATTTAACTGCAATGATAACAGTCCTGAGTCTGATACTGTCCCCATCTAATGTCACTTAGGCTTTTTGGGAGGATAAACAAGCAGGAGTGAGAACTCTGCTGAGTGTGGGTTTCCCCTTTCTAGCCTAAGGGCACTGAGGTCAGTTGCCATTTCCCTATCACTCAAACTGGGATTAGCTAAGTCAACAAAGACCAAGGATTGAACCTGGGACTTTTTTGGTCTGTATGGCTCAGCATTCTATGCAGTACATTTAGTCCAAACTTATTCTATCAGCAAGCATAAACTGTTAATGACTTTTGCAAATTATAGGTGCGTGGCATAAATCTGACTTTAAAATGTGCTGATGTGTAACATTCTAATTTTCTTAGTTTGTGTCAGGTGTTATGGCAGCCCTCAGTGCAATGGTGTGTCTGGAAATTCCACAGGTCAATATTATGACGAAAATGGATTTACTTAACAAGAAAGCAAAAAAAGAAATTGAAAAGTAAGTGAAACTATATGTTGTGACTGATGGACCTATTTTATATATAGAATATTACATATTGTAATATACTTTTTATTGGTATACATTTTCAGAGATGGATATTGACCATCTTTTATATTGCTTTTGGATAACCAGTGACAGCTGAGAATTATTTTCAGAATTTAGCAATTGTTCACTTACTGATGCGATTGTAGATTTTGGTCGTGGTATTACATGGCAAATTAATTTTTAAAAATATGTGTACACACACACACACACACACACACACACACACACACACACACACACTTCATATGCTCCTCACAGCCTTAAAGTGTAGTCACTGTTGTAATGTGGGGGGGAAACAGCAGCCAATTTGCGAACATCAAGGTCCCACAAATAGCAATGAGATAAACCGCCAAATAATCAGTTTTGGTGGTGTTGGTTGAGGGATAAATGAAGAACTCCTGCAGCAATGCCCTGGGGCTGAGATAATTGGCCTCCAACAACCACTACCATCTTCCTTTGTGCTAGGTATGATGTCAAGGGCAGTCATTCTCACCTCACCTCTGGAATTCAGCTCTTTTGTCCATGTTTGGACCAAGGCTGTAATGAGTCTGGAGCCGAGTGGTCCTGGCGGAACCCAAACTGAGCATCAGTGAGCAGGTTATTGGTGAGTAAGTGCCGCTTGATAGCACTGTCAACGACACCTTCCATCACTTTGCTAATGATTGAGTAGACTGATGGGGCGGTAATTGGCCGGATTGGATTTGTCCTGCTTTTTGTGGACAGGGCATACCTGGGCAATTTTCCACATTGTCTGGTAGATGCCAGTGTTGTAGCTGTACTGGAACAGCTTGGCTAGAGGCGCAGCTAGTTCTGGAGCACAAGTCTTCAGCACTACAGCTGGGATATTGGGGCCCAAAAAGCCTTTGCTGTATCCAGTGCACTCAGCCATTTCTTGATATCACGTGTCATGTAGGGAGGGGTGGTAGCTGGACAGAGATGCTCTGTTGCTACCCTAGCTTTCTTAGGAGAGTGGTGGCTTTCGGTGGTTGTTGTGACGCCTGGAGAATGTATTCCCATCTTCCCCCTTGGCTAGTATGCCCTTCCCTCAGTAGAGTGTACGGTATGGATCTCCTCTGTCAGACTGCAGGAAGAAGGCCCAGCTGCTTGGTATTTTTCGTGTCTTTAAGTTGAGGTTGAACACCACTCGCTCCGATGGGCAAATGCTATGTGGATGATTTTCCCCCTGTTTGTGGTGGAACTTTTCCCCAGTGGGGGAAGGGGTTACGACTTCGTCTGACAGCGAAGGTTTGTATTTGTACATGTTTGCATGTTCAAGCGCATCCAAGACCAGAAAAATAGCATGTTCAAAATCTTGCTTGCTTCACTTGTTAAACACTTAATGCTTTTTAAAGAAAGAAAGAACTTGCATTTATATAGCGCCTTTCATAACCTCAGGATGTCCCAAAGCGCTTTACAGCCAATTAAGTACTTTTGAAATATAGTCACTGTTGTAGGAAACGCAGCAGCCAATTTGCGCACAGTGAGGTCCCACAGACAGCAATGTGGTTGAGGGATAAACATTGGCCAGGACACCGGAGAGAACTCTCATCCATGCTCTTCTTCCAAATAGTGCCGTGGGATCTTTTATGTTCATCTCAGAGGGCAGATGGGGCCTCAGTTTAATGTCTCATCCGAAAGACCGTACCTCCAACAGTGCAGCATTCCTTCAGTATTGCACTGGATTGTCAGCTTGGATTTTGTGCTCAAGTCTCTGGAGTGGGATTTGAATCCACAACCTTCTGACTTTACATCATTTACTCTCTCTCCATCCCTATGGGATTTCCAATGAGGATAATGCTACAAGGCAACAAAAAGTAGGAGGGACTCATTTCAGGTGGTAATGCTAAAATTGTTTCATGTATTTTTTTCTATTTAATTTTGTTCACTTTACTATATTGAGTTCTCAGAACAACAAAGGAAAAATCACTTTGCGCACAGTGAGGTCCCAAGATTCACTTGCAAAACAGTTTTATATCAAAAGTTTTCATATACTATCTTTAGAAATTGTTTTGACACAGTTCTTGGGCATTTATTTCAATAATATTTCCATCCTGTTTTCTTTCATTAAAGGTATTTAGACCCAGATATGTATTCATTAATGCAGGACTCGAATGACATTTGGAAAAGCAAGAAATTCAAAAAACTAACCAAAGCAATTTGTGGATTGGTAAGTAGTATGTGCTGAAATCAAAGAAACCAAATTCTAATGAACTTAATTTGAAACCATAAAAATGCTGTATTTGAATCAGCCTATCTCAACTAAATCCTATATTTAGTTATTACGTAAGCAACATAGAACTCATCTGCCTTTGCACAAACAAGTGAATCTATTCGGCATTTGTGAAACGTTATTAGGCATGCTTATTTAATGAATATACATGTTGCATCTCCTGTCATTGGGCAATTGCAGACAACATTGATATCAGTCATGGTTAAGTCAGTGGCCTTGGCATTGCTGCCTTCTGCTGACTAGAACACATGGCAATGATGTAGGACATTAGAGACTAAAAGGATTTTAAAATTTAGTAGAAGGCTAAAAGGGGAAAATTAGAGGTGGGAGGAGGTGCAGACTGTAATACACTGCCAAACTGAGGATAGAGATCAACTGAGGCTGAGTCAGACTGTCTCAACGTCATGTCACAGTGCGTTGTTACCTTTCAATAACTGTTTGAATATTTTATTTGCATGACATTTCACTTTTTATCTTGTTCACCAATAGTTAAGTGTTTGTACACTACACTCCAATTCGATAACCTCGAATTTCCTGGAATGGTGCATTTGGCCAGAAAAACCATAAGTTAGACCGTTGTACACCCCGATCCTTCAGTGGCGAATTTATGCCAAAATTTGCTGGAGAACTCATTAGAATACCCTTAGTGGCCATTCGGATGGGGCACAGTCAATGGCAAATGTATTGATCCCATAACTCCCAACAGCTAAAAAGCTAAGAAGATGTGGCAATCTCTCAATAGGATACCAAATATTAAATTAATTATTTGGAGATAATCCAAAGTTAAATGTTAACTTTGGATAAATGTTAAAGCATAAGTGATTAAAGAGACCTGGATGATGGAAGATCTGCCATGAACTGCAAGAGTCAGAAAGAGCAGCCTGGAGACCTACTACCAACTCATTTCAATCCTGTTTTTCCAGATAGGGTAAATGAACCATTTAACTAAATCAGCTATAGTTGTCTTTTAAAAAGTTATTGTCAAAGGCATTGATATTTGCACAGGTTAAAAATTCTGCTTCTTGTCAGCCAGCGTCTTCAACCACAACAGTGTGTTCGACTGGCTTTGCTATATCCATATACACATCTCAATTTGTGTTTATTCTACTAAATATAATTGTCTTACTAAGCCAGTGCCTTTTCAGCTTGAAGTTCTCCGGTGAAATTTTGCATTAATCTTCCTTCAATACAAATCATGATGCTTCCAGGTCATCCGCACCATTCTGGTTCCGTCTACATGGCAGCAGCGATCAAAGCAGTGTTAGTGCAGCAAATTGGACATCACCATTGATTTTATAGGGGGCGGAGTTATGATAATAGGATTTTCACTGTTTTAGCGAGGGTCACCGTGAAGCACTGCAGAGAGGGTCCCAGGAACGTTTGGGTGGCCCAAGTAATGGCTTGAGTCATCTATGTCATTGCCTAGAGAATCTGAGCCATAGTAATGGCATATACCATTAATACGTTGCATATTTTCAGGAAATTCCAGGCCATTGTACTGGATGAAACCAAAGACAACAATACTATGACAATCCAAATCTGATTTATATTGGTCCTTTGTCAAAAATTGGAAGTACATTGAGCATTTGTAAAGCATTTTCAAAGGCACCAGTTTTTTTTCTAATGACATTCTATTTATGTGTGTGTTTTGAACAATTTAATTGTTTTTAAATGTTAGCTAAAACGCTATTGTCTATAGTGAAAATTATGAGATCTGGAATTTTATAGGCTGTATCAGGATGGTGCCATTGGGAAGACTTGTTGTATGTTAAACATTTGTCTTTTATTTGTCTGTTTAGATTGATGACTACAGTATGGTTCGTTTTTTGCCATTTGATCGTTCAGATGAAGAATGTGTTAACATAGTCTTGCAGCACATTGACTTTTCCATTCAGTATGGAGAGGACTTTGAAGTCAAAGAACCAAAGGTGAGTGATGTATAGATTGTTTGTGTAGGATTTCTGTAGTGATACTGTCTGTTTTCCCCCGCCCACCATCCAATCTCCTTCAGCCTAGTGGGCAGGACTGTCTCTGAGCCATAGATATTCCATGATGGGTTAGTAGGTGACATACTTGAAGTGATTTAAGCACGGCTGTATCTAGTTTCCTTGTTCAACAGGAGTGCCTTGCTCTCCAGCCTGGTCAAGAACTAAAGAAATTAAAACTACTTCAACAGATTGAAATCAGTTGTAGTGACTGACAGACCTGAGGATCTGTGGCTGTCAAGTCAAGTATATGTTGGGTAATGATAGGACCAGGTTCTGCTGTGATGTCTCCTACAGTTGAAAATGCATGCACACTCGCAATGTGTAGGGTCACATAAAGAATGGGCACTTGGATTAAATACTAGAGGGTTCCTGACCCTGTGGGGCTACACTCTAGGATGAGTCACTCTTCAGGAGAGAAGGGGGTAGGAAAGATTAATTTCCAGTGGATAATGCTGTGCGGTGAACCTGTGCGAAGATGTACAGTCCAATAAATTGAGTACCCTTCTTTAATGTATTCCTGCTCTGGTTTTGCTTATACTGTCCTTTGTTTCCCTTAGAATAACTTCTGAACTAAAAAAAAAATTGCAATGAACTTATCAAAAGTCACCCTTGTGATAATATATAATTTAATTAAGTGACTTTGCTGTGTAATATATTTTAAAACTGTACACTGTTCAGTTACAAAAGTGTGCATTGAAACAGCTGAGGCTTTCAGAACTTGCTTGCATAATTAAATTTGCTAATAGACCCTTTATTACAGGAACAAGAAGAAGACATTGATTCCCCTAATACGAGCAATCCGTTTTTCCAAGATGCAGCAGCTGACTGAAGTTCCTGGATGTGGTTGAACATTTGATGCATTAGAAGCATTCTACTTGGATCCATTAGCACTGTGCCTTCCCAAAGTTTCCTCATACCAGGCAATTTAGGAACCTTGTTTGAGAACTCAACTTATTTACACCATGTTGTTGTTTGGAGAAGATTTCACATCCTCCAGTTATCATTTGAAAATTGATTTTATACATCTAAAGAAAATTACTGTTAATTGAGCTTGGTAGGTAATTATAGGCACATAAATTACCAACACACAACTGACTGCTGAGTATTCCTGCTCCACTTATGGTACTGACAACACTTCATTGATGTTTAGAGAGAATGGTGACAAACCTCTTTTATTTGAAGTAAGCACTTTTATAGGGCAGTACCTTGTAAAAGATTGCTTGAGACTTGTGTAGGATGGTTTTCATTTTTCCCCTCAGTTTGTTGCATGTCTTTCTGCTTTTGAGTTATTGCTCCCCCTTAGGAATGCTGGAGTAAGTTATTTCTGACCGTCTGCAAAATGAGACCTGTCAGGAGTTGTACAGTATACAGTAATGGTTTTTATTTTAATAAATCTCAGTTTTGTCTGTTCCGAAATACTTTCTACTTAAGTCTGTGCAACCATGTGGCATTAGTCACATGATTAGCAGAGACCAATAGGATCTGAGTCGTATTCCATAAGCAACACACATGCTTCCACAGCAAAAACAAAAAAAAAGTCAAAATAAATCTAACTATATGAAGGTTGTAACTAAATGTTTATAGAAAGTTGAAATAATTGCAAACATTTATAGATTCAAATTCTAACTTAAAAATTAGCCTGTATAAAGCCTGCTTACACTATCAAGTGATATGGATCAAAGGTGGGTAAATGGAGTTGAGGTACAGATCAGCCGTGATCTAATTGAATGGTGAGAAAGACTCCAGGGGTTGATTGGCCAACTCCTGTTCCTATGTTCATAGCTTCATTCACAGCCATGACAAAATTCTAATAAATTTTTCATTTGCACTGTATGGGGGGGGGGGGGAGGAGGAGAGAAAAAGCTTCAATTGCTGCTTCAGTTTCATACAACAGGTCATAAATGTAGTACTAGCACCATGCAGAACCTGACTCCAAAGCAGTAGTCCAAAGGGGGAGAGAGAGTTTCTGTTTCAACTGTAAAAATATGGGATGAATTTCATATTTTGGTACCAGCTGGCATGTTTAGCAGTGTTTATATACCAGAGAGTGAACCTACTGGTAGCTACTCTAAATAATGAGATTTGCAAATCCCAGACTTGACTAAGATTGGCACCTGCAGAGGTGTCTCTTTTGATCTCAGCTGAATTGTGGAAAATAGTCCTGGAAAAGTTTTCTTTCCACTTTGCTCAGGTGTGACTCCTGGGTTGACAAGAGAGTTCAATGAATTGAAAATGCTTTCTTGACCAGCATGCATAGATGTGGGAAACAATCTGGGAATTAGAGAAATGGGGAAGGAGAATAGGGTAAAGAGAGGAAGTACAAAAAGAGTCTTTTCAAAAAAAAATTGCCTTTGTCAAAATGAAAATCTTTATATCTCAAATCTTGTTGGTATTCAAATCTAGTGCTATAGATTTCTGGTCATTACATGTGCTGGACTTAGATGCCATTAGTTCAAGTATTACAATCTTTTTAAAAAGAAAAATGTATATCTGTCATTTAAATATGCATAATATAAATGCAATAACTTTCCATCTATGTTTCTGCAAACCAGGAAGTTTAATCTGTACAAACTAATTTGCTGTAATTCAGAGTCTGGAATTGAATGTAACAAGATGGCAGGCTTATGGTTATGCCCCTTTTCCTCCTTCCTCTCAAAACAAAAACTACCTGCTCTGAGTAATTACCTTGCAATAAATGAGGTCTACCTTTAAAACTCATTTGAAAATGATGTATTTCGGTGATTTGTGAGTGAGCACCACTTCTGCCAAGTACTCTGTGGAGACCTGCAACTGGCAATATATCTGGAGTGGTTGAGGGGAAATGAAGGAGGAGGGAAGTGGATAGTAATAGAGGGAAGAGGGGGTCGGATGATAATGAAGGGGCAGAAGCTGGGAGCTATGCTTTTGAGTGTGAAGAAGAGAGCCAGCATTAACTGCGAGGGATGGGGAAGCAGAGTGCCAGCATGAGTTCTGAGTAGGGAAGAGTACCAGCTTAATAAGTATAATTCCAAAGGTGGGGGAAAAAACAAAGTAAAAATGTTAATAAAGTAAGTGGGAAAGATTAAAAAGCAATGGAGCTGTGCTTGTATTAATGCAAGAAGTGTGACAAATAAGTGGTGTGACCTGGATAGTATTGCCGTGGGTGATAGGGCATCATTATCACAGAGACATGCTGGAATGATTCCAATCAATGGGATACATATTTGGAAGGATGTAAATTATTTAGAAGAGACTGTATTGGAAGAAAAGGAGGTGGTGTGGTAGTTTATATAAACTCCAGTATTGAGGCACAAGTGAGAGAGGATATAAAAAAGGAATGGGCTGACACAATCACTGAGTAGAATTAATAGATGGTAACAGAGGTATTATTACTGGGGGCATGCCATAGACCCCCACGCTAGGATAAAAGTCTTGATCTGGAACTGTAGGATGAGATAAGGAAGGTGACTATTAAGGGACCAACTATACTAGTTGGAGATTTTAACTTATGAAAAATTGAGGGGACAATGAGGGATTTCCAAAGTTAATGGAAGACTGTTTTATTACTAAGTTTGTAATTGAGCCAAGGGGAGAAAACATTTTTGATTTGATTATGTAACAGGGATGATCAGATTTCCAAGGTGGGTGAAGCTTTAAGTATGTGATCACATTTATCATAGAGGGGAAGGCCATTTGGCCCGTCGAGTCCGTGCAGCTCTCTGCAACAGCAATCCAGCTAGTCCCACTCCCCCGCCCTTTCCCCGTAGCCCTGCAAATTTTTTCCTTCAAGTACTTATCCAATTCCCATTTGAAAGCCACAATTGAATCCGCCTCCAGTGCACCCTCAGGCAGTGCATTCCAGATCTTAACCACTCGCTGTTTTTAAAAAAAAGTTTTTCCTCATGTCGCCTTTGGTTCTTTTCCCAATCGCCTTAAACCTGTGTCCTCTGGTTCTTGACCCTTCTGCCAATGTGAACAGTTTCTCTCTATCTACTCTGTCTAGACCTTTCGTGATTTTAAATACCTCTATCAAATCTCTTCTCAACCTTCTCTGCTCTAAGGAGAACAACCCCAGCTTCTCCAGTCTATCCACGTAACTGAAGTTTTTCATTACAAGGATTGGAGAGGTTATAAAACCCCAAACAAAATTGTCAATTTTTTTAAGAGGACCAACTTTATGTGCTTGAGAAGCTCGTCAGAGTGAGCCTAGCAGGTATGACTATGGCTAGGGGAGTGGAGGAACCACGGAGGTGATTCTAAATGTAATGGACCATGCAAAGCAAAGGCACTAAGCTTAAAGGCAATCCTGCCTGGTTGAACAGGACTACCAAACAGCTCAGAAAAAAGCCATTTAAAGCCATGAAGGAAAATGACACAGAAATAAGGCAGATTCAATACCAAAACACATGCCAGAAGTGTAAAAAAGGCACCAGGATGGCAAGGAAAAATTTCAAATTGAATATGGTAAGAGAAGTGAAGGATAATAATTTTTTTTAGTCAGGGTGCAGTGGGGCCACTGAAAGTGGGACCAGGTGATGGTATGGCAACTGATGCTACAAAGGCTGCAAAAATGCTAAATTAAGTCATTTGCCTCCATTTTTACCAAGTAGCAGATGGTCTCATTTTTTACCAAGGAAAAGACAGGTAACTTATTTGATCTGGAAAAGGAACTAGAGGGTGTTGTACAGGTAAGTTGTGACACTATTCACATTACTACCAGCATGGTTGCTGAACAGCTGTGCAAACTTAAGGTAAATAAATTTCAGGGGCTGGATAAGATGCATCTGTGGATCCTTAAGGAATTAATGGAGGAAATTGCAGGAACTCTGGAACAAATCTTCTAGAAATCACTGAATACTGGAGGAGGGCAGATGTTATTTCTGATTTTTAAAAATGTAGCACAAGTGACCTTGGAAACTACAGACCAGTGAGTTTGTTGTCCATTTTGGGTAAAGTTATAGAAACCCTTATTAAAGATAAGATTATGGAGCATCTGTATAGAAATAATCAGAAGATAGCCAATATGGATTGCCATTTTAGTGTTTTTCTTTGAGGGTGATAAAGGAGTTTGATAAGGGGTAAAGCAGTGGATGTGGTGTACTTGGATTTCAGTAAGGCTTTTGATACAGCTCCTCTGGAAAGACTGTAACTGAAAACAAAGAAAGCAGGAAACAGTGGAACTATTTTATAATGGATACCTAATTGGCTAACTGATAGAACCCAGAGGGTGATGGTATAGGGATTGTCATCAGCCTGGGAGAATGTTACCAGTGGGGACCCACAGGGGACTGTTTGGGGACCTCTCTTTTAATATCTTAAGCATGGTGGCTAAATTTTCAGATCATACAAAGTGAATTAAGGTGATAGACTGCAGAGCTATAGATAGGATAAGCTACAGGAGGATTTAAATATACTTTGGAAATTTGGTAGACATGGGGCAGATGAAATTCAATGTAGAGAAATGCAAAGTGCTTCACGTGAGGACACAAAATCCACAAAAGGACTATTACTTAAATGGAAATAAAATGTGTATGAAAAATGAAAAAGATCTGGGGGTCCTGATTGATAATAAATTGAAGCTATAGCAACAATGCTCAGTGGCAGTGAGTAAAGCAAATCAGATATTGGGCTGTATTAAAAGGACAATATTGAGCCAAAATATTGAGGTCATCCTGCCACTTTATAAATCATTGGTGCTACCACACTTAGAATACTGTGTACAGTTCTGGTTGCCGCAGTACAAAAAGGATATTGGAGCTATTGAAAGGATACAGAAGAGGGCAACTGTAATAATTGAGGGGGTGGAGGGATTGGATTATAATAAATGATTATGTAAATTTGGCATGTTCTCACTGGAAAAAAGGTTGCGAGGTGATATGATTGCTGTTTTCAGGTTTCTAAAGGGACAACTAATGTAGACTATGACAAATAAAAACAGAAAATGCTGGACATACTCAGCAAGTCAGGCAGCATCTGAAGAAAGAAACAAAGCTAATATTTCAGGTCGATGACCCTTCATCAGAACCGACTATGACAAGCTGTTTCACCTAGCCCAGAACAGTGGAACCAGAGGACTCAGCCTGTGTTTGAAGGGGTATAAATTCAAAATGAATCTGCGGAAACAATATTTCAGTGAGCGAGTGGTCAATCTGTGGAACTGGCTCCCAGGGGAGACAACAGAAGCAGATTGTGTTGATTCATTCAAATGCAAATTAAATAGATTTCTGTCAGAAAATAATATTTTGTGATACAGTATGAGTAATTTGAGACATGACATATGGTAAGTGTAGCATGCTTGGGAGGGACAGGTGACTTTGGACCTATGGTTCTCAAAGCTTTGTACCACTGGGGGTTTTCCTCTCCTCATGTCTGGGTCTGTTGCAGACTAATTGATAGAGATTACCACGATTAGTCAAAACTCCATTATTATATCATGCGGCTAGTAGATGAACTAGATGGACCGTGGTCTTTGTAGCTCGCAATTCCTATGTTCCAAAATACTGGAAAATACATTAACTAAAAAGTCAAAAATCTAGATTTTTTTGGGAGACAAGCCCCACAAACTCCTGTAGAAAACAAATCTGATGCCTTAAATACTTGTATCCCTTTTCAGGTTTCATGTACGTACTGTGATATTTACGTGGTGTATCTACACACCTTAAATTACAAGTCTGTCTCAACGCATTTTCAGTGCAATTACTTGCTTTCACATGTTATGGGCTTTTACTCAGTGCTGTGAAGGAGTTGTGAGCTTTTTCTGGTCTGTGCCATCTTTTATGAAGCCGTTGGTCAGCTTTAACTAGTTTTTAAGGTTGGCATGCATGCATGCAGAAGCAAGCGGCTGCAGTTTATTCAACCATGGCGGCATCCAGCTAAACACAATCTTGTCCTCCATGTTCCAGCACAGGTCACTGGTCAGGCGGCAGACTTTCTTCTCTCCCAAGCTTAGGGGTGCTGTGACAAGTTGTAGCAAGCCAGTTACATTCCTGCACTTTATATGCAGTAACAGAGGCAGCCCCAGGTATTATACTGAAACCATAGCTACAGACCTTTCAAAAACACAACCGTTTGTCCTGCCCCCGCTCGTGTCACGTGGGAGCGACGTCGCGCCGTGCTCGCTCCCGCTGACGTCGCGCCGTGCTCGCTCCCGCTGACGTCGCGCCGTGCTCGCGGCTGACAGGGTGGGACAGGCGGAAGTGCTGACAGTTGGCAGACCTAGACCTACACTCAGACTAACCCCAGAGCTTGCTCGGTTGCAGTTTCTAAAATGCCGGTAAGTTTTTTCGAATGATATTTAAAAACACCTTTGAATGTCGAAGCGGTTTTTTTTTACTCGCGCTGAATGGATGTTAATTCGTGGCAGAGTACTGTAAAAGAAATGATAAAATGGATGTGAGAGATAAGGAAGTAGGCCAGTAAGGCCTAAGCAAGGTTAAAAAATCGTGTTTTACGCCCAAAAAATGTATTTAAAGCGAAATATATCGACTCGCGTTTAGTCCCCTTAAATGAATGATTTGAGCACTACAATGGTTGATATTCCTGCATTTATCTTACTGGAAGTTGTGGTCTGAAACTGCTGACCATACCCATCTACAAAGAAAAACATCTCCAAGTTTAATCTGGGAATATTTTTAACATATGCATTCAAGTTGAAGCTGAATAATAGAAAGGGAGAGTATTTCTGATTGTGATTTATTTCTTTTCCTTAGGCTTATCATTCAACCCTGATGGACACTGATGTAAAACTGATTGGAAACATGGCATTATTGCCACTTAGGACCCAATTTAAAGGACCAGCTCCCAAAGAAAGTAAGTTTAGAGATTTATTTTTGATAAATAATATATACAAAGCTTGTATCCATTTATATTGCTGTGTATAAGGAAGGTAGCATAAATGTTATTTTTGTAATTTAAACCATAGTTGACGATTGCAGAATGATTTTTCAAGAAAATCTTGGTGCAAGGGAGCTAAGTGATGTGCGTTGGCTTATACATTGATGTGCTACACTAGAGCAGTGTAGTCCAATAGAAATTGATGAGTTGCCACAGCAACACTGTTTTAGCCATATGCACTGATTTTAGTAGAAAACACCTTGCACACAATACAGGTAAATGTACTTCACATTGGTATATTTACTTAACATATCTACCACCTTTCAGTAACCAAAGTAGTAAAAGAACGATCAAAAAACACTCCCACACTGCTTTTCGTCTTGTCATTTTACCAACAAACACAAAACGTTTAAAGTACACATGCATCTACTGTGTGAATGAGTATTGACATCACATGCCCAATGACAGTGTTTAGTACTCATTTTTTAGTCACTAACCGGAAATGCAATTAGCTGCATTTGGATTCCCAATTAACTTGTGTGGCTAGTGGCTAATGTATTGGACAACACTGCGCTAGAGTTGTTAAATGCTAATTTTCATTCAATAACTCTAGTACAACACAGCTATCTCCCAGAGTGAATTGGGAAAGATGCTGAAGTCAAAAGTTAGTAATTTTTAAGACAAGTTGCCTTTTCTCACACTCTCAGACCTAGTAGCTATTTTCAAGAGTGATATTAGCAGAGGTCTGGAAGTAGGTTGCTTACCTATCTTCCTCCTGGGCAGAGAGAATGGTGGTTAGGGAAAATTAAATTACTAGTGAATTTTACTTTTTAACTTCACTAGGAAGATGAGTTTACTATCTGTGGTTATGTCTGGGGGATTAAACTAGTTTGAGAGGGATCTATTTTTGTACCACTCAAGTCACCTGGTGGTCAACCAAGGAGTGCCAGTATCAGCCTCTGCCTCTATGGAGACTGTTGTTTCACATTCCCAATCAAATGTAATATGTGCTAAAATTGCAGTTTTCAGCAGTTAATAGCACAAGAAAAATGTCAATTTGTTTAGGGGCAGTTCAGACCAGACTACGAATCCCAGTTTCATGTGATCTGTTCACATTGAGCATTCTTTAAGTGGACAAACTTTTCCCGTCTAGACCAGGTCGCCTATAGAAGAGGGAGTTAATTGGCTGGTGAAATGTCTTCCTTGTCTGATCGTGTAACTCCTGATTGGGGAGGCGGGGGTGGGTGACAAAATAGGGAATGTTATTTAGTTACTGTGTTTTAAGGATTTAAGTATGCAATTTGACTATTGGAGTACCAATAATTTTCTCTTCCAGCCAAAGACACTGATATCATTGATGAAGCAATCTACTTTTTTAAGGCAAATGTTTTCTTCAAAAACTATGAAATAAAGGTAAGTTTTTGGTCTTTGATTTTGTCAATTTTGAAGATTTTTTAAAAAAAACTAGAGAATGTGTCATATCACAGAAAGCATAACACAGAGTCAGATCACTTAGGCACAAAATAGTGGGATATGGGTTTGCACCTGCTGTTATTCGTGGTGAGTTCCTGATATCAGTCATACCACTATGGGGAGGAGCCAACCAGATGTCCCGGGGAGGAGCCAACCAGATGTCCCAAGGAGTAGGAAGATCAGAGGGAGAATCACCCTGGGCCATTCTTGTGCACATCCTGTTAGTTGATCAGAGAGTTACATTGGTGCAGAGCTTGGAGCAGCTTCTCTGCCTGCCCTCTAGTGTATGGGGATCAAGAATAAGGGAAAAAAAGCACTTTTCAAAAAGAAACACAGGTAACAAGTCTATTAAGTAAAAAGATATAAAACCATAATACTGTGAAGCTAGTAATTTGTTATACATTTCTCCCTCAATTATCCCTTTTAAAAATAAAACTGTTACAAAAAATCTTATTTAATTTTTTTGTTCAAATTTTGAGTGCTGATAAATCATCTAGGGGTTTGTCTAGCAGACATTACTACACTTGATCTTAAATACTGTCCTCAAAATGAGTACAGATATTGAGACTTCCCTTTTAACGTGTACTACTAGATGCTGCTGCTTATGTTCCAAAGGGAATTTCTAAAGGTTTGCCTGCAGTACTGTACATTTTAATGCTGCATACCAGTATGTTCAACTAAACAATTTTTATTGCAGAATGAAGCTGACAGAACCTTGATTTATATCACCCTCTACATCACTGAGTGCCTTAAAAAATTACAAAAGGTAAGGAAAAATGTTCACACACTTTAACTTTTTTTTTTGCCCTGCTCTTGTCAGCTGTAGGGGTTAGCAGGCAGTCTAGCTCCAGGATTCTGCCGTGCCACTTGAGATGGTTCCACTTTGCAGATGTGTGTGTGATCCGAGTACTGCCTCATAGTTGGAGTCAGGAAGTGGTTTCAGTCAGGCAGAATGGTGGTTAGAATATTGCTGTTCCATTCGGTGTTTGCTCAAAAAACTATTACAAATGTAGCAGAAAAATAGAAGAAACCCAGGAGCTCTTTGCCAATAAGGTTATTACTGCTGTTTCTCACATAGTGAGTTGTGAAGCTACTGGACAGTTTTCTATGTTTAGTAAAATTGTGTGATGTACTTCATCCCTTAATTGCTTCTGGATTATTTTAGGATGCAAGTGATCTTTTTTTTACATTTTTTATTTTTTTTATTTTACATAGTGCAACTCCAAAAATCAAGGTGAGAAGGAAATGTACACCTTGGGAATAACTAACTTTCCAATTCCTGGAGAGCCAGGCTTTCCTCTCAATGCCATGTATGCAAAGCCTGGACACAAGCAGGAAGATGGTATGAAGAAGCAGCATTTTTAAAATGATTAAAGTTGCAATATTTTTTAAACGTATATAATATGTTTAGTCAGAGTACTTTAACGTCTTGAGGTATTTTTATTTTTAAAAAAACGAATTTGCGGAATGAATATATTATGCCTCTGTCACAAGTAACATTTTATGCTAATTATAGTTTAGTTCTACATTATGATTCCCAAATATTCAAGACATTCAAATTCAAAATTAGATTTTTGTTTGAGAGTAAGATTGTTTCTTTAATTTCTCTCTTTCTCCTCTTCACGTTGGTCACTTGATGTCGTGCACTATCTCTGGTTGAGAAAAAAGTGCCCTATCTGCATTTAGGCCTCTGCCGGAGATGATCTGAAACTGGCTGCTGGGATGTCGGAGTGGGGCTTGTAACAACTCTTGCTGTAATTTTTCATTCTGTCCTTTGGGGACATTTTATCTCTGCTCACTATCACCATGCAATTGTGTGACTTGAGATTGGGAGCTCAGTGTTATTGGTGGGGTGGGGGGAATTAAACCTATGCCTCGCCATTTCATGGTGCGTACGCTGGTGGTCTAGTATGCGATGCCACTCTTTTTCCACTAAATATAATTCTGAGCATATATTTTGTGAATTTAATGTATGTCCTTGCATGTAACTGAATTTTGCATAAAACAAACCCTTTGCTTCTAACTGTGGAGGACTCATGAATTTTAATTGCTTTGGCTTGAACGAAGGTGAGATGTCTAATTATCAAATTGCAAATTGAGATTTGGCAGCAGGATATCATTTATAATGTATGTACCAAGAATTGATTGTTCATAATCCTATAAATTCTGGTTACCTTTTCAGAGATGATGAGGGGTTATTTGCAGCAGATCAGGCAAGAGACTGGACTGAGACTCTGTGATAAGGTGTTTGATCAACAGACTGACAAACCCAGCAAGGTAAGCAGTGTGACTTTAAAATAGGACTGTCGTTTAAAGTTGCTTCTCACAAAAAGATTAAAACAGTAAATTAACGCTCACACAAAGTTTAACCACAGATGCTGTTTTTTTTTAAAAAAAGGACTGGATGGAATCCTATTGGGAAAGGGATACAGGACTGAGTTCCAGAATCCAGAAGAAAACTGATGGGAGATTTGTAAGAGTAGGCTAGATGGACTAATGGTTTTTTCCTGCCTGGACATTACTATGTTAATATAATAGAGCTCTATTTTGTTTGGGCCAGTGGAGTGACTCGGGACAAAAATCTCTACATGCTCTCCTGGGAGGAGGGCACCACTAAAATAAAACAGGTGGTCCAATCAACTAAAAGTGCATACGAGTATTATATAGTGATTTCATTCTCATTGTTGAGACAAACCACGTCCTGTGATGCCCACCGATGGCGGAAAGCAATTTAATATCAGGGCAAGATAGTTTTAGACTGGATCATAGTGTAGGAATGTGTCATCCAATAATATTGCTGTGCTTCTCAAATTCAGACTAGTTTATAAGCACCTACTTCTTTCAAATATGCCTCTATGAATAATATAGAAGACATAACCATAGAAAAATAACTACCAAACTCTGTACATGATATAGCTCCACTTGCCCTCTCAGCAGCTGTTCATTAAGTTGAACAACCTATGTCTGTTCCAGCTTTTATTTGAAAGGCATTTGTCGATTTGCTTTGAATTTTTTTTGTATAGCTACTGTGTGATGTTATGGTAAATGATTTCTCTGGTGATTTGGTGACTTATTTTTAACAGGAGACATCTGCTTCCTAAATACATGCAGTACTCAAACTAAGCTGAAGGCTGTTCTTTCTGAAAGTGGTTGTGTCAGTCAAAAATGTTAACCATGCAGTGAAGTGTTTCAAAAGAACCATTGGGAAATTTGGGGCAAATAATTTGTTTTTATATTACTTTAAGATATTACTAAGTATATCTTAGCTGAGGTTGTTCTCCTTAGAACAGAGAAGGTTAAGGGGAGATTTGATAGAGGTGTTCAAAGTCATGAAAGGTTTTGATAGAGTAAATAAGGAGAAACTGTTTCCAGGGGCAGAAGGGTCGGTAACCAGAGGACACAGATTTAAGGTGATCGGCAAAAGAGCCAGAGGCGACGTGAGGAAACATCTGGAATGCACTGTCTGAAAGGGTGGTGGAAGCAGATTCAATAGTAACTTTCAAAAGAGAATTGGATAAATATTTGAAGGGAAAAAAATTTACAGGGCTATGGGGAAAGAGCAGGGGATTGGGACTAATTGGATCGCTCGAGCAAAGAGCTGGCACAGGCATGATGGGCTGAATGGCCTCCTCCTGTGCTGTACCTACTATGATATGATTATGAACTGTTTGAGATTTTTGAAAGTGTTCTATTTCTGTCTCTAATGTTAAATGATTTTGTTTGGAAAGTTTGACACCTTCAGTATATCATTCAGAAATATTTTGTTAGTGGTCCTAATATTTATAAGATTTATTTGGTGTATTTTGTGCTGATCATGTTATACCATTTTTGGGAATAACATGGCTAATAAGATGCAGGGTGCTTTCTATTCTGCCATTATCAATGGGACTTAACCTTAAACCTCAAAAGAGCAACACCTACTGCATCACTGAATTTTTCTATTTCCAGCTGTCTTATGGATTTTTGAAAAAAATGAGATTGGCCTTTTCATTCTGTGGACACGCATGTGTCGGAAATTGGTTGAGACTTGCCAAACTTATTCCATTTCATGTAATACCCTTACAAATGATATACTTTCATTTTATAATCCTTGGCTGGAGGATCACTTGGGTTAAAGGGAAGTGTGTTAACTGATTGCCACTCAGTCCCGTTGCTACTGTCTTGCAACATTTTTAAACATAGTCACTTTATTTATATTTTATATATATTTATTCAAGGAAAGTTAGTTGTCTGCAATATTCCAATATCTACTGTACTATCCAGTCCACGTTTTCAAGTTTGTCAATTTTCTGCCATCACCTTATAAAGGCATACCTTGCTGTTGGTACAGTTCCACATAGTAGTTACTTCTATCTCTCCAAAGGGTCCATTACTTCGGTGTGAGCCTTGACGGTGAATGTCAGTAGGTTATTTGAGGGTGTCATCCGAAGCTTGCTCTTACCCTTTCTAATGTCTGCACATTCTTCAAGCAGATGTCTTTTTTTTCCTTCCCTGCCTCTATCCCAACCAAAGCTAATTACAGTACTGAGATCAGCAAAACAGAGCACCAAGGATTGAACCTGGGACCTTCTAGTGGTGATTGATGTTATACAGTCTAAATGTTGAAGCAGTAACCATGCTTATTAATGAAGATTGCCTAAAATGTTTCTGAATTTTGCTGCAAATCATAATATTGAAACTTTTTAAAGACTTGTGCAAATATTTTTTTTAAATTAGCTTTGTATTGATCAAAAGTGGAATAGCGAGCTCACAATGAGACTGGAATTCAAATCAGTTTTGCCACATTCATCTTCCAGCTTTTCTGTGGGTTGAAGTTTGCTGCTCTTGACTGGGTTGGCTGAGGGATATAAATCCTGCCAGAGAGCAGGGAATCTCTTCCTACTTCATTTAAGTATGGATCTTAGTGGATAAGGAGCTGATGGATTGTTTTCTTCTCCCAACTGAAGGACCAATTTAGGGACAAGTGTTAATTTAAGGTGAAGAATCAAAAATAATTGCAATGTACTGTAAGAAATAATTTCTTCTCAGCTGGGCTGTTACATAATAGATGTTTCATCTCAGGTGAGAAAATTGACCTAGTCCATCTTCTCGTTCGTTATATCTCTCTTTCCAATTTTAAGAAGGTCATTAATGCAATAATGAAGATGTCTGTGGCTTAAACTATCCTCTTTGGAAGAATGTGTGGCCTAGATTTCTAGCTTTAAAAAAAAGGTCTTGCAAGGAGAGAAAATATTCTCTCCCTGCACCCCCCCACCTTGGGCCCAAGATATATTGTCCATGGTTGCAGGTGCTATGATTTAAACTAGACAGAGCAGCACTTCAAAGCTTCTTCATAATATACTGTTTTTTCTTTCTAGTGGTGGACATGCTTTATAAAGAAGCAGTTCATGAACAAGAGCCTGTCAGCACCAGGACATTAATATCATCACAGAAATATTACAAATGATATGTGCAACAAATGAGAAACATCATACAGACATGTTGTGCAGCAAGATGTACAAAGTTTTAGCCTTGTTTGTATGATTTTATACTGGGTTTGGATATAATAAAAGTACAGAGCCATTCTGAAGAGTTTTTTTTTAAAGTGAAGAAAATTAACAATGCTTGGTACAGTATCATTTACTTGAAAGCTTCTACTTATGCAATTGTTTATTGGCTGGTGCTTATAAATATGTTCACTATTTGGTGGTGCCTAAATGGTGTTCAGTACAGAAGTTACACAAAGTAAGCCTGCTGGTCATGATATTTCAAAGCTAAACTCCGACTCTGTTACTACTCTCTCATCACATTGCATGTTATGGGTCAAATAAAAGATACATAATCATCTGATGTTGCTTGCACAACCGTATTAGTATGTTTTAAAAAAAAGTGTTGGTATTTCTTTTCTGTAACTGGTATCTGAATACTACCACATGTAAGTAATTGTAGTTTATATAACAAGATTCATTTTTCTGCTGTTTATAACACATTTTCTAAACTGTATGGAACCAAAATAGTTAATTGATTTTTGATTACCAAGGCTTTAACAGGGATTTAGCCAGCATTATGTATTTTGGTAAAAACTGATCTCCATTCTTTTCCTTAAGAAAAAGCACAAATAAAAATATTGGAAATCAAATGAGCCTGATTCGAAATCATTCATGAAATGGCAGTTGCTGACAGACTTCCAGAATTTTCAAATAAGCATCATTTTAATACTTCAAAATGTAAATAACATTAACAACTCTAAATCCCTGATTTAATTAGTGGTATAAAGAATTGAATACATTCATATTAATAAGTCTTAACTGCTGTGCTACAGTAATATTGCATTATAAACAGCTGTATGCTATAGAACGTTGCCAAAGTTTTGTAAGACTCTATTGATCAGTTAACCAGAAAAATGAAGTTGTGAGAATACAATATGTTGAAGATGTTATAATGCTCAGTCCCAGAAATTACATTTGCTGAATCTATATTTGTTTCAGCTCAGGTTTTTCCGCTGTTAGAATGCTGTGCATGCCTCGTTTGAACCATGCATTTTCATATGTAGGATATAGCAGCTATCTTTAGTATCTATTAAACCATTCATAGGGTCCCAAACTTTAAGTTGGAAAGAAGCTGCCCAACAGAATAATAAAAGTACACGTGTATACTGAAGAGTCTGGCACAGTAAATGTTTACATGTACAGCAGTCATTGCAACAAAAGCTTTATTTCTCATTATCCAGAAATCCATTATGAGAAATTTCATAAGGTTACATGTACATGAGTGTTCAGAATAATAGTCACTTTAGTCACTTACACTTGATAATTGTCAATAGGTTTGCTGCATGTAAATGTTCTGTTTTTAAAAAAAAATAGAAAAAGGTGCTGGTTTTGTAATTTTTACTTTAAGACTTAAGAACTAAATGTACACTCTGTATTAGAGTAACACAGTAAGCATAACTAGCCAGGAGGTCAGAAAATATCTTATTCCTTCTACTAGGTAAAGGATTAAAACGAACAACTTGCATTTATGTAGCACTTTTGATGTAGAAAATGTGCCAAGGTGCTTCCTTTGGTGTAAGGAAAACAAGACAAAGGAGAGGTGACCAAAAGCTTGGTCAAAGAGGTGGACTTTGAGGCTCTTAACGGAGGAGGTGGAGGGGCTTAAGGGGGGAATTCCAGACAGCGGGACCTACGTAGCTAAAGGCACTGTTGCCAACAGTGGGGGGGAGGGGGGGGGGGGGGAGAAGGGATGCACAAGAGTTCACTGAAATTGTTGATGATCAAATCTAATATGCCTCAGATTGGTATGACTTGGTTTTGAGCCTGCAATTCTCCCAGACAAGTTTCCAGTATGATCTGGGAGTAATTCCCCATGGGACCTACATTTTCCTGTAAGTTTGTGCATTTTTTAAAAAGCTGGATGCCAAGAAATGAATAAAATCATGATTAGATAGAAACCATCACTATAATTTGGCAGGTGCTTTTTAAGAAGGTAATGTCTAGTCTTTCTGACCTGTAATGGTTTAGTTTGCCTGGTGATACCAATACACTCAGTATTAGTGTGTTTTATGTACACAAAATTACAGTAGTTTACCTATTCTACTTTGAAGCTGTCTTACTCACCTTTTCATATCCTGAGATCTTTTATATCACTAATCAGCTGATTTTAATTAACAGTAGTACTCTAATACATCTTGACTCTTACCCGTTGTTACCCTTCCCCTCTAGTTTGGTCAGTTCTTTTAAGGGGATGCATGTTTCCAGTTTTGATAAAATCTCCACATGAAAAGGCTCAGGGATGAAGGAGTGAGTAATTGTGTAGAATGAAGATATGGTAGAGATAGATGTTAAACATTTTGCATCAGTTTTTACAAATGGTGGTAGAACTGAGAATATAGGTATACTAGAGAAGGAGATGGAACAATTGTTACAGATAACTACTAAAGAAATTGGTTGTAAAAAGAGCAAAATCCAGGTGGAAAAGTCACTGGGCCCTAATGGGAAGCTCTGGCCACAATTATTCAATCTGTAAATATGCAAATAGTGCCATAAGACTGAAGAGTGGCTAATGTTTGTTCAAGAAGGATAAACCAAGTAACTATAGACAGTCTAATGTCAGTTGTGGGTAAACTCTTAGAAATCATAATTCAAGATCAAATTAAGGAGCATTTAGAAATGCATGAGTTAATCAAGGACAGACAGCATAGATTTGGTAAAGGTAAGTCATGTTTGACCAATTTTTTTTTTGAAGAGGTGACTGGATAAAGGAAATGCAGTAGATGTAGTGTATATGGATTTTCAGAAAGTGTTTGAGGTGTCTGACAAGAGACTTGATGAAAAATTCAGACATCGAGCATGAGAAAATGTAGCAGCATAGAACAGATATTGGGCAGAAAACACAGTTAGGTTAAATGAGTGTTGCTTGGATTCCAGGGATCATTGCTGGGTAGGCATTTGCTCTATAGTATATATGGATGATTTAGACTTGGGCATAGGAAAAACACTCAATTTGTTGTTGACACAAAAGTAGAGGGTTTGGAAAAAAGGACTATAAAAGACTTCAGGATGGCTGACACGTGCCAGATGCAATTTAATGTGGATAAGTGTGAGGTAATACATTTTGGGAAATAAAACAAAGAATGGGAGTTCACATTCAGTGGAAAGGGTGTGGATGAGCAGAGATATCTAAGGTTCCAATTAGACAATCTGAAAATGCGAGTCTAGATAGATATAGCCATAAAATAGGCCAACAGCATTTTGGATTTTATGATGGGGCAAAGAATACAAGAGGAAAGAAGTAATTAATCTGTACAAAACATTGGTCAGGCCACACTTACAGTACCGAATGCAGTTTTGGGTGCCCCATTATAGAAAATATTAAAGCCATAGAGCATAAACAATGTAGATTCACCAGGATTATGGCAGTGATGGGAAAGTATAGTTATGAGTAGAGACTTGAGATATTGAGACTAATTCCTCTAGAGCAAAGAGATTTAAGAAGTTTTTAAAATTATGAAGGATTTTGATCTTCTGAATACAGGTAAACTATTTCCTCTGCTTGGGGGTCAGCAAGTGGGGTCATAAATTTAAAATAATCAGTGAGGAGAGATTAGGAGTAATTTCTTTATGCAGTGAGTTGTTTAGAGCATGGAATGTTTTGTAACGGAGTATTTGAGGCAGAGACTATTGCAACTTTTAAAGGAAAATAGGACATTTGAAACAGGAAGATAGAGCTCTAAGGATAGAGTGGGACACTGGAATTAGTTTTGGATTACTCCAGCACAGACATGATGGACTGAATGGCCTCATTCTGTGCTATAAACTTCTATGGAAACGGTAAACTGACTTCTATCTTTTCACTTGCTGTGTAATTCTAGCATTTTCTGTTCTTTTGGATTTCTAGAATTCAGTTTGCTTTTGTCACAATTCAGCTGCTTGTTCTTTCTCAAGTTCATCTTGTCCCACAGATTCTAGCTACTAGTTCACATTCTGAAGTCTCCTGCTGTGATTTATTAGTAATGATTCTACATAGCTATTTAGTAAAGCAGGGGAATCTTAAATATTTGCAGCTGAAAAGGAACAAGTGTGAGAAGTTTGGAGTTGTACTGATCATAGTATCAACAAAATAGAAAAAGAAAAAAATTCTACAACAGAGCAATACTAGATGCTATCCTGGCTAGAAGCATGAGAGATGGTAGAAGTAGTAGTCAATCCTTGGCTTAAGTGTTGTCAAGGGTAAAATAAATATTTGGTAATGGAGGAGCTATGAGAATTCTGTCTGAAGTTAGAAGAGATAATATGAGAATAAGAATATCAATAGACAAAGGACAAATAATGGAACTGATGGTTAGATAAGCAAAGGTCAAAACTATGTTTAAGAATTGAAAGAAACAAAATTGTCAGTGCCCAAGAGGGCAAAGAGTAAGCTTGTATTGATAGTGCCTTGCCATGTCCCAAAACACTTCACATTACAATAAATTGCTTTGAAATACAGTTACTATTATGAAGGCAAATATGGCAATTATTTTGCACACAGCGGGGTCTCAAATGGCAACAAGATGGAATAGTTGGTCAATCTACTGCAGTGGTGTTGGTTCAGAGAGGAGTGTTGGCCAGCCCATCCGAACACTCTGCTCTTCATTAATGACGTGGCGTCTTAAACGTCCAGCTGAATCAGTGAAATAGATAAATGGGTTTGCTGTTCAACGTTACATCTAAAGGACAGTCCCTTTGGCAATATAGCATCCTCAGTAGTGCACTGAAACGATAGCCTGGCATCGGGCTTGAATCCACAGCCTTCTGCTTTGGAGGTGAGTGTTATCAAACTGACACACTGCAGAAAACTATCAGTGCAGCTCTAGCTGATAGTCTAGTTACAGCAGCACTCAATTTTTAAGAAATAAGTAAATAATTTTTAGTCCAAGTTTCTGGAAGAAAATAAGAGACAGTGTTTTGAAGAGATATCAGTTTTTCAATTAAGACCAAAATTAGTTTGATTGAATTTTAGAAGAAAAATACTTAATTTAGAACTCCATTATGTAGTTTGTATAACTACATATATGTCATTTGTTTTGTCTGTCATAAAACTACTCTGATGTAACATGACTGACAGAACCATTAGTTACACAACCAACCAGATTCTATTATAGTATGTTTAATAGGCTCAGATCAAATGTAGAAATAATTTATAAATAAAGTTAAAGCTGAATACTTTTACAATCTTCATACTTTCCAGCAAGAAGGAAAACAGCTTATAACACCCCTACCGCTTAGCTGCTCCTTATAATATATTCTAAATGTATAGTTATTCAAAAATAAGTTTTGCATTGAATCATACAATTTCCAAATGGATGGCAAATACAGTAACCAGAAGTTGTCTTTGTATTTCCTGAAATTGGTGCATCACCAAAACTGTTTTAAGAGGGAAATAAATCAGTGAGGGCATTTCAACCTATCACTTCCCTTCCCCTCCCCCCCAAGCCTTGAACTGCCTCTACACCATTACTGTACCTGAATTCTTTTTCTGTAAAATTGTGGAAAAACTAAAACAAAATCCAAATGAAGGTAGGATTAAATGCTACCTAACTGTAAATGATTCAGTGAACTGGTCTGTCATAAACCATTCCCAAAGTATATGGATTACATTTGCTTTAGGCAGAGACAGCAGCAACCTTAAGAGATACAAAGGCAAATGCAGTAACCAGAACTGTCTTTGTATTTCCCCAAACTGATACAGCACCAAAACTGGTTTAAAAAGGAAATCAGAGAGGGCATTTCAATCTATCACTCCCCTACCCCCCCACCACAAGCCTTGAACTGCCTCTACACCATTACTGTACCTGAATTATTTTTCTGTAAAATTGTGAAAAACTATAATATTCCAAATGAAGGTAGGTTTAAATGCTACATAACTGTAAATGATTCAGTGAACTGGTTTGTCACAAACCATTCCCAAAGTATATGGATTACATTTGCTTTAGGCAGAGATAGCAGCAATCTTAAGATACAAAAGGTAAGCCTTGTTTAACATAACACTTTCACAAGCACTCTGATTTGCTTTCAAATAAATAAACATAATTCACGGCAGAATTTGAAAATAACTGAGATGAAACTTAAGGTATTTTAAACTTTTTTTTTGTTGCTATCAAACGGAGGGCCACATTTCTTTCAACAGTTCTTAACATCAATGAGCATCTCTCTGGCAGAGGGATTCTTATGTATCCAAGCTTATCAGCATGGAATTCTTAGTGAGCAGGCAGGTAACACGATGCTATGGCCATAGACCAGTAAGAACAGGTAAAGGCGAAGTTCTGTTTTCAGTTACCCCTAAAAATAAAGAAATATTTCAAATCAGAAAACAAAATAAATTGTCACACTTTTCACAAGAACTTTTTAAAAAGTCCACCAATCCTTTTCTGGCTTCTAACAACTCCAGCAGAATATTATTTCACTAACTTAAAGGAGTGGATTTTTGGTACCAAGAATGGATACCAGGAGCCTCTTAACTTGCATAATTTGAATCGTGATTTGATAGCTGAAGATTGTATTATTTTCGCTTTGACCAACTGTAAAAGGAACACCATATATTGCTTCATGGTGTATCCATTATTGAGCAGTGCTAATGCTGGCTTGTGGAATTTGGTGCAACTGGTTCTAATAAATGCATAAACTGACAAAAAAAAGTTATTTTAAAAGGACTATACAAGAGGTTGAGACATGCATTCAGTCAATGTGCTGAATACAGCAGGATGCAGACTCTTCCTTTTCCAACATGATAAATCACCACTCTCAATCAAGTCTTTGGAGAACCAAGTATTAAAAGCCCCTGTCTCGGGAAAGTTAACCCACACTCCTCTCGTGCATCATTCTGGAAAGTGGCCAGCTGCTCACCATCTTAGCTGAGAAATGTTGCAAAGCACGACATTTAATAAAGCGGAAGAAGTAATCTATAACAATGTATTGTAGGAAAAAATACACTATTGTATTAACGATACTACTTGTGAGGAACTCAATTTAAGTGTGAACTGGATCTTAAGCAAGCCAGTATCTTAAAAATGTTCCTGTGCTCACCAAGGTGAGGAACATCAATGAAACATCTGGCACCTAGTACTCCCAAGTCAGGTATAGCACAGACCAGATATGGAGTCTCAAATCTGGCCCAATAACATGCTTTAATCTAAACTTCACGACAGCATCTCCTACTGCAATTTTATATTTCCCGCACCAGACATTCTTAAGATCAGTCTTGAGATTAAGGCCCTAAAATTCTGCGGGGTTTCTCACGATCTCTATCTGTAACTTCAGTGGGAGATCAGTGGAACCCCCAGAGAAATTACATAAATGGCTGAAAACGGACTTTGATGCCGCTTCTCTTGGGGTTCCAATGGCACGAGATTGGGTGAACCCCTGTAGAATTTCCAGGCCGAACAATTTATTTCCAATTTGTGCTGTGGATCTACATCCAATACCCTCATAACCTGAGAATGCCCAAAATCTTATCATTCAGGACACTTACAGCCAGAGGAAATCAAATTTTAAAAACCCACAAAAATAAACCTCCTCATCACTTTAGTTATCAAATTTACAGAACATTCTACTTTCACATGACCTGGACATATATCTCTAAATAGATAAAAGTAAACTTCTGGGTGGGCCAGTATGGATTATACAGGCCTGATAAATGCATTTATAAACAAAGCTGTACAGCAGTTTGGGATCATTTCAATTACTTAGTTTGCTAATTAGTTTTACCTGTTGCAACATTAAAATTAGATTATTGCTCAAAAATGTCCACAAAGGGGCACTTTTCTGTTTGAGGAAGACTGCATAAACAGGTTAGCTCAATTGTCAAATATGCATCGTCTATCTTATGTCATGTATATTCATCTAAAAGAAGCTCAACAGCTTCCAGGGTGGATGCCTGTGACAACATAACAAATAAAATGTACTTCAGCGAGCACACATACCACTACTGAATAAAAGTCCGGAAGAGAAGATGGACCTATATTGGTCACAGTTTGTTAATAACTGACAAAAGCATTCCTAAGCAAACATGGAAATGGAAGCCATGAGGGGAAAGAGCTAGATGTCGACCAAGAGAAACTCTACGCAACACAAAAACGGATGCAGCTGAAGCGCACTTGCAACTACGTGAGCTTGAGGCAAAAGCCCAAGACTTACTGCCTGATGTGCCTTAACGACACCAGAAGAATGATGACCTTATGTCATAACCATCTTACAGGATTAAAATGAATGAGCCAGGTACACATCAGTGAGTACGGAGATAGATTTGTACTTTCAAAGCTCCTTTGCATTAAAACACTCCTAAATATCCTACTCAATCAGGTATTCACTTTGAAGTATTTGATCGTTCATCCCACACAATTTGGATCTTCAAAGTTTGTTTAGTCTACAGCAGCATTCAGTTTTTATAAAATCTGTTGTAGTTAAGTCAATTGAAATTAATACGAAAAAAAGTATACTCTGTACTCCTGAATACAGTTTTACATCTTCTGGATATTTTTCATTGCGTTTTCCAAAGGGATAAAAATTCTATAATATTTGTTGCTTATAAATGACGGGTAATGTTTTAAATCAGAACATAACCAAAACATTTTCTATATTTTAACTATAAAATCTTAGTTCAAACATCTTATTTGATGTTTGGACCTCTTTATAATCATACACATCATACACAATATTCTGATGTACAATGAAGAGACATATAGAGATGATCGATTCCTCACAGCAAGTTTACAATTTTGGAAGAAATTATACGGAATACAAGATAGATAACTGGATTTGATATAAAGCATTGGTAGCTTAGTTATTACAAAATTGACTATAGTTGATCTTAATTTCATAATAAAAGTTAAATTAATGCCAGGTCAGAAATGAAAATCATATATGAATGTTTTTAAATAGGTTTTTCTGCATCCCATGTAATAGTCAACACTTCTGTTAAATAAACAGTAACTGAAATTAAATTGTTGCAACCATTATAGTTAGCTGAATGTTAGTGGTAAATTCCTCTTAACTAAGCAGTTTGAGGAGTCACTGTTTCAACATCTATGCCACAGAGTAATAGAATATGGGTGCAAAAAAATTCTACATGCAATTGGTTCCCAATCTTGGACACGTCCTCTGGGAAACATGCTTAGTGGGGTCCGTGTGGCTTCCCTACAAGAAGTGCAGGAGTGTGTTGGGCCACATTAAGACTAAATAGCTATTGTTAAATGAAAACTAAACTGAAGAACTACCAGCCCGTAAATTTAAATAGAATTCACGACAATTCTTTTCTGCCACAGTATGAATTTAAATAGCCCATTTAAAAACTCAGCAGTTTTAACAAACACTTACCACAAAGTTTCAGGAAGAGATTACTCAAATGCCATTTCTTGGCTTTTTCTTACGCACCGAGCAACTTTCCTCTTGAATTCGCCATTAGGATCATCTCGCCATTCTTTCTAAATGAAAGGATAATAATTGTGGTAAAAGATGTCCACTCAACTATTACGGTGAAAAATTGGCTCAACAGACACCATTTTCTTCAACTGAGGTCGTATTTAATTTTGCCTCTCCATCTCTCAAGCTCCAAGCTCAGCACAATGTTGAGCTCTTTTTCCACCCACCTATATACCTTTATGGCCAAGAACCTTCCTCCCTCTGTGAATCTGATCCCTTCCTTTCATTCCAGCCTTCTGGATCCTCCTGGCTTTTCATTGAGTACTGCTGCTATGATATTGGTCATCTCAGTTTCCCTACTCCCCATAATATTCTAATCTATGATCCCCTTAACTTACAGCTCTCCATTCACTGTTCTAACTCAAACATCACCAAACCTGTTGACAAAGTGCGGTGTTGTTGTTGTATAGTGGTGAAAGCACCTCTACCTGGCTGAGGCTGAACACCAACTATCTGGTAAATCTTCCTACCTCCTTTGGACCATGATCCCACTACCGAACCATCATTTCCCAGAGTGTTGCTAATACTAACTCTTCCAAAGATATTATTCCCAGTGCCTCCAACCTGCTCATTGTTCCTCCTAACACTACCAGTTTCTACCTCCTCTCCAAGATATACAAACAGGACTGTCCCAGTATACTGATCGTTTCAGCTTTCTCCAGTCCCATCGAATTAATTTCCACTATCTGACCACTTCTCTAACCACTTGTGACTCTTCTGATGCCCTCTGTGACTTTCAGAAGCTCTGATGGGTGGAGGTGGGCAATAACACAGAAGTGGCTGTAGGCGGTAGAGAAGAATGTGATCGGAAGCAGTTGAGAGTTTGAAAGTGCAGCTGTAGTTGACATGGGGCTGAAGTTGGGCAGAGGCTGGCAATATTAGGGAAATGGAATTAGGTGATGGAGAACATGTGGGGTCAGAAGCAGTTGGGAATTTGAAAGCGCAGTTGTAATTGACTTGGCAGAGTATTTTTCTGGGGCGAATGCAGAAGGAAGTGGGGTTGGAATGGAGTAGGGGGATATGGGTGGTAAGGATACAAGGAAGTGATCAAAGATGGCCTTGTCAGTGACTGAGACCATGGGAGCAGAGGGCCACTGGAGATGGCATGGTTGAGGGGTGGCCGGTGAAGAGGGGTAGAAGAGTTTATATGGAGAGAGAGATTTAGGCAGGGCAGTGAATTCAGAGGAAAGAGGGCTGGGGGAGCCAAGATAGAAACTGAAATCATTGAGGATGAGTCATCGCTCAGTGTAAAGACTGAGGGAGCAAAGGAGAGAGGATAGGTAAGCGAGGAATTCAGGGGTGTGGCTTAAAGGGGGAGGTAGAATATGAGGATTTTAAAGCAGAGGCGAGTTGGGTTTAAACAAGATGAAATACTCAAAGGAGAAAGTACCAGAGGAGTAGGGGGAAACCAAGGAGCAACTTGGTAAAAAGGGTCACACCACCACCACAGCAGCTGGACAGGGCAGCTGGTGGCAAGTATAGGCAGGTGGGGAGGCTTCAGTAAAGGACAAGACGTCGCCATCCACGAGCCAAGTTTCAATCAAAGCCAGGATGTCAATGCAATCATTTACAATAAGACTGTGAATGCAGGGGCCAACAAACATTCTGGAGGGAAATGCGAAGGAGACAGCGATTGTAGATCTGATATCAGTGTCCAAGAGGGCAGTGATGGGTGGGGTGAGTGGACCAGCAATCTTAGCTATATCCCTCATTTTCTTTACATCTGGAAGTACTGGTGTTGAGGGGTGGCTCTGTCAATGTCTGGAGGGAGGGAAAGCAGGTTGACATTTTAGGTGTTGACATTTCGTCAGAAGAGTTTTGGCAGACGGTCTGCACCCAGGGTTTGCCTGATAGTTCTCTTTACAGGGCTGATGGGCCTACCGTACATTTCCAGCAATTTTCTCCCCCAGATTTTTTCACTATTTTGATTATTTGTGTATTCTTTTGTTCTTTTAATGCTTTTCCACTGCTTCACTGAGCTTTACTATCCCAACTTTACTAAAATGCTAGCGTATCTTTTAATTTTCAGTTCTGACAAAGGTTTACACCCAAAATATTAACTTGTCTTTTCTGTTTGCAAATGCTGAATGATCTGCTGTGTATTACCAGCATTTTCCATTTTTGTTTGATTTCCAGCATTTGCAGTTTTTTGCTTTCTTTTTACAAAAACCTTCCCCATACTTTCCCCAACACTGCATTTCCTTAAAATGTAAGCTACTTTAATAGCAGTGCCTGTTACAATGTGATCCTTCCAACTGTACTTGTAGTAATCCTACACCTGCTGTGCTCTGTTGTCTACATGACTATGTAACATGATTACACTAAGCAACAAAACAATTACTCAAATGATGTAAAATTCGTATAACTGATTATATCCAGAGGATAAATAGAAATGGTAGAATAGATACGTTTCATGTCAGGACTCTTTGTTTCAGTTCTTCAAAACTGTAATGTACTCCTATGCTTATAAAAATACCGTTAGCTCTTGACTGTTTTCTGTTATTTTATACTAGTAATGCATCTTTTTGCAGCATTCCAAAATGAAAAATACCTATTTAGCACTTTTCACACCCACAGGATGTCCCAAAGTGCTTTACAATCAATGAGGAAAAACTATTTCCGCTGGTCAGTAACTAGAGGGCATAAATTTAAGATTATCCCCAAAAGAATGAAGAAAAAGGGGAGAAGTTTTTTTTAGTCAGAGGGTTGTTGGAACATAGAATGTTCTACCAGAAACAATGTGGAAGCAGAGTCCATTATATGCTTTTAAAAAGTGGATACATATTTGAAAAAGAAAAAATTAAATGGGCATGGGGAAAGGGCAGGAAAATGGGACAAAAATGGTTGGGATGCTTTGGACATCGTGGTGTGTTTAATAGGTAAACTTGTTGGGCAGAGGGGAAGCACTCCTGCTCCTCCTGGCCCACAAGCAGTGCAATAAAGGCACTTACCTCATGGATCCGGCCCTCCTCACCTCCCTTTTACCTGCGGCTCGGGAAACCTGTGCTGGAGGCATTAAATTTTAATGCCTGTTGAATTCAATTTAAAATCGCCTCATTAGCATCTGCTAATCATCTAATTTGCTCTGATAATTACCAACCCACCTGTATTAATTACCGACCCGTCTCCGGCGAGTAGGTTACTCGCACGCAGCCAAATGCGCCTCCGTCAAACCCGGAGTGGGCACGTTGGAGCCCGGTTGTGGTTGCGCTTCAAATTTCTACTACTTTAACTTCCCACCTGCCCCCAATCCACTCATTCTTGGGGTTAAAATTCCCCCCAATGGACTGACTGGCCTCTTTCTATGCTGTAAAATTCTATGAATTTAATTCTTCATCCTCTAAAGGATGTTGTGTGTAATTGGATGAATGTAGCATTCACTAAGTTCTTGTGGTCACATTACTAAAATGCCAATTACAACAATACGGGAGGGCCAAAGTCCTAGGAGAATGGCATTAGCACTTGGTTAGGGAGTGTGGACTCAGCATACAGCACTTTGTCACTGCACACCATTTTTGGTATCATGATACTCTGAAAATAAGTGCAGAAACCCTGGTATGACTGTAATCATCTCACATATGGGATAGTTGATCGAGGATTAAAAATTAGACAATTTATGAATGGAACGGGGCTTTGGAAACGCCAGTTACCAGAAGTAGGTTCACAAGTATGTTTTTTTCCCCCAATCAGGAGCATTTCTTTATTGGAGCTGCTGATCACTTTACCCGGTGAAAAATAAACCCTAGCTCAAATTCTAAAAAAATACTTACTGCAGCATCAACATTCGCAGGAGAGTCACTGTTGGGATCAGCTAGCATAGAGATGACACTGATGAGAATGGTCTCTACAGTGTGAATGGGCAGCCAACGCTCCTCAGGTTTCTCGTAACCAAATTTATCCTCACCGGGCTCATGCAGAATTGAAATGCACACATCACCATTCTTGGCAACTGTATCAAAAAAGCAACAGTTTTGATCATTTTCCCAAATAGTTTATTAATGAAATGGGCAGTAGGAGTTCCACAAAATTGTCACAGGTAAATCTACTCAAATTAACAGTTAATCAAGTTACATTTCATAGAGAGTGACACAAACTTTGTATGAAGTACTGCAGCTCTAATAAAACCATCAACAATGCCTCGTCATTTAGGAAAGGCTGCATATGCCCTGTGCCTTATGCTACTTCTAGTAGTGTGTGTAAGCTTACTTAAAAAGCTACTGGCATTGTAAAATATATCCTCAGAAATTTTCCTACAAAGTATCAGTTCACAGGTATCAGGGGTTCACATTCCAAAATCAGAGCTTATATCTGTACTGCATTTTTTTTGACAGCTAAACAAAATATGCCATGTACATAAATCTCCCCTTAAATAAATATCGAGGCCTACAGTTCACATCCCAAACCTTAACTGACAATTTAAGTCAGATATCCTTGATGAAAAGTTTTGCCACTTTGTGGCCCAGAGGAGCAAGTGGAGTTGGAAGAAAAGTTTGTAGGAGCACCTAACCCATCTGGTAAATGTTATCTCATATAGATATCTACTTTGGGGAAATTTACAGCAGCCATTGAGGCTACAGAAGAGACTGTAGCTCACACTATGCCACCACTTCGCAGAGGATTCAAATGGTTACACGATAAAATGAGACACAAATTTCATCTCTCTCCCCCACCCCCCCTCCACCCCCAAATAAGGTTTTAAAGCTGATAATTTAATCATGATTTAATAAATCAATACCATTTATATACATTTTACCGTTTGGGTGCCAGATTTCTGTGATGAAATTCATCTTTGGAGGCCGCAAAGGGTAATCATTAGGAAAAGTCAGATGAGCTTTGAAGAATCCACCCTCACTAGGGAAAAAAAAATGAATTGTGATGAATGACAACTGTTTCCCTGCTGACCAGTAATATACAAGATATTGTGACTAAAGTTATAAAAACTTAACTCTAATGTGATTGACCAAGAGCACATGAGAATACAACATTTTCCTGATCAGCTTTTCAGATACTAACAACATGGCATTATCAAGGTTTAGTGCCAGATCTCTCATTTGTCACATTGCTTGTCCGACATCCAGCAAAAATTTCCTCCAACTAAATATTGGGAAGACCAAAGCCATTGTCTTTGGTCCCTGCCACAAACTCCGTTCCCTTGCCATCGACTCCATCCCTCTCCCTGGCCACTGTCTGAGGCTGAACCAGACAGTTTGCAAACTTGGCGTCCTATTTGACCCTGAGATGAGCTTCCGACCACATATCCACTCTATCACCCAGACCGCCTACTTCCACCTCCGCAACATCACCCGTCTCCGCCCCTACCTCAGCTCTCCTGCTCCTGAAACCCTCATCCATGTCTTTGTTACCTCTAGACTCGACTATTCCAATGCTCTCCTGGTTGGCCTCCCATCTTCCACCCTCCATAAACTTAAGTCCATCCAAAAATCGACTGCCCATATCCTAACTCGCACCAAGTCCCGTTCACCCATCACCCCTATGCTCCCTGACCTACATTGGCTCCCGGTTCGGGAACGCCTCAATTTTAAAATTCTCATCCTTGTTTTCAAATCTCTCCATGGCCTTGCTCCTCCCTATCTCTGTAACCCCCTACAGCCCTACAAACCTCCAAGATCTCTGTGCTCCTCCAATTCTTGCCTCTTGCGCATCCCCGATTTTAATTGCTCCACCATTGGCGGCTGTGCCTTCAGCTGCCTAGGCCCTAAGCTCTGGAATTCCCTCCCTAAACCTTTCCGCCTCTCTCCTCCTTTAGGATGCTCCTTGAAACCTACCTCTCACCTGTCCTAATATCTGCTTATGTGGCTCGGTGTCAAATTTTGTTTGAAAACGCTCCAGTGAAGCGCCTTGGGATGTTTTGCTACGTTAAAGGTGCTACGTAAATGCAAGTTGTTGTTGCTGTTGTTGTGATCTGCCTCACTGGACTAAGAGTTGGAAAATGTGGTTTGTGTATGTGAACAATGTCCTTGTAACCTAGCACAAGTTTATTTTCCAGTGATCTTGCAGTTAGGATATCACAAGGGACTACAGTGACCTTTAATATCCATTGATAATACACCAAATACAGAATGTCCCTGAAAATAGCAAGAAAAACTGTCATCTTCACACAACCTTTTAATGAAGACATTCCAGACCACTATATATTACACAACAACAGATACCAAGAACTAAGCAAAAGACTGCAATCTTTGTGTTTGGATTATTTTAATAAAATACCAAATCTTTGCATTCATGGTTTACACAATCACTTGAACCCCTTGATTAAGTATTACAACCTTGTAATTCACACCTGGTTATCAATTATTTATAGGTACACAGGCACTTTGTAAGGTCGAGAACAGTGGGACACAGGAAATCCATGACCACATTCAAAGGGATTATTTGTGCCAATATCTGTTCCTGTACCTACCGAGTTTGAGCAAAGGCGGCATCTAATATCTGAAGGTACTAAACTGTACCATTAAAAAAGGGACTTTGAAACCACTTCAACTGCCATCTTACTTTGTCACTCACTTGTGATTTCTTCCTTAATCATTACTGTTTAAATGCTTTCTTTGTGGGAGGAGGGGAAGAGATAGAGAATACTGGAAGTATACATACAAAAACTAAAATCTTGCCATTTTACAAGTTCTGTTTATTAACAGTTATCTTAAAAAATTTCCTGTGCCAAGGACTCTGGACAATAACTGGCTGGTCACAAGTATGTAGAAGTACTCAAGAAGATATTTACCACTCGTCTGTTATTGTACAAAGTTTCACCAGTGAACCAAGTCTACTCAACAGTAGAAGTGGTGGGAAGCATGTTGCGGAGACTCTGATTGTGACTCAGATCTAAAGTGGCTGTTTTTGATTTAAAAAGTCACGGCTTAAAAACTGTTACGGTTAACAGCAGACTATAATCATTTCTACTGATGAAGAACTTGCATTTATATAGCGATTTTCATGTCCTTAGGAAACCCCAAAGTGCTTCACAGCCAATTAATTACTTTTGAAGTGTAGTCTCTATTGTTATGTAGGCAAACTAAAGCTTCTGTACTGTTAACAAGAGCTTCTTTCCCCCCTTTTCCACCATTTCTTCCTGCTTTCCTCAGGCTAATTCACTTCACTATTATTTCAAATAATTTTAAAAGTAATGGAACTGATCTATTTCCCATATACTTTCCCTTTCTGTAAAGAACTGGTCTGTTCTCAATGCCTGGACTGACCATACTGCCCAATTCTACACTTTGTGAATATACTACTCTAACAATGTCTCTTTCCTTTTGTTTGTAGTGAAGACTGCACATACCTGTGAAGAACTACAGAGAACATAGGAACAGGGGTAGGCCATTCAACCCCTCGAGCCTGTTCCACCATTCAATCACATCATGGCTGATCTGTACCTCAACTCCACTTACCTGCCTTTGAACTTTGATATCCTTCCCAACAAAAAAATCTATCAACTGTCGTCTTGAAAATTTCAACTGATCAAACATCCACAGCCTTTGGGAGAATTCCAGATTTCCGCTACCCTTTGTGGAAGTGCTTTCTGATTTCACTCCTGAACGGCCTAGCTCTAATTTTAAGATTGGGCCACTAAGATTAGTCAGACATGACCTACCCTTCACAAATCCATGCTGACTCTCTTTGATCAGCTCACACTTGTCCAACTGCTCAGTCACTCTGTTCCACATGATAGATTCCAGTAACTTCCCCACAACTGATGTTAAACTGACAGGTCCATGGCTTCCTAGTTTATCCCTCTGTCCCTTCTTAAATAATGGAGTGACATTTGCAATTGTCCAATCCAAAAGGTACAATTCCTGAATTTAGAGCTTTGGAAAATTATGAGTAATGCATCTCCAATTTCCTCATCTGTTTCTTTTAATGGCCGAGCTGGCCGAGTCCTGACGGACACAGCTGCCAGACTGGGCCTGTGGCAGGTGGTGAGCGAACCAACACGAGGGAAAAACTTACTTGACCTCGTCCTCACTAATCTACCTGTCGCAGATGCATCTGTCCATGACAGCATTGGTAGGAGTGACCACCACACAATCCTTGTGGAGACGAAGTCCCATCTTCACACTGAGGACACCATCCAACGTATTATCACTGTACTAAATGGGATAGATTCAGAACAGATCGAGAAGCTCAAAACTGGGCATCCATGAGGCGCTGAGGGCCAACAGCAGAAGCAGAATTGTATTCCAGCACAATTTGTAACCTCATGGCCTGGCATATTCCTCACTCTACGATTACTAACAAGCCAGGGGATCAACCCTGGTTCAATGTGAGGAGTGTAGAAGAGCATGCCAGGAGCAGCACCAGGCGTACCTAAAAATGAGGTGCCAACCTGCTAAGGCTACAACTCAGGACTACATACATGCTAAACAGCGGAATCATCACGATATAGACAGAGCTAAGCGATTCCACAACCAACGGATCAGATCAAAGCTCTGCAGTCCTGCCACATCCAGTCGTGAATGGTGGTGGACAATTAAACAACTAACGGGAGGAGGGGGCTCTGTAAACATCCCCATCCTCAATGATGGCGGAGTCCAGCACGTGAGTGCAAAAAACAAGGCTGAAGCGTTTGCAACCATCTTCAGCCAGAAGTGCCGAGTGGATGATCCATCTCGGCCTCCTCCCGATATCCCCACCATCACAGAAGCCAGTCTTCAGCCAATTCGATTCACTCCACGTGATATCAAGAAACGGCTGAATGCACTGGATACAGCAAAGCCTATGGGCCCTGACAACATCCCGGCTGTAGTGCTGAAGACTTGTGCTCCAGAAATAGCCGCGCCTCTAGCCAAACTGTTCCAGTACAGCTACAACACTGGCATCTACCCGACAATGTGGAAAATTGTCCAGGTATGTCCTGTCCACAAAAAGCAGGAAAAATCCAATCCGGCCAATTACCGCCCCATCTGTCTACTCTCAATCATCAGCAAAGTGATGGGAAGTGTCATCGACGATGCTATAAAGCGGCTCTTACCAATAACCTGCTCATCGATGCTCAGTTTGGGTTCCACCAGGACCACTCGGCTCCAGACCTCATTACAGCCTTGGTCCAAACATGGACAAAAGAGCTGAATTCCAGAGGCGAGGTGAGAGTGACTGCCCTTGACATCAAGGCAGCATTTGACCGAGTGTGGCACCAAGGAGCCCTAGTAAAATTGAAGTCAATCGGAATCAGGGAGAAAACTCTCCAGTGGCTGGAGTCATACCTAGAACAAAGGAAGATGGTAGTTGTTGGACGCCAATCATCTCAGCCCCAGGACATTGCTGCAGGAATTCCTCAGGGCAGTATCCTAGGCCCAACCATCTTCAGCTGCGTCATCAATGACCTTCCTTCCATCATAAGGTCAGAAATGGGGATGTTCGCTGATGATTGCACAGTGTTCAATTCCATTTGCAACCCCTCGCATGCAGCAAGACCTGGACAACATCCAGGCTTGGGCTGATAAGTGGCAAGTAACATTCGCGCCAGACAAGTGCCAGGCAATGACCATCTCCAACAAGACAGAGTCTAACTACCTCCCCTTGACAATCAATGGCATTATCATCTCTGAATCGCCCACAATCAACATCCTGGGGGTCACCATTAACCAGAAACTTAACTGGACCAGCCACATAAATACTGTGGCTACAAGAGCAGACCTCTACCACCTAGAAGGACAAGAGCAGCAGGCACATGGGAACACCACCACCTGCATGTTCCCCTCCAAGTCACACACCATCCCGACTTGGAAATATATCGCCGTTCCTTCATCGTCGCTGGGTCAAAATCCTGGAACTCCCTTCCTAACAGCACTGTGGGAAAACCATCACCACACGGACTGCAGCAGTTCAAGAAGGCAGCTCACCACCACCTTCTCAAGGGCAATTAGGGATGGGCAATAAATGCCGGCCTCGCCAGTGACACCCACATCCCATGAATGAATTAAAAAAAAGATCAGAGGCTGGGTATTCTGCGACGAGTGACTCACCTCCTGACTCCCCAAAGCTTTTCCATCATCTACAAGGCACAAGTCAGGAGTGTGATGGAATACTCTCCACTTGCTTGGATGAGTGCAGCTCCAACAACACTCAAGAAGCTCGACACCATCCAGGACAAAGCAGCCCGCTTGATTGGCACCCCATCCACCACCCTAAACATTCACTCCCTTCACCACCGACGCAGTGTGTACCATCCACAGGATGCACTGCAGCAACTCGCCAAGGCTCCTTCGACAGCACCTCCCAAACCCACGGCCTCTACCACCCAGAAGGACAAGGGCAGTAGGCACATGGGAACACCACCACTTGCACGTTCCCTTCCAAGTTACACACCATTCCGACTTGGAAATATATCACCGTTCCTTCATCGTCGCTGGATCAAAATCCTGGCACTCCCTACCTAACAGCATTGTGGGAGAACTTTCACCACACAGACTGCAGCGGTTCAAGAAGGCGGCTCACCACCACCTTCTCAACGGCAATTTGGGATGGGCAATAAATGCTGGCCTCACCAGCGATGCCCGCATCCCATGAACGAATAAAAAAAAAAATACCCTGGGGTGGAAACCATCAGGTCCTGGAGATTTGTCTATCTTAAGTACCATTATTTTCTTCATTACCATTCTTTAACTTATATTAAATCCAGTTAAGTTCCTCTCGACTTATTTTTAGGTTCCCTTGTACTGCTGCTATTCTGTCCTCTTTTTCTACTGTGAAAATGGATACAAAGTATTCATTTAACAAGTTTGCCATTTCCTTATTGTCCATTATAGTCTCACTTGTATCTGTCTTTGATGGGCCAACATTCCTCTTTACCACTCTCTCTTAATATATTTATAAAAACTTTTACTATTAGCTTTAATATCCTTTGCAATTTTGTACCTCATTACTTTTTTGTGTCACTTTGTTGCTTTTTATAGCTCTCCCAGTATCCTGGATTTCCATTTTTCCTTGCATTTGTGTAAGCATTTTCTTTTAGCTTGATACTGTCTCTTACTTCATTTGTTGACCATGGTTGCTTAACTGCATAAGTGGAGTTTTTGCATTTAGTGGTATGTACTAGTTTTGTATTGTAACAAATACTTCTTTGAATACTTCCCACTGTTGGTCTGTAGGTTTACCCATTAATAGTTCAGCCCAGTTTACTGTGGTCAATTTATTTCTCATCCCTTCAAACTTTGCCTTACTTAAATTTAAAACCTTGGTTTAATGATTCTCCCTCTCAAACCTAATAAATTAATCATATTATGGTCACTATTTGCAAGATATTCCCTTACCGTCAGATTACCGACTAATTCTGGTTTGTTTAATTTTCTACTGGTATTTTCCCAGACAGACCCAGCATAGAAGTGCAGCTCTTCCCTTGGGGGATAAAGCAAGCTCATTCTCCGTCCATAAGCTGCTGGTTCTGGAAGGGCAGATGCCCGTGTGAGCAGCTCGTCTGCTCACATTCTTGGTAGGAGAAAGGAGGAGATAGGACCTTAAAGAGGTCTGAACATTCTGCAGTGGTTGTGGAGGGAGTTAGTAGCGAATGAATTAATTCAGAGACCGTGTTCCTGCTCCCAATCCATAAAAGAAATTAGAAGAGGATTAAAATGATAGATGACTTCAGTTTTGTAATTAAAGTGATGACAAAGTAATTAAAGTGAAACTAAAAAGTAGGACCTCAAAGGTAGTAATCTCAGGATTGCTACCAGTGCCACGGGCTAGTCAGAGTAGGAATGACAGGATAGCTAGGATGAATACGTGGCTTGAGAAATGGTGCAAGAGGGAGGGATTCAAATTCCTGGGCCATTGGAACCGGTTCTGGGGGAGGTGGGACCAGTACAAATTGGACGATCTGCATCTGGGCAGGACTGGAACCAATGTCCTAGAGGGAGTGTTTGCTAGTGCTGTTGGGGAGGGTTTAAACTAATGTGGCAGGGGGATGGGAACCGATGCAGGAAGTCAGTGGGAAGTAAAGTGGTGACAGAAACAAAAGGCAGTAAGGGAGAGTGTACAAAACATGACCGGACAGATGGTCTGAGAAAGCAGGGCAAAGTACAATGGAAGTCTAGATTAAACTGCATTTATTTCAATGCAAGAAGTCTGATGGGCAAGGCAGATGAACTCAGGGCATGGATGGGTACATGGGACTGGGATGTTATAGCTATTACTGAAACATGGCTAAGGGAGGGGCAGGACTAGCAGCTCAATGTTCCAGGGTACAGATGCTATAGGAAAGATAGAGCAGGTGGTAAGAGAGGAGGGGGAGTTGCGTTCTTGATTAGGGAGAACATCACGGCAGTAGTGAGAGGGGATATATCCGAGGGTTCGCCCACTGAGTCTATATGGGTAGAACTGAAAAATAAGAAGGGAGAGATCACTTTGATAGGATTGTACTACAGACCCCCAAATAGTCAACGGGAAATTGAGGAGCAAATATGTAAGGAGATTACAGACAGCTTCAAGAAAAATAGGGTGGTAATAGTAGGGGACTTTAACTTTCCCAACATTGACTGGGACAGCCATAGCATTAGGGGTTTGGATGGAGAGAAATTTGTTGAGTGTATTCAGGAGGAATTTCTCATTCAGTATGTGGATGGCCCGACTAGAGAGGGGGCAAAACTTGACCTCCTCTTGGGAAATAAGGAAGGGCAGGTGACAGAAGTGTTAGTGAGGGATCACTTTGGGACCAGTGATCATAATTCCATTAGTTTTAAGATAGCTATGGAGAATGATAGGTCTGGCCCAAAAGTTAAAATTCTAAATTGGGGAAAGGCCAATTTTGATGGTATTAGACAGGAACTTTCAGAAGTTGATTGGGAGAGTCTGTTGGCAGGCAAAGGGACGTCTGGTAAGTGGGAGGCTTTCAAAAGTGTGTTAACCAGGGTTCAGGGTAAGCACATTCCTTATAAAGTGAAGGGCAAGGCTGGTAGAAGTAGGAAACCTTGGATGACTCAGGAGATTGAGGCCTAGGCAAAAAAGGAGGCATATGACATGCATAGACAGCTGGGATCAAGTGGATCCCTTGAAGAGTATAGAGATTGCCGGAGTAGAGTTAAGAGAGAAATCAGGAGGGCAAAAAGGGGACATGAGATTGCTTTGGCAGATAAGGCAAAGGAGAATCCAAAGAGCTTCTACAAATACATAAAGGGCAAAAGAGTAACTAGGGAAAGAGTAGGGCCTCTTAAGGATCAACAAGGTCATCTATGTGCGGAACCACAAGAGATGGGTGAGATCCTGAATGAATATTTCACATCGGTATTTACGGTTGAGAAAGGCATGGATGTTAGGGAACTTGGGGAAATAAATAGTGATGTCTTGAGGAGTGTACATATTACAGAGAGGGAGGTACTGGACGTCTTAACGCGCATCAAGGTAGATAAATCTCCGGGACCTGATGAAATGTATCCCAGGACGTTATGGGAGGTTAGGGAGGAAATTGCGGGTCCCCTAGCAGAGATTTTTGAATCATCGACAGCTACAGGTGAGGTGCCTGAAGATTGGAGGGTAGCAAATGTTGTGCCTTTGTTTAAGAAGGGCGGCAGGGAAAAGCCTGGGAACTACAGCCTGACATCTGTAGTGGGTAAGTTGTTCGAGGGTATTCTGAGAGACAGGGTCTACAGGAATTTGGAGAGGCAGGGACTGATTAGGAACAGTCAGCATGGTTTTGTGAGAGGAAAATCATGTCTCACGAATTTGATTGAGTTTTTTGAAGGGGTAACCAAGAAGATAGATGAGGGCTGTGCAGTAGACGTGGTCTACATGGACTTTAGCAAAGCCTTTGACAAGGTACCGCATGGTAGGTTGTTACATAAGGTTAAATCTCACGGGATCCAAGGTGAGGTAGCCAATTGGATACAAAATTGGCTTGACGACAGAAGACAGAGGGTAGTTGTAGAGGGTTGTTTTTCAAACTGGAGGCCTGTGACCAGCGGTGTGCCTCAGGGATCGGTGCTGGGTCCTCTGTTATTTGTTATTTATATTAATGATTTGGATGAGAATTTAGGAGGCATGGTTAGTAAGTTTACAGATGACACCAAGATTGGTGGCATTGTGGACAGTGAAGAAGGTTATCTAGGATTGCAACGGGATCTTGATAAATTGGGCCAGTGGGCCGATGAATGGCAGATGGAGTTTAATTTAGATAAATGTGAGGTGATGCATTTTGCTAGATCGAATCGGGCCAGGACCTACTCCGTTAATGGTAGGGCGTTGGGGAGAGTTATAGAACAAAGAGATCTAGGAGTACAGGTTCATAGCTCCTTGAAAGTGGAGTCACAGGTGGATAGGGTGGTGAAGAAGGCATTCGGCATGCTTGGTTTCATTGGTCAGAACATTGAATACAGGAGTTGGGATATCTTGTTGAAGTTGTACAGGACATTGGTAGGGCCACACTTGGAATACTGTGTACAGTTCTGGTCACCCTATTACAGAAAGGATATTATTAAACTAGAAAGTGTGCAGAAAAGATTTACTAGGATGCTACCGGGACTTGATGGTTTGACTTATAGGGAGAGGTTAGATAGACTGGGACTTTTTTCCCTGGAGAGTAGGAGGTTAAGGGGTGATCTTATAGAAGTCTATAAAATAATGAGGGGCATAGATAAGGTAGATAGTCAAAATCTTTTCCCAAAGGTAGGGGAGTCTATAATGAGGGGACATAGATTTAAGGTGAGAGGGGAGAGATACAAAAGGGTCCAGAGGGGCAATTTTTTCACTCAAAGGGTGGTGAGTGTCTGGAACGAGCTGCCAGAGGCAGTAGTAGAGGCGGGTACAATTTTGTCTTTTAAAAAGCATTTGGACAGTTACATGGGTAAGATGGGTATAGAGGGATATGGGCCAAGTGCAGGCAATTGGGACTAGCTTAGTGATATAAACTGGGCGACATGGACATGTTGGGCCGAAGGGCCTGTTTCCATGTTGTAAACTTCTATGACTCTTCTACTTATCATTAAATCTAGTAAGGACTGTTCCCTTGTCGGTTCTAAAACATATTGTTCCAGAAAACTGTCCCGAATACATTCTAGAAATTTGTTCCCTTTACTACTAAAGCTGCTTCTTCCAATCTATGTAGAAATTAAAATCTCCCATTATAACCACATTGTTTCTGCTATATGCTTCCCTGATCTCTGTATTTATACATCTTCCTACTACATCACTACTGTCAGGAGGTCTGTAGACAACTCCCACCAGAGTCTTACATCATTTGCTGTTCCTTTGTTCTACCCAGTGTTTCCACTGCCCAATCACCCTTACTGAAAGTCTTTATTTCTACTGCTGTAATTGTGTCTTTTATCAAGATTGTTACTGCTCCTTCTTTCCCAAATTCTCTGTCCTTTCTAAAAATCCTATAAGCTAGAATATTTAGCTCCTAGTCATGCCCAGCTTATAGCCAGGTCTCTGTAAAGGGTACTACATCACACTCTTTAAGATGAATTTGTGCTTCTAACTCATTTGTTTTATTTCTTATGCTATGTGCACCCTGCCCACATGCCCCAATAGTTTATTTCTCACATGTTTTTACTTATCACACTTTTTGTTGCTGTTGCTCTGTATATTGATTACTATGTAGTTAATTACTATGTTCTTATTTTGCTTCACGTCTGGCTTATATTTAACAGGTATTTTGTCATTGCTTGCTATAACCTTTTCTGTTCCCAAAGTATTTATATTATCTTATAACTTATTGTTCTCTGATCTTTGCTCTTTTTCTTATCATTAGGCAACTATTATTTCCACTGGGACCCTGCCGCCCCTCCCCCTCCAGTTATTGGTCAGTTACTGGTACAGTCCTATTTATCCTTTCCGCTAGGTTTTGGTCACAGCCTATTTCAGTTGCAGCCCATTCCAGCAGTATAGTTCCTTCCTGTCCCAGTACTGGTGTTAGTATCCCATGAAATGGAACCCCTCCTTCACTTTACTGATCAATTTATCCCTATGCCAATTAGCACGTGGTTAGGGTAGTGATCCACAGATTACCACCCTCGAAGTCCTGCTTTTTAAATTTAGTGCCTAGCTCCTGATACTCTCTTAGCAGAGCAATGTTTGTGACCATATTGACCTTTACAGGTGTTACTTCCAAAATCCTAGCAAGAAAAATATGAAAGACACTAATGTTATATTTAGAAGACAACTTTTGCATTTCAGATATCATTATCAACTATTCTCCTGTCACTATTCTGAAAATAAAACACCAATGTTAACAGGCAGTTTCTATTAGCACTGGTTTTAGTGTTATGTACTTACAAAAGAGTATCTGGCGGGCCAATGATGACAACTTCCCATCTGTATATGTCATCATCATCTATTAATCCAGCAGAAAATCCATCCACTGGATTCTTATTTAGTTCTTGAGAAAAAACAAACACAACAATGAAATAATGTGAGAGACAGTTACACATTAATCCAGAAACCACATTCTTGTATAATTAAGTTGGTAAGAGTTGCTACAACAATTTCTCAAACTTACTATAGTCCAGTAAGTTGGGTCACTGAATCTGAGAAAAAAAACATATGAAGCAGTCTTTCCGCAACTCTTACTATGTTGAAGGGAAATTAACCTCCTTTCTGCTTCTGGATGCTGATCTTGGTGTTCCAATCCAATTAAAATGTTTAGTATTTGCTATGACTGGATCAAACTTTTTAATTGGGTTAGAGTGGGAAGGACACTGATCCCTATTTGGCATGATGAGATCTGGTTAAAGATAGACTGTTGAACTTGTTACCTGAAGGGATTTTTTTTCTGGTTAGTTGGCACAACATTGCAAGTCTGCAACAGAGTTTGTTCATATTTCAAAAATATCTCCTCTCAGGTATGAGAAGTTATAAGCAATTGTTTGAAAATAGTGATTATGAGAAAGGGGAGTACTTTAAATTGAAAGTACTCCCCTTCAAGAATATTCTCCTCCCTGAACAGAAAAAAGTGACGATTCACTGAATATTTTTACAAATTCACAGCAGGTACAATCATTATTTGTACGTCAAAGAGACCAGTTTATTACCATAATCTTTTCCACTTATCAGGGATGGAAAGAAAATAATTTCTATTCAGCTCTTCCTAACATTTGGCTGAGAACAGACTAAAAGTATCCTACAAAATGCAAATGGCCCCAAGTAACAAGGAGCACTGGTTCTTGAATCTCAATCAATATCCAGATAATCAAGTGCTCTGCCATTTGAGCTACTAGGCCACAGCCCAAATACTTTGTTAAACTGAAAAAGTAGAAAAAATACTGGTCAATAATACACATTTTTGTTTGGCATATTCAAAGAAACAAATGCAAATTGTTAATCATACATCTTGGCATGCACTCTCAATGACAAACAATGGGAGTGCAAGATGGCAAGAAAAAGCATCTTGCCCAGAGCAGGATGACTTTTGCAAGTGTAATCGGACCTCCACAATGGAAGGAGAACATTCTGATGCAAACAGCCTGCAATTCAATCATCTGGAAAACAGGATGAGTTACACACTACTGATTTACATAATAATCATAAATTACAGTCCAAACTGTCCAATTTTTTTATACCAACTTAATAGTTTTGCCTTCCAGAAGTAAACGCTCAATAAACTACTTGCTCTGGTTGCTGGTCAACCCTTTATACTAAAGGCATGCCAGCAAAAGTTTGAGAGTGATGGTCTTATTTAATTTCTCTGTCTCGTAAAAAAAAAATTCTGCATGGAACTACATTAACTTTAAGGTGCCTATCACAGCGTCAATCCTATATAGTTGTTTAGCTAGAAGAATACAAGTTAATGAAAAATCTTACTTGGCTAGATGAAAAAGAAAAGTACCAATCATCATCTGGGGCAAAATTACTTCTCTCCTAGGATCAACTTTAAAAACTATAATTCAATTATTCAACTGGATTGCAACCTCATCTTTGCTTTAGTTATTAGACAAATGTAAAATAATCAGATAAGGATCTGCTATCTCACAAGCCATTTGCTTTTCTTGATGAACCAAGCATTGTACATAACATGTTCTTATATTAAAATGTAAACACATGACTTTTCCTCTCCTACTTACCATTCCAGCATGTTACCCACTGCAGTTCATGGTAATAGTTGGGATCGTAAAAAAAAACATGCCTTGACGTACATTGCAGCATTTTAATGCCGACCAAATGCTTACCATCAACTCTCGCTCCAAGAGGATGACTATATTGTACGCCAACTTCTGACAGTAGGGTGTGAAAAGAATACCGAAGGAAATTTTAATAATTCAGCTATTCGGGGGACTGACCGCAGCCGGTTGTACCGTGGACCGTGGAAACAAATAAAAATCTGTCCTCTGGCCAAAAATAAAAACACAAAAAAATCCACAGTCATCATAACCTGACAGTTCGCGTTTATGAAGCGCCATTCAATCATTTGTTTTCTCTTTTACAATCACGTCAGACTGACAACATCGGTATTTTATATAACTTTGACGCCAGTTATAGAAACTACCAATGTTTAAAACACGACTGTGGTCCCGTAACGTACATATTTTAGGCAGACACTTGCCACGGTCAGTCTGTCACAATGATAATGCGGAGCTGGGGGGGGGGGGGGGGGAAGGGAAGAAAAATCTCAGCGGAAAAAAGTTACGAAACAATGACTTTAAAAAAAAGTCAACCGCCCGATTATATAAGAAAAACAACGCCTAAAAATTAAAAATTGGAATAAACATTAACAGTCACCGGGGGGAAAATAAAACTAGGTAGAAGGAATGGGACCGAACGTGGGTCGAGGCTCAGCAGCAACAATCCTCCCGGCGCTCACATCTGCAGCAAAGTTTAGTGAGATCCCAAGGGCGGCGCGTACCTGCCAGCTGTTTCCTAAGGAGCAGAGCGGACTGGTCTGTCATTACTAAGATCAAATCAACACAAGTAAAATATGAAAAACAAGTAATAAATGTAAAGTAAATGGGCGAGATAGATCGTCATAAACACCCGCTCCAAGTCCAGCGGGCCCTCGCTGCCCTCGCTACCCCCACCTTCAGGCTGCGGCCTGTAAGGCGCCTCCGTTCCCGGCTCCTGCTCCGGCATCTAAGCCGCACATGCGCCTTCCGCCTGGCAACAGCAGGGCTGCCCGTGATGTGCCGCTTTGCTTCAACGACCATTTCTAATCTCGTAACTTGAAAAAAAAACTTAGCTATACATTTTAATTTTAAAATATGTCACTAAAATTTTGTATGTTATATAGTTATCGCGATAAGATTTATTTTGTCTTTCAACTAAGTTACAAGCCATCTCCTTCAGTTTAATTTTTTAAGTTCTATTTTTATATTTTTGCAATAAATAAATGAAGTCGGGTGGTCATTGCTTGGATTATTATATTATTACTATTCAGTCATTAATTGGACAGCTCCGGTTGTGGGAGGCCCGCGGCGCCATTTTTGATGTGCTAGTTTGGTTTGGGGTTTACACAGAGAACTTCTCTGGCAGAGGAAGATGAACGTTATCGACCACGTCCGGGATATGGTGGCCGCTGGCTTGTACTCTAATGTGAGACTACTCAGCAGCTTGTTACTGACCATGAGCGACAACAACCCGTAAGTGGTCGCTGGCGAGTTTCCTCGTTTCCCGGTTGGTTTTGTGTATCCGAGTTTTCCTCAGTACTAACACGGTCTGGTTTTAAAGTGCATCGTGTTTCTTTTTAATGTGACCCCCCCCCCCTTTCCTCTTACATCCCCGACTATTCTAACCCTATTAAAGGTTGGTATTCAGGGTTAAATTTACTTTTGTTATAGTTGTAGTTTAACTAGTTCCCTAGTGGGAAGATGAAAGCGGTTCACATTTACAAGAGCTGTTAGCATCACTCAGTAGCTGCCTGAGCTCTGAATTGGGGATGTCACAATATAAGTCTTTGATTGTATTATCTTTAAGTGTTCAGGACCATGGTTATAGTATTTGTCACCTCTGAATTAGAATGGTTCAGGTTTCTGTGATTCTATAAATATTGAAGATTATGAAGAAAGACCAGAACTTGCTAGCTTTGATGTGGAGCTCACAGTGACATAGGCATGATGGTGAAATGGCCTCCAAGAAATAAGCATGTAATCTAGGTTTTGCTTCATTGATCTACATTGGCGCTCTGCCCCCAACTCATTGAATTTAAGCTTGCCATCTTCAAATCCCTCCCATCTCTGCAACTTTTTCCAGCATTCTTTGGTCCTCTGATTCTGGCCTTTTGCGCATTCTACCCTCGCTTTGCCTCGCCATTGGTGGCAGAGCTTTCAGCTATCTTGACCCCATGCTTGAATTCCCTCTCTGAACGCCTGTGCCTGTTCACTTCCCCTCTCCCTTTTGAATCCCTTCTGAAAACCTGTTTTTTGACCAAGCTTTCAGTCACCTCTTTTAATTCTCTCACTGTGACTTGGTGTCTATTTATTTTATTTTCTCTCCCTGCCCTATCTATAGCACCTTATAATGCTTTCAATGTTAAAGGCACTTTCTAAATGCAAGTTTATTGACACTTTAGTACTAATGGAGTGTGCATTATTGGAGGGATTGTTCTTCAGATGAAATGTTAAACCTAGGTCCCATCTGCCATTTCATGCCATGGTTGTTAGGATATCCTTTCATAGGATTTTTATCAAAGAACAAAGGATTCTGGTGTTCTGGCCAACATGCCTTCATCAACCAGCAGTACCAAAAAGCTAAACATTCATCTTATTGTTTCTGGGATCTTGATTTCTGCAAACTGGCTACTGTATTTGCTTGAGTACAGTTGCACCACTTCAAAGTAATTCATTGTATGTGAAAAGAAAAAAAACTGCAAATGCTGGAATTCTGAAACAAGCAGAAAATGCTAGAAATTTGCAAAGATCAGTAAGCATCTGTAAAGAAAAGGCACAAGTGCAACTCTTTTTGTCATTGTATATGAAGTGCTTTAAGAAGTTCTGAGAGATGTGATAAGGTGCCAAATAAATGTAAGTTTTACCAATGACATTTACATTGATCGTATTGTTAGTGTCATTTTTTTCTTTTCAGATTAAGTTCTGAAGATTATCCTAACTATTATCACACCGGAAATTAGTATTCCCAGGTATATGCATGGTGTCTCCTTTTATCCCGAGATGGGAAATCAGATGTTGTGGCACAAGCTCTGCTGCCACAGTTGATTTGGTGCCCCAAGGGATGTGGGTGGGATCATTGTTGCTTTGCTTCTGAGGTTGTTCTCGCAGCCTCCTGCAGCTGTTACCTGACGCTGGTTTTCTTCAGCAGTGGAGTCCATCTTGTAGGGAGTAAGTGGGAATTCCTGGTATTGAAATAGATCGGGAATTCCTGTCTGCAGCAGAATCAGCTCCTGGACTGAAGTAGCAGCATCCGATGGGAGCTGCAGTGAGAAGATATGGGAGGGAACATGCCTTTGTGAACTGGGGAGGTGGAGGATTAGAGAAAGGGGGTACCCCTGTGAGGGGGAAGAAAGTCATTGTTGAGGTAGAAAAGTGATGATCAGGCTAGTATGCTGAATATGGGTTAACGCAAATGTCACTCACTTTTCCTACGTAAAAAACATACAAAAAGAGATGTGAGAAAACACCATCAGGTCTATCAAGCTTACCTCATCCAGACAGAGATGCAACCACATACATCATTGACTCACCCCCTACCATGCAATCCGCTAGGAGTTGCAAAAAATCCTGTGGAAAATTCAGGAATAAGTTTGGGAAGTTCCTCTCTAATTCTAAGGCAATCAAGTAAAGCTCCAGGAGACCATGGGAACCCATAATTGCAACTAACAACTTAAGTCCAAAATTGTAAATGTCCTTTTCTCTTGAGAACTTGTCAAGTTCCATTTTAAAAGATTCTAGTAAAACTCATGTTTCACATGTTTCAGTAGCCTTCGAGGGTGATGACTGAAATAAAAATTTCCTGCCGTTTAACCTACTCTTTGCCTATGGATTTTATATACATGCCTGTATTGCTCCTATGCCTATCTATCTCAAATAACTCGTTGATCGTGAGTCCAATCTGAGCTTTTTAAAATGAACGATCATAAACCACTCTGTTTCCCCAAAGTAAACAGCCCTAGTTCTTGAAACCTATCCTCATAACTTACAAGCCCTAGAGATAGATATTGTTTTGGTTGTGCTCCCCTGCACCTTCTCCAGATTCTCTGTATCCTTCACCATATGCAGGAATCAAAACTGGACACTACTCCAAGAATGGGTTTACCAAAGCCTTATATAACCTAAATATAGTACTCTTTAATTTAAACTCAACGGTTCTACCAATATAACTTAAAATACTATTTCCTTCCCCATAGCCACCTCAAACTTTTTGTGCACCTTTAATGAGTGTTCAGCTATTACCTCCAGGTCCCTTTCTTGATCTGTTACCTTTAACAGGTACGCTTGCATGGTTTAAACATGCCTTGAGTTTTCCGACCCCAAATGCATGACACTGCATTTGTCCACATTAAAGGACATCTGCTACGCATGGGTCCAATACTTTAGCTTGTCCAAAGCAACCTGCAACTTTTGATTTGGTCTAAATTACTAACATTTTTATGTCATCTGCAAGTTTTGGAGTAGTTCCATTAAAGACCTCATCTAAGCCATTATTGAAAATAATAAATGGCAATGGTCCCAGCACAGTGCTTTGTATAACTTCACTCTTGATCACAAACCATTTGGTTCTATTACTTAATAGCCCTCTGTTTACAAGATTTCAATCAGTTACCTATCTAGCATAGTATGTGTCCTATCATCCCATATGGTTTAATTCTTTCCAATAGCTGTCTGTGTGGTACTTTATCGGAACACTTTTTGGAAATCAAGATATACAGTATCCACAAGACTACCACCATCCACCATCCTGGTCACCTCCTAAAATCAGGTTAGTGAAGTAGGACCTATGTTCTGATGCCATGATGGGAAATCCCTAATAACAGCCAAACTCTCCAAATAATTATAAAAACATTCCGTATAATCCTATACAACAGCTTCCCTACAGCTATCACCGCAATCACAGACTTATAGTTTCCAAGGTCAGATTTCATCCCCTTAAGTCATGAGACCTCCTGAGCTTCCCTCTGATCCATGGAACAAGCCTGGACCTCAATGACCAATTGAATATATGAGGCAGTGGCTCAAATACACTATCATTCGCTTGTTATAACACTTTAGGGTAAACAGAATTGAGTCTAGCAGCACTAACTGCTTTTGAGTTTATTAATCTTAGCTAAAACCATTTCTGCAATTATTTCTCTTGAAGCAGTTTTTAGCTGCACACCCATCTTGTGTTACTGGGACTGTGGCATTGCATTGAGAAGTGAAAACTGATGCAAGCTATCTATTCAACTCACAGCAGATTTTTATCTTCATATCTAACCCATCCTGATAAGCCCTCAAAGCACCATTGCTGCCTTTAATTGTTTTCTGACTTCTAACAGAAAGGAAACTGGTACTTGAATTTATATAACCGTATTACATATGATGTCCCAAAGCGCTTTCCAATCAGTGGATTACTTTTGAAGTGCACTCACTTTTTATGTGGGCAAACACAGCAGGCAATTTGTGCCACCATGGCAAGTTGGGAAATTGAATTCAGTAAATCTGGTAATTTGTAGGCTAGTACCAGATAAATTACCATGAAAGCTGCCAGATAAACCTGACCGATTCACTAATGTCCTTTAGAGAAAATAACCTGCCATTCCTACACATGACTCCAGTCCACACTCTATGGTTGACAATGCACTTAGGACAACTAGCAATAAATGCAACTTCAACAGTGTTGAACACAAAAAAATACTTGAGTTATTCTCAGTTACTATGAAACCTCCTTGTCTATCAGCACATATTTAAATAAATTAAATTTGTCTTCTGTAGGGCTGTCATTCTCATTCTGACAGCATACCCTAATGTAACTTCAATGAATCTTGAAGGTGTTGGGTTCAAACCCCACTCTAGGACTTGAGCACATCAATCTATGCTGATACTTCATGTAGTACTGAGGAAGAGCACCATTGTCAGAAATGCTGTCTATTGGATGGGATGTTAAATCAAGGCTACCTATTCAGGTGGACATAGTACTTTAGAACACCAGGGGGTCCTCTTGGTGTCCTGGCCAATATTTATCGCCCAATCAACATCACTAAAACAGAATTTCTGATCATTATCTCACTGCTGTTTGTGGGACTTTACTGTGTACAAATTGGCTGCTGGGTTTGCCTACATAATAGCAGTGACTACACTTCAAAGGTAATTCATTTATCTGTGAAGTGCTTTGGGGTGTCGTGAAAGGCACTATATAAATGCAACTTCATTAGTGAAAATTTAGCACTTGGGTATGACATTAAATTATCAGTTTAACAACAGAATGGGCACTGTTGCCCAGATGGCTATCATCTCAGGATCACTGCTAAGTAATAAATCTAATACTCTGATAAATGTTCTCTCTAGTACTCTCCCTAACATATTGAATAAGGAAGCAAACATTGGCAGTATCAACAAATAATTTAGTCTTGTCTCCCCCTGAACTTACCCTCCTGGTATCAGACCACTTAACTAACAAATAATTAAAATCCCCATGAAAACAGCACTACACAGTTCTTCTACTCTTGTAACTTGTTCGGCATCCCCTGCCTTGCTCTACCTGTTGCCCCAGAAGCCTATAAAATCTATCAATTGTGAAACATGTGTTTTAAAATGAATCAGAATGCACTATTATTGTAAAAATTCAACATTTTCTGGGGGACCTGCCTTATAACTCTGTGCACCATTGGGGCAGCATTTGGAAGGAATGTGTACAATTCTAAATTTGGCTAAATTCTAAAGGGAAATGAAAAGGAAAGTTGACATTGGGATTATGATAAAGTAAGATTATCTTGGAAAATTCATGTGATATACATAGTTGTGATCTTGGTGACCAACCTTCTTCCCTCCATGCAAAAAAACCTCAAAATTTACCATGTAAAGATTGCAGGTAGTTTCACAGATGCACTAATTATACTTTGTTTGTTCTTTACTTTTAGAGAATTATTCTCCCCGGTGCAGAAGTATCAGCTACTTGTCTACCATGCAGATTCTCTCTTTCATGATAAAGAATATCGTAATGCTGAATCTAAATACAAAGTCGCTTTACAGCAGAAGAAGGCCCTGAGTAAGACCACGAAAGTGAGGCCAGCTGGTGGGAGCACCCCCTCAACCCCACAAACACAGGTAAGGAGCATGAGGGTTTTTACTCACCCCTTCAAGGCTGTTCAGTGGCATGTAGCTTATTGCTGACAGAAAGGTAATTGAATTATTCCCCCCCCACCACAAACACCCTCTAACAGCATGATTTTGTATATAAATAAATAAAGCTCATCTAAAGGATAAGTCTATTTATAGTACTTTTAGATGGGTAACTATTCACAAGGCAAATAAGGGGAGGTGTGACCCAAGAGGGCTAAACTGGAAGACATTGGTGCTGATGATCCATGAGAATTGCTGGTGACCAGTTGAAGCTTTGTTGAACCTGTTGGAGGCCAATAAATTGTAGTCACCTAGTCACAGCCAACCTAATAGTGCCCTGTGACGCTGGGGAGTTGTGAGGGCTGCTTTGGCAACAACAAAACTCTGTGCTCTAAAAGATAGAGCAAACTAATTCCCTCCCCACAAACAACTGTCTAGTTTGAGATTGGTTACTGTGTGCGAATTGCAAACACAGATCCAAACCCCCGTCACTCTGGTTCAGTGTGTGGCAGCAATTTTGAGAGTGTCCTTCAAGCAACATATTATTTGATACTGTGGTCCTTGACAAAAACTATTGAAAAAAACACGTATAAATAACCTCTAGTGACTTTAGGGTATTAAGGTCAACATTAATGCAAGTGGCCCTCCCTATCTGCAAATTATAAAAATAAATTATACACTTGGGTGTATGGAAAACAAGGCAAGTGATATAACATAATCAGCAATAGTGTGAAATTTTTAAACAACCCCTATTGTGATATCCATATATAGGCCAGGCAACATAAAGAAACATCAAAAACTAAGGCCATGAACCTGCAGGCAGGGAAAATACAGTGGCCACTGTTTTGCCAGTTAAAATTGACAGTCGATATCCATTTAAAAGAAATGGCTAGTGACAACTCTTATGGGTTGTTTTGTGGAAATGTAGCCCATGGTGGGGGTGGAGGGCAAAGGAAAGACTCACTGAAGCAGCTAATCTCCCTCAGGGCATGGTCGGGACACCCCTTTTTAGGGAATATTTGATAAAATAAAAGTAGTTTATTGAGACACAGAAAGCAGGCTATTGACCAGGATAGGAAACCACATGCCATACTGGAATCACTTTACCAATCAGGAATACTTATTCGTCTGAAAGTACTTTTGTCTAGATTTGCAGTTAGCCTGCTTCAGCAAGCTTCACTGGATATGTGGTTGGGTAAAGGAGTCCAAATTAAATTGCTACTATACACCATAAGTTATACAAGAGCCCAGGATTATACTTGTCTATTCCCCCCTGCAGCCTAAAGTGAGGATTACAGAACAATGAAGCAGCAAAACCCTTGCTTTCCTGGGTCCAGTAGGAAAAGAAGAGAAAGATTGCACGCATCTAGAAATCCAAAGTCGAGTGGTTTTCCAATTCTCAATAGTTATACTAAATGGGCTGTCCCACAAATCACTAATCATTTGACAACTGTCTTTGATGCACATTTGAGATCTGGAGTTTAACAGCAGTGGGAAGCGTAAGTCTTCTATGATGCAGGGCGTTCAAACATTCCTGAGAGTGTAGCTTAATCAATGTGTTGTTTGGGACTGTGACTCAAAGAATGAAAAGCATCCCTGTAAACAAACTAACTCAGACTAAAAGTTACACTTTCAAAAGCTGGATTTGCAATTTTGTACAGAATTGTAGTTAACTATTGTTGTAAACTGCCCTGCAGTAATGGTAGTATGACTAAGTCAGTGGGTCTGTGTCTATGTTCCAGTCCTCATGTACTGTGCTGCAATGCGAGAAGCTTCCTTCATATTGAGGTACAAACCATCTGTGTCTGTCTGTAAAATGTGCTAAGTACACTTTTTTAGTTTCCTCTAAATTTGTTTAGTTTGGTGAGAGCGTGTTCTCGTGAGTTAAGGGGTATCAGTAGTGGAGAATAGAACACTTCCACTTTTTGCATCCAATTTTGACTTCAAGCATAGCTTGACACAGAGCACCCTATACTTTAGTCCACCAATATGGATTAATGCCAACATTAAAAGATCACTCCCTACTGTCCCAGTGTGATTTTTCTATTCCTCATAACAGCTGTCCCATTATCTTTTTGACTGGGATAACTGAATTATGGGTTGCTTTGTGCTGTGGACCTGGACCCATTAGGAAACTCAGTTTAGACTATCCAAACTCATTTCAGGTTGGAATCCCATTATTTTTTTCTTGGGATTCACACTATGTGTTTGGCACAGCAGGAAACTATTTCCCTGGGTCTGCTAAAATGCTCTTCTGAGCTAGCCATCAGCAGAGGCATGAAGGCTTTCTTTGTTTCTCTCTTCTGGGTGGGAAGGTGCCTGGTCCCACAATAGCACAGCGGAATTGAACCTGCATCTTTCATTGTAAAAAGCGGTTTATTCATGCTGTTGTAATACGTGGACTGTCAGTGATGTAGAATTGGAATAGTCAGTGAGCTCAGTGACCAAATATTCTATTGGACCTGTCCATAACTACTAACTTTGAATCCAGTTTCTGGAATTTCAACATCAGAAAAGCCACCTTACATAGATGTGGGCAGTATTAAAGTGCAGATTTTATACCAGCCCTGGCATATGAAATTGATCAGTAAATTATAATGTGGAGTACTTATTGAAATAAAATTAAAAACAATATGTTCACACCTATGATTTGCACAACTAGATTACACTTGTGACATTTGGGTTATTTATAACTGCTCACTTGTGGGATGAATTCTGTACTTAGTCTTACTGCACAGTTTAATACGTTGTAGTTTGAATGTTAATGCTACCAGAGTTTATGATCAATTGTGCTAATTCGTTAGAGTAGCCTCTTACTGGATTTTAAGAATGTACCACTGTTTACTGGTTATGGGGCTATTGTTTTGCCAATATAACTTGCTACAGGATATAGTTGCTACAGATTTCGGGGGGGTTAATGTTGGCTAACCATTGTTGAATGATTTTGAAGGTTAAAGCAACAGCATAGTTTAGAGGTGTGATAACAGTTGCTTTACTAGTTATATAATCTTCTGCCCATTAGTATACATTGTAGGCTATGTGGGTACTGCTTCTTTCTGCTTTGACTGAAAAGAACATCCTAGTATCCGATATTATTTGTCCTAATGGACAAAATTAATTTAATAATGAAAGATAATAATGAACCATGTGGGACGTTCCATAAATCTGACATCTGGGACTTTATTGGGGGGGTGATATAACTTTTGAAATGTTCATAACAAATAAAAATGTTGCAATGGTATTGTTCAATACCAGAAGGAGCCCTGTTAATTGTATAGCTCATTGAGGACATCTAGTAGCAGAAAGGTGGGACTGCACCTTTGCAGCAACAACTTACATTTATATAGCGCCTATAATGTAGAAAAACATCCCAGTGTATTCACAGTGTCATTATCATTTGTGACTTCGGTTAAGACTGTTTAAGTGCTGTGGCAGGGCCGGCAACCTGATTGGAGAGATTCAAACATGGTGTTGTGGGAAAGATGTGCACAGATTTGGAAGCTAACAACACAACACATTCAAGAACTTTGGCAAGGAGAGGGAGGTTTGTGATGGGGTGCTTGTCGCAAGGACAGAAAAGTTGAAGGGGTGATGAAGGCTGTTTTGAAAGGGAGGGGGAGAGTACATAGAGAGGGAATCAATAATGTCAGCTAGCATAGGGACAAAGAAGGGAAGTTGAGCGGTTAGCAGTTTAGTGGGAATGGGAACAAAGGAGCAGGAGCTCATTACAATTGGCCTCAGCACTCCTGAACTGGGGGGGGGGGTGGTGGTGGTAAGGAGACTGGGACTGGAAGGGAAGCAAGGGTGGTAAGGAGACTGGGACTGGAAGGGAAGCAAGGGTGGTAAGGAGACTGGGACTGGAAGGGAAGCAAGGGTGGTAAGGAGACTGGGACTGGAAGGGAAGCAAGGGTGGTAAGGAGACTGGGGCTGGAAGGGAAGCAAGGGTGGTAAGGAGACTGGGGCTGGAAAGGAAGCAAGGGTGAAAAGAGTTAGGATACCTGCTCCTGGACAAGATGAGTTCAGAGAGAGCATATGGGGAGATGGGAGAGAATCTAGAGAAAGACACTGTTTCACAACTATGGCAGGGACCTGGGGGAGGTTTATCTTGGGGAAGGGAAGGTTTGGAAGCAGCAGAGGCAGCTGGGGAGTTGGTTTCAGTCTTAGTGGCAAAGAACTCCATGAGCTCCATGCACTTGTTGGAAACCCTTGTCAAATGCTAACTGGTTCTGCTTGAACTGTGCCGTCTGGGTGATAAAATGTGGCATTGATGGTCATGAAAAAATCAGATCCTTCTACTCTTGCAGCTGAGAAAGGAATACAGTGAGTGGCAAGTAGACTACAAGGGAGCAAAATGGGGAGAAAAAAAAGTGCATGGTTATACAGCCATAAGGTGGACCTCTGAATATCCTGGCATCAGATATCCATTAGGTTAGGTGAGACCTGCTGCATAATAACCTATTGAGAATAATAAAACCCAACCATAAGAGTAAGACAAACTGTGCCACAGATGTCCAGTCAATAATTATTTTGTTTTAAATGCTTAAAAACACTATATTGGTGGCATTGCCATTGTCTGATAGTGTATATGTACTGGAAGGAGCTACGTTTTGCTTGGTTGAAGCTGAAAATTGCTATGGATCCAATGCATCAAATAGGTTTCTTCATACTGGACAAAATGTTTAAATGCGAAATACGAACAGCATTGCCAGGGAGGTAGCATGTTGGTGCAGCAGGCTGAGGCCATATGAGGTGATATTGTATGAGTGCTTGCCCATAATTCTACATGTGAGCTTCCACTTTCAGCTAAACTCCTGTTGGGAAGGCAAGATGGAGGTTTGGTGTTTCTCCAAGAGTGAGGAGGGAAAATTGGAGGGAGTCACTATAGGCCACTCCGGTGCCTTCTATTGTCTGGTTTCAGAACACTGGTACCAACTTATTGCCAGGGATAGCGCATGGTGTGAGGAGACCAAAGTATTTTTAAAACCATTAAGGATGACCCAGCCTCATTTGTAAGATAACATCAACTTCCTGGCAGAAATTTCAGTAGCTCATCTTCATGGTTCTTTTGAGTCTCTTGGTATTCAGTAAACATAATATTTACTGACTTAATTTTGTAGATACAGGTAAATGAATCCCAACATTCATATGCTATTCCATATTTGCAATCATCCTTTAGCATAGTTTATAGTGGAGCATTTACAGAGACTGGAGATTTTTGCTATATTCTGCTTGAGTTTAGATCCCAGGTATATGGACCATATGGCTGTGTAGCATAAAGGCGAATTTCCACTCTTTTCTCCCAACCTCCCACTCTCCTGATATCTCCATGAAGTAGCCCAAGTACCCTTTGTTCCCATGTCAGCCTAGATAGTGATTGTCAGCACGCCACTCGACAGCAGGCTGCATCAAAATCGAGGCCTATCTTCTCACATCACATCCACACAGATAGATTTCCAGAAGAGGTTGCTGGATAGTGATCAGGAGCAGGGACACTAACTCTTTTCACCCTTCCTTCCCTCCCAGTCCCAGACTCCTCCCTTGCCCCCCCCCCCCCCATTCTCTGCCCAGTTCAGGGGTGCTGAGGCCAATTGTAATGTCCCTACTACTACTCTAGCTGACATAAGCTAGTTCATCCTAGACCGGGGATCGAATCTGGTACCTTGTTGATCTGGTTGGCTCAGCTCCTCATTGCTTTAACCAGCTGAACAATCAAGCCAACCAAGCTGTCCTCTTAATCCATAAGAGAAAACAATCCTATGAGATTTTTATCAAAGATTCTTGGAAGGTCTTCTTATTTGTTAACAGTTTTATAGTATTGCTTATTAAAAGTTTAGTGCATCTTTTTATTTGCATTATCTTGTCAGAATTGGACATTAATTACTGCTCTGAAAACTAAATTCAGTTGATCGAAGCAGTAGCTTTGGAGAACTAAGTTTATTTTTTGGGATTCTTAATTAAAAGTTCATATCTGCATTCTGAAAACATAAATCTATGTATCTGATTCACACACTTGAAGGTTTATGTTCCACAATGCTGATCTAGAGGATACTATTTGGTAGACTACATGTGATCTTTTTTATGAATATTTGTAAGTAATATTGATCTGGGGGGGAAAACTCCAGAAATAAACTTTTAGAAGTGTGCATTTTTTGATAGCTTTGGAAGAAAAAAAATCTTCCTTGTTAGGTTACATCACAATACACCCTGACCAAGACATTGGGAAGTGATTCTCTCTAATCTAGGAAGTGCTTGAGTGGGCTAGGATGATTTGATCTCTTCTTCCTTGCTGACTGAAATCTGTAAATTGTTGTGTGGGAACTGTAGGTGCAAAACCCCAACATTCTGTTCCATGGTACAGTGCAGTTTTAACATTTTTAGATGTGGGTAATTCTGCATTTATGTCCATCCCTAGTTGCTCTGACAAGGTGGTCATGGACTGCCTCCTCAGATGACATTGAGTCAATCACATAGTGTGGGACTAGTACCATGCAGGCCAGACCAATAGGAGTGGCAGACTCCTTTCCCTGAAGCACACAAGTGAACCAGTTGGGTTTTTGGACGAATCTGACATCTTTCATGGACATTTTCTGTTTTTGGTGGCAGCTCACAAATTGCCAGATTTATTGAATTTGGTGGGTTTCCAGTACAGTACCATAAACCACTACACTGTCATTCCTGTGCATTAGTGCAGTAACATACTGAGTCACTTATAGTGCATTAATTTTAAAGGAGAGTTTCCATCAATATATTGCCCAGTGGATGGCCACTTGCTTTGTGTTATTATAGAGTCCTTTGCTATTCAGTAATGAGAGAACCTGTTCATTCTTTTGGTTTTTCCCCCAATTTTGATCTGCTACCCTGACATCCATACACAGTGATATACACAAACTTTCCACCAGGGGTCACTGGATAGCTATCAGGAGTTTTCCCTCCTTAGTTCAGATGTTCTGAGGCTAATTGTAGCACCTCAGTTGTTAGCCCAGCTAAGATTGGATAACCCAACCTGATACTTTCCAGTCTGTATAGTTTAGTCATACACCACGTGTTGCCTTTATCCACTGAAGCAGTGAAGGAGATGAATCACTGTTAAATAGAACTGTTTCATCCAGATCACTGCTTTTGAAGTGCAGTGTGAAATCAGACTGTACTACTTGGATGCAGTTGGACAGGCAAAGAAAATAGTAGTTATGATTAATTGTATGACGTACAGAATGTTTTGGTAGAATTGTCATTTATTCATAGATATTGCTGGCAAGATTCAAAGGCCCAGTTGTCACATTTAGATTATTGTGTGTCTTTATAAACTTCTTGCGACATATCCTAATGGGTCTGTTCTGTTTACTTTGTAGGGATGTCAACAGAGAGCCAGAAAAGTTTCAGAAGTTGGTAGTTTTTTTTTCCAAACATTTCACTTTGACTTATTATTTGCACATCAGTTCAGTAGCTTGTTCCACATTTCATTTTATATCTTCCACCTTTTCTATGAGCATGTAACTTAGTACAGTCTGATTTATTAATTTCTTCTTTTACGTGTGTGCGCACGTTAGTTTTAGTAGATGTGAAGGAACCATTTACCGGTATAGGCTGTCCTCACAAAGAATAGCTAGTCCTCTTTAAACTTCTTCACACAATTGCCATCATGGAGTTGGTAGAGTACTAAGGTCTCCAGAAGGGCATGCTGTTGCTGTACTCTGTAAACTGGAGATTATATTTTGATATGTGTTTATTGTACAGATGCCTGGGTTTCCCACTTTTGCCCTCGCTCATCAGCTCTCAATTTCCCATCTATTAACTTTAATGGGCAGAAAGTTGCAAGCTGGCAAGTGCAGAAATAGAAAACCATGGCCACAATCTTTTTTATAAATATACAGCTACAAAGTTGTCAGGATAGGAATAAATGCAGAAACATGTTCTAACAATAATGTATACTGCGCTAAATTTGTAAAATATTTGTCGATTTGAGAACTTATTTTGAATGCGGCTACAATGTTTTCTACTGCTCCCAAATTATTAATTGAGAAAATTGTAGACGAGGCAATGTATGCAGCACCATGAAAGGAAAGAGGCTTTTCTATGGCACTGTACGTTCAGAGCTGCAGCAGAGTGATTTCTTGTGAGACTTGCGCTATGTAATAGCAAATGACCATGTAAATTGTAAAATTCAGGGTGAACTGTGTGTAACACTTTCTTATGTTTATTCTAGTGTCTGCCATCAGAGATTGAAGTCAAATATAAAATGGCTGAATGCTATACAATGCTGCGTCAAGAGAGAGATGCAGTTGCAATACTGGACACTATACCCACCAGGCAGCGCACTCCAAAGGTAATGTTGATCACCTTTTTCTTTTAAGTGCTTTGTGCAAATTGAGTAAAATGTTATGAGCAGGATTTGTTTAAGCACATAACATTCTTCCTTCTTTACCACTTGCTGTTGACCTACCTTAAATTTTTGTCCGATATACTTTTTATATAACCTTATGTTATAGCCTTATGTTGCAACATTTCAAAGAGCTTTAAATAATAAATTAGTTCTGAAGTGTCACTGTTGGTATGTAAACAAATTTTACATTTTAAAACGTTTGTATATTTTTATTTTGGTTTCATTTTTAAAAAAAATCTTAAAGCTCAGAAGCTGGGTTGTTTTGACATCCTGATATAGATTTTAATGTGAATTTGTTACTCATTTATCATGTACTGAATTCTCACAACATTTGTGTTCTTCTGCCATCGTTTGAAGAGAGTCTCCATTTCTCTGAAGGGTAAATACATTTTTCCTTTTTCATTTGTTTTCTTCCATTCCCCTTGCTCAAATCTCCACAAGCAACACACCAACTGTGGCTGAGAGCACAGACAAAGGACTTGCCAGCAATTTATGGTATATTCTAGGAGCATATGAGCAACCTTGTGACAACTGTCCTGCCAGTTATCCTCTTTTCTTGTGGTTATGCTTCTGGCCTCCACTCAGTCTGTCTGCACAGTCTATGGTAGCTCAGCAGCGTGGTGGACCACAGGATTTAACTCTTATCCCACCACTCTGTGGCAATGTGCCACTATGCCTCCTTTGTTGTCTTTAGCTGGAAATATTCTAGGACCGTAAATTCATTACTGAGTTTTTTTGTGTTACTGACTGCTTTTCTTTTCTATAATATAGATTAATATGATGTTGGCAAATCTGTATAAGAAAGCGGGGCAGGAAAGGTCAGCAGTAACCAGCTATAAGGAAGTATTACGACAGTGTCCTCTGGCTTTGGATGCAATACTAGGTAGGATTTTTTTTTTAAAAACCCCATACACCAAACAAGCTGTAGTTGTTTATTTATTGGTACAAATGACAAGCTAGGGAGAATTGGAGGCAGAGACCTAGTGGGAGAAGTGTAGATTAGGAAGGAACCCAGTGTGATGGAGATGGAATGATGCGTGGAGTAGTGAGGGAAGTGCACGTGCACTATAATGATGAGGTTCACATGAGCTTCATATATTGTTGCCATGGCAGTCTGTCTTTTTGGATATTGGAGTTTTCAGTTGGCTCTTCCAAGATTGTAATGCTGATCTTTTTGCTGCAAGGAAACTTAGTTAGATAATTCTCTTTTATTCTCACTAATACTGAATGCTCATGTGCAGCTGTAGCAGCTCTTGTGTTTCTCACATAAGCATGGAAGTATGTCTTGGGCACTGTAGATCTTATGGCATTGATCAGTTTCTCATCTTATAGATGATTGACAGCTGGCCCAAATCTTAACTCTGTTTTACGGGATGTACTCTGGGATGAAGTAGGGCATCCTAGTCCACTTCATTGGTCTGCATGACCTTAGAATATATGGATCCCATTAATAAGGGTTTTCTCTGCAGCTTGGTCTAGACTGTTCCATCACCGGGCAGATAAAGGTTTTGTAGAATTGTTGTTTTAAGTAAAGTTGAGCTTTCTTCTCATACCCATTAATCTACCCAGTTTCCCAGTGACTTCTGTTACTTGTTTGTCCCAAAATACCTAGACAAAAAGCTAACATCTAACTGATGAGAACCACATTCTCTTCCTTATGATTTCTATGTGGTCTGGAAAGTAGGTCATTCCATTAGCATTAGTTTAGGGAGCCTTCAGGTCTTTAAGGTTAACTTGAAGTCCAAGTTCCTCTCCCAACTGAACCACATTAAAGAAGTAACTCAAAACCTGGACTGTAACTTAACTGTAAAATATGACTTGTTGCATTGAAGATGCACAAATACTCAATTTAGATCCAGGTGAATATTTTTCTCCTAAAGAGGAAGCCAAATAAGATTTAAATTTAACAAACACCAGTATTAATGAAAGACTATATTTCATCTTGCGATCAGTGAAGAGATATAGGATCTTCTAAGAAGATCAGTGTAGAAAAATCCTCCAACGTGCATGTAAATATTAAAGTATGCAAAACAGTTGAAAACCAAGGAGTGCTGTTTTCAAATGATTATGCAAGAATATCCTAGCCAAGTGGTTTGTAATTTTTCAAACCATAAGTCAACTATTCATGTCCTTCCCTGTTCTTTTCTCCAGGTCTGCTGTCTCTTTCAGTTAAGGGTGCAGAGGTAGCATCTCTGACTATGAATGTGATTCAGAGTATTCCTAATCTGGACTGGCTATCTGTTTGGATCAAAGCATATGCTTTTGTTCACACTGGTGATAACACCAGAGCAATCAATACCATCTGGTAAGGAGATGTTATGTACTGTGCGGGAGGGGTGATTGAGGGTTCCTGTGTTTGTGTGTTGAAACATCAACCAGAAGAGAAACTTTTTATGTATGCTTCTACTTAAGGGGGACTTTGCTGTACTGGAAAATGATTTTAAATGTCCAGTATCCACTTTAAAAAAAAAAGTACTGTCCATTTTTTTTTCTTCCCAACTGCACAGCTTCTGGAGATAGGGTTGCCAAACTCTGGACGTATTCCTAGAGGTTTCATCTCACACAATCCTGCCTCCAACCACCCCACCCCCACGCTCTCGCTTTTGGTCATGCGACACAACACGTCCAAAAAAAATTTAAATTTTTTATTTACAATTACATCCAGAAATTAACTTTCAATGAATGAAGTCTGCTGGCCTGTTTGAGCAATGCAGGCTGAATCTGTGGGCGTGACTTCTTTTCCTGACAGATTTGGTGGGCATGTCTTCTCCTCACAGACTTTTCCAGCCACGGCAACTCACGCTGCTCAGAGGCTGGGTTGATAGCGCACAATTTTTAAAAAGTTCACATTCAAGCAATTCGACACCACGGAGCCCACGATAAGTAATTTAGTTAATTTTATTATCAGGAGCGGCGGTGACTGATGCCTCGCCACTCCGAGCAATTTCTGGCCCAATGTCCCTATGATTTTTCTCCTGGATTGCTTGTAGCGGTGTCCTGGAGATTAATCTTTAATTCCTGGAGGGTTAGCAACCCTATCTGGAGACTTGGTGTCAACTTGTAAACTGAAAAACAGACAATCTGCTTACGTGAGAGAGCTAACTGGCATCCTCCTCACTCCTGAATACAGATATGGATGTGATCATTATTAGATACTCAATATAGCACATCAGCTGAGGTTAAAGCTTCATGGTCTTTCAGTTTTTATTTGTAATTTGAGAGGGAGTAATTAAGATCAGTTCCTGGAGTGGATGAAAAACAACAAAGAAGTTTCATTTTGAAGGTGTAAGGTTTTAGAGAAATACAGTCCCATTTTGTTCCATTTAATTTTGTGCTCCAGGCCCATTTAAGCACAAGTATAGTTGTAATACCGAGGCCATATTCTGATATGAAGCCTGACTGTGTTCTATTGTTTTTAATCGTATATATCTTTCAAGATTTTGGGAGAATTTAAACCGATTGTATAATAAGGAGATTTCAGTGAAAAGTGCTATTTCCTGCCTTATAATTTAAGAATGTTAGCATTTCACCCCTGATGGATCAGCATGTAGCTCACTAGGAATGCTACAATTAGCCTTGGTATCCCTTGGTTAGGATGGAGAAAATTGACCATTGTTTCTGTTAGTGATTGCTTGTGTGTGTGTGAGAGAGATCGATCGAGATCAGAACAGCATTAAGCATGACTCTGAAGCCCTCTGCAGTCAGTTTGCCTGTTTGCACTCACATGAAGGATGGCCACATGAGCAATGCACCCATTGAACCACATCTCAGAAAGGAGTCAACGTCCTTCTGGAGGGGAGAAAATTGGCGAGAATTTTTTTTGTTTTGAAGTGGTAGCTTTCCAATCCCTGCACTATAATTAATAGTCAGTACATTATTACAGCTGTTTTATGTTCACAGCTCCCTGGAGAAGAAGTCATTATTGCGGGATAATGTGGATTTAATGGGAAGCCTGGCAGACTTGTATTTCAGAGTGGGTGACAACAAAAATGCCATCTTAAAGTTTGAGCAGGCTCAGATGCTGGATCCGTATATAATTAAGGGTAGGTATCATACAAATAGATGCCAATAAATTTGCAATTCCCGATTGTTTGAGATATCGCCAACTTATCTGTTCACTCAATAATTATAGATATACTTTAAAAAGACACCTGAAGGTTTTGGCTGCTCAATGTATTTGAAGCCATGATGAGAGTTAAATTGACTCGCTCAACAGCATACATTTCTTAAACATAAACAATGTTTACGCAGAAATAAAAATATTGACGTGTTAATAGTTTACTTGATATTTACAAGTTTCAGTACAAAATTTGCAGATCTAGAATTAAATGTGGAACATATATGACGTTACAATAAACTATCAGATGTAAATTCTGTTTTCAAACTCCCCCCCCCCCCCCCCCCCCTCTTTAGGAATGGATGTGTATGGCTACCTTTTGGCAGGTGAGGGTCGACTAGAGGATGTAGAAAATTTAGGTGGACGTTTATTCAACATCTCTGATCAACATGCAGAACCATGGGTTGTCTCAGGGTAGGTATTGAATTTTTTAGGAAGAAACAAAACAATCTTCCAAATTAACTGAATTCTTTTTTTTAAACTGTGAGGATTTCTGAAAGGGAGGAGGGAGGAACTGTCATAAATGAGAAGTATCTGGAGCAATATAGATTTGAAGACCATGAGAAACTGGTGTTGTTCACAAAGCAGCTCTGTATAACTGAACAGTAAAACACTGCCAACTGGAAGGTTATGGCCCTGCAATTGTATCAAGATTCTATTTTTATCGAGATTTGAACAGCACACACTGTGCTGTGTATCATGCAGAAGCTGTACACTATTTGTACAGCAGGGTGATGCATGTATACAAAGGAGGATGTCAATCACTTATACAGGAGACCTATACTACTTGTTCACAGCTGCACTCCCAAAATGAGATGTTAAATAGATGAATCTGACTGGCTTCCCAAATACTGTGTGTGTGTGTGTGTGTGTGTGTGTGTTTTGTACATTGTGCTGTAAAACATTTACACACACATCAGTTCTACAGTGCTACAAGTAGCAAGGTATAGTGAATGAGAATGCTGTATAGATATTTGTGCTTTGGGCAGCTGAAGGATTATTCAGACTTTGCCAATTCTGTGGTATCACTCTGCTCATAGAGGTGGCTAGAGATTATAAATTGGGTCACCTCATTCAGGGACCTAGTTGGGACTCATCATTTTTCGAGTCTTAGTGTGACCATCCAACGGGATAAAATCTAATATAAGTGGTGTGACAAAGCACTTTAATTATAGTGCTGCAATTCTGAGCACTGGGCTAGTTTAATTAGTTCACCTTTTTTCTTGATCACAAATTTAAAATTTATTAAAAAAAATAAAATGAATGTGGGAAAAATAAGCAAAACCTGGAAGTTTTGCAGATAGTGATTGTGGCTTGACTAAATACAAATGGTAAATCATAAATGAACAAATGGTCCCTTGTGATTGAAGCTGGAAATAGCAGTGATTTAATAACGACCACCATTTGCATTTATATAGCACCTTTAACATAGAAAGAACGCCCTAAGGCGCTTCAGAGGCATAAGGAATAAACGAATCCTGAGACTAAAAGTGATATTAGGAGAAGTGACCATAAGCTTGGTGGAAGAGGTGGGTTTTAAGAAGGCTCTTAAAGGCAAAGTGGGAGGTGGAGAGGCCGAGTAGCCTAAGGAGGGAATTCCAAAGCATGGGGCCTAGGCGGCTGAAAGCATAGCTGTAAATGGTGGGGCGAAGAGAAGGGGGGATGCACAAGAGGCTAGAGTCCGATGAATGGATAAGTTGGTGGAGGATGTGGAATTGAAGGGTTGAACAAGGTTACAGAGATGGGGAGGGGTGAGGCTATGAAAGGATTTAGACATGAGGATGGGAATTGAGCCACTATGAGCCAATGTAGGTCAATGAGGATAAGGGTGATGGTAAGCAGGACTTGGTGCGGGATAGGATATGGTCTTGGATGAACTGGTTTGTGGATGGTAGGCCGGCTAGGAAAGCACTGGAGGTGTTAAAGACATCAATGATGGTTTCAGCAACAGATGGTAGGGACGGAGATGGGCAATATTATGGAGCTGGAAGTAGTCAGTCTTTGTAATACAGCAGATACGGGGTTGGAAACTCAGGGTTGAATAGAACTCCAAGCCTGTGAACAGTCTGGTTCAGCCTGAGACAATGGCTATGGAGAGGAATGAAATCATCGTGTGGGCCGCAGACCATGGCTTCAGTTCTACCAATGTTTATCTGGAGGAAATTGCTGCTCATCCAAGACTGGATCTCAGGCAAGCAGTCTGACAACACAGACAATGGAGGGGTCGAAGGGGTGATGAAAAGGTAAAGATGGGTGCAGTCAGTATGCATGTGGACGCAATGATCCTAAAGCTGCAGATGACGTCACCAAGGGATGTCATGTAGATGAGGAAGAGGTGGGTGCCAAGGATAGATCCTTGACTGACTCCAGAGGTAATATTGCAGGGGCAGAAAATTTATATAACAGAATAAACACAAGATTCAACATTAAGAAAAAAATTGCAATCTTACCCATAAGCATGCCCATTCAATCTTTCAATCACTCCAATAACTCCCCTTCTCCCCATGCCAATACACAAGAGACCAACGCATCCACAGGACCTCATGAGCATTCCTGATCTCTAAAACTTCATGGCCCAGTCCACCCAGCTAAGACCTAAAATTTTAAGCCAAACTGTGGCACTGCAATTCCCATGTGCCACTGTGCAGCCCAGCTCACATTGTAGCAAGTGCACATTTGAATGTAATTGTACTGTGAAGCTGATGTGACCTAACCAAACAACCAGACTATAACTGTCGCAAAGTATCATGCAGCCCACGCCCTATACTTCCTGCAGTAAGCATTAAAAAATTGTAAGAATTTATTAGTGCCACTCACAATTGGATATATTTTAGTATATTAGAAGTGTTATCTATCATTCGTTTCTTTGCCTTGTTGTCTCTGCAGGTATCAGTGTTTGTACAGCAAACGATATTCACGTGCGCTGTATCTGGGAGCAAAAGCAATTCAGTTAAATAGTAACAGCGTGCAAGCCTTACTATTAAAAGGTGCTGCTTTGCGAGCCCTGGGCAGAATCCAGGAAGCTATCATACACTTCCGAGAAGCAATGCGTCTTGCCCCCTGCAGAATGGATTGCTATGAAGGCAAGTTACTTATTAACATATCCTAATGGCAGCATAATGAATTTCCTAAATTCTATAGCAGTTGTATACTAAGGATGTAATGGAGTTATATAAAATCAACGTATAAACAGTGGCAAAGCAGAATAGCTTAGAATTCTGTTTTAATCCATAAACTGCTCAGTATTATTTAATGTTGCACCCTTGCACAGTGAGATCAGAAGTTCAATGGCCCTGAGCAGATTAAGAACCAATGTTGCCACTTTAAATATATATAACTATATATAATATATATGGTTGCATCTTCTAATGAAAGCTCCTTATTGGGGATTTCCCATTTTAAATTTGTCCACAGATACCTGTTAACATTTGCATGTAACCCTTTTCTTATGATGCTTGTAGCTTTTTTAAATAAAATTTTCCAATTAGTGTGCCAGTGATGCTGAAATATTTTAAGAGCTGCTTTACACCTGTATGCAATTTCAAGCACTGGCCTTTGGGTGGCAACAGAGCAAAATTTTCAGGACTTTTCCCAGCTCTGATACGTCCTACTCCCCCCCACAACAAGGTATGTGAGTGGTGAGGGATGCAAGGAAGTGATCAGAGATAGCTTGGTCTCGTTATGCCCAACCTTCTAACCCTGCCTTACCTGACGATTCCACTTGGTCTCGGCTTCTAATGTTCAACACCACAGACTAGTATATAATAAAGTTCTTTTAATTACTCGTGAAAAAACAACAGACAAATTGTTTATTAGGCTTCAGGAAATACAACATGATGACTAATTGACAATAGCAGGCTGTTGAGCACATGATGATTAATTGACAATAGCAGGATTGTTGCTATTATAAAGAAACAGGAATTTCAGAACAGAAGAGAGGTTATTTAGCCCATTTTGCCCATGCTATCTCCACATTAGAGCTAACAGCTCTGATCCTAAATCCTTGTTCTTTCCCTGCACCTCTTCAATATTTATTTAATTCTTCTTCACTTGACTTCAATAGTCATATGTAATAATACATTGCATATTCTTAATATCCACCTGCCTGGAAAAAAGTTCTAACCTTCCCTTTATGCTTCTAGTACGAATCCAAAGTTTAAGCACCTTGTTTTTGATTTCACTGATCAGTATTTACCTTCTCGAACCCTTTCATAATTTTGAACGCCTGGTAGATCCTTCCCTTCTTTTAACCTTCTCTGTTCTAGTGAATACAGCCCTAGTTTTTCAAATGTCTCATCAGGGAGCCTTTGTCCCAGTTTCAATACATAACCTATTGTATCTTCAAAACATTAATAACTCTTTTGTATTCTATCATGTAGTTTTACAAAGTTAAACATTTTCTTTAACACTTTCTTAAGTAGCTTGACATTTTAACTATTAACTATTTTTCCCCAAAGTCTTAGCTACGCCATCATTGCACTTTGTATCTACAGGTCTAGTTGAATGTTATTTGGCTTCAAACAGCATACGTGAAGCAATGGTGATGGCGAATAATGTCTTCAAAACACTGGGTCCAAATGCCCAAACCTTGACCCTTTTTGCCACTGTATGCTTGGAAGACCCAATGACACAAGAGAAAGCAAGAACACTGCTGGATAAAGCTCTGGCACAGAAATCTGATTACCTGAAAGCAGTGGTCAAAAAAGCAGAACTTTTGAGTAAGTTATATTTGACTTAATGAAATTGTGTTGTTAATAAGCAATAATAATGCACTAAAATTTAATTTTCTGGGATTTTTATAGACTTTTGTTTGAAAAGGTACTATAATTTCAAGTATAGCTTTAATCCCCTTTTGAGATAGAATTTAGGGGAGAGTAGAAAATAGATGTATTTTGTGCTCCATCTATGGACATCAATTTGTGCCCTCATTCACATAAATATTTTTTTCATAAGGAAACTTATTATGAAAATAAGGAAGTGATGCGGACTATGTACAAGACATTAGTTAGGCCACAACAGAATGTAGCATGTATTTCTGAGCACCCCATTATAGGAAGGATATTAGAACCATGGAAAGGGTACCACAAAGATTCAATACAAAAGAATCAAGAATGAAAGGTTATAGTTTTTTTTAAAGTTTGAAAAATTGAGGTTTTTATCACACACATAGAAGGTTAAGGGAGAGTCAAAGGTTTTGAAAAATTGTTTCTGGTAGTTGGCAAATCGGTAGCAAGCAGGCATAGATTCAGGATTGTCAATGGAAAGAAAGAAGTTGCATTTATATAGTGCCTTTCAGGACCTCAATGCACCAAAGCTTCACAGCTAATAAATTACTTTTGAAGTGTAGTGATTTGCTTTCTAGGCAAATGGGGCAACCAACAACAAACACCACATTTAGTGGTGAGATGAATGACCAGTTAACCTGATTTTGTTGGTGTTGATTGAGGGATAAATGTTGGCCAGGACACTGGGAGAACGCCACCATTCTTCTTTGAATAGTGTCAAGAGATCTTTTTCATCCACCTGAGGTGGCAGACATGCCCTCGGTTTAACACCTTATAGAGAAGATGGTACCTCCAGCAATGCAGCGCACTCTCCATACTGCACTGCAATGTTGGCCTAGATCATGTGCTCAAGTCCTATGGTGGGGCTTAAACCCATGAGCTTCTGACTCAGAGGCAGGAGTCCTACCACGAAGCCAAGGCTGACCCAAGAGCAAAAGAAGTTAGAAGAAATTCTTTCACATAGAGGGTTTTTGGAACAAGAAATGCTTTACTGCAATAATATTTAAATATGAATTGGATAAGTATTGGTACAGGAAAAATATATTAAGATATGGGAGAAGGGGAGAGAAATGAGATTTAGAGTAAATGGCTCCCATTGAAGAGCTAACTGATGTTATGGACTAATTGTCTTTTTGTACTGTGAATTCTATGATCCTATGTGTCTTTTAAGTTACGAAGAAAAACTTGCATTTGTCTGTGCGTATACATGTACGATGTATAAGATTCTAATGTTTTATATATACTAATCAATCTCATGATATTGCACATGGAGAGTTGCGAGCAAATGTGGTCCTCAGGTGAAATGGAGTTATGGATGAGAGGTAATTGGATCAGGGCATACAGCTGAAATTCAGTTCCCATTTTAAAGTCAGAATTTCTTTTTCTTTATTTCCATTATAAATTCCTATATTTACATTTATAATGGAAACTGCTTATGTGAAGCTTGCCATGCTGTAATAACACTCTCCTGCAGGTGATTGTGCTGCAGCACTGTATCCGGGTGCGGGGGCTATAATTGCAGCCTGACAAGCTTCACATGGGTAGTTTCCATTATAAATGTAGGAATAGGAATTATAGCGGAAAATATTGACAGGTAGTGCTTGCAAATGTGTGTGAGATCTAATATAATTTATCTTTTGTCCATTTAGAATGTAACTTGCATTTCTGCACACTTTTTTTAAAAAAAAACTGTTCGAAAATTTCCACAGCTTGTCTAACAACAAATTTTGACAAATGAGGGAGAGCTTGGAGAATTGTATTAAAATAAGTTTTGTCAAACCTGCAAGCTGCACCGTCTTTTAAATTTTCATTGTTTATCTTGTCTCAAGATTTTAGGAGAGTGTGAAGGAAACCTTGCATGCAATTTCCATTTTTGCTTGAAACAGCTGCCCAGAATTTGTTTCCATTTTCTTTAAAAGAAACTACTTTGTGACCACTTTCAGGCTTTACAGTTCGGTACTATCATCTAATGGAAAGGTGTTTACAAGGCATTCTAAGAAGTTGATTTACGAGTGCTAATGGAAAAATTTCCAAACTAGCTTTGTGTTGCTTTATATCAAATTTTTAGAAAATTAAATTGTCATAATTTAACCTGTACTCCTGAAGTTTTGTGATAAGGTACATGACCAGTAGATGAAGACATAAAAAGTATTCAATAAATAAAACAAACAAATATTTACCAGAATGGAATCTGATTTTTTTTCTTCTGTGCTTAAACACCTCTGGAATATATATAAATATATTTAGAAATATTGCATGATTTATTTGCCCAATTCTGGTAATATTTAGCATTCTGTTTATAGACTATCAGTGTTTCATAGACTAAATTTTAGTGTATTTTTAAAGTTAGGTGGGAGGTTTAGTACTCTGGTTATCAAATAAAAAGAAAATATTTACAAAGGGGTTGATTTTTAATTTCAGTTGATCCATCTGGGAGAGCTGGAGCAAAAGCAAAATGCTTCTCCATAGATGGGAGAGGAAAATTAGGGCAAATGAAACACTACACCTCCTAGTGGTCAGTTTGAAAACCGGTGACTCGCCCAGTATCAGGGGTAATTGAAGTGATGGTATGAAGAACCTACTGTAACTAAAATAACTTTATATTCTGTACTTTTAATATTTGAAGACGACTGCCATGGTTTCCAAAATCTCATTAACTTACTCTAGGTCGAGAACAGAAGTATGAAGAAGGTATAGCTCTTTTGAGAAATGCGCTGGCAAATCAGAGTGTTTGTGTTCTACATCGGATGCTTGGAGATTTTCTCGTAGCTGTAAGTGATTACCAGGAAGCAATGGACCAATACAGCATTGCATTAAGGTACATAAAGCAAGTATATTTATATTATTGCCTGTGATTAAACCATACTTGCTTTTCTTTTTAATGGTTGTCTTATTGGTTTTTAGAAACTGCAGTTGAGCACAAATGAACTGACCCGGTTCTGAAATTAGTATAGTTCAAGCACCAGATGCTTGTGTGTTCTATCCAACAGAAATCACAATCAAATTAGTTTAAATCTGTTTCAATTGACATTTGTGCTCATCTGCCATTGTTAGAGAGGTGTGACAGTTCTTAGTCATTAAGCAGCAATATAGTGCAAGGGGGAGCGAATCTGGGAAAACTGTAGGAATACAGCACTTGTCAGTCAATTCCAAGGTGAAACTTGACAAGCTTTTGAGGACCCGCTTTCCCATCCTCCCAGCTGATTCAAAATCCCTTAATGTTATGCAAGATAATAAAATTGCTGTTTTTGTACAGAAGTGATTGCAATCAAATGTCACTTTGTAAAAGTGGAGGAGTGAATGCTCATATTTGAGTAAAGTAGGATTTTTTTGGGGAACAGGTCATTTTGTTCAGTAATACTACTTATAACCTCAAATTGATTTGTTTCTTGCTAAGAGCTAGATTCTCATGACATTCTTGAAGGTGTCTGCTCTGCTGCTTTGAACTGCCTGGAATTATCCCACCTCCCGTGGGATTGTGTCTGGCTTGTGCTATATACCTCTCTGCAGTGATACGCTGATAGTGGGGAACTCAGTATGAGAATGATCACAGGCGTAACCCATGTTTTAACAACGGAGGGGCACAGTCCATTGGGACGTACCATAACAGCAGTTTATTTTTACAGCAGGTGCTGGAAATCTGAAATAAAAACAGAAAATGCTGAAAAAACTCAGCAAGTGGGCAGCATCTGCGGAGAAAGGACCAGAGTTAACGTTTCAGGTCGAAGACCTTTTGTCAGACCATTCTGACGAGCTTGCTGAGCTTTCCCAGCATTTTGAGTTTATTTTTACACATATATTCAGTAATCAAGATTTCAGGAATCTAGATCTCTTCAATTTTGTAATTTCCTTCCTGTTGTCAGAAAATTGAGATTTTTCTAGGTATGTTCTAAATACGCCATGTGGTATGGTGCTGAGCCATATGTACCAGGGAGATTCAGGTTCATTTCCTGGTTTGTGCTCAATTACTTGGTATCAACTAAGGTAACTGTGAGGTGCCACATTTGGCCTTAGTGCCCACAGGCTAAGGTAGGGAATATTAGCCAGCGTATTGTCGTCTTGATCACTGTCTTGTGGTCCTTGCTGCAACAAATTTGTGTGGATGCCAAGTGAGGACAATGTTGGGCTTGGCTATAATTACTCCCACAGCTGAATAGCCCACTGACTTTCATTTCCTGGGCTCTAATGTGAAGCTTGGTCCAAGGTACCAGAAAGTTATTGCCACCCATGCAGCCATACCTCAACAAAGGTTGCCATCTTGAGGAGAGGAAGGATAAGTGGGGGGGGGGAAATCAAATGTGAGGGGAAGGGAGTTAGATGCTAATGCAAATGGGGTTTACTAAACCCACATATTTAAGGAATTTGCATTGTTCTGATCAGTGGTGTTTGTATTCTGACACCCGAACTACAAATTTTGCAACTGGCTCATGATCCATACATTGCCCTTTTGATGTGTGCTTAAATCCTGTACAAAAGAGTAACTGTCCACATTATTCGAAATAACACTGAATTTGTTGCTTTTGGTCATTATTACTTTTTATTGCTTTGTAGTTTCTGACGCTATCTCTGACAACAGATATTTAAAGCCTTCAACTTGGTTTTCTCTCTTTTTCCTCCAAACTTCTGTGCTGAGATCTGCATCTTATGGCAATACCAGTAGGATTAGAGCATACTCTATACCAGAAAGTAGTAATTCCAGAAGTAATTGTTTAGTAACTTGTTTTCCATTTTGCAGCATGGATCCCAATGATCAGAAGTCTTTAGAGGGAATGCAGAAGATGGAGAAGGAAGAAAGTCAGACTGAGGCAGCGCAAGAGGAGGACGTGGATGACATGGAAGGTAGTGGAGAAGAGGGAGACCTGGAGGGGAGTGACAGTGAGACTGCGCAGTGGGCAGACCAAGAACAGTGGTTTGGCATGCAGTGAGAAAAGCATTGAAATCCTCACACATAATGACTTGTGGGCCTTTTCAAATGAACTGACATGTTTGGAGTCCATGCCCCTTCTGTTACCCAGATGGGTTGGATTTTATAACTAATTATAATCATTGCTTCATAATACAGAGGAAAATACATGGTCAGGAATCTTAACTTTTATTTCACAAGTTGTATTTCTACTGTAACTGTACATCTTTGTACAAATTTATGTTTATTGCTTTACAAAAGTACCGTTCCTCTCCCCATAATGTTTATTTAGATCAGTTAACTGATGCTGTGCCATCAGACTGGGCTTGTGTGAAATATTCTTAATGTTAAGTGTTTCTTATAATTTACATATTTCAGTTTTGAGTATTCATTTTTCCAATTGATGAAAGCTGCACCATGAGCCTAATGTTTTGGGTGAAGGGATTACTTAAATTCAAGCCAAACTAAACTCTGGATACTGAAATATTATACTAATTTGATAATATTTTCATTCATGAAAGCTTTAAAATCTAACCAAGGATGGCCAAGGACAGGGATATATAAAAAAAACATTGTGAATCCTGAAGCTAAATTTTAAATAGCAAGCGATGGATCTCTTATTAAAGTTGAGTTCAGAGATTTAAAATGTTGACTGTACCTTCAGTTTTATCTTGAATCGTTCTCCCTCTTTCAATGCACTTTCCCATTGACGCCATTATTTTTTCAACTTGCCACATCCAGCAGAATATATTTTGAACTATTAAACTCTCAGATCCATTACCTGTCAGACTTTTCTTTTACGTTAACACCAGGATTTACTTTAACATTTGCTCTGTAGTATTTGTTATTAACTAGCTCTTTTTGCAGCACGCAAGAATTAAATTCTGCACACAGCTGCATCCAACTTCATTATAACTTATTATCTGTATTAAATCTTTTTGATAGCTGTGATGTTCTGCGTGTGTACTTTCACCAGCTGGTTCTTGCAAGAACATAATGTTTTGATAACTGTATTGTGTATTTTGTAAAGTATGTGAAGGTGGAATAAAATTTTGCTGTACTAATTAAAATGTATACAATGTATACACCAGTTGTGAGCATCATTGTATATGAAATGCACGTATTTTTTCCTTTAAATAAAAAATAATGTCCTTCATTGTTGGTAGCTTCTCATCGTTTTAGTTCAAAGTGAATTACATGGTGTTTGAAGTAACTCTTCACTTTAATCCTGTCAAGAGTTCAATGGTATTTGTGTGCCAAAGTATATAATCATGTTTTGCTTTGGGTGTACATCACATTTCAAAGCGTTTGACAACTTATTTGAATAATTATCTGTTGTCAACTGCTGATTCTCAAATATAGACTGGTAATTTTTCCTACCAATCACACTTCAACTCACAAAGCTAGCCAGCTGGTCACGTTGCTCAATTTTCTGCAGCCCACCCCCACACACTGACCCTTCTGCTAAGGGAAATGTGCCCTTCCTATCCATTCTATCTAGGCCCCTCATGATTTTATACACCTCAATTAAATCACCCCTCAGCCTCCTCTGTTCCAATGAAAACAATTCCAGCCTATCTAATCTTTCCTTTTATAGCTAAAATTCTCCAGTTCTGACAACATTCCTCGTAAATCTCCTCTGTACCCTCTCTAGTGCAGTCACACGTTTTCTGTAATGTGATGACCAGAACTGTATGCAGTACTCTAGCTGTAGCCTAACTAGTGTTTTATACAGCTCTAGCATAACCTCCCTGCTCTTATATTCTATACCTCAGCTAATAAAGAAAAGTATCCCATATGTCTTCTTAACCACCTTGTCTACCTGTCCTGCTACCTTCAGGGATCTGTGGACATGCTCTGCAAGGGCCCTCCGTTACTCTACACCTCTAAGTATCCTACCATTTATTGTGTCTCTAATAGGCCCTACTCTTTCCTTAATTATCCTCTTGCTCTTTATGTATTTATAAAACATCTTTGAGTTTTCCTTGATTTTTACTTGTCAGTATTTTTTCATGCCCTCTTTTTGCTTCCTAACCTTTTTAATATCACCCCTGCACTTTCTATTCTCCTCTAGGCTTTCTGCAGTATTGAGCTCTCTGTGTCTGACATAAGCTTCCCTTTTTTGCCTCACCTTACCCTCTATGCTCCTTGACATGCAGGGAGCTCTAGGTTTGGCATTTCCACCCTTTTTATTTGTGGGAACATATTTGCTCTGAACCCTCACTGGGGTGCCTCCCACTGTTCTGACACTGATTTACCTTCAAGTAGCTGTTTTCAGTCCACTTTTGCTAAATCACTTCTCAGTTTAGTTAAAATTTGCCTTTCCCCAATTGAGAACTTTAACTTCTGTTCTATCTTTGTCATTTTCTATAACTATGCTAAATCTAACTGAATTATGATCTCTACCACCAAAATGCTCTCCCACTGATACTCCTTCCACCTGCCCAGCTTCATTCCCTAAAACCAAGTCCAGAACTGTCCCCTCTCTTATTGGGCTTGCTACATACTGGCTAAAAAAGTTCTCCTGAATGCATTTTAAGAATTCTGTGCCCTCTATAGCCTTTTACACTGATTCTATCCCAGTTAATATTAGGATAGTTGAAATCCCCTACTATTACTGCTCTATTGTTTTTGCACTTCTCAGAAATTTGCCTACATATTTGCTCTTCTATCTCCCTCTGACTTCCAATAGTGTGATTGCCCCCTTTTTATTCTTCAGCTCAACCCATATGGCCTCATTTGATGATCCTTCTAACATATCATCCCTCCTTGCTGCTGTAATTGTTTCCTTTAACAATATTGCCACCTCCCCTCCTTTTTTAATTCCCCTCTCTACTTGTCTGAAAACACTGTAACCAGGAATGTTGAGCTGCCATTCCTGCCCCTCTTTAAGCCATGTTTCAGTAATAGCTATGATATCATACTTCCACATGCCTATCTGTGCCCTCAGCTCATCTGCCTTATTCATTAGGCTCCTTGCATTGTATACACCATTAAGCACTGCCAAACTCCTTTGTTGGCTATTTTCTAACCTTTGTTTCCTCTGTCTTCCAAACTTACTTACTAATTTTCTGCCTTCCATTTCCAGCTCTGCTTCTCTCCCTTCTGAATCTACACTCAGGTTCCCATCCCCCTGCCAAGCTAGTTTAAACCCTCCCCAACAGCACTAGCAAAACTCCCTGAAAGGCGATTGGTCCCAGCCCTGTTGAAACGCAACTTGTACAGGACTCACCACCCCCAGAACCAGTCCCAATGCCCCAGGAATCCAAAGCCCTCCCTCCTGCACCATCTCTCCAGCAGTGCATTCATCTGCACAATACTCCTATTTCTGTACTACCTCTTTCCTAGCTCCCTAAAATCTGCCTGCAGGACCTCATCCTTCTTTCTATCTATGCCATTGGTACCGATATGGACCATGATCTCTTGCTGTTCATCCTCCACCTGCAGGATGTTCTGCAGCCACTCAGTGACATCCTTGACCCTGGCACCAGAGAGGCAACATACCACCATGGAATTGCGTCTGCGGCCGCAGAAACGCCTATCTGTTCCCCTAACTATTGAATCCCCTAGCACTATTTTAAATTCACAAGCTTTCGGAGGCTTCCTCCTTCCTCAGGTGAACGAAATGAAATCCTCGAAATGAAATCGCATTTATAATTCACAGAACAATGCTTGGTGATTACAGACAGTTTTTTCAACTGCCCGTTGCCAAGGCAATCAGTGTGCAGACAGACAGGTGTTACCTGCAAGGTCTCAGAATATACAAATCACCAAAAAAAAAACAACAAACAAAAAAAAGAGATAGAGAGGTAGAAACATAGAAAAGACAGCAACTGACCCGTTATATTAAAAACAGATAACATTTGTTCGCTGGTGGGGTAACGTGTAGCGTGACATGAACCCAAGATCCCGGTTGAGGCCGTCCTCATGGGTGCGGAAGTTGGTTATCAATTTCTGCTCGACGATTTTGCGTTGTCGTGTGTCGCGAAGGCCGCCTTGGAGTACGTTTACCCGAAGGTCGGTGGATGAATGTCCATGACTGCTGAAGTGTTCCCCGACTGGGAGGGTACCCTCCTGTTTGGCGATTGTTGCGCGGTGTCCGTTCATCCGTTGTCGCAGCGTCTGCATGGTCTCGCCAATGTACCATGCTCTGGGGCATCCTTTCCTGCAACGTATGAGGTAGACAACGTTGGCCGAGTCACAGGAGTATGAACCATGCACCTGGTGGGTGGTGTCCTCTCGTGTGATGGTGGTATCTGTGTCGATGATCTGGCATGTCTTGCAGAGGTTACCGTGGCAGGGTTGTGTGGTGTCGTGGACGCTGTTCTCCTGAAAGCTAGGTAATTTGCTGCGAACGATGGTCTGTTTGAGGTTGGGTGGCTGTTTAAAGGCGAGTAGTGGAGGTGTGGGGATGGCCATAGCGAGGTGTTCGTCGTCATTGATGACATGTTGAAGGCTGCGGGGAACACTTCAGCAGTCATGGACATTCATCCACCGACCTTCGGGTAAGCGTACTCCAAGGCGGCCTTCGAGACACACAACGCAAAATCGTCGAGCAGAAATTGATAGCCAAGTTCCGCACCCATGAGGACGGCCTCAACCGGGATCTTGGGTTCATGTCACGCTACACGTTACCCCACCAGCGAACAAATGTTATCTGTTTTTAATATAACGGGTCAGTTGTTGTCTTTTCTATGTTTCTACCTCTCTATCTCTGTTTTTTTTTGTTTGTTGTTTTTTTTTTGGTGATTTGTATATTCTGAGACCTTGCAGGTAACACCTGTCTGTCTGCACACTGATTGCCTTGGCAACGGGCAGTTGAAAAAACTGTCTGTAATCACCAAGCATTGCTCTGTGAATTATAAATGCGATTTCATTTCGAGGATTTCATTTCGTTCACCTGAGGAAGGAGGAAGCCTCCGAAAGCTTGTGAATTTAAAATAAAATTGCTGGACTATAACTTGGTGTTGTAAAATTGTTTACAATTATCATACAGGAAAACACGGCAACCAATTTGCACACAGCAAGGCCCCACAAACAGAACAGATAATCTGTTTTTTAATGATGGTGGATGAGGGATAAATGTTGGCCAGGACACCTTCCCACCCCTCTTCAAGTAGCATCATGGGATTTTTTATATCCACCTGAACAGATAGCTGAAGCCACAGTTGAAAGTCTCCCCCAAAAGATTTTGAAACACGCTACGGATGTAACAAAATGGTTCTTTATAAATCTGTCCTGAATGGCACGGTTTTAAGTGCGTGAGTTTTGTACACTTATATGGGCATTTTAGAGCAATTATAACTTCAATTTTAGCACTCAGAGCTTTGTCAAGAACGGACCAAAAATAAAGAGGAATGTTGCCTTTAGACAATGGGTAAGATGCATGATTCTCAACTGCTCCAGTCTAATCTTTGGTGTATAAGTACCACTTTACAAAAAAACTGAATTGGGCTATTGAGTACAGCAGAAGTTTTCTTTGTATAAAGATTAAAAGTATAAGTAATTATATGGGTAACTATTAGTTATTGCAGTACATTCTTCCTTCCTTAGACCATTAAGATTTACTGCAATGTACTTGCTACAAACTTCCAAGAGCACAGGTTGTATGGCCACCGAGTCCTTTGCTGCAATATATATGTTGAGTTTGTTTCCCATGACATTTACCTTGGTTGCTGGTCTTGCAGAATTTTTTTTTGTCTGTTAGTTTTAATGTTCTCATTCAACATTTATTTATGTACAGTTACCTGAACCTGTCCCATTTGTTCAAACTGGAAAAAAGCAGAATTTTGCTTGTGCTTAGTTCAAGGTAATATTCTTCACTGCAAGAGGCCCTAATACTATGCAATGCTACAAGCAATTAAAAAAAATAATTTCTCTTGACTTATATTGAATAATTGGATTTTAAAAAATCAGAAGGTCACAGCCAAAATGATGTCTTAATGTTGTATTGAATGAGTCACTACAACAGAGAACAATACTGTTTTTAAAATCTAGCCCCATGTACCATTTTTGTGATCAAAATATTCTCTTGGCAGATAACTAGTTGCATTGGGCAATGTCCTATATTCTACTAATAGCCTGCCTCGGGAATACATTAAATTTTGTGATTCAGAAAATTTCTGTGTGAACATTTGCTGAGGTCTCAGCCACTAGCACATTATTAAATATTTGCCCCAAACATGGACTCAGAAATAGGCCCAGACACTGTTGTGTTACACTTATTAGTGTGGCTTGGAGGCCATTTGACAGATGAATTTTAAAGTATTTTGCATGGTACAGATACATAATGGTCAACACAAACCTGTTTCATTTGTGAGCACATACACTTTAACAAGTGACTGGTTTCATTTTATGCCAAGCTGTAGCAGACTGTATCTAGATAGTGAGTTTGGAGATGGTGTGTAAGTGCAGCAGTTACTCAAGTTAGTCTCTGAGGATGATGTTACAAATAAACTCAGGAGACCAACACGGGACGCAACCAACAGAGTACCCTTTGTCGTCCAGTACTTCCCCGGAGCGGAGAAACTACGCCATGTTCTCCGCAGCCTTCAACATGTCATCAATGAGGACAAACACCTCGCTATGGCCATCCCCACACCTCCACTACTCGCCTTTAAACAGCCACCCAACCTCAAACAGACCATCGTTCGCAGCAAATTACCTAGCTTTCAAGAGAACAGCGTCCACGACGCCACACAACCCTGCCACGGTAACCTCTGCAAGACATGCCAGATCATCGACACAGATACCACCATCACACGAGAGGACACCACCCACCAGGTGCATGGTTCATACTCCTGTGACTCGGCCAACGTTGTCTATCTCATACGTTGCAGGAAAGGATGCCCCAGAGCATGGTACATTGGCGAGACCATGCAGACGCTGCGACAACGGATGAACGGACACCGCGCAACAATCGCCAAACAGGAGGGTTCCCTCCCAGTCGGGGAACACTTCAGCAGTCATGGACATTCATCCACCGACCTTCGGGTAAGCGTACTCCAAGGCGGCCTTCGAGACACACGACAACGCAAAATCGTCGAGCAGAAATTGATAGCCAAGTTCCGCACCCATGAGGACGACCTCAACCGGGATCTTGGGTTCATGTCACGCTACACGTTACCCCACCAGCGAACAAATGTTATGTTTTTAATATAATGGGTCATTTGCTGGCTTTCTCTGCCTTCCGGATGTTTCTGCCTCTCTCTTTTTTTTTCCTGTTTGTTTTTTTGTTGAATGTGTATTCAGGGGTTCTGCAGGTGACACCTCTCTGTCTGAACACGGTGATTGCCTTGGCAACGGGCAGTTGCAGGGGCAGTCTGTAAACACCATGTATTGTTCTATATGTATAAATGCGTAGGCTTCAAGGAGCTCCTGAACATTTACCTGAGGAAGGAGGAAGCCTCCGAAAGCTTGTGAATTTAAAATAAAATTGCTGGACTATAACTTGGTGTTGTAAAATTGTTTACAATTGTCAACCCCAGTCCATCACCGGCATCTCCACATCACAAATAAACTAGCTCATCCTTGTCTGCCTCCAGTGATTTTTTTTATAGCTCACTTTAGCACAGACAAATTGCTTTCAAAGCTTTGTAATTAAATTGTCCACTCCAGCTTCTTGGTGTTCTGATTGAGAACATAATCTCCAATAAATTTTTGATGCTAAAGCCTGAGGGGTTATTTGGAACAAGCCAAACCATCCCCCAGCTCTAGCCTTGAATCTATCTTTCTCTAGTGTCTCTCAATGCCGTGAGCTTAATTTGTCCATGAGACACACTTCCCACTCACTCCCTTGCTCCCATTCCCACTTAACTGCTGACCACCCGACTGCCTTTCCTGGCCCGTGTGCTAGCTGACGTGGTCTTAGGTACTGTCCCCTTTCCTTTCAAAACCATCGTCATCACCCCTGCCTCAAAGAACTCACTCTCGACCCCTCTGTCCTTGCAAACTACCGCCCTATCTCCAACCTCCCTTTCCTCTCCAAAGTCCTTGAACGTGTTGTCTCCTCCCAAATCCATGCCCATCTTCCCTGCCACTCCATGTTTGAACCTCTCCAATCAGGCTTCTGTCCCTGCAACAGCACTGAAACGGCCCTAATCAAAGTCACAAATCACCTCCTCCATGACTGCGATGGTGATGTATTATCCATCCTCATGATCCTCAACCACCCTGCAACCTTTGACAGTTGACCGCACCATCCTCCTCCAATGCTTCTCTTTCGTCCAGCTCAGCGGAACCATCCATGCTTGGTTCCACTCTTACCTAGCCAATCATAGCCAGACCATCGCCAGTAATAGCTTGTCTTCCTGCCTCCACGCTGTTACCACTGGAGTCCCCAAGAATCTATCTTTGGTCTCCTCTTTCTCATCAAAATGCTGCCTCTTGGTGAAGTTATCTGCACACTGACGGCATCCAGCTCTATCGTGACCCCTCCACTGCTTGTCTGACATCCAATCTTCAATGAATCGCAAATTGGTCCAGTTAAACATTTGCAACACCAAAGCCATTGTGTTGGGCCCCCACCACAAACTTCGTACCTTGCCATCCTTTACCAACCATTGTCTCAGTCTGAACCAGGCTGTTCACGGTCTTTCATCTATTCAACCCCGAGTTGAGTTTCCGCCCCATATACTTTCCATCACAAACACTGCCTACTTCCATAATATCACCTGCCTTTGCTTCCAGCCCATCAGCTGTTGAAGCCCTCATCCATGTTGCTGTTATCTCCAGATGCTACTATTCCAATTCTGTCCTGGTCTTGAACTTGGCTGTAAACTCATGACCATAAAGCTCATCCAGAATTCTACAACCTATATCCGAGCTCGCAGCAAGTCCTACTCACCCTTCATCCCTGGCTCCCGGTCCTCCAACATTTCCAATATAAAATTCTCATCCTCTTAATAAATGTCTTCATGGCCTTGCCCCTCCTTATCTCCTCTAGCCTAGAACCACCCCCACCCCAAAATCTCTGTTCCTCTATCTGACCTCTTCAGCATCCCACTTACACCACTTTTCTTCTAAGGCCCACCTTAAAATCCAACTATTTGACCAAGCTCTTGCTCCCCCTCCCACAATCTCATTCTTTGATGTCCATTTTTTTCTGATTACATCACTATGAAGTGGCTTGGGTCATTTTTCTGCATTAAAGGCACTATATAAATACACTTTGGTGGTGCTAGTGAACCAGTAGTATATTGGAAAATTGGGCAAAAAAAATCAAAACGTACAGTGCAGTGATATACCACAAGGACTACTCCTCAGAATCAGTTTCTTTCTTGGACACACGAATCTCCATCAAAGACGGGCACCTCAGCACCTCACTCTACCGCAAGCCCACGGACAACCTCACGATGCTCCACTTTTCCAGCTTCCACCCTAACCACGTCAAAGAGGCCATCCCCTATGGACAGGCCCTGCGAATACACAGGGTCTGCTCAGACGAGGAGGAACGCGATGGACACCTACAGACGCTGAAAGACGCCCTAGTAAGAACGGGATATGACGCTCGACTCATCGATCGACAGTTCCGACGGGCCACAGCGAAAAATCGCATAGACCTCCTCAGGAGACTAACACGGGACGCAACCAACAGAGTACCCTTTGTCGTCCAGTACTTCCCCGGAGCGGAGAAACTACGCCATGTTCTCCGCAGCCTTCAACATGTCATCAATGAGGACAAACACCTCGCTATGGCCATCCCCACACCTCCACTACTCGCCTTTAAACAGCCACCCAACCTCAAACAGACCATCGTTCGCAGCAAATTACCTAGCTTTCAAGAGAACAGCGTCCACGACACCACACAACCCTGCCACGGTAACCTCTGCAAGACATGCCAGATCATCGACACAGATACCACCATCACACGAGAGGACACCACCCACCAGGTGCATGGTTCATACTCCTGTGACTCGGCCAACGTTGTCTACCTCATACGTTGCAGGAAAGGATGCCCCAGAGCATGGTACATTGGCGAGACCATGCAGACGCTGCGACAACGGATGAACGGACACCGCGCAACAATCGCCAAACAGGAGGGTTCCCTCCCAGTCGGGGAACACTTCAGCAGTCATGGACATTCATCCACCGACCTTCGGGTAAGCGTACTCCAAGGCGGCCTTCAAGACACACGACAACGCAAAATCGTCGAGCAGAAATTGATAGCCAAGTTCCGCACCCATGAGGACGGCCTCAACCGGGATCTTGGGTTCATGTCACGCTACACGTTACCCCACCAGCGAACAAATGTCATCTGTTTTTAATATAATGGGTCATTTGCTGGCTTTCTCTGCCTTCCGGATGTTTCTGCCTCTCTCTGTTTTTTTTTCCTGTTTGTTTTTTTGTTGAATGTGTATTCGGGGGTTCTGCAGGTGACACCTCTCTGTCTGAACACGGTGATTGCCTTGGCAACGGGCAGTTGCAGGGGCATTCTGTAAACACCATGTATTGTTCTATATGTATAAATGCGTAGGCTTCGAGGAGCTCCTGAACATTTACCTGAGGAAGGAGGAAGCCTCCGAAAGCTTGTGAATTTAAAATAAAATTGCTGGACTATAACTTGGTGTTGTAAAATTGTTTACAAATACCACAAGATGGCAGTGTAGGACACTCATTTTATTCTATGTACTAATTGATGTTCAGAATGCAACATACTTTTATCTTCTGATAATTGTCACTTATTGTGTTTAATTTTTTTTCCATTCTATTGATTCAATGACTTGGAACATTGGAGTATAGAACCTTGTGAACCAGTGACTCATGTAATACTTGAGAAATTACCATAGCCAAAACTGTAGTACTGCTGTAGAACATATATGATTGCACAAGTTTCTTCAGAAAGAAATGTAGGATATTCTTTATACAAGAAACAAGACTTAAAATTAATCTGATGAAGGTTTTAATGCAGTATAAAACTAAATGAGCAGATTATTTATTTGCCTGATAATCTTCAGTGATCCAGCCAACTCGAACCGTAAGCGTTTAACGTAAATTGCACTAGCATTGCTTTATTACCCATCGAAATAGTAAGCTTGCTGTGGAACACAAAGCTTCTGCCAAGTAAACTCTAATTTAATTGTTTCAAAGGGTAATAAAAGCAAATTACACAACACAATCTGCTAAATCAATAAATGAGAAATGAAATGTAATATTGACAAATGCTAAGTATTGCATATTGGAAGTAGGAATAAGAAACATAAGCATACAATGAAGGGAATAAAATTTGCATAGGGAAACTGAAATGGACCTGAATGACAATAAATCCATCATTTTCAAAGTGGAGAAAATTTTTTAAAAGTAAACATAATGCTGAGATAATTAGCTAGAATGGTGCAGTATAAGTCTACAGAGGTTATGCTGAGTCTTCATAATACACTGGCTAGACTTCACTTCAAGTATCATGTGCAGTTTTGGTCACCACACTTCAAAAGGAATGTACATCCATTGGAAAGGGTGCAAAGGACAAGAGTAATCCCCAATGTAAAATAAATATGTTGCAAAGAAAACCTAGAAAATTTAAGCTCTACAGTTTAAAGGGAAGAACGTTAAGCAATGACTTAATTGAGGTATATAAAATATAAAGTGGTATAATTTATAGTGAAAAGTACATTTAACTTGCATTTATATAGCATCTTAAATGTAGATGAAGCATTCAAAGGTGCTTCACAGAGGTGTAAGGAAAATCCCAGCATTGAATTCCTGACAAATAGTAAAATATTTATTAATAAACTACTTAGTAATTTGTATTTTGCACATTTCCTTGCTGTTTTTTGTTACACATCATTTTCCAGATCCCCCAGCCCAGGCCTCTGCTGATACAGCTTCTAGCAACTGGCAAAGTGGCAGACAGCTTCCTGCAGTGAGTCACCCTTTTGTTTAGTTAATAATGCTGCTCAACTGAGGCCTCACATACAGCACTGAATTTACATAACCACCCATCTTGCTACTTGTGTGCTTGACTTTCAAAGAGACAAAAATAGATACAATTTTATTCAAACAAAACCACTAGTAAATATTTGGCTCCTTATATTACAGCAGATAAATCACATTCTTGTAACTGCCTAACATCATTTTTAAACCGGTACTTTATTTAAAATAAACAGATATTACAGCAATACATATACTTGATATCTGTTTGGATGATGTGTTATATTATTGAAGGGCTTTATTCACCACACTTAATCTGCTGAGTTTCTTTTCTAAATTCGGCTTCATAGTGATCAGGATCACTATGATTAATACCCTCGTTTTCTAGTGCAAATTTCTTTACATTTAATATCAACCCTTCTATCTTCAATTGACACCAAGTCAAAGGAGGAGATAGGAGGGGAGGGGGGTGGGGGGTGACTAAAAGCTTTGTCAAAGAGATAGGTCTTAAAGGAGAAGTGGAGAGGCAGAGAGGTTTAGGGAGGGAATTCTAGAGCTTAGGGCCTAGACAACTGAAGGAACATCAGCCAGTGGTGGGATGAAGGCAGTGGGGGACGTACAAGAGGCCAGAGTTGGAGAAATGCATTCTTGGAGAAGGTTAGAGAGGGAGGGATTTGAACACTAGGATGAATTTTAAAATTGAGGCATTGGTGGTCTGAGAGCCAGTGTATGGGCAAGAGTTTTGGATGTTCAAATTTATGGAGGGTGGAAGATGGGAAACCAGTCAGGAGAGCATTGGAGTAGTTGTCTAAAAGGTAATAAAAGCATGGATGAGGGTTTCAGCAGCAGATTAGTTGAGGCAGGTGGAGAGGCAGGCAATGTTACAAAGGTGGAAGTAGGCAGTCTTTGTGATAGGAGGATATGGGTTGAGTTCAGCTCAGAACCAAAGAGGATACCAAGGTTGAGAAGAGTCTGATTCAGCCTCAGGGGAGTAAGAAAATGGGAGAGCTTCAAACTAATAACATCTAGTTTTAGAACTGATTCAGGAAGTTCTTCACTGAGAGTGATCAATACTTGGAATAGACTTCCAGATATAATGAAGGAGGTGAAAACCCTGGAATTATTTAAGAAGCTAGATGCTGCAATGGGTGTGGGGGACTATAGGACCTTTCTGGATGAATTAAGATCAGACAAGTTGCCTTCCTTATCCATAAATATGTTTAATCCCAATTCCTACCTTATCCTAATTATCATTACACACTACACATAATGCATGAATCATATACACATCTAATGAACTTGCATTTATATAGCACCTTTCATGCCTTCAGGATGGACCAAAACATTTCACAGTCACTGAATTACTTTTAAGTGTCGTTGTCATTTTGCAGCAGCCAACTTGCTTGCAGCAAGGTCCACAAACAGCAATGAGATAATGACCAGGTGAATAGGTTTTGGTGGTGTTGCCTCAGCTCTTTAGGTAATGCCCTGGGATCTTTTACAGGTATACAGGGTCTTAGTTTAACATCTCATCCGCCATTGCAGCACACCCTCAGTACTACACACAAATGTCAGACTAGATCCTGTGCACAACTTTCTAAGGTAAAGTACGACCACTAAGCCAAGGTGACATTACATGGTACGCTTAATCCTCATTTGTATACATTCCATATTGTTCCCCATTACACGGTAATTATGAATAGTTTGTGGTCTATAAATTAATTTCTCCCACCTGTTGCTTGAAGGTGGCATCAGATTAAAGATTTATGTGCATTTCATGTTAAGACTGTATCAGCTCACCTTTCATTTAGAATGATACCATATAGCAGTGGTCAGTGAACCCACTTTTAATTTTGAAGAGCTGCAGGAAGTGCATGCTAATTGATATGACAATAATACAGCACTCCTCATCTCAAACATTGCAAGTCTTGAGGTTTGAACCTGGATAGACCACCTCTTCTCTGTAGGATCCAAAGAAGGAGTCAGCATCTGATGTACAAAAGCATGAGAGTGCAAATGGCACAAGGTCAAGGGGATGCAGGCAGTCATTTTCTATGACGTTTGTACAACAGTTACCATAATGAGGAGCTACTTTCTTTATACTATATTATCAATTATTCATTTTGGAACTAAAGCCTAGAAGTTACTATTGGCAATATTAGAGGACAAATTTGTTCATATTAGATAGTGGGCAAAAGAATATCAGAGGTATAGCAAGAAACAACGAAGCAAGAATTTTAAAAAAATTAGTATATTATTTTGTTAATAGATCACATCTCATGATTCACCATTATAGTTGTTTTCTGTCCCATTTAGTAGGGCATATTCTCTCAAAGTAGCATACACATTAGAAAATATTTACACATTAATTACACATATATAGAATGTCAACTCCAAGATGCTGGAAAATGCACCAAGTAAAATTTTTAAAAAATTTTCTGGGGAAAGATACCCCAGTTAGAGAATAAATTCCATAATGTACAGTACAGAATCTAAAATTGACATACATCGCTGACGAAAGTCAGTGTTTAGCTTAGCAGCTGTCTACAGTCTTGACCTTCCAGAAACAGCAATGACATTTTTCAGACCCATTCAGTGGGAGCAGTTGCACAGACCCTTTGTTCTCCAACTAAAATGGGATCCGCAACCATCTTTAACACACAAGTAGAATGACACCATGTCAAAGTGCCCCTATATAGGGAATCCCGGTGGGACTGAAAATAAGTTATGCTCTGAAAAGAAAGTAGAGACTTACTTATACACAGTCACTTTAAATGACATATATTTGAGCCTACAGCATTTAATATTAACATGATAAAGTCTATTTGTGTACCATGTACTCTAATGCAGTGCATATAATTTGCATCTCAGTAAATGCAGATAAAACGTAGTTAATGCAGAAATATTTGTTGTACCAGTGCGTGTTGGCGAAAACTAGGCAATGAAGCTGCCATTTCACTGAGGGAAATACAATGGGAGGAAATTCAGTGCTGTTTCTTTTTAAAAAGGCAATGATAAGTGGACAAGAGGGGGCTATGGAAGAGAAAGTGAGTGAGATCTGTAATGCAATAGTTGTGCTGTAGTTCATCTTTACAATCGGGAGGAATTGGTCTTTACATTGAAGCTTTTGAGAGAATCCATAGGAGCTTAAACCAGGCACTGGTCGAGAAGTTCAACTTGTGCAGCCAGTTTCAATTGTAATTATTTGCAATTTCTCAATACCATGTGAATGGGAAAATCAGTGGCGAGTTACCATTGGCCTCCTTGATGCTCTTCCCATTAGTCACCTCTAGCAAGAGGCTTGGGAGGTGCACCTCCAACAGGTCATCCAGTGGCCTGTTCAGCTGGGTGACAGTACATGACATGAGGTTAGAGTAACACTCAACAAAAGAATTGGGAGAGGGACTCCTCCCTGGTATTTAATGTTCCACCATTCTATGCAACAAGTGTCTTACACTTTGTTATAACTGCCCCAGTACTGCATTAAAACAAACTCCATTTACCCATAGGAAGGACATGCACAGCAGTACTGTGTATTTTGAGCAGATTCTTTCTCCAGTATGAGTAACCTCCATTGCAAATTTCTATTCTCATTTCAGACAATTAAATTCAGAACTGTCCTTACCTCTCACTGTTAGCTCATTTATTCTTAGAAGAGATCTGCATGGCCTCAGAACACTGGTAGTGCAAAATTCAGAGCTAGCACATATTGATTTCTGCTTGTATACACAGGTAGCAAGTTTCACATTTTTAATGCTTCATTTTTGTGCATTTAACATAGGATAATGCAGTTTCCTGTAGTACGTCCTGTACAAAGATGCATTGTGGTCTATAAACACTTAGAGAGAAAACATTGTGTTTTGAAAGGGTCTGTGGCAGTACCTTGATTCAAATTTTTTGGCTTCATTTTGCATAAGAAGCAACAGCTGAAGCTAAATTGTCAGCAACGCACAGGGACGATTCCATTTTCCTCATCTTGTACCAATTTACCCAGTTTACAGGTCATGGGCATTGTCACTCCTGAACAAATCATTAGGAGATGCCAGAGAGCTGCATGGGTTGATCGACCCTAAGGCTATGGCTTCTTCTCCCCTCCCCCCTAGCTAAAGGGAAAAGACTTGGTTTTCACTTTATTTCATAATTATATCAAACAAAATATCTTTCTGCATTCTTTACAAAAAAAAAATCCAAGACAACTTGTTTCACTGGAAAAGTTTTTTTAAAAAATTGGTCTCTACTACCAGAAGCCACCGTCTGCAGAGGGTGTGTACGTCAAATACCCATATAGAAAATCATTTACAGTACACGCCCTAGAGGGAATGTGTGTGAAACAGACATACAGTTGTATAATAAATGAATTGCTTAAACCCAGCAGTAACCCAAACCTTGCATACTGGACAAATAACCTTATCAGGTTACTTGACTGGTACCTCATCAGGCACCGCCCACCAATTCAAACATACGCTAACAGAACTTAATGCGAATTTGTTACTGACTCACCACATGGTTGAATTATACAGGTGGGCTGCACTTGAGCTGAAACAAAATAAGTGCCTTTTGTGTTTTAAATGCCAAGCAGATGACTCAATGTGGACTTCAATTTTCAGATAGAAGTGACACTACAGAATTAGTTTCCAACACCACATACTACCCACATTAGTAGAGAGGCCTGAAAATGTGTAATTCCTAATATAACAGAGCAATTTTATTATGAAAATATTGGACAGTGTTAGATATAAAAAAAACCTCAAACATGTTTAACTCAAGCTCAAAATGGAATAAGCTACTTAGCTCTTAGGCCCTGCCTTAAACCAAATGCACTGCTGCTCACACTTCCCGTTTCCTAACAAAAGAAAAAGAAAAATATTTCTATTATAGGAATTAAATGATTCAGACAAGTTTTTTCTTAAAAATCCATTAAATATTGTTTTTTCACACTACTTGTGCTTAAGGAGGAAATGGATACTCATTTCTCACGAACTTTTAGAATTTTAATTATGCAAAATAATTGGGTCAATTATAGGAAAGCTGATCTACAATTAGCAACTCATTAGAGCGATGATGAACCTTCACCTACACATTCAAATCTGGGGGGGAAAAAAAATGTCCTTATTACACACTCTAATTTAAAGAAAACTTCCACTTTCAGCTCGAGTCGCACAGTGTAATCCTGTTACATGCTATAATTCGGGACATGGTTGCCTAAAGCCAAACATGTGGTTAACAGAATGACCGCTCCAACACAACAACAGAATCAACTTCTCGACTCTTCCCAAATACTATCAATTGCACTGTGACACTTTAAATAGAACACTTTCTGCATTTTGAGGCGTCACATTTTATTCTCTGTTCTTACTCTTTTAGGATGCACTCAGTCATTGCAGCACCCAACATTCCCCATCACACCACACACCAGCTCCTAGCAGTCCCCACAGCACTGCATACTGCAACCCCCAACATTCCCCATCACACCACACACCAGCTCCTAGCAGTCCCCACAGCACTGCATACTGCAACCCCCAACAGTCCCCATCACATCACACACCAGCTCCTAGTAGTCCCCACAGCACTGCATACTGCAATTCCCAGCAGTTCCCACAGCACTGCACACTGCAACTCCCAGCAGTCCCCATAGCACTGCACACTGCAACTCCCAGCAGTCCCCATAGCACTGCACACTGCAACTCCCAACAGTCCCCATAGCACTGCACACTGCAACTCCCAACAGTCCCCATAGCACTGCACACATTGCAACTCTCACGACTCCCCAGAACACTACACACATCATAGCTTCTAGCAACCCACTTAGCACTGTGCACACTGCAGCACCTGACATTGGACCACTATTCTATGGCACATTGTTGCAAATGAATTCCTGATGAACATTAATTTTCTGAAAACATCCTATTGGAGAACATTTGTTGCTGGAGCAGATAAAGTATTTGGATTTTGGGTAACAGATTATCTATCCAAGGGTCCAAATTGGAATTTATAGGCCAAATTCAATGATGACATCCTATGATTAGGAAGAATCAGATATTCATCCACCACTATCCAGCAAACGCATCAGATAGTCCCACAACCACTGGTCGCACAGCAGACAAGACACACAAAGCAGATTAATCCAAGTACAAACTTCTTCTCCCCTCAGTTACACAGATGTTACTTAAAAATTAGGTGGATGATGACAGCACATACATGTGTGGGGAAATGTAATTTTTTTTTTAAAAAAGGCACTCAACCAGTGATCCAAATTCAGACTTCTCAAATACAATGAGAAATGGTTATCCAGTACGTCAAGATTACTTTTTTAATGCAGGTTTTATTTTAGGACCTGATTTTTCGTCATCTGCCCAATCCAAATGTAATCCCCATTTACTAAATCAAGCATCAGTCCCAATTCCTTCTTAAATGTTTCAACTGATTCATTATTTATTATACCTTGAGGCTATTTCTTGTTCATAGGTCCAGGAGTGCAGACAGCAAATTTGAAATTGGGCAAAGTCCTTCCATATAGCAGCCCCCTCCTGCGTGCTACTGGGTGGGTGGGGGGGGGGGGGTTCCAGGGGCACTCACCCCATTGGAGGTTAGTCATTACACTACCACAACAACCAACCTGGATGTTTATAGCACAACATAGAAAAACATCCCAAGGCACTTCACATAGGTGTAAGAAAAAATGGACGTTGAGCCAAAAGGAGGGGTGACTAAAAGCGTGGTCAAAGAGGTAGATTTTAAAGGAGGGTCTTAAAAGTAAGAGAAGGGGGTGGGAAGGCAGAGGGGTTTAAGAGTGTGGGGCCTAGGCAGCTGATGGCACAGTTGCCAAACGCAGGGTGAAGGGAGGGGAGATCCACAAGAGGCTGGAATCAAAGGAACTCAGAATTTGTAAGGGTGGAGGGGGGTGTATTGCTGGTGGAGGTTACAGGGATAGTAAGGGGTAAAGCCACAGAGGAATTTAAACAATTGTAAATTTATTTTTATTTGATTCATCAGGCGACTGGGAGCCAATGTAGATCAGTGAGGTCAAGGACGATGGGCAAGCAGGACTTGGCGTGAGTTAGGATATGAGCAGTAAAGATAACAGGGTATGCAGAAATGAGGCAGGTGATGTTACAGTAGTGAAAGTAGGTGGTCTTTGTGATGGAGAGGATATGGTGTTGGGGTTGAACAGGTCTCAGAGGTTAGGAACAGCCTGGTTCCTTGGAAGACTCCCGAGGTGAGGGTGCAAGAATCAGACATTCAGCATTATAAGGGCAGAGAAATATTTACCAGTTGGCTGAAAATGGGCAGACGTAACACAATAGTCACAGAATACAAAATCAAAGACTGCATTTACTGCACAATTATTTTTTTTAAGAAAGTGACAAACTAAAAACTAACAATACTTTACACACTAAAAACTCAAAATTGATAGGGTCTGATCCCTCTAGGAAAACGGTTACTTGTATTATTGTGGCTTATAATCTGCTTGATGTCATTTAGTACATATCTCTCACAGCCACTGAATGTGTGGGCAGGTGTAAAGAGCCATACAAGAGCTGCATATAGCTCAGGAGATGCTGCTTGGTCAAACCTACTATGTTCAGTCCATCTTATAGACTGGAACTACAACCATGATTTGTCAGGATCAAATTAAAAATAAAAATAAATGCAAGTTCTTTTTGCTTGGTTATGTCATTGTATTGATCTAACTTGAAGTTGTTCCTTAAGTTAAATTGAGCTGATGGCTTATAATTATGTGCTCTGCTCTCCTAATCTGGTTTCACAAAATATCCCTCTAGGTGGATGAACAAGCAACAAATTACGAGGGATTCAAAGATTGCTGTCAGGTGACAGCATTTACTTTCAAAACATCAGATGTTGGTTCCAATCCAATTACGAGTGGTTTGAAAACAATTATACTGGGGAAACTCTTTAGGAAGGAAAACAAGGAAAAAAAATGAGGCGGCAAACACTAGGACTTGGAACCCTGAGGATAATGTAGGACTCTATCAGACTATCTCTTAGGGAATGCAGAATGGAGCCTCGTGTATTGTCACGTATCACCTTTCTTCAAATGATCAGAGATTGCTGAAATCACAGAGTGCAGTAAAACGTCTACAAAACTTGGAGGCACCCTTGTGTTCATTATAAAGTTAACACTTGAACCAAACCCAAAGAATTACTGAAAAGCTTTCAGCGATACGATTACTGAACTGAACTACATTTTTGGTGCTATATTTAACTATTTTATATGTGCAAAATTCTGGGAAGGTACTGCTACCTAAATCATATGTATAATTTTCCAATCCTTCTTGTACCACAAACAAACAGTTTTGAACTTGGCTGAAAGAAGAGTGGGAGAGAATAATATACTTTGGGTTATGCTTAAATAGGAAACATCACAGAGGATGTAATGTAGAGTAACTTTATTTACCTGAATTTATGAAATCTGCGTGATGCATGTTACAATGTCAGCACTGAAATAAACATAGGATCTTATTTACAGGTTTTCAACATTAAACATGCTGTTTTCTGGCAACTGACAAGGTTCTTTTTAAATCTGCATCACAATATTCTTATTGCACCAACGCTTCTGTTAATGCGTTACAACTTAAAATAGTTAACTTACAGTGCAAGAGGGAATTCTCTCATTTTGCCTCACACCAAAGAGAAAAAAAAAACTTTCCTTAGAAAAAAATACATTGAAGTTATGAAATTGTCAACCTACAGGATGTAATTTACAGTTCAAACATTCCGGATTTGTATCTTTTCTCTAAGTTTTTCATAAATATAATTGCATTTTGTACATAGCCATTTTTATAAAGTAGTTCTTCATTTGTCTTGATGACCAAATACACAGATTCTGTTACTTAAACAGAAGGCATGCATTTTCATAATGTACAATTTATAAATTCAATGAAATTTTACACAGAGATGTGGGTCCTCCAGTCGGTGACTCTCCTTTTTAGCAAGAACCCAACTTCTCTGGAATACTGTAAAGTTCACGAGGATGTATTGCACAAATGTACAGTTTCTCTGAAGTCCTAAATTTTAAACACACTTTTCCTCCAAATAGCATACTATTGTTGCACATTATACATGCAATGGTCTTGGTTGTGCTTAAAAACACACATGCACGCGCTAACAAAAGAACCGTAGCTTTCTGAAAATTGTTAAGGGAATTACTTGTTCTCCTCTTCATCATCATCCATACCTGTTGAGAAAAAAAAAAAATCAGCTGATTTGCTCCAATAACTTTTTTTAAAATTAAGTATCTAAACTACACAATCTGCTCTAGAAATGAAAGTGAGCAGAGTGCTGGAGACTGCCTGCCGACAGTGACAGAAAGCACTTCCAATAGAGCCACTCTGAGGAATATGAACTTAAAACAGGCAACTTTGTTTTGTAAAACACTTAAAGCAACAGTGCTGCAGATAGATACCACATACCAGATTCGTTTTAAAGGAGCAGTAAAAAATGTGAATGAAACATGCACACAGGTTTCATTAAAACTGTGGGAAAAAGAATGACAGACTACTGGCACCAAGTGCAAACACTGCTGTTTATATTCTTGTCCCATGGGAAAAGGATACATATTAGTCCATTGAAAAAAATCTTGTCTCAATTTTAGCATGTCAATTTTTCCATTGATTTTTTCTTTCCGAATTCTTTATTTTCAAAATAGACACCCTTTCCACACTACCATTAAAATTATTATTTTTTTTAATGCCATGTGCAGCTAAGCAGGCAATCTGCTGAAAGCCACCCTGTTGGGCTTTTTTAAACCACTCGCTTGAAGGTCTATCCCTCTCTCCCTTCCTGTGATAAGGCCTTGCAGATGTTCTCTTGATGGGGCTAAAAAAGCAATTTGGGTGTGGAGAATCATGAGTTTGAACGCCGGCCCTGTTATTTATGTTGAAGTTTCAGCGGGCAACGCTCCCCATTTTTTTCTTCCAATTTTCCCTCTTCCTTCCTATCCCGAATGAGTTGATTCCTAGGATATGATTCTATAGATTCCAGTTGTCCACTAGTATCTCACCCAAGTGAGCGTTATTTACATGTGAGCTTCAACTTTGAGCACAGTATTTGTCAGTCAAGTCAGATTTTGTTCACACCCAACATCTCACAGTCCCACTTCCAGCATTAATGATTTGGAACCCTGACTGATTTTCTCCACTGTAGCACCTGACCATGACCACGACCGAGACCAGCACAAACTGAGGATTAAACCAGAGATTAGCCTAGTCTGTTTGGTTACCCATTGGGTGAACTGGCTAACCCATCCTGGGCACCACTCTCAATATTGGCAACAGATCTACGGGCAAGATCCTGTTCACTTTAGTTCAGAATATTTCTTAAAAACAGGATTCTATGAATAGCTGTTTGGTTAATAAGTTGATTCTGCTACATTTTTAAACACTGGGGGTGAAATTGGTCTATCCCAGAAGCGCAAAATGGGCTCTCAGGTAATCGGCAGCCTGTTTTACACCGTGCCTAATTTTCTTTTCCATTGAAGTCACCCACTTTCATTGAAGAAAAAAAAGGGGGAATATGTTCCATTTAAAAAAAAAGAGGGATCAATAATACAGATTTAAGCAGGTTATTTAAATTGGACTGTAATCGCATAACTATAGGGTACAAAATTAGCAAACTAGAAGAACTTCCTCCTCTCTTTCTTCCCCTTCCCCCCACCCCCCCAAAAAGCAAATGGCATGAAGCCACTAGAAAGGTACAAGTATTTAAATATCAAGAAAGACATTGCCTTCATCTAATTGTTTTCATTAAGCAAATATTGTATATGGGAAAATGTTGTCTTTGAATAAGTGTTCTCATCAACAAGGCGCCAATTAACCAATGCAGTCCAGAGTTTTTCTCAAATTTAACTCAAAATACCTCCCCAGTGACAGCAAGGTTCATATTTGCAGTAGGGCAGTGTTGCTGTCAAATGATGCAGAAGGCATTCAGAATGAGGGATGATCCGATTAAGATTAGGTGCCACGGTCAATCTTTCTGAACCTCACATGCACACTTGGCCACACCTCAGTAAAACAAGCATCACGCAATAGCAACAATGAGCTTTAAAGAGAATGTGACCAGTCAACGTTAATCCAAACAGCTTCAGTACAAGCCTAATGTAAGCATCATGGGTCATTTAGTGATACAGGCCATCTATGTTACCACTTAATGCTGAAAAGCAGCTGAAGTGTCTGTTCCTTTGTGGAATGTTGATAAACTTCTTGCAGTAAAATCAAGTTTCTACTTTAAAATTACATTTTTTTTTAAATCACTTTTATACATAGATTTTTCACTGGTAAAAGGAACTCAACTGCTTTCATTTTATTTTTCTATCTGGATTAACGTGTATGAAAGCAAAGTGTTATTGTACAAGCATGCTTCAAGCAGTCTGATCCAGGATTCAGATACAAAAGGCCATTTGTGCCCTCAAAAAATATATAAATTACAGTTTACCACTCAAATGTTGGAATGCCAACATTTTAGTGAAAATATTTCCATAGTTATGTTTAACTCGAAGTGTAAAATATAATAAAAAAGTTTAACAGCAAAAGAGAAATTAGATTTAAAAATGGTTTTTGAAAGTTTTGAAAAATCAAGCAGCGATCTATAAAAATAGTTGTGTTGATCGAATATACCAGAATCCTGGACTAAACTCAGGATAGTACGTGTGTTCGACATCTGGAACTGGAATTAGGCAATTACAAAACATAAATATACTCACTTTAGATGATGAATTTTGGAAGGCGTTGAAGAAAACACCATTGTTAGGTTTGTTAACACATGTAAAAACCACCTCACTTAAATGTCACTTTAGAAAACATGCTTTAGAACACCATTATCCAACATTTAGATTATTACAGCTGTAAACAGTTAGTATGATGGTATGTTAAAGTTTACTTAGTTCTATACATATGTAAAATGAGTATTTGGTAATGTGCTACTTACAGCTTGCACCTACATTTTCTAGTTTTAAAATATCAGTTGCATTTTTGTGCTCAGCATAAGCATCTAAATATAACAATTAGCTTCCAGCTACTTAAGTGTTTTCAAATACATGTGAGTAAAATATTTTTTCAAACCATGTCCAAGTTTATATGTGACAATTAAGAGTCTAACAAACAAGACCTAGAAACAATTTAATTTGCAGGGCTTTTTGTATTGCATTTGAAGAAACTACATGAACCAGCCTGGTTAAAAGAGAGACATTGAGAATTTCCTCTCTGTTAGTCTAAAACATTTTATTTTTGACTCGTGAATTAACCCCTGCTGTAGCAACATCCAAGGTGAACTGGCAAAACAAAGTAAGGAAACGTGTCAAGACTGTTACAACAAAGCACAATCAGCATTTTAAATAAATACCCATTAAATTTATCGGGAGATAAAACAGCAATATTGGGGGGGGGGTGCGAAAAGATGGGGAGAAAGAGAATTCTGCAAAGGCAAGAATTAGCATACCTCAAACAGGGTGGACTGTAAACATGACAGAGTTGAGAACACAGAAATGATTACAGGAAAACAAAAAAGCTGGTTGAGGTAGCAGTAATCTGCTGAGTGCAGAAAATAATGAATTCCGTACTAACAACTGTTTGACAGAAGGCACAAAATAAAGTCTAAAATAGAACCCGACCAAAATAGCCATGCGGTGACACACCATGCAATCATTATTTTTTTTTAAAAGTTTTCCAAAGAATTTAACATTCTCAAGTATGCGTTCCATTTCTTTAGCCAAAAAATACACCCGTCGGCTCATTGGTTCTTAATTTATACACAAAAGATGAACAAATTAGTAAACAGAACACATCTGTACATGCTGTTTCATCTACAAAAACAAAATATTGCAGAAAATAGTATTAATCTCTGTACACATCAATGCACAGTTTGTTTTTTTTTTAAAAGTTTTTTTTAAATTGTGTAAAAATCAATCCCGTTTCATTCTGGAGTTCAGGAAAAAAATATTAACTTCATCCATACATGGGTTCATATGAAATTCAGCAGAAACAGACTCTTGGAATCACGTGTTTAAATGATAAAAATTTTGGTAGAAGTTAATCAAATGCCATGTCTTCACTATGCCAACGACAGGTCTATGTCAGTCAAGACCAGAACATTTCAGCAAAATTAGTGTCTGTACTGTAAAGCCAGATAATCAGGGGCACAGAAATGAACACAAAAGGCCAGGAAATCCCCTCTGTACATGCTGAGAAACCACATTGTTTGTCACTAGGCAGAGTATACTCTTTACCCGGTTCAAGGTAGTTACGAGCAATAAATTTGAGTGTCTCATCCAGCAGAATGACAGGTATAGAGATTTTCAGCACCATCAGCCACTGTGTTACATCTAATGGTGTAATTTGGAAGATGAGCTGCAAAGAAACAAAGGAAAGTAAATGTCTGCTTTATTGTCATTAGAGACACTTTTCTCAAATGACATACAGAATGAGCCAATAAGCAAAAAAAATCACTTAACCTTTCAATTACTTTAATTATGCAGGAAAGTACAAGTAGAAATAATTGTAACACATCCTAAATTAAGCCCTTTTATTAGTTATTTTTATCATTCACATATATGGATACATGGAAAGGGGAGGGAATGAGATTGAAGATTTTCAGTTAAAGTGCTACCAAATGGCCTCCTCCTGTACTGTAGGTTCTATCATTGTAATAAGCATTACCATAAAATTATGGAAAATTCTACAATTCTTGTTCTTTTGTTTCTAAGTTACACAGTAAAACAGACATGTAACAAATGCCCAGACTTGAGCATCAAACAGACCTGTGCCCAGCAGACAACCTTTAGGTTGGAACTCAAGTGCTCAAATGCCCAAGATAATTGAGCAACCCATTTATTGATCAATGATGCAGGTCTGACCTCAACACCTACATTAAATGTGGGACTGCAGATAAGCAAAAGCTCTTTTAAAAAAAGGCAAATGGGATTCATGTTTTATATATCAGAGTACTAAACATAAAAACAAAGGTGATGAATTTGTACAAGATACTGGAATATTAAATGATGTTTTGGATATCCAATTATGGACTGTTATCAAAGCCAAGGAAAATGTTGATCCACTATAATAATACCAAGGAGAGGATATAATTATGATGAGGGATCTGAATTAGGGATGTATTCACTGGAGGAGTGAGGGTTAAAGAAGGGGATCAGAATTGAACACAAGTGCTCAAAACTGTGAAAGGGCTTGAGGGGATAAATAGTGAAAGATCTCTCTCCGCCCCCCCCCCCCCCCCACCACTCCCCACTGGTCAGTGAACCAGTAACAAGGAAGCAAAATTTCAGGACTAGTGCTAGAAGCACTAGAAAAGAGGTTAAAAGATGATTCTTTTCTTGCAAAATGTTGATTGGCTATTGCAGCCGAGTCACAGAATGGTTATAACACAGGAGGCGGCCATTTGGCCCATCGAGCCCATGCCGGCTCTTTGTAAGAGCAATCCAGTTGGTCCCATTCCCCCGCTCTTTCCCCGTAGTCCTGCAATTTTTTTCCCCTTCAAGTATTTATCCAATTCCTTTTTGAAAGCCATCATTGAATCTGCTTCCACCACTCTTTCAGGCAGCACATTCCAGATCATAACTACTCACTGCTTAAAAAAGTTTCTCCTCATGTCACCTTTGGTTCTTTTGCCAATCACCTTAAATCTGTCCCCTCTGGTTCTCGACCCAATGGGAACAGTTTCTCTTTATTTACTTTATCTAAACCCTTCATGATTTTGAACACTTATCAAATCTCCTCTCAACCTTCTCTGCTCTAAGGAGAGCATCTCCAGCTTCTCCAATCTATCCACGTAACTGAAGTACTTCATCCCTGGAACCATTCAAGTAAATCTTTTCTGCACCCGCTCAAGGCCTTCACATCCTTCCTAAAGTGCGGTGCCCAGAGTTGGACACAATACTCCAATTGTGGCCAAACCAAACATTTTATAAAAGATTCAACATAACTTCCTTGCCTTTGTACTCTTATGCCTCTATTTATAAAGCCCAAGATACCATATGCTTTTTTTTTTTTTAACGCCACTTTCTCAAACTGTCCTGCCACCTTCAAAGATTTGTACACATATAGCCCCAGGTCTCTGATCCTGCACCCCCTTTAGAATTGTACCATTTAGTTGGTATTGCCTCTCTTAGTTCTTCCTACCACTTCTCTGCGTTACATTTCATCTGCCATGTGTCTGCCAATTCCACCAGCCTGTCTATGTCCTCAAAGTCTATTGCTATCCTCCTCACTTCTTACTATACTTCCAAGTTTTGTGTCATCTGCAAATTTTGAAATGGTACCCTGTACATCCAAGTCCAAGTCATTAATATATATATCAGTGGTTCTGGTACTGACCCCTGGGGAATACCACTCTATACCTTCCTCCAGTCCAAAAAACAACCATTCACCACTACTTTCTGTTTTCTGTCACATAGTCACTCAACAGTTATGTGGAAATTAGATAAACATGAAGAAAAACATTAAAACATCCAGGGAAAAAGAAAATGGGAAGTTAGTACCGGCACACAAGTGATGGCCTGAGTGCCCTCCTCATGTAACAAAAATTTTATGAAATGTGGAATAGCTTGTATAAACATATTGGGCCAGATTTTGCTGTCAAAATAAGTGAGGCTAATGGCGTCACCGAAATTTATGCGCAAATGGTAGAGCAACATCAGGCAAGGGGCGGATGCATGGTTAGACACAAATATCCAAAAGTTGCTGTCCGAGTTGCGCAGCTCTGCGAAAACAGCACCCTGCTGCCTGCCTTACCATAGAAATGCATGAAGTTGCTGAATTTGCGCAGTAGATACGAACTAAACTTGCCACAGAAAGTTAAGTCTGGTCATTTCAAGTGTAAATGTTCTTTTAACGATGTGATAAGTGTTAATCACTGCCAATCAACCTCTGACACTGAAAATTAACTATTACAAGTGTGGAGTCTCATTCCTTCAGGTATTAATTGTTGTTGGAGATTTTCAAAATTTCCAACTTAAAATGTTTTACTTTTTAAAAAAAAACTTTTCCTTTGTCTCTTTTTCCTCTCTCTTAATCCAATCTTACTTTCCTTCTCTTTCAGTACCTGATTTAACGTTCAATTCACCTGATCTAATTTACACCTCCTTCTGAGTCCTTCAGCCGTTTATTTCTCAATCCTTCAATCTGATTGGTTACGAGATACCCTGTTGGCTTCCCTGTTCACTCAGGTCCCCGTTTCTCTCGTTTTGACATTATCAGCTCGCACTTTCAGCAACTTCCCATGCAAAAAATGTAAAAACCTAAACATGCAAGGGCAGGTCTAACCATGGCCTAAATAAAACCTAGTTTGGGAAGTACTATTTCTAGCAAAAGCAATTAGCATAGTATCCCAGAATAGTCTCAGACTTAAATAAACAGTCAAATGAATTCTTAGTAAAATGCAAAATTTGTAAGTGACCGAGGAAGGGGTGGATAGGACAAAACAGTGTAATATCGTCTGACTAACCGGTAGTGGCTCCACATATAAAATGAGGAAGTGAAGAGACATCGACAGGCAGATTGAACCCAATAACCAAACGTTTTCCCAAGGTGGCATCTTCAATAGTGACTGGTTCTCTGATAAACTGAAAGATTAAAAAAGATGTTAAAAAAAGTAAACAAGTTGTTCCTAAAAGCAGCAATTACCTCGAATCGCTTGGTTAAATCTTCCCCAGCCAGTGGACTCAAACTTTATTACTGTGTCATTAAATCCACAAAAACAAAGCTGGTTTAAAGAAAAAAAATGTTGCAGAATGCCTGGAGCTCTAGTATGGAACTATTATATTATCTTTTTCATTTAAAAAAAATGCCTCCTCCCCTCCCCACCCAAAAAAATTGTGCAGTTATTTTTAGGCCTCATGTTTCATTTTCCCCCTAAGAGAGCAAGCTTCTTCCTAGGCTTTTGTAAAGTTCTCCACAAATCTGTTCCAAGGCTTTTGCCAGTGTCACTCTTGAGCTAGCTGCTAGGAGATGTACAAGGAAAGCACAAGTTGACTACCTTCCAGGTTTTGCCTACAACAGTCTGTGGAAACACCTAAACACAGCATGATGTCTCCCCGCACAAAGGCAGAACTACTGATGTGGAAATTGTGGAGATGAATCAGCATTTTACTGCTGTGTGACACAAAGTACACCTACTACATGAAAGGAGGTTTACAAGGGCCAACAGTAACACTTCAAAAAAAAAAGTTGAAATGATAAAATGTCACATGAAATTGGAAACACAAATGGTCCTTCCTACCCCAGAGAGGCATAAATTATTGATTAAATAACTATTTTTAACATCTGATACATGAACCTGGTATTAGTGTTAAAATTCCTAGCAAGATGGATAGAGGATTCTCAGAGTCACAACAGTGATTTGCACATTTGAAAGTTGTATATTTTAAAATTTCATATCCCATAACTAAAGCTACCAGCTATATTTGTTTAGCCACAGATCAAACCAATTTACTAAAAATTGTAATTTCTACAGGTATGCCCTTGAAAATGATCATTCTTGCCATTTAATTATGTAAATACAGTAAATTAATGAGCATCAGATCAATAAATATATCCAATGCTCAATCATATGCCTTAATGTGACAAGATGCAAACATTTTAATGTAATCAGTTAATTTTTCTTGTTCCCACAGCAGTAATTACAAGCAGAAAGCACATACTTTCAAGGGAAGACAGAGTAATTTTTCTAACCTGTTAAGAGCATTACACATCTCAATGGTCACCAGGACAGAGAGTGCCATAGTCATGGGGTAAGGTGATTCAAATATTTCACAGTCAACTCCTTCATAATCTGGGTTTTCTGAATCACATTGTAAGAAATGGCTCTGTAGCAAAGCAAAGACAAAATACACAAGCATGAATTACCAAACAGTTTTAGACTTTCCTAATGGTTCAATGGGTGAGTGAGTTATGCCATGTAGTACTTTTTCATATGGAGAGCAAAGTTCCAGGTTTAATCACTAGTAAGGGTGGAGCAAGTTGATCTCAACAATGGGGACATGATTGGCCTCAGTGAACTACAGCTAGAAGGAAGGGGAAGGAGGAGGAGGAAGAGGCAGATAATTAGCCATAGTTTTCTCTCGATCATTATCCAGTGATTTGTGCTAGAACGTGGACATTAGAGGACAAAGATCAGACTTAATTGTGTCTTACATGTGAAGAATAGGTCACCTGATGAAGTGTTGGCAGGTTGCCTGTGCAACAGCTACCCCCCATGATCCACCAATATCAGTAAAAAAGGAGCAATATGAATTTTAAATTGCACAATGTCTTTGGTGGTATAGGCCTTTGCAAATATTAGCACTGCCTGCATAGTTACTTAATACCGTACATGTAGTCAAGGTAAATTACTTGATTTCGGAAACAGCTTTACATACAACAGTTTCGGCTCATTGCCTAGCATCAGATTTACATTTTAAGCACTAGAAGATAAAATGGAGATATGCAGTGTTAGCCTTTTGGGAACGTGTACACTGAAGTGCTTTCATGTTATAAATATAACTGAACTAAATGTTACCAGCTGGTAGTAAGTAATTCTGGGTCCATCTTCAGCAGCTATGAACCACCAAGCAGCAGCACCAACTGTAGCAGCTCCTACATAACCTGAAAATGGATGAAAGGATAAATTCATTTAAAATAATTTTTAGGGATACTAGATTTCATACTTAGTTGACATTGTGCCTGAGCTTATCGCAGGCAGTGAGGCTAAAGATAAAAGATACCCTGTTTACATTACAGCATCTAGATCCAATCCCTTTCACCTGCACAAAAACTACTGTACGTTGTTAAATGCATGAAAATAGAGATCAAATATGTCTGATATATGCAGTCAGAGTTGCTAGGCAACCCAAGGCCCTAATGAAACCACATTAGCTATTTGGACTCCCAATGAAAACTTTCAGAGCACGTTTTCATATTGGTAGGGAATCCACACAATGAATCTGCTCTAGTGTAGAATCACCCTGAAGACACTTCACAGCAAACATGGTAATGTGAGCATGCCTCTAGAGAAAGACCTAATAAAATAATTCCCTGGACATCATCCCCGCTGCAGGAAGACAATTACTATTATGATTATACTTCGCTCATAACTGAAGAGATTTAAATTAACTTTTTTTTTGCAGAAAGGGAAGGTGAAAGAAAGGAGAGACTTTCTACAAGGCACTTAGTCACAAAACAAGTTTCAAATCTTCAAATCCAAAAAACTGGAATTAAAAAGGATTTATTTGTTTTTTTTTAAATAAAGTTAGCACTTTGAAAGCTTCTCAAATCTAACATACTTCTGAGGAATATCCAATAGAACAGTGTACATTCTCATCACAGTGAAACCTAAAGGTGGCTAAAGAATATATCCTGTGGAAACTCTTACAGGCTGATTGCAAATCTGTGCCATCTCTAATATAAGTACTCACATCCAATAGCCAGATAGCGGAAGAAGAGCCAGCCGCTGATCAGGGGTTCCTTAGGACTGCGTGGTGGTTTGTCCATTATGTCCAGATCAGGTGGATTGAAGCCTAGTGCTGTGGCAGGCAGTCCATCTGTCACCAGGTTCACCCACAGGAGCTGTACAGGGATCAAAGCCTCAGGAAAGCCTACAGCTGCTGTTAGGAAAATGCTGAGGGAGGGGGAAAAAAAATCAGTTCTACTTTCTATTAGTAAAATGCTACATGCTCTATATATAAAAAATTACCTGAATTGTGTTACCATTCCATTTCCACTGTTATCCTTAGGTCCTCGCTCTCAATTCAAGAAAATATACATTTATGAAACAAGACAACCAATCAAGACTACCTGACTCACCCTTACTGGGGATACAGAATAGCTCAGCAGAACTCCCACACTTTCAGTGCCTGTTCAGACTGCTTGAAAGGGCTCTCTATGGCTGAATACAGTACATGTTCCAACCTCTCCATTTCAAATGCTGCAATTTGGAATCTGGCTGAGCAAAATAATCAGCATTATGCAAACTTTCCCTCAAATCATTGTTTGGGAAAATTAGCAACAGCGCTAGAATACGTGGACGTTCCGGAGATTGTAATAAGGCAAAATCCAAATGGATAGAGTTAAGCAACAGAAAGGAGAATGATACAATTCTTGGTGTGCAAACAGTGGAGATGAGATTTGGGGGGGTTGGGGGGCGGCATCCAGGGAGATAGACAAGAACAACAGGGCAATAATATTGGGTCATTTTAACTGTCCAAATTAGACTGGAATAAAAAGGTATTGTATGTGGTCAAAGTGAAGAATGTCTTTTCAGGATGCAGCCAGGTCTGCTTCCTGGATCAGTTGATTTCTAGTCCAACAAGGGAAGCAGCATTGTTTGATTTAGTTCTAGGAAATGAAGTGGGGCAAGTAACTAATGAGAGTGTAGAATAGTTGTGAAATAATGACCAAAACATGATTAGGTTCAAAGTGAAAACAAAAAAAAGACAAGGAAGAGTCAAAGATAAGGGCTCTGGACTAAAAAGGCCCAGAGAGACAAGAAGCGCTGTGGCCCAAATTAACTGGGTGGAAAAGTTCACAAACAGGATAGTTGCTCAGCAATAGGGAATCTTCAAATAGGAGATGCTACAATACAAAGTAGATGTATTCTTACAAAATGGAAAAACAGGTACATCAAAAGACAAGAGGTCTGTGGATAAAGAGAGCAATTCAAACTAAACAAATTTAAAATGGAGATAAATGGTAAAATGAGGGGTAACAATACTGAAGAGAATCATGAGAAATGGAAAGGTGCAGTGAAGAGGTGAAAAAAGGGAAGATTAGAAGGGCTAAAAGTGAATATGGAAAAACTTGGAGATTATATAGAAGGGGTTTAAAAATGCATATTAAAAGTAAAAGAATAACTAAAGAGAGGGTTGGACCACTCAAGGATGAAGGTTTGGTGGAAATAATAAATATTTTGCTTTTTTTTTTACAAATGATGGAAAAGGTGAGACCGTAGATCGATAGAGGAGGCTGGAACAATTGTTGAGATAATTGTAGAATAAGATTTAGTTCTTTAAAAAAAATAGCAGAATTCAAAAGTGGAAAAGTCACTGGGCTCAGATGGCATTTACCATTGACTGTTGAAGGAAGTCAGAAGGTTGGTAGCAGACATCCTGACCACAATTTTCCAATCCTCACATAAGCAAATTGTGCCAGGGAATTGAAGGGTAACTTTGGAACAGAGTTGTTACATTAGAGAGAGAAAAAAAAGGATAAAACAGGTAATTACAGACTGGTTAGTCTAATGTGATTGGAGGGCAAATTCTTAGAATCCATAACTCAAGATCAAATTAATGAGAATTTAGAGATACACAGGATAATCAAATGCAGCCAGCATCAATTGTTTTAAACGCAGATCATGTCAGACAATTTTTTTTGAAGTGACTGATTGTATAGATAAAGGAAATGCAGTGGATGTAGTGTATGTGGATTTTCAGAAAGTGTTTGATAAAGTGCATCACAGGAGGCTTATTACAAAATCCAGGTATATGGTATAAAAGGAAACAAAGCATGAATAGAAAGTTGACCGATGGATAGGAAACAAAGCTTTTTAAGGAGGGTCAAAGGAGAGAGAAAGAGAGGCGGAGAGGTTGAGGGAGGAAATTCTAGAACTTCAGGCTTAAGTGGCTGAAGGCACAGCCGCCAGTGGTGGGGCAAAGGGAGTGGGGAATGCATAAGAGACCAGAGTTGGAGGAATGAAGAGTTCTCTGAGGGTTGGACAAGGTTACAGAGATAGGGAGGGGCTAGGCCATGAGGGGATTTGAACACGAGGATGAGGATTTTAAATTAGAGGTGTTGGTGGCCTGGGAGCCAATGTAAGTCAGCAAGCACAGGGGTGATTGGTGGGCAGCACTTGGTGTGGGTTAGGATATGGGCAGCAGAATTTTGGATGAGCTCAAGTTTATGCAAGGTGGAGGATGGGAGTCCAGCCAGGAGAGAATTGGAATAGTCCATTCCGGTTGAAACAATGCAAGGATGAGGGTTCTAGCAACAGATGTGGTGAGGTGGGGCAGAGATGGGCAATGTTCTGGAGGTGGAAGTAGCATGCCTCTGATTGAAGCTATGGGGTCAGAAGCTCAGCTCCGGGTCAAGTAGGATGTGGAGGTTGCAAATAGTCTGCTTCAGCCCAAGTCTGGTGCGGGAACGGAGAAGTGGACAGGTGAAAGGAAGGGGGAAGAAAACTATGCTAGAAAGGTTCAGAATGGAAAAGAATTTCACCGCTGTCTGAAGTAACACTGGGCATGCCTGTTATTATTCGTTCCAAAAGATGAACCACTTTATCATAAAAGGTAAAGTATGTTATTGAGGTACAGTATATAGATGCTTAAATTTTTTAATAGAAAAATCTAAAACTGCAAAGAAGTTATAAGTGAGGACCTCTAGGCATCAGGGACCCTTGGTATTTTTCTTATATTAATGACTTGAAGCAGGACTCATTAGTTTTTCTGCTTCCAAGATTTTACTTAATGAGGAACAATGCAATCAGATTCAGAAAGATTAAGATTTCTTTTCAACATACCTGGGCCAATGGTTGACAGATGCAGTTCAATGCAAATAGATGTGAAATATTGCTTCCCCAATGACTCATTAAGCTTATCCAAATCATAGCTGAACTACCAACTACTCCATCAAAAGCTCGTGATAAAAATTATTAGTTTTGGAAGGAGGTACTAAATGGAGGACGTGTTAAACGGAACAGTGGTACCACAGTGATGATCAGGAGCGATGTAACGGTTATAAATGTATTAAAACATCAGCGCGGTGCTTGGTAACTAAGAAAAAGGCCAAAAAAAGGAACTGGACTGCTTAAGCAGCGGAAAAAATGTCAGGGGTTAGATAAGGCCATTTTTGGCCCAGTTTTACCCACTAGTACTCCAATTCACCAAGCCTAGCATTCCAACTGTGTTTACAATGCCTCCAATATCTTTTGGCACCACTATCATACCCGATTAATATTTGAAATAATCGACCACCCTTTGAATAAATAATTTTTTTTTCTCTGAGATGAGTTTTAAATGTACATCATCTTGTCCTACTGGGCTGACTTATTTTGAAGTAAGGCTCAGAGTTTATTTTATCTACACCATTCAATACGCTACATTCAATGAGGTTGCTCCTTAACCTTCCCCTCTCTAGATTGTGGAGCATAAACTTCTCTAATCTTTTCTGATTGCTTTTAGGATAATTCTTGTTGCTCTCTCCACACTCTTTCCAATTGTAGCAATCAAAACTACACACGATACAAGTGTGGTCTAATCAGTGAATTATACAGCCTTGGTATAATCTCTACATACCAACCTGTTCTAGTTATGTATCCCAACATTCTGTTTGCTTTTTAAATTGCTTATCCATATTGTTGGCAGTGAAAGTGACAAATCTATTGTCAATCTCAAATTTTTTCCAAAGTTTTCCAGTGCTAATTCAGCCCCCTTATTTGTACATCATTGAAGCTCATTCTTTCTTCCAATACGCAATACTTTGTATTTGTCAGCATTAAATTTCATAAATTGTTCCACAAAATGTTGATTACATTCTGTCTGATACTAGGCTTTGCACAACGCTCAGTTTCCTATTTCTCATCCTTCCCCACATTCTACTTCCCATTATCAAGCGTTTGAGTTTTATCAGTAGTCTCTCAAGTGGGAACTTGTCAATGAGTCTAAATAAACTATATTATAGAAAGGTGCACTGTTTAAACTTATTTATCATGTCCTCAAAGAAATCAAAGTGGTTTGATAAGCAAGAAATTCCTCTTTTAATCTATGCTGGTTTAATTAATCTATTACTGCTCCTATGTTAGTTTCCATTATTTTACCGATTACTGATATTCAGCCAAGTATTGTATGCCTAGGTCAGATTTGTCCCTCTTTTTAAACTATAGTTACTACAACAAGACACTGTACAACTCACAAAAGGTTGCACTGTCACTGTATAAACCATTTGTCAGATCTCAGATTGTCACAGTGCTATGTGGATTTCTGCTCACCCAATCAGAGGAAAGTTATTATTGCCCTGGGAGAGAATGCAGGAGACAAACACTGAAGAGAAATCGATGGCATCAGAATTTGCATTGTCTGAACAATTTAAAGATGTTGGCTTGCTGTCATTGGAAAAGAGGAAGGAGACTTTTGAGGTGACCCAGTTGAAGGTCTCAAGAATGCGAAGCAAACTGAAAATTGATCTGGGTAAAGTCTTCACTGTGGCAAATGGCTCAAGTGCTAAGGAACAAAAATAGAGTTTAAAAAAATTAGGAAGTCGAGTTGTGAAATAAGTTACTGGGGAAGGGCACTGAAGCAGACTAAACTGCATAACTGAAAGAAAAACAGGGTAAAGGGTATGGTAAGAAGGCAGGCTGGTAGGATTGGTTATTAGGCTTCTTGGGCCCAGTGATCTTTGAGTGTTCTTAAGATTCTTTCCCTCCACTTCGCACCCTAGATGAGAACTGGTTAAATTCATCGCTACCAATTGAAATTATTAGTTTTGCAACTTCAATGCAAATGTATAAGCTGATTCCACAACACTAGTAACTGAGATTTAAAATTGTTTGCATTTAATTTATAAGATCCAGAAATAGTGAGAATTATCAGCTTTGCAATGTATTCTTTTCATGAATGAGAAATGATTAATCAGAACTGGGAGTGCTGACTGCATACAGCAGTACCTCCTACTTACCAGACCACTTCCCCAACATTGGAAGAGATGAGGTAGCGAATAAATTGTTTCATGTTGTTGTAGATAGCACGGCCTTCCTCCACTGCTGCTACAATTGTGGAGAAGTTGTCATCAGCCAGTACCATTTCAGAGGCAGATTTTGCTACAGCAGTACCAGATCCCATGGCAATTCCAATCTCTGCCTTCTTTAGGGCAGGAGCATCATTCACACCATCACCAGTCTGAAGACCAGAAAAAAACCCATACAAGGTGAATACCTTATTTGGTATATAAAAATAGTTGAATTCAGGAAAATTACTTTTGCAATTCACTGGTTGAAAATTTCAAGGAAGCACCCTAAAAGACAAATATGGCTGATTATTTGAAGGAGGCTTTCAACTTGGGTCCAAGTACTTGAAACGCCAAAATGGGGCAAAACATTTTGAGCAAACAAGATTCAAAAATAAATAAGCCATTTTTAATCTTCATTTCAGCTTGACCAGAGACCACTTTCTGACAATGAAAACAATTTGCTAACAAGTAAAGGATTTGTCCTTTTAAGACAGATGCCATGGTCACACAAAACTCTTCCTCTCAATATAGCCACCTTGCCCCATGGTTACTATTTACCTCTTTTCTTCGGGAACACAATATAGTATAAATGTAACAAATTTTGAATTTAAAAAAAAAATCAGATACAAGGGCAAAAGGAGGTGGGCAAGAACAAGAAATTAATTCAGGCACAGACAACTCTTAAGTTTCCTTCTTCACCAACTGTATTACATATACCACAGGATTCTAAGAAACAAAGGCAGATTGTCAACTTGCCGTCCGGGTGTAAAAGTGGTGTTGTGGATAGACCGGCTGTTATGGAAAAGCAACAGGAATGAAAATTGGATGGTTTCTATAATGGACGACCGATCCACAATGCCAGCTTTATGCCGGGGCACCAAGTTGAAAAATCGACTCCATTGAGACTAGCCAGATGTCAAGTGGTCAATAATCGAGGCTTGGGAATTTAGAAAGAGATTTGGATGAGGTGCCAAGATAGGTGACGGACTTGTGCCTAAGTTTTCAGTCCCCTTCTGAAGGAATGTCTTGTTTACACCTCAGTGCCCGAGTAAACAGTCATGTTTGTGAATCTTGTCCCAACACTATGCTACAGCAATACATTAGACTACCGACTCTTCAGCATTTGGTAGAAGGTATTGCTTGGTGGTCAATTGTGCTATTTTTAATGCACATAATCAATCTTGGTGTCAGCTTTGCATCAGTAACTTAACTTTTGCATAATTACAACAAAAAAACACTCCCAGGTTGCAGCATTTACAACTTCCCCACCCCCCTTCAATAGCAACTGAAGCTTTTAAAGAACAGGGAAAACAATTTCTATAACAGCCATTAGTATTTACTGTGTTTTACAAATAATTCTAGAATATGAAATTAATGGATAGGCTTTAACATTGAAAAGTAGCAAAATGAAGTGCAATCAATATACCATTACCTGACACACAAAAATTCCCCCACCCTCTTTCCACCAAATTTCTCCTGGAGACATTGTGTTCTTGCTTGAATAGGGCCCCAAGGGTACTAGGCGCCCCTGGTAATTCACCCAGAAGGCTTTCTTTTTTAGGGTTGAGTCTAGATCACAAATGTTTGTTACTTTACCAAGTGGGCATCAGAGCTGAGCCCAATGCGGTCTTCACCTGACATCCAAACATGGAAACTTTCAGCAGGAGTCACTGCTTAGCGATCAGGAATGGAAACCCTGGCTGATTTTTCCTTCCCTAATCCAGGAGCACTGAGGCCAACTACAGCACCCCTGCCGAAATATGCTCAACCTACACAGACCAAGGATCAAACCCATGATCTTTCTGGTCTCTGTGGTTCAACCACTCACTGACAACTTGCTGAGTCATCAGGGAAGCCCACAGTCTAAAAACTTCAATTAAAGGAATGCATTTTTACGTCAAAATAAAGTGGCGAACACATTTGATACATTAAACCAGTGTACCAAATGTAATATTATTCTGATGAAAGAAGCCTGTGTGTTAAAAAGCCACAGTCTTCATGAAAATGTTCCCCAAAGCTTTTTTTTAAAAAATGGGGAGGAAAAGCAACGTTTCATTTTCATGATAACTACATGTTATTATGCGTTTTAATGCAATAAACATCAATTTTGGCAAGTCTGGGAAACTGGTTTATAAATATATTCTTCTCTCCAAGGAGACAGTTCCCCTTTTAAGCTGTTTGCAACAAAGAAAATATCAGTCCATGGAACCAAACATGGAATCACTTCAGCCAGAACTTCTTGTTTTTAAAAAAAAGTATAACACTCAAAGCAAGACTAGAGTACTTCAAAAACTTGTGTTCCTACCATGGCCGTGATATCATCAAACGCCTGCAAAAACTCCACGATCTTTGACTTGTGGGAAGGCTCTACTCGAGCAAAGCAGCGACCATTCAAGCAAGCTTCTCTCTGTTCTGCTGGGGGAAGCTCATCAAACTCACGGCCAGTGAAAGCTTTTTTACTGACATCTTCTCGTTCTCCAAAGATACCAATACGACGGCAAATGGCTACCGCGGTGCCCTTGTTATCACCAGTGATCATGATGACACGGATGCCAGCATGCTTGCACATCTTGATTGAAGCAGCTACCTCTGATCTTGGTGGATCGAGCATACCAACACATCCAACAAACGTTAGGTCGGTCTGGAATGGGAGAGTTTTCTCATTTTACAAAACATTCAACATTGTAAATTTCCTGATGTATTAGTATGCAATCAATGGGAATGTTTTTGTAAATGTACTTTAACTCCTATTATAGGCACACTGAAGCAAACTGGATTCCCAGACTGTTTCCACGCCAGGAAGGAATTTTTGAACTTGTCTGACAGGGACTGCTTTATTGGACAACACCCGATCACATCATCAGAGAGGTCTTAAGCCCGTAAATAATATAATTATTATTCCTCTTTACCTTCCTCTCTTGCTGGAATGTGGTCCACAAGTGTTGGCAGCCCTTCAGTACTTTGCCTAAATGGCTGTTCATGATGTATGTGAGCTGGACTTTTGAGTAGGAGTTACTGAACATCAATTAGTAGTGGGAACCCTAGTGAATTTTCCCCTCCCAAGCAGAGGCCAATTGTAGTATCCAATTACTTTCCCCGCTAAGATCAGCCAACACAACACAGGCTAAGTATGAAGTGAGCAACTTTCTGATCAATAAATAAATGCATTTCATTATGCTATAATCAACTTATGGGTATAATTATCTGCCTGTTAAAACATTTTAATTCTGTTACAACTAAAATATTTTGAGAATTTTACAATGTAACAAGGGCAACAAAAGGTTAAAAAGTCACAGTGGAACACTTCCAGCCTGACAGACACAAATACAGTTTTACATGCAATAATTTGACATGGGTATATTTTCCTTAAATACATCATCGTAGTGGAATCCATGAGTGCTTTTTCTGGTCACCTAGGTGTCTGACACACGTGGAAACCCATCACCATGATTAAGAGACTCCAAACCAAACTACTAAGAAAGCTATCCAAGTAGATATCCTAATTCAATATGAATTACACCCTCTCTCCCAGTAGGAGCATACCACATTTACACAGATCCAGAGAGCTTAGAGGACAGGTTGGCATAAGCCAAGGGTTTGGAACCCCCAAATGTGAGGACTAATCCTAGAATTCAACTAAGACCAGGCAGTTTACCAGCACAGAGCACTGTCCAATGCTCGTCTAGCAAGGACCACTCAAATACTTCTAACATCACTATGATGTCAGAAGTATTTGAGAAGGATAAGGATGGACATATGAAGTCTGTGTGTGTGTATTTTAACAAGTCACTCTACAGGGTTATCTAGAGCTGAATGGGAAGAATCCCAGCCCCCAGTGATGGACCTTCAATGGCAGATCCCACTAATGAGCTTGGCTAATTGGTCAAACAACAACAGTACCCTGAAGAACTGCAAATCTGCCTAGCTTGAAGGGCACACTCAGTTCCAACTTTCCATCGCTCAGCATATCATCTTGGAGTCATCATAACCCCAAAGAGACCCTGTTTACCTTTCTCCAAGGAGGATAGTTATTAGTTTGTGATTAGGCAATTGAAAATTGGATTTGAGCCCTTGCTAGGTAGGTATAAGGTACGAGGAATTAATTGCAAGTGGTATGGTAAGCAACACAAGGCACCATAAAATGTACAAGTACAAAGTCACCATCCTCCTGACCACAACATTGAACACACACCGGAGCATATTAGATGGTGGTTCCACTAGGTGAAAGCATGGAGCTTAAGCAGCAGCTGCTTCTTGCTCTGTAGCTCAATCCTGGTAGCCTGTGAACCCTACATATATGAGTATGTGTTCTAATAACCAGTCACTGGGTATCGCCTTCCATTAGTTGTCATCAACTCTCAAGACTTCCCTCATCAACCATCACTTTGAAAGTAGATGTTGACTGTATAGCTGGATATTTTCTAACACTATTTGTATCATACCAATCACCTGGATATTCTAAACACCCAACATCAAATGCTTCACCAAAGATGTGTGCTGACTTCCTCTCCGGGTGCTCAATGACAGGTCAGTCGGCCAGAGTCCTTCATCCATGCATCATTTCCCTTTTTTGCTACAAATCTATCTCACAGTTTGGTCCTGGAACTCACACGGGGGCCAAAGGAGCCCTTCTGTTGCATGCCTAGGAGATCTGATCCATGGAGGAGAAATGCTTGGACACATTTTATACACAAGCTTAATCTGTATTTGGACTTCGCTATTACTAAAAAGGAGAGAAAAACCAAAATGCCCTACACCCTTCTCAGTGTGGTTCTGAGACCTGTGTCCAAGCTAAAATTGACATCCAACAGAACCTCCAGGTACTAATTTCAAACAAATGGGAGAGACGCCATTATATCTCCTAATCATACCGTTGAGATTCACACTCGAGTTGTGCAATCCATGACACACTTTGGGGACACCAACCATCATATCCCACTGGTTAGCCAATTGTTCAATTTAGTCAATAAAGCACACTAGATTCCCAGATGAGTCTACAAACAGCACAATATCATCTATAAAAAGGAGTGCTAGAATTCTTTCAGGAATGCCTGGAACAAACACTCCACTGAGTACCTGAAAATGATGTGTGAGAACTTATTGTGCCTTAAGTAATGGTCTCTTCCTCTAAGATTCTAAATAGGATATATTTGACTATCATTCCATTATACATAATGGATAGTATTTACTTTTTAACAATAGTTACCTGTGTAAAGTTTACATCTACATATTAAGGCTCTTTATTCTGCCCAACACCAACCTCATAGTTAATGAACTTTGATGACTCATCCAGATTCATATCTTCTTTTCTGATAGGATTATCATGCGTAGCCAGTGCCAAGCAGCGCAGTGTGTCCCTGCCAGTACCCCATTCTTTGACAACAGTCAAAATCTTCTCTTTGATAGATATTGTGAGGGGAACTTTAGTGGTTCCAACACGAATGTACGTGCATCTATCAATCACACCCTCAGGGGCACCCTATGGAAACAAAGCAAAACACAGTTACAGTATCTTTACCACATCTTTGCTGCATAGACCCCACCATTCTCTGATACTTTGGCAGTCTGCACTCAATTGGCAAATCCATTATCAGAGTGTGGATTTGATAAGCTCACCTCTCAGGTTCTGAACATTAATTCCATCAGTCTGAGTTTATTCATTAGTAGTAGGCGATGGTTGCAAGCACAAGACAGACTCAGCCAGGTCTGCTCCAACATGTCACTGGGACAGCACAAGGTCGGAATTCAAATCAGCCTGTTCATTACATTACTCAGGACTTTTGACACAAATCTATATTATATGAAGTACAAAACACTATTTTCTCCAATGTGAAACCACAAAGCATGAAGAGTAGCTATAGGGGAAGAAAATGGAATGCATTGCAATTTTACCTTAATGAACATCTTGTTGCCAATAGATGTTCGAGTGGGTTTGTTTGGGGAACAGTACACAGACATAGATTTCCGGTCTCTAGAGAACTCCAAAGTGAACTCTTTCTTCATTAATTGTTTGATGACCTGGAGAAACAAAAAAAAACATACTTTTAGCTAAAATTCCTATTTTTTTTTCCGAATAAAAGCAAACTGCTTCAGAGAATTAAAACTTACGGTACAGCAGGCATTGGCACGCTCAATCTTGGTTAGATTCTTCACGTCTGTGTCAAACACATTCATTTTTTCAGTCAAGCAACAGAGGGCAGTCTCTGTGGCTTCCCCAACCTTCTCGTACACTCCTTTACTCTGAAAATGGGGGTTAAAATATTAGACAAATCATACTCAAATAAAAATCAGAAACTTCATATTGGGCAGGGAAGGATTTCTCTGGTTGCTATATGTGGCGGCAATAGAAACACATTCTTTTTGAATAATTTCTGATGTGACTACACATGGTGACGAGAGCACTTCCCCCATGGTTAATGCAACAAGTGCTGTGACTAGTTCTTGGAGGGTCAGAACCAAATTAAAAATTTGAATTATAATGTAGCACAATTAATCTCTGTTCCAATTTGGCAGAGAAAATGTTTTAATTTAAGTGAGATTTAATGTTAAGTCCCTAATCCCAAAAAGATACATTTGGACTACAACACTAGAATACTCGAGTGTTGACTGGGTACGGAACGCTTTGTCGGTCTCCTGAAGGGTGAAATAAGAAATCGCCAGCACAAATTTTTTCCCCATTTTATTCTTTATTTTAAATTTACTTAAGATTTGTGAGCTCCCATCATCTTTGCTATGACTTTGGTGTATCTACATACACTATTCATATAGCATTTACCTCATCTGCATTTCAAAATTATCAACAAGGCACAAAATATGAACTTTTGTTATAAATAGATAATCACTAACTTCCTCGCTGCAACTCCCTTCCAGAAAAAAAAAATCTACCATTCTCTCTCCCCCTGAAATAGAAATAGGCCCCAACCCAGAGCAGTTACTCCCTGCCATTGAATAAAACTGACCCTGGCCCAGGGCCACCCACCCTTCCTTGTCCCTCGTTGTCTCCTCTTCTCTACTCCCGCCTTCCTCCTTTTACCTTCCTCTTCCCCATCCCATCCATTTCCCCCATCTGCTCCCTCACCCACTCCCATCTCCCTCCTCCCCCAACTCCAACCTTTTAACTCTGCTTGACCTGTACTTGGTCAACTCCCCATGTGCAAAGTCATGGGAAATTGATGAGTGATTATATATATATTTGATTCATACCTCATTAAAATCCAAAGAAGAATCATTGCAAAGTGCACAGATAGTTGCCAGTTCAACAAGGCCATCATATTCAGAACAATTCACTACTTTGTTATCCAATTCGCTGCAAGACAAAAGTTAAACTTAACTAGAATTTCTAGACCAAAATATTCTACTGAATTAAGGAATTATTTGTACACGGGTGGAACACAGTGCCAGTAGCCTCTGACCCGACTCAGTTTCACAAATTTGAATTTTTATTTTGGTTATCACTACAACCAAACTAAAAACATTTGTGATTTGTAAGACATTTCTAAAGCTGCAGAATCCTGTTACAGTATCACTTCTAATGCAGCTTGATATGGTCTCATTGCTGTGCTGATTTGGGTAAAATTTGTATTTCAGCTTCTGAAACAGTATTTCAACTTCAGCACTGCAACACAGGTACATACTGTGCTGCTGAGATTAGCAGCCTCACCCACTCTAGTTAATGACATGCAAGATATGCCCCAGTTTTCCTGGATCATTTGGTGCAATAACGGGCACATTTTTGACGGCAGTGTGACTGGGCAGCTGTGGTTATACTGCCCAACTGAAGCACACTCTTGTTAGGGAAGGCAAGGCAAGGCAGAGTTCCATGCATACATACACGGAACTCTGTTCATTGGCCTCTGTCAGTGATAGTTCAGAGGTCAGAAACAGAAACTTGGCACTTCTATTCCAAAACAAATTTTAAATATTAATGTTTTACTGGCCATATTCTTTTTAAGAGTCAGCATTACACTGATTGCAGTAATACTCAACCAATGTGTAACAACAACTATTAAAAACTAAAACTCAAGCTGAACCTACCTGTAATGCAAAGTCCTATATCACCATTTCCCTCATTAACCACTAAAAATTACTGCCCTAGGTATGCAAGTGTAGATCACATCTGCATTGGTAATGACCGTTAAGTTCACCTTACCAGAATTATTTCATTCAAATTTCATTTAACAGGCTAGGACATAGTGAGCAGAGCATGAGAACCCAGTTAATATTTAATTTTTTTAGGACTTGAAAATGAATTTTTAGTGCTGTATTCGTTTAACACTTTGGAACTGAATTTTGCATTTCAGTGGAAAGCAGTAAGCTTCAAACAGACAATTAATTAAAAAAAGCACTAACATAGTACAAGAGAAATAAGTACATCTCACTGCTTATAAAAACAAACATGATTTAACATAAATTAACATTAGGACTTGTGCAACTTACAGAAGGAGATTACTTGCCAGCTGTTTAAATAATGTTCCCCTGCCTTCAGTAACGGTAATAAAATCCCACAGGCAGCTGGCTAGGCTGTTTGAGATACTCTTTCCTTTACAAGGGTACAAATTACACCCAATTTCCTATTTCTGCATATTGTCAGCCGTGGCGTTCTTGTCTCTGAGTCAGAAGGTTGTGAGTTCAAGTCCCACTACAGAGACTTGAGCACATAAGCTAGGCTGACACTCCAGTGCACTACCGAGGGAGGGCTGCACTGTTGAAGGTGCCATCTTTCCGATGCAATGTTAAACTGAGGCCTCATCTGACCTCTCAGGTGAACCCGTGGCACTATTTGAGCAGGAGCAGGGGAGTTCTCCTGGTATTCTATTTATTCTTCAACTAACATTACTTAATTTTAAAAAATCTCATTGCTGTTTGTGGGACCTTGCTTTGTGCAAATTGGCTGCAACGTTTCCCTACATTACCATAGCAACTACACTTTAAAAAGTATTTCCATTGGCTGTAAGGTGCTTTGGGATGTCCTGAGGTTGTGAAAGGCGCTATATAATTGCAAGTGCTTTCATTTACATTTTCCAGTTAAGGGGGAAAATTACAGCATCCATATTTCAAAACCATTTTCTTTTGCTTAGATATTTGTAAAACTGTATTTGATAAAAATCTTAAAACAATCAACTTTAAGATAAAGTTGTTGGTTTATTCTTGAACATTTCCCAATATGTAATTGAATAAGCCACCAAAAATGTAAAACAAAATTTTCTTCTGAAGCAAGATTAAAGTGGAGGGGCTGGGAAGGCAGGTATGTAAGCAGAACATATTTTGAAGAATATCTTCAGTGACTATAATATACTTGGAATTTGTTCCCCTCCACATATCTAAGGTTACTGTCTTAGAGATGGGTGGATCTGTCGTCTTGTTGCAACAGAACCCAGAATATACCTACCAACAACATTTGGCAAATGTCTAGAGGTGATGCCATCTATTTTGCAAATTTTTAAGTGTTATTTTTTTGATAAGATGATGAAGGTCACCTACAGTTGTTTCCAGATCAATGATGGAGAGTCAATAGAAAGACTATTAAATTTTAATTCACTGACTAGATACACAGAATTAGTCACCTTCCTGGATTGGAACTGAATGTTGCAAACGAGTGACATTTCAAAAAGGAAATACACAAATTTGAGACATAGGTATTCACATACCTGGATGCCTATACAAGAGAGTGAAAAGCATTTGATTGCTGCAAGTGCGCTGATTAAGTTTGGTTTAAACCTAGGTCCAATGGACGTGAATGTTCTGCAAGTGGGCAATGAATACATTTTCAATTTGTTGAAATATACAGCCTGAAGAGAGGTTTTTGGATTCTATAGTCTCTACTATGGGAGATGGGACAGATTGCCACTGGGAAGAAAGCAGGTCACAGAAATATCCGCATTGCTATAACCAATATACCTTGTCATGTCTGAATTCTGCCATTTCTGTTACTTTCTAGTGGATAGCTCACTTTTGGAGATGCTCAATCCCTGCTTAAGTCTCCACTTGCATTAACATTGTGTGGTGTTATGCCCTCTCAGAAAGAGCAACAAACATGGTTTTCGCTCCCTCCTCCTCACCCTACCCTGAAGAAACTGGCACCAAGCTAGTTGTAATTGCTTTTGTGCAATTTTTGCAAATTTTCCCCAGTGACAGACATCCAAACGTTCTTCAAATAATTTTTTGCTGCTTTTAGGTCTCATTACCTATGGCATTTGGGGGCCAACAGAATAAATCAGACACATTAATTGCAGTACAAGCATTTTTTTTTGCATAGTGTGATATATATTTACATGCATGCACACAAACTTTTAAAAGGAATATAGATTATAGTGCACAGACAGCTGACGAACACTTTTAAATGCAGCACTGCAAATGCTTAAATTGTAGCTTGAAGAAGGTTTTGAAAAAGTGAATATGTTTACTTACACTTGTCCCTCAGGACTGTAGGTGGAGCCACTTATTGAAAATTCCTTCAGAGAACACTGGTCACCTTCAACTTTGTCAATAATGAACATCTATGGGAATGACACAAAGTAGCACATACTCTAGGTAAAGAATAGCAAGTCAGCTGTTGATCACAGCAAATTAAAGCGGCTAGCAAGATATAAACTCTGCGTGTTTTAGACAAGAGCATTGCCTAACAGATGAATAAAGCTTCCTTTACATAACAGCGTACTGCTGTGCAAGAACCAGATCAGAATTTAGGTCTGTTACTAAATGCACAAAGTCTTTTCCTGGAAATATTTAAATTTTTTTTGAGATACAGTAAATGAAGCTCAATGTAATTTAATATATACACACACACTATAAAATCCATTTAAGTGCCTCATGAGAGGGGAGAATGCTGTGTCAATCTTATTGTGTAGGTCAAGCGATTCTTTGTACCACGTTGGACTAGAGAAGGCGTACTCCCGGAGGAGTCCATTTTTAGTCCATGAGGCAAACAATTGCGTTGTTTTAGTAACCTATTCTGAATGTCTGACAGCACACATAAATCTTGCACACATCCTACAAGCTGCGGAAGACATGTGAAGGACAAATATATGGAACTCATTTAAACTCTTCAAACTGTTTCAACAAGGGTCAGTACATAGCACAAGCCTAAACTTTACTTATCCAAAGGATGCAAGAATAGTTTTTTTTAAATAAAAAGTTCAGGCTCTTAATTACTACCAACTCAATTGGTAGTGTGCTATGGCATACACTGCAGTGTTTATATATATATATATATATATATATATATAAATGCCAACTGAATCAGTTTCTAATACAAAAGTTGAATTGTACACCAACAGATAATTAAGTTCAATAAAAATTTGAAATGCATTTCTTCATTGATTTTACACATTTGCATCATGCCATTTAAATTGAACCTTCCAGAGAATGTCGCACAATCCCCATGTGCACTGCCAATTGGAGGACAACGGGATATATGCAGACACTAGAAATCAATAACCACAAGCAGATTTGAGCAAGGATTATGCAGAAATAAACTGCTGCTTCACCAGAGATGAAAAGTCTTCACTCTGCTGCAATGTGAGCAACTCAGAAGCTTCTCTCTCCCAGTCCTCCTCACCAGAGCATTAAAGCAGCCAGTGTCAAGACACTTTTCTGCTCTTTACCAGTCATTAAAAACGATGTCAATTTGAAAATAACCTAAAACCAGACATAAAACCACTTACCCGGCAGACAGACATCTGGTTTGTAGTGAGAGTACCAGTTTTGTCAGAGCAGATAACAGAAGTGCAACCCAACGTTTCAACAGACGGCAGACTCCGCACAATAGCATTCTTCTTTGCCATACGCCGAGTACCGAGGGCCAGGCAGGTAGTAATCACAGCCGGCAAACCCTCGGGAATTGCAGCCACAGCCAAAGCAACTGCAATCTTAAAGTAATAGACGGCACCACGGATCCAGGAACCGCCATGCACTGGGTCATTGAAGTGGCCAATGTTTATGATCCAGACAGCAATACAGATGAGTGAAATAACCTTGGAGAGTTGTTCACCAAACTCATCAAGCTTCTGTTGAAGTGGAGTCCTCTCTTGTTCAGTTGCTGCCATTTCATCACGAATTTTGCCAATTTCTGTGTGTGCACCAGTGGCAACAGCAACTCCAATTGCTCTACCAGCTGCAATGTTTGTACCCTGAAGTTGAGAAAAAGCAATATGTTCATCTCAAAATGATGAGTTAGCAACTTTTACCTACAGTGGTAATCGCACTACCAGGATAGTTCTGGTACCCATTTTCCAACAAGTCTTGCATCCAAGACTACAAAGATGGCAGCAGTCACCCATCCCAAAGATGATCAATAGACTTGTGCCACTGCCCTGATGCATGATTGAATCAGTTGGTCTGAGGTCATGAATTGGTCCTGCAGTGTTGATCATAATTCAAGTAGTTACACACTTACAGTCAAGCCTTGGGATGGGTAACTGCCAATTTGTAGCCCCAGGCATAAGCCTAGAAAGATGATGATTACCATGCATGACCTCTCAATTCCAATCACTTGAATCAAATTGAGAGATCTGTCCCATTGTCAAAGTAACTCAACAAACAGAATATTCTTATACAGGGGTGTCCACACTATCGTCTGTGGACAACGAGCAGCCTGCAAGCCCTGGTAACTCACTCTCCTGCAGGTTTCACTTTCTTGTTCTTGGTTAATTTTTGATGCCACCAGGCTCACCTATTTTAATTTGGCAGGCCTGGCAGTTTGGAAAGGTTTGTTCCCATTTATTGATAGATAAATCTTAAATCTACCAAAGAGGAAGCTATGAATAAACTTTCCAAACTGCTAGGCCTAGAAAATTGAAACAGGCAAACCCAGTGGCAAATAGCCAGAAACAGAAATGAGATTCAAACAATCCCACTAAATTCAAATACTTAAGTTTGTAATTTAGCTGGGAGCATTTTTACACAAAATTAAATTTTAATTTAAGGCTGTAATTTAGCTTGGGGACGTGTGTTTTTAATTGCACAATTTAAATTTTGAATTTAAATATAGGTCAGTGGCTTGCTAACAGACAAAATATCACAAAATTGACAACCTGAAAAAAAAGAACGAGTAAAAAGGTAATTTTTTAATGTGGCCTGCAGCGCTCTAGAATATAGCTGAAAACTTCTTTTACACTGCCGCCTTTTAGATTGAACTGCAGAGATCGTCCTCCATGAGGCAGATCCATGCCTTTACACTACTAGATCAGAGTCCATTACCCTGGTGGCAGAACCAGCACAAAGAGACTGGGCCTACAAATCTGTCGCTGGAAGAAGTGTAAACGGTGCAAGCTGGCTAATGGAGGCCAGTCTCCGGAATCCAATCAAAACAAGTGCCAGTATAAAAAGTGGTTTAAGTGGTCTGCTAAGACAAAAAGTTTGGACTGAAGGGAGTCTGACCATTAAGATCAATGACTTCCCCATGAACAGACAGCTCAGCAAAATAATTATCTAGTGTATCAACAGGTTAGAATTCAGAACAGAAGGGCTACTTTTGCCAGGCACCATATCTCCATAAAATGATGCAATGGTTAGAATTGTGTAAAGGTGCTATTTAAAAGGCTAGTTAAGAGGAAGGCACATGCCAATTAAAATCTCAGACAGATGGGCTCTTTACTTCCTCCTCAATTTGCCTGACTTTGTATGGCAAGTGTTGAACAACTAAGGTTAAACTTAAAACACATTCCCAGGGTTTTGGATGTGTCTTTTTACATGGATATATGAAGACATTAGTCTTCCAGCTTGTAGAGTTTTTGGGTGGATGGGCTTGAATGATAAGTCATCCAATTGTTTACTGCAAGTGAGTATAAGAGTACTGAAAGACCAAAAAGCCAAAGAATAAATGCCAACGATGTAGCAAGTTGTGAAGAGATTACACAGATGTGAACTCCATTAAACTAGATTCCAAAGAAACACATTTTAAGGTTTTATGTTGCACTGCATTATGTATACATTGCTACTGCTAGGGAAGAAAATGCTACTGGCTTTAGCTACTTAAGTTCAATTAGTTAGACTAATAGAAAACCATGAACAAATCTTTGTATATAATATACTGTGCAAAGCCAGGGACATTTATTTCCCATTCACCTGGCACCCACTAAGACAGCAAACTAAGATCAGAAACAGAGCAAAGGTTCAAATCTGTACTCTATCCGCACTGTCATAGCACAGCACACTACCATGCCAAAAGCCAGGAACAAAATTAGTGTTATCCACCAGTAATGAAACAGTGGGCTCATAAATCAGTATTTCCTTGGCAAAATTAACAATTAAAGGGTTTAAATCCTGTAATTACTGTTTAGTGCAACTATAGACTCTTGCAGTGTTCATACAGTATGCAGGCACAGTTAATCACTTACTATTAGCCCATTTCTGCAGTAGCTTCCATTTCTAATCAACATAAAAAAGAGAGTTAGAATACTGCTTTTTCACCTGAAGGACCTGTTTTCAATCCAGCCCAGGAGGGGATGAAAGACACCTCTGCTGGCTGTTGGGGTCCTAAATGAAATGTATTTGGATAGCACAATTAAAGTTCTCAGTGGCTGAAATCCAAAACTGCCCATAATTTGGAACTAAATTCAAAAGTGAACTCAGATACAAGATAGTGTATATGGACAGCGGAAACATTATACCAACATAAGGGGAGCTCGTCAGAGAGATGAAGACCACTTTGTTCAACCAATGGTAAGGTGGTAAAAATTTCCTCGTGTATAGCACAACTCAGATACAAAGTTGTGAATGCCTGTTGTGGGCACGGAATACAAAAACAGAACCCTGTCCCACTCTTGAAGGATACAAACCTTGATAAGCTCCAAAATAAAAACGACCATGCAACACAGCTCATTGGAGCAAACCATTATTTTGGCAAAACATCAATAACTATTGGCAACCGTAGAAGTGTCCCCAAATCAAACAAACCATTCAACAAACAAGGTAAACAGTTAAACTCCTTTTATATTGCTCCAGTCCCATGCTAATGGGCTAGCTCTCCATATGCAGATCTTGTGTAGCCAGCAACACCAAAGACAAATTTGCCAGATTAACTAAGAGGAGACTTCTTTTAAAAAAAAGTTTTCCTGAGTTGCTGAATCTGGCATGTTTACACCGGCTGTGCAAGACCTGTGCGTCGGGAGCTGGCGACACCAGCACAGCAATACAAGTGCAGCTTAAGGAAGTAATTTTAAGTTTTTCCTGTTGGACTCAGTATTTCAAAAGAAAAACTAAACATGATTTTCCGTCCCCACCTCCCTTGTAAAAGTGCCAGTTTTACAAAATTCAGTACTATACATACAACAAAAATGTCAAAATATTAAAATTATGTTAACATTCAATAGTATTTGAACACTGTCCAGAGAATTATGGCAGAAGATCAAACCTAGTCCTGAGCCAAACCAATGAGGACTAAGGCCAAGAAATTAGATCTACCCTCTTTATATTACTCTGTGAAGACAGCAACACTGACTGCAACTATTATTCATCCTTAATTTCTGTCTACTGTATTAGGGAAGGGGTTAACACAACTATTGGGAAAGTTCAAACAAATCTGATTTGTCCAAGTCTTTTTCCAACTATCCTCAACAACTTCAAATATAGTTTTGAAGTTCCGTTCCAAATTACATTGCACTGAAAAAAAAAATCACAGTAGTCATCTAAATAAGAGAATTTCATTATAACCTTACATTGGATAATAATGAGGGGTGAAAGGTGACTTTTGAAAAAAATAGAAAAACACAAATGAAATGGAGATGAGAGTTCTAATCGGGTTATGTCAGTTTGAAGGAGAAGCCTTTAACTTATCACTACTCTGAAGAAGCTAACTTTAGTATTCTAATCTAAAATCCAGACAGAGTCAAGTTGCTTACAGAAAAAAGCATGTTCTTCTTATCCTGATTCACAGCACGAGGGTCAGGTACTGGGTCGGTGTGCTTGATAATCGATATAGATTCACCTAGGGAAGAGGAAATACACATGGGAAAGAATTACTTAACATTATCACCCCGATGCAAGGAGTCTTATGCAAGAAGCCTTCTATATACTGAAATACACAAAACTGGTGTGAAACTGTATAACAACAACTTTATTCCACAATCAGTGCAAATAAACCTCACGAGTCACAACAGGTCTCATAACCCATTGTTCAATTAGGCTGTTTTCTGATCGTAATGTAGTGAGATTTTTGAGCCTTTTGTGAAAAGTTGAAATAATTCTTGAACAGGTAGGTGTCTACATGTCCAGTTTGAGGTTTTTTTTAAAAAAAGTGGAGGCTGTTTTACATAATAAATTGTCCAGATTAAGAGAGGGGCTCAGCTTAATTAACATTCTTGGTGTCAGGATCACTGACAATCTACTTCTGATAATTCAGTCATTTGTGTGTTTATGAAGAACTCAAATTATCCAATAATTTGAATGAAGCAATTACATGTCCATTTTGTGTAATTTACACGCTATCAAATAAGTTTATTTTTAATCTAAATTTTGAAATTCCAACTGTTATGCTACCTCTCTATCCTAACTCCATTCCAGATGCAAGTCCAAACATTTTGCAGCTATACACTTCCAAGTGTATTACAGCCAAGCATTGCAGGGAAGAATATATTCACTACTGATCTGGAAGAAGGCAGAAGCACTTAGGTCTGGATGCTCCAGGCTATTTATCACATATTTAAGAAAAAAGTAGATTACACTTTTTCCCTATATACTATAAACCCTTCCTTTAAACTTCAATCCTAACACAGGGAGGTATGTACAGCATAATCATTACCCACTTCCAAGACATTGTCCCTAAAATGCAACCCAATTGGCAAAAAAAAAAATCTTAGCATACAATCAAAGTGGATCCAACACTGGAATGAACATGCTGTATTCATCCTCCTGTTCCAGGATTGAAGTGTGAAGAAGCGGAAAAAGGATTTTTAAAAAAAAAGCCTAGTGCTCCCCAACCTCAGTGCAAGAGAACAAGAAGTTTTTTTTGTTTTAAAAAAAAAGGCTGAAGATTCAGAAGTGGAGCTCACAAACTGCTTACTGGGTATAACCAATTGATCTGAAATATGCTCAGATGGTTGAGTCTTGGCAGAGTACAGGGTATTTTAGTGCTCCATATATGACCGTTCTGCATGTGGATCCAACATCCTTTTTGGTACATTGTGCAAAGCGTTAGAAACTGGTAGGGATTCATTTCAGGTGCCGGTATAACTAGGTCTTTATACATAAAACTCCGCTCACTAGAACATTGACAGTTAACTTCATAAAAGGGTGAAAACAAAAAAAAAGGTTCTTAACAATACAAAATATCACTTATCAAAGAAATGACAGTTGAATTTATGGACAAGTCAAGTTATCCTATAAAATTGTATAGCCCATTGAAAAGCCAGCATAACTTGAACATGTTACCTGTAAGAATTGATTGATCTACTCTTAGGGTTGTTGACTTAATTAAAGTCAGTCTGATGTCAGCAGGAACCTTGTCACCAACTGCACAAAGAAACAAGAGAAGAGCATTACATTTCAGATCAGTGTCTTTAGTCTTCTTACGACTATAATAAATAACATTCCATTCTTATGTCATTCCTACAACTCACACCAGGACTTCAGCACATGACCTAGGCTGACACTGAGGAAATGCTGCATTGTTGGAAGCACCATTCTTCAGGGAAGATGTTAAACCAAAGCTCCATTTTCCTGTTGTGTAGGTTCAGGTCGATGTTAAAGATGCCATGGCAATATTCAAAGGAAAATGTCCCAGTACCTTGACCAATATTCCTCCCTCAACCAGCATCAGCTAAACAAATGGGATAACTGGCCGTTCATCCCACTGTTGTTTGTGTAGTCTTAATATACACAAAACGACTGCCGTGTTTGCCTACATAATTGTCCCAGTAGGAGTCTACATCTCTCACCAACACATACGGGATTAAAATTCTACACTATGTAACCAACAGCAGGGAAAATCCTTATACAGTGCTTTACTTTACTATGCATCACTGCAACACAAATGACACAGCACTATTGCTGCCAGAGACGCAATACACACCAAAAGATGGACTCTATGGGCACCTCCGGAGGCAGTGAAGTCCCTGACAGCAAGTAAATAGGCTTGGAGACAACTGCCCTGATATTTACAGGGAGGCGGGGAGGGAGCGGAGGAATGCGGGAGAAACCTGGCATTGCCGGGGGTGCGGAGGTTCTGTTGAATTTAACGGTAGGACCTCAAGTTATTCCTTCCATTTCCCGCCCGGTAGCCGGCTAAACTGATAAGACTGGCCGGCTGCTGGGAGAGAAAACCAGCGGCAGAAGGCTGCAGCCAGGGACCCGGTGGGGACGGTTCCCAGCAATCGGGAGGGGATCGCGGGCTGCAGACCAGAGCTAAGGGTTGGGGTGAGGCCGCCAATTGTGGCAGGGGCTAGAGAGAGGCCCTGATCGGCAGAAGGCCCGGGGGGGGGGGGAACACTCCTGCACCTCCTGGCCCACGAGGCGTGCTCTAAAAAGCATTTACCTTCTGGAGCCGGCAGCTCAAATTTCTCTGCCAGGTTTCCTGAGCCTTGGGAAGCCCGCTGGCAGCAGTTTAAATTTAAATCAGGCTCCCAACTGCACTGAGAGCGACTGATATTTAAATATGTTAATGAAGTGCCTACCTCTCCAAGACTGAGCACTCGGAAGGCATGCTACCCCCCACCGTGGCGGCAGTCTCGTACGCGTCGGGTTGGGTTGAGGTCACGTTGCTCGTTTAAGCATTTAACCCACCCCCGACCTCCTCCCACCTGTTGTGGGGGCCGGGGGAGGGGTTTAATATCGAGGCCAATGTGTTTTCTTGTTACCAGTGGGCTGAGCAGATCAGTGCATCTGCACAGGATAGGGAAGCAGTTTTATGTTTTGTTGACCTCTACATCCCTGCCCCAGTTATTAGGGAAGGTGCTGTTGCCAGAAGCAGCTGTAAATTGCACACATTTTAGTTGTTCTGGCTGCTGTGAAATCTTCTCCACCATTTTAACGATGTGGTAGCTACATCACTGGGCTTCTGAGATACTGCTCCAGAACCACTTCTTAAAGTGAAAATTTCCATACAGCCCATGCTTTACACTGGTAAAACTGTGCTGCTACTGTACATTGGCTGTATCCCCTCCTTCTGAAATCACTCGCATCAATAACCCAGAGAGAAATTTGAACCACCTAAACTGTGGGGAAAAAAATTCTATAAAATTGAATCTTAATGATTTTTGCATAAACACACTTTGGTTTTGCAACAGTGGAAGATAGACGTTGATACCTGCACTGGACATATGCCTGTAGGTGGCTAACAGGTGGGAATTTGGTCAACTGGAATTCAGTCAACTGGAATTCATCCACCTAAAAATACATTACTTTTTGCAGCTGCCAAAGAAAGTGGCCAGAATGAGATCCAACAAAAAGCATTTTCTGCTTCCTCACCCAATACAAAATTCCATCAATAGTTCGCATGCCTGTTCGCTCAAGGTCACACGGACATGGGTGGTATGCAAAGTTGATAAATTCACCCTTTTCTCTCAATGAATTGATGTACATTTGATATATTACTAAGAACAAAAATATCCTGGTTGGCCCTGCCAGAAGGGGGTGGGGCTTTAATTATGCGCTCTTTTACTTTTGCACCAAGTTTTGGTAAGAACGATGGAAAACCACCTGCTCTGTGTTGTTCTCACATTTATGCTGACTTCTGTCTTTGCTCCCCACTAGGCCGTGGGGGAAAACGAGGGGGTGGGGGGGGGGGTCAGAGGCAAATTCAGAGAGCATGTACCCCTTCTTCTGCAAAGAAAACTGAGTTTCCTTCTCAACAACTGCTTCACGGTGTGCTGCGATGCAGAGGTGCAGGCCTGTATGAGAGGTTTTTCCCCATTAAAAGATTTACAATAAAGGGGTCAACGAAGAAATTCAGAGTCTGCACAATGCATCTTGCATGACTGCACTGTGATGTAATTTTACAGCTTAACATAAGAATGCTGACGTGATGGGTTTAATGAGGGCAGTGTGGGAAGCAGCAATACCAGTGGCAAAAACTAGTTCTTTGTTACCATCAGTTATGAGTAGATGTGAGTTTATATTCTACAGTGCCATCAACTGCTCAACACCCATGTGTCCAGCAATAATTATATTTACGGTACTGAATGCACTCATCTACCATTAGTGAATGTAAATCTAATCATATGAAGTGACCCATGAAAAGATACAGGTCCCATAATGTTAGCTACAATTCAACTATGTTAAGCAATCAACAAATGTTGATTTATCTTGACCTATAATCCTTCAATTCATAATACTCATAACTGAAGCACATTATACCAGACCAAATTAGAATCTCACCAAATTAACCCTATGGTTGCACATTTTAAAATCAGCACAAAACTAGTGTTGGCATACTGGAGGAAGACATTCAGTTTTGCAGGTCTAGTCTGTGCGTCTGGTATCAAGACAACAGAACATAATAGTATGATGCAACTATGTGCTGCTATTGGACTAGTGTCCAAGGAAAGTTCATCAAATCACCTCATTAAAAATTAAAATAAAAAAGGGGTCCGTCTCAAAATCTGCCTCCCATCTCCTTCTCAGAAGTACATGGGCACTTCTCACTTTGAGGCACAATTAAACACACTTTGTAAGTGGCTGAACCACCATTCAGCTTTTCCCCGCCTCCACCCCGCGACACCCCGCCTCCACCCTGCACTAAATGATGGAGCAGAAATCCTGGATTGCAAAAATTAGCAAGTATTTCCATCTAAGTATTTCATAAAAACATCACTTGTAAAATGCAGAAAAGAGCCTTTCTCCTTCCTCATCTTCCCCACCCCACCCCCCCCCCACCCTCCATACACATTCTTTGTTAAATAGTACATCACTAACTGTGCAATTTTAATTGTGTCAAATAAAGAACAGATAATATTACTGAAGAGATTAAACTTTTAAACTGCATCAGGGAGAGACTTCAGTGAACATACTAATGTCACACTAGGAGATTAGCACCATCAGCTGCTACATCTGCAATATGAAATGTCATTTGCATTATGTCATAACCAATACAAGCACGCACAGGCCACAAAGCAACTTCCATTACAGGCCGCTATTAAAATGCTGCAATCGGTGGATTTTTTGCAATAACTTTATTTATAAACATCTGATCAAAAGGGAAGCATCTACCAATCAGGGGTATCCTGCGAGGAATTTCCCCAATAAGGGCAGGTTCCTTATTAAACTACCAAATAAGCATTATTAGCATATTTCAGAGCAATTCCAGTCAAAATGTCAGCTATTTGATTTCTGAAGAGATTACAATGAATTAAAGAGCAACTACATGCAACATAATTCTAACCATATGCAGATAATGGCCCTTACTACAAAATACATTTAAATCTTCTCTCTTTGATGACAGTTACGGCATGAAAAGTAAGCTAAGCTTCTGTGCCCTTGAGCAGAGAACAAATAGCAATACCCAGACAATGAGCAAGGCCAAAAATGGGAAAACTATTTGAATATGCTCCCCTGATGTCGCGAGGAGCTTTAAATGCGGACATATGACAGCAGCTGGTTTCCAGCAATCACAATTCCACAGGAGCAATGGGATAATACCTTGCTGCATAGTTTTACAAGCCATGGTGACAATTGCTCCAAATGTATTTTCCAGCCTGCATCTTGCACACAAATAGGAGAGTTGACTGCAGGAAAAGTGAGATGGCTACCAACTTTTTTTTTTAAAGTTGAATATCTTCACCTCACTATACTTATGACACTGTAGATCAGACATTCTGCTGCCTTGTAATTTTTATTTGAATTACTGAGTGAGATGTAACCTCAGACTTGACTGAAGTCTCCCTCAGCTATTCAAACAAGTTTGGAGTAAAAGCTAGAGAGTGACTCAATTACAATGTTTTCTATTCGCAGAGGAGGGATGAAGCAGCTTTTCTGTAGGAAAAAAAAGCAAACAATTTAGCTTAGGGAGAGAAAAATGATACCAATCTTCATGAGAAAACATGCAATTCAACTATGAATAATGTTGACCTCCAGCCTTTGCACCTTGGTTCCTGAGCACAACTGGCAAGAACCTTGGGGAGAGGAGCCAGCAATGTACCATTGGTACTTTAAAGAAGAGAAAGCAAAACAACAATGCATTTCAAATTCTCTTACCACAGATTGGCTTATCTGGTCTACAGAAAATGAGAGGACGTTTCACATTCATGAGTTTCTAAGATGGAGACTACACTTTTTGATGGATAGTAAGATCACACCTACCCAAAATGACTGCACCAGTTCAAAACGTGTACAGGCAAAGACCAAATTACTTTCATTTAACCGACTTAAGTCATGGCCTGTCCCTTCAAACCATGTTTAAAAGCAGCTCCCAGATGGAACAGATCTCTAAACCCAACATCTACAATACATCTAGAATAATTTTAACATTTCTATTTAATTCCTGAGTTTAACACACTGTCTGTAGTGTAAACAAAAGAAAATTAATTGGAATTCTGTTATAATCAGTTCCCTTACATATAGAAATAAATATCAGATTGCAGATGCTACAGTGAACTCAAACTTAATTCCTTATTACTACAATTAATTTCTATAGTGGAGTGGAAAAAGATATGCAAATATGTTACAAAATTTACACTCCATTTGCTGCAAAATCAGTTTGAAATTTTAAAAAAAATAAACATCTAAAACAAAGTTTTGGAATGAATGTAGGCTTCATATCTTGGATCAAGTTGGAATTTCGAAAGGAAATTAGACTATACTATGGACTATTCAAATTGAGCCCACGCAATACTTGAAAGGAGTTTCTTTACAGGAATTCCTTAAGCACAGACAAAAATATTTGCAGTTACAAGCATATGACAGTCTGGATATCCAAGAACTGTACCAATGGGACTATGCACCTGAAAAAAAACACCAACATATGTCCTACAGTTGAGGCAGGACCGTTTCGATGAGACTGAATCGCCTTTCATAAAAGGCTGCAAACATACTTGTAATAAGACTTCCATAAGTGGAAATGGTTGTTCACCATAACAAAATTAGAACAGCAGCTGGTTCTGACTGGACCAGACCAATATCATCTGATGCTCCATACCAATTCAGTCTTATTCCCACACCAGCATTTCCTTTTCAGTGGAATTCACTACTCACCATGACATTCCATATAAATAAATCAAGATAAATGATATTTTTATACTGCAAATCCCACATTCAAAGCTGGTTTTGGAACTCAACATCTATGATAAATTAAGTATGAATGTCTCCTACTCAAGACTGAGTGTACTCCAGCAGAGTGCCAAGGGAGTCCTACATTGTCAGAGGTGCCGTCTCTCGTGCGGGACTTTAAACAGGAAGTGTTGTTGGATGTTAAAGATTCCATGACACTATTCAAAAGGAGGGGATTTTGGTCAATGTCCTAACCAACATTACTTGCTTAGCCAAGAAAAAAAAGTTAACTAGTCACTCATGTCTTGGTTGTTTACAGAATATTGCTTGTGCAGAATGGCTGCTACATTTGCCTGCATAACAGACAAATGTTTGCTGCGCTACCAAAGTAATTCTTAGTCTGAAGCACTTGGAGACCTTTCAGCAAATATAAGGAAGACAGGCTGTGTAGTGGGTTAGAAGGTGGCCTTTCATCTCTGGATTCTAGTTCAAATGCAGCCCAGGCTGATGCAATGAAACTCCCTTTTCTGTTAGTGGTAAGGATCCATATGAAATAAGTTTGCGCAGTCTTGTATGAGGTCCCAGTGAGCGCGGCCCCACAGCAAAATAAAAAGATAAATTAAGTGGCACTCGTGTACAGAAAGGCTACAGAATGATGAGTGCAAAAGTGGAAAAGAAAACTCTCACTGCCATGAAGGAGGCCTCAAGCAACAATGTCTCCTCCCCCAGTATAATGTCGTTAAATTACTAATTAGCAGTTAAATATTTAATAACTTAATTCAATGCAAAATTAACTATAGGATTTAGTAAACTTATTGAAAAAGAACTTGCATTTATGTAGCACCTTTCACAACCTCAGGGCGTCCCAAAGTGCTTCACAGCCAATGAAGTACTTTTGAAGTGTAGTTACTGTTGTAATGTAGGGAAATGCAGCAGCCAATTTGCACACAGCAAAGTCCAACAAACAGCAATGAGAAAAATGACCAGATAATTTTTTTTTTAAAAAAGAGATGTTGTTTGAGGAATAAATATTGGTCAGGACTCTCCTGCTCTTGTTCGAATAGTGCCATGGAATCTTTTACGCCCACCGAAGGCAGACAGGACCTATGTCTCAACTGAAAGATGGCACCTCAGGCAGTGCAGCACCGAAGTGTCAACCTAGATTACGTGTTAAAGTACCCGGAGTGGGACTTGAACCCATGACTCAGAAGGTGAGAGTACCACCACTAAATTAAAGCTGACACCAATAAAGTTATTAAAATGTAGTGGATGTATATAGCAAGTGTCAGAAAACGCTAGTGAAAAAGAACCATAGATGATTTTGTTGCCACAGTAAAGTTCCAACTGCCAAATGATGCAAAAAACCCAAAAATTTAGTGCGAGAAGAAACAACAAGCCAGCCTATTTAGATTTTCAGTTGACGTTAATCTAAGCCCAAACGTTGAAAATTCTCATTCAGTGATACGGGTCTCAAAGTCAAAAAAGGTACAATTGAAAATCTGGATCAGCTCCAACTTTTCTATTAGTTCAGAGTTGAATTTCTTGTAGAACAAAGATATCTGACATTATGCACACACTTCAAACTTGACCCCATCATCCTTGCCAAATTTCTGGATAGGTTTGCTTGTCTGGGCAGTTCACGCACTGCAAACTGTTAAAATCTTTTCAATGTGTTCTGAAAATATGTTATTTTAGGATTTCAGCTACTGGGCTGGCTCTTTCTAAATGACACTGAGATTTGTGTGTACCCTGCTGAGAAGCACCAGTTTCAGCATATATATGTTCCTGCTACACTGTGTGGATGAGATCGTACTCTACAACAGAACTGCAAATTTTCAAACTAGTTCCAATACAATTGTAAATAACAAATACACACGCTCTTCAACATTCATAGGCCATCTCACTTCACCAAATCTTTTGGATGCAAAATTATGTAAATCAAACAGCAACTGAGCAAAAAAAAAGCTATAAAGACCCATTTTGGTTGAAGTAAATCCCCAACTTATCAGCTAATTGAAAAAATAGCAAGTGTTGAAAAAAGCTTCATATTGAGCAAGTCAAAAACTCATTACCTAAAAAATTACATTACTCTTGTCCATACAAAAAAGAAGTTATCTGGATAAAGGTTACATGCAACACATCACCGATTCAAGGCAGGTCATCACCAGAACACTGCATTATCAAGGAAGCAATGCAAAATTAGACAATTTAGCTCAGGATTTTAAACTTCCTAGGCACTACAATTTAATAAAAAATCCCTTTTTGAAAAGGTTTGCTGTTAGCAATTTAAGTTGGATGATTCCACTCAATTGCTGTCATCTCAAAGTGTTCATATATAAAAACTTTTACAGGGAGGAAAAAAAATCAAAGTTTTATTACTCATTTTGTAATGTATTACAGAACAGACCATAGGAATTCACCAATGGCAATAAAGTCCAAAGGATGCTCAAACACTGAAAAGGTTCGCCATGGATGAAAAGTAGTGGCCTATGCACAAAGGGCCAATTTTCTCTAAAAGCAAGCCTATGCATACCATGCTACAAGACAAAATAAGATAATTCTTGCACTATGATGTCCTTTTGCCCTCCACTCATATCTATTTGGTCTCTTAAAAGAACATAAGAAATAGGAGCAGGAGTAGACCGTACAGCCCCTCGAGTCTGCTCCGACATTTAGCAAGATCATGGCTGATCATCTACCTCAACTCCATTTTCCTCCCCGATCCCCATTTCCCTTGATTCCTTTAGTGTCCAAATATCCATCAATCTTAGTCTTGATATACTCAATGACTAAGCATCCACAGCCCTCTGGGCTAGAGAATTACAAAGATTCACAACCCTCTAAGTGAAGAAATTTTTCATCACCTCTGTTCTAAATGGCCGACCCCTTATCTTGAGACTATGGCCCCTGGTTCTAGACTCTTCAGCCAGAGGAAACAGCATCTACCCTGTCAAGCCCTCGAAGAAATTTATACATTTCAATGAGATCATCTCATTCTTCTGAACTCCAGAGAATATAGGCCTATTCTACTCAATCTCTCCTCATAGAACAACCCTCTCATCCCAGGAATCAATCTAGTGAACCTTCATTGCACCCTTCCTTAGGTAAGGAGACCAAAACTGTACACAGTACTCCAGGTGTGGTCTCACCAGAGCCCTTTATGAAATTGCAGCAAGACCTCCTTACTCTTATACTCCAACCTCCTTGCAATAAAGGCTAACATACCATTTGCCTTCCTAATTGTTTGCTGTACCTGCATGCTAACTTTCTGTGATTCATGTAAAAGGACACCCAAATCCCTTTGACTGCCAACATTTCTTAGTCTCTTACCTTTTTAAAAAAAAGGTATTTTGCTTTTCCATTCTTCCTACCAAAGTGGGTAACTTCACATTTCCCCAAATTATACTCCATTTGCCACCTTCTCACTCACTCACATAACCGGTCTATATCCTTTTGCAGCCTCCTCAGCTTATTTATTGCTGTATTTTGATCCACAATCATCTGGGGCACTGGATCTTTGTGACTGAAACATCAGTACCAACTACGCTCCCTTTAAGATCAGCCCAGACGTGCACTGCTGGACAAAAACTCACAACCCTTCAGTTTCAAGCCCAACTTTCTGCTTGAAATAGTGGGCTGCCACTGCAAAGCCCATTTATCATCTGAACATGACTCATTTTAAACTTCTAAAAGGTTAGATGAGATCCTCAAAACATGACAAATGCAAGTTACATACAAAAGACCAAAAGAATAGAGGCAATCTGCTTCCAGGCTATGATCAATCTCACTTTTGATCCAGCTAGGAAAGGGGTGGGAATCCCATAGCTCTTCACTTTTGTTGCCAGCGTCACCTGTTGCTGACCAAGGAGTCGCTGTGGAGCAGCAGTTGAGAGTTTTGGGGTGGGGGTTGGAAGGAGAAAGATAGAAATGGCAAATGGCAGCAAGGAGCATCGAGAAGGGAAGAGCAAAGAGCAGTGGGGAGTGCAGTCCAGTGGCGAGCAAACTAACAAGTCAAACACATCCCCAAAAAATGGCAAAAACTGTGCAGCAAAAGGAAATTTGATAATTTGAATATAATTGAAGTGCACAATTGAACCGAGGGGAAGAGCGAAGATTGAAAACAAAGACAGTGTTTGCCTAGCTGGAGGCTGTGCCACACAAATGTTGCAAATGAAAGCTTTTTAAAAACATGAATTTTTCTGCTGGCCTGGACACCCATAAGTAGGACCTGCATCCTACAAGGCCATACAAATGGAGAGGTGGGAGGACATCTCCTGGAGCTGTTTCGTTGTAAATTTGGTGGTCCGCAACTTCAAATTGCTTGAGGGCTGTCCCAGAGCCACACAAGTCTCAAACATTGATGGGGTGCCATGGAATACAGATGTGCAGTTCTTACGCTATCAATGACACCGCTTCTGAACACAAGTGATGAGACTTTATAGATATGGTGGCAGTGACTGCCAGATACAATCTTTTTCTGGCTCTTCAGCGTTGAATGGTTGACCAACTATGAGGTGTTCAGACACACATTTTCCTCATTGGGCTTACTGCCCCTTAAAAAAAAAAATTAGGAACTGAAACCATGAACTTGCAAACTACTACTCTGTGGTAAATTGTGACACACTGCACTACCCTAATGTCCACATTGTGATTATGGTTCTAATTAAACTCCTTTATAATAAACCAACCCACAGAAGTTGCTTAAGGATTTTGAGTTGAAAATGTGCCTTGGGGGGGGGGGGGGGGGGGGGGGGCTAATTTTTTTTAAAAGGCACATCGATCAATTTGAAGAAAACTCAGGAAGATGGAGAATTGGAAAAGTACATTCCTCATCAATCTAAGAATGTGTACTGTTAATTTAAAATAAAATGTTATATTCCAATCTTTTTGGTGGTTATAAATTGTAGCCAACAATGAAAAAGCTTCTATGTTTGAATAAATATTCAAATGATCTGCTATCACCAGATCATCTTCGGCTTTGAATACTGTGTAAGAAAATGTAGTCTCCGACATCACTGTTGCAGTATTTTTGTATTTTAGTACCCTGACATTTTGTTTAGCACTCACTGTGCTACAAATAAATCGCTGCTGAGGCATCGGTTCCATTTGAGAGTATAGGTCAGGTATTCTATGAATCCCAACAATGGGAATCCAAATCTACTTCTTTCATCAAGGCAGAGTTTAATCTATCTAATTGAGCATACAAATGCTGAAAGCAACTATTCTGTTATTCAGATTTACTTTGAGAGAGATTTCTAAACCCACCATGTCAAAAATACTTTCAACACCACCCCCTTTAATACAATCCCCTTGCAGTTATTTGATCAATTTTTCTCAGATTTGATCTTAATTTCACAATTGTTGCATTATCTACATTGACGCAACAATAAATTGCTGCTATTTTTGTACTGCTTTTCTGTCAATTACCAAGATAGTGCATAGTTCTCAATTACTTGTAGAGACATACAGAGGAAGCCAACTAGCCAAATGCTTCCGGCAGTGTCTCTGGTGACAAAGATATTCACCAGGACACACAAATGTCATTGGATGGCTGCCTGGAATCCCAAACCCAAAGATGCACCCTGTTGCTAGGTACTATGCCATTTCCCTACATGGACAAGCTGTCTACAGTCACTAAGACAAGGGATGTCACACCACACTAACACCTGCTTAAATACTGAAGTAACAAAGTACTGCACATGTTCATTTTCACCACTAGGGTTTGACAATAGATCCACAATAGCACATGCTAATTCATTTATGCGTAGCATAGAAGAGTGGTGAAATGTTTGAAATCTTATTTAAAAATATTAAGCCACTGAAATAAGAATGTACATACATTTCTACACTGTTCTGTGCTGAGCGTGGAATGCATTATATGCCATTCTGTACTACTTCCATACATCGCTGGGAGCAACATTATTCAGGTATCAAACATATACAACTGTAGAATAGCATAAAACAATGAGCGTATCATGCCTAGCATTTGAAGTAAAAAAAAATTAAATTCCAATAAAACATCTGTAGGATACTTATTGAAGTTTTCAGAGAATATAACATAGCATTAAACAAAATCAAGGTTCAAGAAAAGAAAGAAGCGTTTTTTTTTAAATAGTGCCTTTCATGACCTCAGGACATCCCAAAGCACTTTACATCCAATGAAGTACTTTTGAAGTGTAGTCACTGTCGTAATGTAGGAAACGCAGCAGCGAATTTGCGCACAGCAAGGTCCCACAAATAGCAATGTGATAATGACCAGATAACCTTTTTTGGTGATGTTGGTTATGGGATATATATTGGCCAAGACACCGGGGAGAATTCCCTGCTCTTCAGCAAAATAGTGCCATGGGATCTTGCATGTCCACGAGAAGGCAGATGGGGCCTCAGTTTAACATCTCATCTGAAAGATGGCACCTCCAACAGTGCAGCACTGGAGTGTCAGCCCAGATTTTGTGCTCAAGTCTCTGGAATGGAACTTGAAATCACAACCTTCTAGCGCAGAGGAGAGAGTGCTACCAACTGAGCCACAACTGACACCTTATGTTATACTCCACAAATTTCCCATTACTCACTGGATATTTCATATTTCAGTGGAATAAATAGCAGCTGAATTAAAATGATTCAAAAGAATTGGTTATTTCATTCGATATCTTAGTTCAAGAAATGAGCATCTTTACATAAAATGAACTAATGTGCCATATATTTTGTTAGAAAATTAAACTCACCCTGGTCAGGTAATGTCTTTCAAGAATTTTAGCTTTTAAAAAAAAAATGCCATTCACTGGTTCAGTTATTGATGGATACTGAAGTCTGTTGCATCTGTACTGCACAGTGCCTAGGAAATGGAGTAAGATTATTGGTGATGGTGGGGCCACCAATAAGGGAAGGGATGGATATTGCTCAGATGACTGAACAAAGTTTCATGGGGAAGAAGTATGGAGGATACAGCTAATAATGCAATACCTTTTAACATTATAACAACTTGCATTTATATAATGCCTTTAATGTAGTAAAACGTCCCTTGGAAAGTTTTACTATGTTCAAGGCACTATACAAATGTAGGTTGTTGTTCACAGGAGCATTAACAGACAAAATTTGACACTAAGCCACATAAGGAGATATTAGGACAGGTGACCAAAAGCTCGTCAAAGAGGTAGGTTTTAAGGAGCGTCTTGAGAGAGAGAGGAAGAGAGGCAGAGAGGTTTAGGGAGGGATTAGAGCACTTAGCACCTAGACACTGAAGGCATAGCCGCCAATAGTGGGTCAAAGGAAATCGAGGATGCTCAAGAGGCTGGAATTGGAGGAATGCAGAGTTCTTGGAAGGTTGTATGGCTGGAGATTACAGAGATAGGGAGGGCTAGGCCCCCCCCCGAGGGATTTGAACAACAATTTGGGATGTTACTGGACTGGGAGCCAAGGTAAGTCAGTGAGCACAGGGGCAATGAGAGAACAGGACTTGGTGAAGTCAGCATTTCATTATTTACTAGTGACCATGCAAAACTGTTTTGCTGATTAAACATTTTCTAATTACCAAATAGCTAATTTTGACCTGAGAAGGCACATATTTGCTTGGAGCTGATTTTACATGATACTTTGACATAAATTCAGAAAAAAAATATAAACCCTGAAAAAAAAATTGAAATGACATTGTATGCAAATACTATATAAAAGTCATCTAAAACTAGCACATGAAAAGCAGTAATGACTTGGAACTTAAGTTTATTAAAAGCTACCAATTTTCCTAAAAGCAGAGGGAATTGGGATCCTCAGATGGCAATGTACTTAAATCCCAACCACGTCAATTGAATCAATTCTCACGGACTTGAAGACGCAGAGTCCCATGATAGGCAGAAATGGAATGGAGAGAAATCTGGTATGTTTATCATTCCCCACTTCAATTGCGAATCTCCTGAAACAATCATGGTACCAGCTGTGCTAATGTTTGATACCCAGATCATTCAATCTTTCTGACTGAAGGCAAGATTTCATACAGTCATTGGGGTGGGGAAAAAAAAAAGGAAATTGAAGTTTTATTTGACCATGGAGATAAAATAAAATGGATCACCCCAAATTGAAAATGCACCTGTACCGTTAAAATTAGCTATAAACAGTCAGAATGATTGACATGGTTTAAATCTTAAAGATTACTTTCTCCACTTGTGGGCTACTCTTGCCTTTTCTAACCACAAGAAAAAAATGGTGCAACAACTTGGATGTAATTTTGGTACAAAAGTCCAATTCTCACGTTAAATTAGTTGAGAGATTAGTGTGGAACATATTGTCACTTGAACAAGGAGGAAGAGATCTTTGCTAGCAAGTTGGTCAGTGTTGGTTGCTTTTCCTATACATCCTCCACAGATATTTTGTCTGGCAACCACTCAGATCGGTCTTCAGTCTCACAAATGGATCTTGAGGAAATCCAACTGATATATGAAATGAAGTACGGTTGATGGTTCTATGTTGCCATCTGGTGCATCAAGCCCTGCATGGCAAGATGAAAGCAGTAGTCTTCTGCATGACAAATTCATGATGAATGACAAATAGCAGGAAGGGGTGAGGGCACATGGAAGACTGCAGACTTTGGCTGAGGCAATTAAGTTAGATGTCCTGGCATGGAAATGGTTGTGATTTTTTTTTTTTTAAATCACTCCAGTGGGCTTCAGAGAAACTGTGGATGAGAAAGATGCTTTGTTTTGGTCTATGAACCAAGTTGAATGCCTTTCTGGCAGCAAGAGACACAGGGGGTGGGGTGAACTTCATCTCAGGTGGTAAAGCAAAACAGACAATAGCGAATGGGCAGCGTGTTTTACACTCTGTCTGATTTTCTTTTCTACTGGGGGGCGGGGGGAAGCAAAGAGAGAACACATTGGACCAAAGGGACTCAGAACAAAGAATAATGGGACAAGCCAATGCAGAGGTGTGGGGGAATAACACATTCAAGAACCTTGAAGGGAAAAGGAGGTTAAGGAAGGGGTGGTAGTTAGAAAGAACAGACGGATCAAGCATGAGCTTTTTTGGATAGCAAAGTGATCACTGCAGTTTAAGGGCAGGGTACGGTGCCTGAGAAAGGATGCTATTGTTGATTTAAGTAAGCATTGGACCAAGGAAAGGCAGTTGTGAGATCAGAAGTTCGTTCAGCGAAGGGTGAGGGCAGGAGTGTGAAACATGGGATGAGGATGAGACTACTGCAAACAGAGATACTGATGCACCATGCTTCAGGGGCTGTCACAGAAACCATTTAGATAAAATCAGCTTTTAAAAAAAAATTGGTGAAAAGTTGTGATGAGCATCTTCACTGAAGTACATTCTCAGGAGTTTCCTGATGCATGGATCTTTGAGGGATGACCTATCGCAACATGTGGGAGGATGATAAACTCACGGTATTGGGCCAAAGCTCCAGGTGTTTGGCCAAAGTTCCCTAAGTGAGATCCAGGGGACCACATTCTTGAATGGGTTTAATTGGAAGCAGCTGCTTCAACCAGGATCTACTCTCATGGAGGTAGATAATCCCACTTTTGTGTTGGTCAGTTGCCCAGATACCTTACGTCACATGCTGGTACAAGGATCAGTCAACAGATCTTTTGAGCCCTTAAGACTGCTGGTAAATCTTTAAAAGATTATTCCTCTGAGCAATGGGATTCCCTGCCTGACTTGCAGCTAGACAAATATTTCAAGGATACTACATTGAAGACCATTTGAACTTGGGAGGTGAACCACTGTTGGGCAAAATGACCATATTGAGCTCTTCTACTGAACTAGGAATAAGCTTCCCAACTTTAGAAGTTGTATAATGTCAGGTAGTGAAAATAGTTAATTATGTCATTCAGGATGACAAACATCTTATAAGAAATTTTCTGAATCCTGCTGCTGGCAAACTTTAGAGGCCAAACACTTGTCAACCAGAAATGACTGATCAAACCTTGGTAGGGAAAAATCTCAAACTTTACAAAACTAACAAAAAAACACAAACATTTTCCCACATACAAAAACTTGAAAAAGACAAAAACAAGATCTCTTTCCCATGCTATATCTGCTGTTGAAGTCAGGAGAAAGGAATGGAAGACATGTCCCAAGACAAAGCAAGAGTATACATAGTTAAGTGGAGGAGGGAGATATATGCATGCATTGAAATTTAAATGGCAGTATCCATGGTGCCTCTCCCTACCAGAATATTCCACTTATGAAAGCTATTAATGGAAAAATGTTGTGTACATTATTCTTGTACAATTTTTAAATAAAGTAAATCCTTACAAAGCTATGAACTCAGCTTTGCAGTAAGGACACAAAAGCATTACATATGAGGAACCTAACATTTTTCAAATCCAGTAGACTGTGCCAACCAAATGCCAGGATAGGCCACCAGATAAATACTGCATCAATGGGCCCACACTGAGTTTTCTCTTCACACTGCCCAAGGCACAAACATAAATAAATACATGCACATTCTAAGAGTTTAGAATAGGCCATTATATAAGAGTTAAAAAGATAAGAGTGGATTTATTCCAAATTGAGATGTTGTAGTGATATCCTTATTATAGCAGAGACAATGTATTAAACTAGTAGAAAAGAAAACATTGGTTAAATCTGCAGGGATGTTTTTAGTTGATCAGTTCGGATCTGTTTATTGGTAGCAGTGCAGTTGCGAGAGCAATGTTTGTTTAGTGGGATTTTTTTTCTACCATGCATAACAGGGAAACAGCTGTTTGAGCTTAAACAAACACTCAGCAGATTCTACTATTACCATACAAGGAGCTTGAAAAGATTTGATGAAAATTGTACCTGATGTGCGTTCTCATGGTCTGCGGTCATAAGGCAAGTTGTCTGTGGCATAATGCCAAAGGAATCTGGACAGGCTAGGTCAATGGGCAGAGAGGTGGCAGATGGAGTTCAACACAGATAATTTTAAAGCCAGAAGATTGCACAGAAGTGGTAAGAATGTGCATTATATATTATAAGGCAACATGCTTAAGGCACAGAGCAGGATAAAAGACCTGGGTTGTTAGTGGGTAGATCACTGAAAGCATCAGTTCAGTGGTCATGGGTGATGAATAAAACAAAATAAAATGTTGGGATATATAACTAAGGATGTGTGGCTTGCAAGTCTAAAGAGTCTTCATTGAAGCTGTATCTGAACTTGGGTGAGGTTGCATCTAGAGTACAGTGTTCAATTTTGATCTCTGCATTGCAGGATAGATTATAGAATTATTGGAGGAGTTCAGAGGAGGTAGATTAATTCATTTAGAGGGCTGGGTTATGAGTAAAAAATGGTCTACCATGGGATTTCACTCGTTGAAGAGAAGGGACTTGATGGAAGACTAAGAAATTGGATCCAAGAAAGTTCAGTCAGGCGCAAGATTCGAGGACTTGAGGACAATTTACAGTTAAGGGTGTCAAAAGAAATGAAGAAATTTAGGCAACTTTTTTTTTAGTAACAGGAGTGATAGAACTGTGGAACAGATGACCATTGGAGATGGTGGACAAAGAGCCACAGCAGGTTTTTGAAAAGAACTGGATTCATTGCTATTAGGAAGGGGGATAACAGGTCCAGAATCAAGGCAAGGAAACAGATGAGAGATTTGGAAGGGTAAGCTAGATGGACCAGTGATCCAATCACTCGTGCCCTCTACCCTATCACAGACCTTCCCTTTTGTTCTTTCCTCCCCTTTCCCCTGGCTCTGTACTTGCTTAAAAACTTTAACTCTGAACATCTTCCAGCTCTGACGAAAAGTGTTTGACCTGAAACATTAACTCTGTTTCTTTCTCCACAGATGCTGCCTGACTTGCTGAGCTTCTACAGCATTTTCTGTTTTATTTCAATTTCCAGCATCTGCAGTATTTTGCTTTTGGTCTTGCCAAACCCAAACATTACTATCTTATATATCTTCTGTAATTATGCACTAGAATAAACAGCAAGTATGTTAGACTGGAGTGCTCGTTTATCTTTTTTGCTGTACTTGTACTGACATTGTGTAGGTAGAAATTTTAACCAAATTGATCACTTGAGGAACACTGCAAGAAAAACAAACCAAAATGGAACATGACTGATTTAAAATTGACTTACTTGCTTATTCACAAAGCTTTTAACTTCCACACAGTGCCTCAAAACAGAAGCTGGTTATTAAATTATAAGCCCATTTATCAGTCTTTATTCCATCCAATCCTATAAATCCATCAGGGGGTGGGGGGGAAGTGGAGGGAATGGAGCAGCTTCATTTTGGTTTCTGCACAGCCGAAAGAAAATTCACTGATTGCAGGGTGAAAAGGTCTGGATCTAGTTCATCAGGTGATATGCCAAGTTTCCACCAAGCATCCCTACAATTCACCTAGCCAATAAATGGACCAAACAAACCCAAACACAGTACAAATAGCCATGTCACAGGACCACTACTCAAAAGCTTCAAAACACTGAAGTGAAGCAAATATCTTAACCAGCAATACGATCACATCCGGGAAATTGTGCACTCTGGTTAAATGTGTCCCCAGTCAAGTCTAAAGGTAGCATTATGATGATAATTTCATGAAAAGTCAGATTCTTCAAGTAGAAAAAAAACAAAAGCAGTGCAGCTCACTAGCTAAAAGTACAACAGCACAAAGTAGTGAGAGGGAAGTTTGATACATAATTCACCCGAGTCTCCTATACTAGCTCTGCCACTGTGGGAAGCATCAAGCAGGAGGAAAATTCTCTCCTACAGGGAAGGAAAATCAGAATTTAATTGCTAGCTGAGGAGACGTGCAGCCTGGAATGACCAAAAGATGATAAATTAGGGGGACAAGATACTTTTAAAAAAAAAGGTTGAAGTACAGTAACTAACCTTGACCTACATTGGGAACCCTTAAAGATGAAGATTAATATCAATTCAACATTCTACAAGTATTTCACACAAAGACAAATATCTATACTTATAACCACTCTAATTATAATACTCCCATTTTAATGTTGCAGTTCTTTTGATTTTTGTTGTACTGTTGCATTCTACTCCTTCCAAAAGTCAAAGGATATGGGGAAAAGGCGGGAAAGTGGATTTGAGGTAAAAATCAGATCAGCCATGATCTCATTGAATGGCGGAGCAGGCTCGAGGGGCCAAATGGCCTACTCCTGCTCCTATCTCTTATGGTCTCCCCAAGTCCACCAATGACTTGAGATCGGTAAGGATTGTACATTACATTTCTTGAAAATAACTAGTGATTGTGTTCAGTCTTATATGGAGTGAGTTTTAAAGCAACTCAAATACAATGATCTAAGCAATTTAAATAAACAAACAAAGTCATTTCTCATTCTTGTTCTCCTGATCATCCTTCAAATCTTTCTGTAATAAGTTTGAATTATTCTTTCCCTTTTCTCCTCCCCACACTCCCTGACTATCATTTCATGTACACATTTCAGTTACTTAACTGCACATTATGCTCATCACATACAAGATAAAAGAACACACTGAATACCAATAACCTAATGTCCTCTAACCAAGCAAAGTACTGGTTCCAATGCAGCAAAGGATAAATGATGGCGGACACATGAAAACTGAATCCCTAGTGGAAAAAAATTTCCATTCAGCGCAATTAAATATTCTCAATCATCTGCACAGCTTCCCTTTTTCACGTTGGCTTATATTAAAAAAACAATTCAGCTTTTTGCAAGGTCCGTGGCAACCCGCCCCGTTCAGTAAAGGGTACAGACAAAAGGTTAGTTCCTCCTTGAAGCAGCTATTTAAAACCAAAATTATAGTGCCAAGACTGCAGTCCTGGATTCTGTCCCAAATTTTAAGCTTGCAACCAGGGATGTTCATTCTTAAAATAAACCAGCACTGATCAATTATTTTCTCTTAGCCCGTACCATTCAATTTCACTGTTATTTACCCTAGAAAGCAGCCACCACATTTTTTTTTCTAAGCAGTTTTGTCTGCCAGTTACACTTTACCTTCAAAATGAAAAAGAATATAACAGCAGCAAACTAATCAATGGGCTAAATGTCATTTAGCTGCGAAACTTTTCTGTAACCCACACTGGGCTTTTTTTCAGCCAATTTTGTCCCCATTGGACATCAAATTCAACTTTAAATATTTAGCCTGTGCTACAAGTCAATTTTTAAACCACATTTTGTTTCTAGCATTCCGATTCCCAACTAATGGTGCAGAGATCCCAGCAGAAATCACATTTGCATTTAAATTAGGAGCACAGGATCAGGAGTAGGCCATTCAGCCCCTCGAGCCTGCTCAGCCATACAATTAGATCATGGCTGATCTGCAGCTCAACTCTATTTACCCACCTTTGCTCCATATCCCTTGATATCCTGACCTAACAAAAATCTATTGATCTCTGTCTTAAATTTCAATTGGCCCAGCGTCCAAAGACTAAGGAGGTGGGAGTGGGGGGGGGGTGGTAGGGGGAGAGAAAGAGTTCCAGATTTCCACTACCTTCTGTGAAAAAGTGCTTTTTGATTTCACTCCTAAATGGCTTAGTTCTAATTTTAGATTATGCCCCCTCGTCCTGGATTCCCCCACCTGGTATCTATTGAATCCCTTTATTATTTTTAAAGATCACCCCTCAACCATGTAAACTCAAGGGAATACAAACCAAGTTTATGCAACCTGTCCTCATAATTTAACCCTTTAAGCCCCAGTATCATTCTGGTGAACTTGGCCTGTACCCCGCTCCAAGGCCAATATATCTTCCCTGATGATTGGTGCTTACAACTGAAGCCAGTACTCCAGATGGGGTCTGACCAAGACTCTACAACTGATGTGGAGATGCCGGTGATGGACTGGGGTGGACAAATGTACAACACCAGGTTATAGTCCAACAGCTTTATTTGAAACCACAAGCTTTCGGAGCTTTCCTCCTTCGTCTGGTGAGTGCAGGGTTCCATAAAGGCACAGCATATATAGTCAGAGAACAATGCCTGGTGATTACAGATAATCTTTCCAACTGCCCGTTATCATAGCAATCAAAGGAGTGGATGGTGTTCAGACAAAGGAACATTACATCCAAGACTACTGAATACACAAGCGGTCAGATCACAAAGACAGAGAGACAGAGACAGAGAATGACCAGTTGTATTAAAAACATAACTTTTTTTTCGCTGGTGGGATTACACGTAGCGTGACATGAACCCAAGATCCCGGTTGAGGCCGTCCTCATGGGTGCGGAACTTGGCTATCAATTTCTGCTCGATGATTTTGCGTTGTCATGTGTCTCGAAGGCCTATGATTCTAGAGGGATATGGGCCAAGCGCAGGCAATTGGGACTAGCTTAGTGGTATAAACTGGACGACATGGACATGTTGGGCCGAAGGGCCTGTTTCCATGTTGTAAACTTCTATGATTCTAAGGCTGAATGTCCTTGACTGCTGAAGTGTTCCCCGACTGGGAGGGAACCCTCCTGTCTAGCGATTGGGACACAACCAACAGAGTACCTTTCGTCGTCCAGTACTTCCCCGGAGCGGTGAAACTACGCCATGTTCTTCGCAGCCTTCAACACGTCATCGATGACAACGAACACCTCGCTACAGCCATCCCCACGCCTCCACTACTCGCCTTCAAACAGCCACCCAACCTCAAACAGACCATCGTTCGCAGCAAATTACCCAGCTTTCAGGAGAACAGCGTCCACGGCAACCTCTGCAAGACATGCCAGATCATCGACACAGATACCACCATCACACGAGAGGACACCACCCACCAGGGACATGGTTCATACTCCTGTGACTCGGCCAACGTTGTTTAACTCATACGTTGCAGGAAAGGATGCCCCGGAGCATGGTACATCGGCGAGACCACGCAGACACTGCGACAACGGATGAACGGACACCGCGCAACAATCGCCAGACAGGAGGGTTCCCTCCCAGTCAGGGAACACTTCAGCAGTCAAGGACATTCAGCCTCCGATCTTCGGGTAAGCGTTCTCCAAGGCGGCCTTCGAGACACACAACAACGCAAAATCGTCGAGCAGAAATTGATAGCCAAGTTCTGCATCCATGGGGACGGCCTCAACCGGGATCTGGGTTCATGTCACGCTACATGTAACCCCATCAGCGAAAAAAAGTTATCTGTTTTTAACACAACTGGTCATGGTCTCTCTCTGGTCTGACCGTTTGTGTATTCAGTAGTCTTGGATGTAATGTTCCCTTGTCTGAACACCATCCACTCCTTTGATTGCTGTGATTACCTCTCTGCCGAGGTGTGATAACGGGCAGTTGGAAAGATTATCTGTAATCACCAGGCATTGTTCTCTGACTATATATGCTGTGCCTTTATGGAACCCTGCACTCACCTGACGAAGGAGGAAAGGTCCAAAAGCTTGTGATTTCAAATAAAGCTGTTGGGGACTATAACCTGGTGTTGTACGACTCCTTACATCTGTACAACTGAAGCATCACTTCCTCACTTTTGTATTCCATTTGCCTTTTTGATCACTTTTAAGACCTGTGCACTAGCTTTTAGTGGTGTGTGTACATGGACATCCAAATCTCTGCTCCTCCACAACTCCTAGTCTCTCTCAAGTAAAATATTTTGATTCATTTCAGATCCAAAGTCCATCTAGCATAGTTTTGCCCTCTCACTTAGTCTATCCATGTCCCTTTGTAACTTCCTGCTTCCATCTACACAACTTACTGTGCCCCCTACCTTAAGAATTATGAAAACTGTTGCACAAAACCATACCTGCACATAGCAAGACTGAATACACCATTATGAAGCTACATTGAGTTAGACGTAAAACCGTGGACACAAATCAAGACTTTCTAGATATCTGACTACAGCAGGATTGATATCGATCGGTCTGTGTGCGCAAACACATGGCATGATCACATACAAGTGGCTCAGGGTACACGACTGGTTCTTATTTGGTATATAGAAAAAAAGTTTAAAATAAACCAGCATCAGCATTTCAAAAAGCTACCAGGTTATGCATCAATATACTGAATTTCACTTACCTGCCACTTCTACTATATCTCCAGGGACAATCTCTCTGGCCTTGATCCTCTGTACACTCTTTCTGTCTTGTCGATAAACCTTCCCCATTTCAGGCTCGTATTCTTTAAGGGCTTCAATAGCATTTTCTGCATTCCTTTCCTGAAATGGCAGGTAGGGGAAGAAATGTTGTTCACAATTTAGAAAATTGGTCAAAAGCAGATTTTCAGCCCATGCTGTGCCTATACTTCTAACACAGCTTTTCTCTGCAGA